>NC_041707.1:24572961-25172961 GCF_900700375.1 Denticeps clupeoides
CAGGATAAACTGACAACCTTCTGATTACGAGTCCGCTTCCTTACCCACCACTGCCCCATTTGTTTTATGGTCAAACCTGACCTTCTCTCCTTCCTTCCTGAGGGAATAGATCCTTAATCTATACTGCAGAGAATTGCAGCTCATCAATGGTCTTCTCAGGGCTGTACATGGTAACTCAAGAGAAGTTGCTTTAGTAAGAACCAGTGGAAAAGCCAAACTGTTGTCAAGAAATCAATTTTACACTTATTATCAAATATTTAGATTTTATCAGATGGAAACACTTATATACCTGGCAGTCGCACAATTACACGTTTTCCATTTTTGCATGATGGATTTTGGTACACCAGTCATTGATCACCTTGAACATGGTTCTCTGCTGTGTTTGTTGTTGTCACTGCCGGTTCTGAACTCCAACACTGTATGATATATCTGTTACGGCAAAGTGTGTATGCAAGCAAAAGTTCCCAAAGAGGCATCAGTGCGTTCATGAAGTGTGCGTATCTGGCATCTAGGGCTGAACGATTTTTAAAATTTTAACTGAAATCAACTGCTATTATTTTTGCAACCCCAGACTCTGCTCCATTGGTTAATGTCTGGGTTGTTGTGCAGACATGCTGAGATGGCTAGAGGCAGTTAGTGAGGGAGAGACTGGAGAGTTGGTGACCCCCTGGCGCGTTGGGGATGCAGACAGAAGAGAGGCAGCTACAGCTTGCTGTGGTGGTGATAGTGTCCAAAGGGGCGTGCGTGCAGCTGAATGGGCAGAGCATGGGCAGATGCTGCTCCAATGAATGTGGCGAGATAGAGTTCAGAAAGAGTTTGTACCATGAATCAGCAGTAAATCGCAATATGTCACATTAATTTTTGATCATCCCTACAAGCATCCCATCAAGTGCGCTAACTCGGTAATGCTGTTAAAATAATTTATGTAATGTTTTGTCAATTCTATCTTCAGCAAACCAGACTTTTAAAATGCTTTTAGAGTGCCAAGCCACAGTGTCGACTGGGGATATATCGCTCCTGTACCTGCAGTCTAAAGGATAATTGAGAGTCAAGGGTAACCATAGAGTGTAGGGTTTTGTTTAACTAGACTCTCTGAAGGCTCTCAAGGCTCATTTTACAGCTTGGAAGAGTATTGGGAGTTTTTTCAATTTTGTGTTTTTAAACATTTTTTTGAGGGAGGCTGCTGGTAAGATGCCTCATTTGGTAGCACTTTGTAAAGATGTGCTTCGTTCTTACCATACCATATGTTGCGTATGTGGGGCCTGATCATGCATAGCCTGCATGTTCCTCATTTGTTACTTCACTGATCCAATTGAAGGCTTTCTGAAGGAAAAGTCAGTGGAAAAAGAGACCACCTTAAAGTGCTCCAGACACTGAAAGTTCACAGAAGATGTTCCTTATAATTCCCTACAGTGAAAACATGCATTTGCATAAAGAAGGCAACTATTCAGGGTACTCTATAGTAATATGAACATCCAAGCAAATAAATTCTTCTGTGTTGTATGTTGTAGTTAAATCAGTATGTGCAAGTTGTACAGTTATGCAGTGAAGCAACACCAAATTGTAATATATGACAAGGTTTCATACCGCTCCTGAAAATGTTGTTGGTCTGTGCCATGATATTGTTACAACAAGTCTGGTCTTTGCGTAAATGAATATTGACCAAGAGCACACCAGCCCATATATATCAGTGTGTGGAGTTAATTAAAATTGGTTAAGGCATGGCTATCTGGAAAAAATGTGAGCATGCCTGCACAGCACAATGTGAGACTCAAGATGGTGTGAGTGATATGGATGATTGGCCCAGTGCTTCTAACCTAATCAAAGACAAGTCTGTGAGCCCCAGGCATAAACAGTAAGCTTTCAATGTGTGAAGCATATGAAATGGTTTGGCCAAGGGTGCAGCAGTATAGGGCACACATATAATAATCATAATGCATGCAAAACAGTTACAAATGGGCAAGATTTGTAGATTTGTACCCTGGAGCTGCATGCTAATAGGTGATTACAGGGCATGTTCACCACTATGGGAGGTCTGGGCATCTGGTACAACTACCCACAGTAAAGTTGCAGGAATAGAAGTCTGGTTTTCACTTAAATGAATAAGCACACGACATGCAGAAAAACACAGATACACACAATGATGAAACCAAGATGAGAAAGAAAAGGAAAAACATTTAAAAAACATGCATGTCCTACAGCACTGGGCATTTTCTTGCAGCTGCTCATAAAGGCCTCTGCACTGCCTCTGTCCTGCTAGCAAGTGGCTTCTCAGGACTCTCTGAATGTGGCTAGAAGATTCCTCTACAGAACATAGAAAAGCAACTCAGCTAAATGAGAGAAATAAAGTGACCTCTTTAACTTTTGCTGAGCTGAATGGTAGTGTAATCTGTGTAATTTATGTGCATTGGTCAAAAAAAGTCAAACATTTCTTCCAGTTTTGGCTGGTGACCATACACCTGGAAAGACATCTAGGATGAGCACAAGCTGGCAGGACACAGTGGCAGAGCTCATGAACCAAAAATAATAAGAATATTCCCTCTGGCCCTATAGCTTCATACTGTAGTAAATGCCATTTAAAAAAAGGTTGACAGGAGATGTCTCCTTACACAAACATTAGGTCAACAGAACACTTATGCATGAAAATTACCACCACTACCAAAATTCGTTTATAATTTGTGCCAGGGCCTTTTTAAGGTAGTAAAAGTTTGATTTGTTACATTTCTTCCTCCATCTAAGCATTGAAGCAACCTCCGTGAACCCACTCCCTTCCCTTCAGGCAAATTAGCTGGTTGACGCCCTGTTGCCACCTGTAGTTATCACATCTTCAGGACAGATCCTGCTAGGGTTTCATAGCTCTACTGAAGTTTTTCAGATCACACGAGGCTCAGTCATCTCCCCTATCGGGGAAATAGATCCCTGCTAATCACTTTGCTGTCTAGGATTAGAAAATGATGGAGAAGAAAGAGAATAGCTTTAAGCTGCTTCAGGAAAGTCAACAGGAACACATGATACCCGAATTATTCTATCAGTGCCCTTCCACACATTGATGCTTTGGTTGCAACTCTAGCTTCTTAGCTATTGGAAATAAAACTATATTTAAAAATCTAATTCAAACTATGTAACTACAATCATTCTTTTTATTACACATTTACAGTCATAAATAGCAAAAGCACTATGCCATGCTATTATGCCATGAAGATCAACTCACATCTGCTTAATTTTTCCCACCTTGAGGCAATTTGTCACTTCATATTTGTCTTCCAGTTAATCAGGATGTCATGGATCACACACACATGGATCACATTTTAATCAACATTGTGTTCATTTCCAGGGGTACCAATAATTACATGACTTCTCATAAAATAATGTTTTAGTTTTTAATGTTGTGGTAAAACAAATGAAAACACAAGTAAACAAAAGTCTGGTAAGAGTAAGGTGAGACAATTTTTTAGCCAATCATCTGACACAAAGACAAGTCAATATTTTGTATATCTAAGTATTTAAAGGTCCCCTATTATGAATTTGATTTCATATAGGTCATAGTGGTCCCCTAATACTAAATCTGAAGTCTCTTTTTCGAGATTCAGCCGTGGTGCCGAATTACAGCCACTTTGAGTGATGGGAATTAAAAACACATTTGTACTCATTTTTACATCCAATTTTACATCCAACTGAGCAACTGCAACTTTTGGAAGCCATGACATTCGGTGGAGATAATGTTTTAGGGGAGGGGTGGGAAATTCTCCTGGCAGAAAAGGATGAGAAACAGCAGATAACCTTTACCCTTATGATGATATAAGGGGACAAATTCCATATCTGATCGTCTGAGCTGTCTCTATCTGAATGGCAAAACAGAATGGCCAAAGCATGCTTTATACATATCATTTCTACCCACTGCAGGACCATAGAGAGACTAGAGGAACTACAATTAATTTTAAATAATCTTAAATAAAATAAGTGACATTTTCGTAACAGCGGACTTTTAAAGGAGGCAGGATGTCTTCGTTTACAGTAGTCATAACGGTTCTTGAATCTATCTGAAGGACAGAATGCATGAATCTCACTGTCTGCCAATTGTCTCTCTTCTGGGCTTTTTTCTCCCCAAATGAGTATTTGAATTCTGATGGAGTTTTGAAGTCTTTGGAATGTTACTGGCCTGACTGATTCACATTTGTGTTCTCACTTAAAAACCGTTTAGTTAATTTTGAGGTAAGGTGAAAGGGCTTAAACATCCAAGTCAACATCTTGTAAATTCACAACGCAATTCAGAGCTTTGAACAAATAATAACATTTTGATTTGCTAGTTTGCTATATAGCTATTGCCTGGAACACTACATAAACTGTTTAGAGAATTTTTGTCCCTAAGGACATTTTTACACACCAACTTTTCTACCTAGTAACCAGTAGTGTTCCCCACTTGACTAATTCAGCCAGACAAAAATTTTTCTTTCAACGATAATTTCCTCCTTGTCATGGCAGGGTGGCACTAGTTGCCAATGGTCCTCTGGCTCTCGAGATTTTATTTATGGAATAGAGTCTGAAAACACAGTTGGATCTGAAAAATATTTTTAGATCTTTGTTTATTTTTTTAATAAAAATGTTATGGACATTTATGTGAGACATTGGTGGGCATGTATCAATCACAACTAACCATTTTCCATATTTACAATTATTTTAATTATTTGTAATGGTTAATATTAGCTAATGAGGAATTAATCTGATATTTTTCACTAATTTGAGAATAAAAAAGCATGAGTGCACAGAAGCGACTAATACGGAATTCACCCAAATTAAAACTTAGCAGAATGGCAGAACAACAGGGTTCACAGCTGTAAATGGTTTTCCTCAAAGTAGGTGGTAGTGCAGTTCAAGACATCTGAAATGAACTTCCTCTCTGGAAACAGTGATATTAAAACTGCATACAAAAAACTCAGCTGTGCCAGCATTACAGCCATTCCTGGTTCTAAAACTTGACTATGACCTTAATTTCTCCTCATTCATTAGATTTCTAATGTATGGAATTTTCCTGTCAAGAGGCCTGTTAAAAACTTCCTTTGAGTTAACAAGGCTAATTCGAATAAAATGACTGTAGAAGTCATCGGGAGGTCAGGAAGAATTTTGGCAACATTACAGAAGACATTTTCAGACTATTCAGTTTGTATGCTTTTCATTTAGCAGATCTGGCCACATCAGAAAGGCACTAAACCTACCCTAACTGCATCTGGTCATTTAATTAAAAAAATAAATGTGAGGGCTTTTATCACCAGTGCTTTATTATCAGCATTATCATTTTATTACTTTATTCTTTATTACTCACAGTGATGACTGATGCAAGTTTGAAAGGAACTTGAACCTTGAAAATACACAGGCCCAATGTGACATATACCACAGACTCAATTATTATGTGGTATGCTTGCAGTATTTTTTGATTATAAAAGGCTTCTGTCACTGAGGACGTCTGTTAAGAGTGTAAGAGAAGATGTCATAAAAAGTAGCCTTTGCTACTTAAAAGGTACTCTATAAACAAAGGCAAACAAAGCACTAGAAAGTAACAGCCTGTAATGTAACAGGATGATGGAGCAACTGGTTGAACTGTTGCACCTAACTTTTTTCTTAGGTGCACCAACACAAATGTTAGGTGCATGAAATTTTCAACAGAATCACATTTAACAATGCAATCTTACAGGTTCACTTTTTTCTGAGAAAGAGTGGAGAGAGAGGAGACTTGGCCAGTACATTTATCATTGCATTTAATGTGTATTATTGATGCATTGTGCTTTTTAGTGTCATTTTACTCTGGCTCGGGCAGTAAATTATTTTGAACAATGACATTTAAAAATTTAGAAATGTCTTGTTATGCGTGCAAATCATCCACTGGTGGCATCCACCACCACAAGAATGTGTTCGAACCTTTTAAAAAGCTGTACTTCTCGCGCTTGGGTCTCATTTTTAAAGGTCCCCTATTAGGAATTTTATTTTTGCTTTAATATAGGTCTTAAGAGTCCCATGGCATTTGCAGAATTTATGTCACCAACACCATTTACCTACCACAATGTTTGGCAAAGGCTGTGTCTGTGTTTTTCAAGAAAAAAACTTAATTAACCCACTGGTTCTTCAGAGTCTCACATGATGGAACTAAATTGTGTTCAATTTTACATCCAATCACCTAAAAACTGCAATGCTTTGCACGTTCGCATGGAAGCCATGAGGGTCGGTAGAGCTACATTTTTAGGGGAGGGGTGGGAAATACTCTCGGCGGAAAAAAGCCACAGAAAGAGGAGGTAACTGCAGATTCGACCATCTGAGCTGCCACTATCTGAACAGCGAAGCAGAATGTCCAAAGCATGATTTATATATAACACCATTTTTAACCACTGCAGGACCATGGACTGGCTAAGGGAACTAGTATTAATGTTAAATAATCTCACAAAGTGAAATGTTCATAATAGCAGACCTATAAAGCCTGATTAAAGCTCTAATCCGTGGCTTGTATCTAGTATCTGATGGGTCCAGGCTACTCACCTCCCTTTGTCTGACTGTAACACGCGCACTTTCAAACATATATGGACCACGACCAAGCACAGGTGGGCCCACCCTTCACAATCTCTGATTGGTTTATAATACAACATGGACCTAATAGCTGTCTGTTACGTGAACCACAGGCAGTTTATAGAGATTTTTTTTGTCAGACACTTGAGAAATTAGGTCGCACAGTGTAAGTATACATCTAACTTCTTTATGCAACTGCTACCCTGCTAAAGTGCTTAGAAAAACAATGGCCTGCCAGTAAGGGCTAAATGTGTACAACTGTTATAATCTATGTTCTTTTATCTTATTAAAACCCACACATGGCAACAACCCTCATTGTGATTAAAACAACAAACCAAACCATGCAATTCAACCAAAAGAGTCTACACAGTGGAGAGTGACAATCAATTGAATGTGGAAAGAGCATGTGCTCCACTACAGTCCTGCTCAGCCAAACTTTTGAGCTTGTGAAATAGCTGAACTGCTTGATGAAATGATTGGCCAAGGTCAGTGGAATGTCAATAGTTCCGTCATGCCGTTTACCATGTGGGGAAGAGCTCTTCCATTCTGTGCATTATTTTAAAGCTCATGCTGCAGATACAGCATTGTGATTGTATGTGTTTTTATGTGCTGTGCATTAGCTCAGTTAGAACCTTGCTATTACTTAAAAGAAGATCTGGTGTAATGTATCCTATAGATAAAATTCAGTTAAGCCCTTGGGATGTAGGAGTAATGAAGATGAAAAGTAACACAAGGATTTTAAGGTTAGCTTGTTTCAGGTCAGCGAATGAAATGATTGCTGTACATACTCGTTGTTTAAACAAAACTGACAGATTCAGTCAGTACCCTACATTATGTGCAAGGTGACTCTGTGATGGAACGTTATTTGATATCCACTTTCTTTCCACTCAAGCTATACTGCACATGGAGTTGGGGAGAATAAAATAACATTTAATTTTAAGTGCAGTACATTAGGATGTGTACATTTAGAAACATATGTTTGCATTAATGCTTTAATCTAAAACTGATTTTTTTCTTTTTTGGATACAGTTAGCTTTGCAGGTACATTTAAAGGCAAAGCAATTATAAACGCCTATATATCACTGTGGGTACATATACAGAATTACTTTAAAATGTTCCCATGGAAGAAATTTGGGTTAAATGCCCTATTAACTTTTGCCCTTAATAACTGTTTTATAGATGTAATATGATTTGCGGGGCCGAGATATTTTGTGAATGTACCCACAGTGATATAGAGGCGTTCATAATTGCTTTGCATTAACAAAAGCAGGATGACAGATGTGTGCGATTGTAAATTACATGACAGCATTTAAAACTACCCACGTGAGCGCTGCCAAATATTTCTGCACAGCTACTTACAGCGTCTTCATGTTTGTGGCTGCCAGGACCATTGTGAAGGTTTTCAGCAGGAAAATCATCACGCCGACTCAGGGTGAACTCCCGGATAAACACAGCATCACCGTCACTTCCATCCACCTGTGCCTGAGAAGAAGCACAGGCAGCGAGAGTCATTAATTTTACAGCACAGTGACGTGTTATTTGAGAAAATCCAGTGCTTCCCAGGCTAAGTGTAATGCATCTGCCTCAATATTGTAGCCAGAATGAAAAACATCATATGTGTTCTGGAAAAAAAACTGATAGAGGGACGCAGGGAAATGTACTTATATAATTAACCCTGGTTCATTAAGCCTCTGTGAAACCAATGAAATCTCTCCTCTTCAACTTATAAGACCCCCCAGTTCTCTATGCTTAGCATGTCTGAATGAATCATCCAATTTCTTCCCTGCATTAAACATGGGATTTTCTAAATGGTTATGATTTGTGCTCCCTGCACCCTACAAAAATGGGGTCAACAGAGAGATTTTGACGGCTCGTGCCAAGCTTCAAATGGCAGGAGGGGTAGTTGATGAGGTTGGGGGAAGGGTGGCCAAGCAGGGGTCTCTGGGGCTGCTAAGCAACTCTAGCAAAATACACTATGCATGTCTGTGGGAAAACGTATTGAAGCTGTTGCTAAAAAGTGACAAATCAAACTTGCGTGAATTCCCCAAGCTCAGCGTCATCTTCTGTAATCAATTAGGCTGTTGGAAGCATCTGAAATAGCAAAGAACTGTCCTGGGTATACTGCAAGAAGAACGCCTGCATGTCAACATCGCCTGCAAGATTTGTCTTTTTTTTTTTGCATTTCATGTATTATATCTATATTGCCATCATTGTACTTAAAAGTTAAGCTTTATGCTTTCTGGTTCATGGCTTTCCAATGATTTGGTCTGTAAAATTATTTTTAATATCTCTCTTGTATTTCCATGAGGCCTGCATAAGTTCATATTGCTTCATATTGAGCTTCACAAAATACAAAGATATAATATTTTTTGAAAGTGGAAAAAAATATTAGGAAGTACAGTATGTATATTTTTCTGCCATCATGAAGGGACAGGGACTGGAAGGCCTACTACTGTAAAACTGACATTATAGGAGTTATACCCTTGGTACCATTTTCCAGACGCTAATGTAAGTATGTCAGTTCAGGCTAAGTGGTCTAGTCTGTCTGTGGCACATCAACTATTCCAGTAAAATGGGGAGAGACAATGAGATGGGAGGAGAAAAATGGCTGTGGTTATGAAGAGGTATGAGAGCAAAATCCCACTCCTGCACCCAAAAAAACAACTGAAGCTAAGAATGGATATTAGATCATCTTTGACTCAAATCTGATATTGAATGTCAGTGTGGAGCACACTGGCCAAGCCTACCTTTCAAGAGGCATTACCTGGTCACTGATCACCCTGGTCCCTTCTCATACAACAAATCTGTGCATAAGACATGCACTTGCATTTTGTGAGTCTGTGAGTTCTTTCACAAGCTGCATTTAACAATCAATGTAAACATTTAGCTTCAGAAGGCAGTATTTTTTTATTGCAGTGATTTTAAGCAACAGATTTGAGAGGCGCATTTAAACAGGAAACAAGCAAAATCACAACAAAAAAGGCAAGAAGGGAGAAAGCAAACTTTTATTTCATTCATTTAGGCACATACAAATAGTCTTTGGTTATTGAACAAACCAGCATTTAATTTACTACACCTACTAGTGCTTCATTTGCTACTGAGTGAATTCACAAGAATGTGACGTAATATGCTATCTAATATCAAGACAAAACAAGGCCAAGCTTCACTTGATGGATGACTATTTAGCCAACATCAAAGCTTTCTTCTAGATGGTTTTTAAATGTCAGATCATTTGATAGTGTGTGTTATTTTGGTGAATTACCACATTTCAGCACAAAATAGCTTTACTTTTCTCTGCATGGAACTGAACGCATTCTTGGCAGAAGAGTTAATCTCAGATTCCAAATGGTGGCTTTGCATCTGCAATCCACATAAAATGAAGAAGTAGCAAAAAATAAGTCCTATGACTAATCATATTTCAATTTGATAAATATGTAGATGGATTCATGATATTAATATTATATAAGACAATTTCTGACTATTTCTATACAGACCTTTGACCTTGACTGGGTGACATTCCGAAAAAAACAGTTGACCACAAACTGTGCATGATTAATTGGTTAAGATGCTTTAAAATTTTTTTACTTAAAACTGTTAAACTATCAGAAATGTCATAATAATGATAATGGACTTTTTGCCTTTTTGCAAATGTCCAGCTTACTTCATAGCTGAGGTTGCTGTTTTCAGTGCTGCTCTCTCTGCCTGCCAGTGACAAGATATAGAGATCAGTGGCGTGAACACCATGACCGTCAGGTCTGACTCACAGCTCCTCCATTAGTCAGCTGAGAGCCAGAGGACAGCCTGAAACCTGGCTGAACCAAAGTATAATGAAGCATGGCAGCCAAATGCTCTTTCCTGTGTTTAAGATGAATTGATCAAATTCCAATCTATTTTTCCCACATCTTTTGTTAAAGAAAACAAGCCAGATGTTAAAATTGATCATCCTGGGCTTAGCAGGACTCTCAAGGACCCCATTACATTATCAGCCCCATGTCCACTGTAATTTCTGACAGGCAAGATGCCCCGTTGCTTCCTGTGAATGATGTTCTTTCACCTCAATAAGGTGGAAAACCACACTCCCACGTGCTTGAGATAAAGAGAGGGGTCTCTGGTCCTCTCTGTCATTTTTCTGCTTCAAAATATCTAAATCTGTATTTCTCAGAAATTTCCTATTTCCAGTCACAACCACAGGGGAAAAAAAGCAAAGACCCCAAAGAAATATTTGGTTAGTAGGTATGGCCTCCCAATCATCAGTGAGTATGTACAGTACTTGCTTGTTGAGTGTGTGTGGGATGTACACACCAGCCAGTCAGCATGTACAATGGTGTACCAGAACACTGATGTATTCCTTTCCATCAGTGTTGAATTTCAAAGCGTAGCACAAACGGCACGTGGAGAGCAGGATGAAGTGAACCCAAGCCAGTGCACGCCTTCAAAGGGCATAATCAACAGTAATAACACCAACCTGATATCATAATTGGGCTTTACTGGAGGGTGATGCCAGCTTCCAGTGCGGGGGAAATTGAAGGGGCTACACCTTTCGCAGTGCACAGCCCAGTCCCGGTTTCTGTTTCATGCATGGTCTCCTTTGATTAATAAGATCCCCATGACTGTTTTGATAAGGGCAGCCCAACTACCATACAGCTCCTGGCTGGATGAAATGCTAGATGAAAAGATATTTTGCTAATCCACTTTAAAAGGATAGCCTAAGAGGGGAATGAGTAAATCTGTAAAGTATGGAGAAACAACCCATGGATGTTTTTCTTTGTTTCACCACTCATTCTTTTCTTCATTCAATATAATTCCTCTGGAGGAAATTCTTTGTCAAACCTGTCCTCTTTTGCACCTTTCCTATATATACTCAGGTTTTTGCCTGCTTATATGGAACTATGCCAAGATTTTCCATGCACCTTGTACAGAACATCATCTTGGGTATATCATGGTCCACCTTCCTGGGTTCCCACTGGAGAGACGAGAGAGTAGGAACTCTGAGTAATAGGCTGTGATCTCAGAGCTGATAAAGCCACGTGTCTGAGCTGCTGTGGCAGTGTCTTGGCTCACCCCGGGCAACATTACCCGCAGTGTAAAAACCTCTCCTGGTTACAATTTGCACTTCAAGCATTGTGCCGGCAGAATGTGGCGGCATGGCCATGAGTGACCGCACATGAAAAAAAACCAAGCTCTTTTCATCACTTTCTCTGATTCCCGACAGATTGTTCAGTTATTTAATATTTCAGCTTTCACTGGGCCTTTGAAGGCATACCTTCTCCTTCCTGCAATATTTTTCTTATGTCAAATAAGGTAAGGTGAAGACAATGTGAGGAAAGACACAGATACAGAGAAGAAAGGCCACAGCTGAGGGTGGGTGATGGCATCATGCTGGGTCTGGTTGACACAGAGCATTTGTTATATTAACAGGAGAGAAGAACTCACTCACTGGCCAGGATTCTGTTTTGATCATTACATTGTTTTCATATGCTTATGCTCTTCTTTTTCCACTTACATTACTCATATTATTACCACTCATATTATTTAGATGACATAGTATTTCTATGGCTTCTACCTTTCCATTTATAGGAAGAAAAATCCCCCAATGCATTCCAGACACCCATACAACCAGCCACAATTAGACATGAATCCATCTTGTACTCTTTGCCAATTAAGTCTTATGGGTCATGACCAAGCAACCTGGAAAGGGCTTGAGCTTCATAACCTCTTATGGCAAGATCAGTGCCACCTTGTCATTGCACGAGTGGCGTAGCCAGTCAGGCACTCGAGTTGGTGATGTCTAGGCTCTGGCTCATGCAGATCTTTCAGCTCATTTGTCATATGCTCTTCACCAGCCACAACATTCCTTGGACTGCTTCTGCACTGTAAACTTTGTCTCCCATTCAGTCTCTCTCTGGTCTACATTTCCCCTCCAGCCTGGCATTTCAGGAATTTGATCTGAGTGACCAAGAAGCTCAACAACAACAAAAAAACATTGCCTGATGGTGTTTTATGAATATACTTTTTTTTTTTTTTTTACCTCCGGCACATGCTAGCCTTAGAATAGGATATGATATTTGATATGTTGTGGCAGTGGTGGCCTAGCAGGTCCCGTATTCAGAAGGTTGCTGTTTTGCTCAGGATTCGAACTGCCAAGGTGGCACTGAGCAAAGCACTGTCCACACACAGATCCACGTGTGCTTTTCATGGCTGCTCACCAAGGGAAATTTGTTAAAAGATGAGGACACATTTCGTTGTGTGCACCATGTGCTGTGCTGTGTTTCACAATGACAATCACATCACTTTCACTGATGTTGGAAAAAAACATTTAGTTTAGTAGTACACTACTGAACTAAATATCAAACAAATATTTTAGGTACTTTTGTGTACCCAAATAGATCAAAAAAGTGCACACATCTCTAAAAAATGAAAAGAACTGGATCAAAAAAATAATGATGTGTACTATAGTTAGGAAACAAGGAACATAGTTTTCACTCTAAATTCTTTCAGAATGCTAAAATTAGCATTGGTTTGTGTGTTATGCTGACATATATTGACCAGCTGGATGCAAACTGCAATGCATGCTGACACTAATTGTAAACACCCATAACACATTACACAGTAAATCAGTGGTATTTTTGTTTGGAGTCCTATGGAAATAACTCTTAAGATATGTACTTAACCTGTATTGTTTGAGGTAGTTTGCCACATTTATTACCTTTAGTATGGAAGCACAGGTCTGTTCTAATGGCATCAAACTGCACTTAAAAGTCATAACCTACAAAACTATGTTGCCTCTATACTGTGCTATATTAAGTGCTAGGTGTAGATTGTATAACTGTCAAACTGTCAGTCTGTCTGCTGTCTAGCACCTCAGGTAATGACTAGTTTTATGTTTAGTGGTGTTAAGTACAATACTTAACAGTTTCCACATACTGGTCCTGACAGCTAAGAGACTCGGGTGGGGGTAGGGAGACCAATTCAGTACTTGTGTTAAAACAACTGCCAGCCACCAGGCTGCCATGTCTAAGGTGAAACCCAAGGCCCAACTGGAAACAGTCCTCAGGGGATGTGTAATATTTGTAAATGGGAGTGCTGTCCAGGTCAGTTTCCCCTTCACTGAAACTGCGGCCAAAACCGGGTTTGGTCCATTATGGTCCATTATTAAAGCAAAGGTGTTGAGTTGTGACTGATCCAAAGGGTCCATCCCAAACTCCTCCTTCCAACTCCAGACCTTTAACTCCTGGAAGACAGTGCCATTAAAAGGCATCATTTAGCAATCTCTAAGACACACAGAGTAGCAGTAGAGAGCTGAAATAAGTCTCATTTTAAAACTATGCTGAATGCTGGTATGCATTTAAAAAATAATGTCTCTCACTGCATTCAATCAGCAGAACATGTGGAGACACATCAGATTTGACTTCTCTCAAGTAAAGTGTTTGCTTTGGTACAAGTAAGCTTTTCAGACAAAAAAACTCTTCTGTTATAAAGACATCTGGGAACAGCAGTTTTTGGCCTAGAGTGACCTACATGCACTGTAATAGCAACAGCAGGGCCTACACTGGAAATTCTGTCATAGTGTCATTGAACACAGAACATTGCCATACACAGTAGGTAGCATTTGATCTGGCTGACAACCAAAGACACTTCCTGACAGATACCTACCCTAACTGTGTCTTGGTCTACATTAAAACAGTTTAGTTTTTTATGTTTGTATGGTAAGAGGGTGCCTCTGCTATTCACCTGCATTTTATGGCTTCACAAATAGGGGGGTTTATTACATAAAACAGGTACACGCGTTAGAACAGTACATACAGATTGAGGACCAGACAGGGAAAGGATACAAGAGATGACATTTATACACTCACAACAGCTGCACACAATCAAGTTGATAATGAACAAAACACAACCAAGCTCCAAGTAGTGAAGGCAGCTCCCAGTTGGAGGAAAAATAAGGGGTAAAAAACTGTACTGACAATCATTCTGGTTTAAATTATCCACCCAATTTTCATCTTCCATTACACCCCCTTACAACAAAATACCATTTGTTTTTTGTGACATGGCCTTGACAGATGATGAATGGCTGGCCATGGAGTGTGTTTGGCTCACAGGCACTCAAGCTCACACACAAGAAAGCATCGGGATGCAGAGCAGCAGCACACTGTATTACAACTGTTACATTGTCTTCACACCACTAATGCCTAAATGCTCTCTTTTTTTGCTCTCTCACACTTTTTAGGGAACATTGATCCTTCTGTACCCTTGCCTAAAATGGTCAATATCATCTCACAATGTGCCAAGAACACACACATAAATATTTAACAGAGTAATTATTTAAAAGGAGCCTTCCAACTGACTGGGGTGGACACTGTAGTGTTGAGAGTTGGGTGTTCCCCAATGGAAGTGATGAGAGAACACTTACTGGCTACTTATGGGTTCAGACAAATACTGTAGAGCTTAGGTGTGTTGCCCGAAAGGGGCATTTTGGGTGAGTCCAATGTCAGAAAAAGATTTTTTGAAGAAACAGCCACAGGATTCAACCAGTGCACATTCTGATCAGTTGCTCACACTTAGTCAAAGGTTGTGATACACAGTGATTTCAGAAGCAACACTGCACCACATTTAACCCTCAAAGAGACATTTGGACCCAGTTTCCACAAAAGAAAAAACAAAGAGCCACAAATTCTTTTTGACATGTAAAATGAAGATAACACTGCATATTATTTTTACTTTTATAGTATATATAAAAGTACTAAGCTAGTGTGTTGCTTGTGAAATTTTATTTCTGCAAAATTTGTGGGGGTGGTGAGAAAGGGATTTTGCGAAGATTGCACATGCGCGTATGTGTTTGGGGGAGGATGTGAATGCTGCCAGATGGGCGTTTTTTCTTAACTAGCACAAAAATGTGTGAGGAAGCTGATGAAGTGATGAATGTTTAATCACCCAGACAAGTTTAAAAACCTGTCCGGACAGGTTTGGGGAAAACAGGGGATCTGGTCACCCTTACTTAGCGCCACTATGCTAATTTTACACAACTTATGCAAACTCAACATATGCAAATCATTAAACACTAAATATTGCAAACTACTGTTCAGATTTTGAAAAGTGATCCACAGGGGTGTTGGGCATATAGGGTAATTGTGATGCATATACTGTGCATTCAAAAATTAAATCCATTGCATTTTAATACTAAATTAAAATTTCGAAAAAAACAGATACAAATAAAATACACTTAAATGATAATTTATTTTCCAAAGCCACAGGGAGTCGCAGTTTAAGGATGTGTCAGGATTGGCGTCAGATGGAAGACATCACCTGTGGCCAATCCAGACAGGAGGATAAGAGGCCCTTCGGCGACTCTGACATTTTCGTGATCTCTCTTTCATAAACTTGACCTTCGTTTGGGACCTGGCAATCATTAGTGTTTTGAGTTCTGGCAATCGGCACACGCCTGCGGGCTAGTTTTTGTTCTCCACGTTATTTCCCATTTTCGGCCATCCTGCCGTTTTGATTTCTGTTTATTAATAAATCCTTGTTTCCCCAGAATGTCCCATCTCTGCACTTCCTTCCCCTGCCAGCTCGACGACGTGACAGAATGTCGGAGACCAATCCAAAAGTGCAGAGAGAGAAGGCCGATGCAGCAGGAAAGTGGCGAGTGGCGCATAATGATGACGTTGATCCCTGGAGACTCTGCGAAACCCGGAAGCACAACAGAGGCATTCCGCAAACAGGGAGATGGGCTGGCTCCAGCCAGAATGGCCAGAGTACTGTTCATGGGAGCTGATCGCGCCCTGGGTCCAGGATGTCAGAAGGGTGGATGACCCTTGGGTCTACCGGTGGGAGGACTAGAATGACAAGAGAGAAGAAGACGTGGATTGGTGGGCGGATGGGGCTGGGATGGCTTCGCCCATCGCGCACGTCTAAGATTATCGTGAAGACTTCTGAAGGTTCAAGGAAGACGAGGGAGACATGAACTACAACGAGAACGATGATGATGCGAGTTGAACAGTCGGTCCCGGGATGGCTCTGCCCATCGTGCCTGACCAGGATCGTTGCGAGGTGCCCCCTGAGGAGGTCCTGCAGAGCCCAGAGAGGGAACCAGATGACCCTCTCTTCTGTCTGTCTCTCTCTGTGTGTGTGTGTGTGTGCGTGTCACTTGTGTCCATATGTCGCCCCCCACTTCTTTTCTTTGTGTCCACCAGATGGCGATCTGGCAGCGGAGCTGAACCCCTGGGAGGAAGTTCCTGACCCAACTGCGCTGTTCCAGGATGAGGTTGATGAGCCCCAAATTACCTTAAAGTCCATCCGGGGAGGGGGCGCCCCCAAATTTTTTTTGGGGGGGTGGGTGCAGTTCAGGTTCGGGGCTCCTCCTGAGGGCAGGGTGGGGGGTGAAGCGACGGAGCTGGGTCCTCCGGTAGCCAGTAAGGAGGGTGGAGCGCCACAGAGCCCCCTGGAAGGCATGAGGACCCAGCTGGGACAGGCAGGAAGAGGGCCTGCTTGACCCAACGGACGCAGAAGGGGCTAGCCGGATGGTCTGGCAAAGCCCCCACACTGGAACCAGGGAAGTGCAGCGAAAGTGGCTGCATGTTCCCAGAAGGCCTGGGGTGCAGTGAACGGTCGGCAGAGGGTCCGGGACCGCCTCCCTGTGCAGTGCAGGTGGAGAAGCCTAATCGCACTGCCAGCGGGGACGTGCAG
Source organism: Denticeps clupeoides (assembly GCF_900700375.1). Classification (NCBI taxonomy): domain Eukaryota; kingdom Metazoa; phylum Chordata; class Actinopteri; order Clupeiformes; family Denticipitidae; genus Denticeps; species Denticeps clupeoides. The sequence goes on from NC_041707.1 coordinate 24,590,197, forward strand.
CAAGAGGGCCTGCATGGTCCCAGAATGCACCAGCCTGGGGTACTTTGAACGGTTGCCTGAGGGTTCGGGACCGCCTCCCTGCATAGTGCAGGGAGAGAAGCTGGTCGCACTGCCAGTGGGGATGTGCAGCAAGAGGGGCTGCATGGTCCCAGAATGCACCAGACAGGGGTGCCGTAAATTGTTGTCAGAGGGTCCGGGACCGCCTCCCTGTGCGTGCAGGGAGAGAAGCTGGCCCCTCTGCCAGCAGGGACATGCAGACGTGTCAGAGGGGACGTGCGGAGACAGGGCCTGCACGTACCTGGAAGGGTCGGCCCTGATTTATGTGTGCAAGTTCACCACTGGGAGGACACAGCAGGGCAGGAGCCCTGTGGTTGCCGCTGCCTGGCCCGCGTCCGCGGCTGATGGTACTGCTGGGGCTCCGAGGACGTAGCCCTTGGAACCGCCAACCTTCTGATTACAGGTCCAGTTCCTTACTGTCACAAGGTGAGTTATGTGATGCACTTGCAGACATGCTAGGTGCTGGGGAAGAAGCCGTAGCACTGGAAGAGGACACTGTACGAGCTGGGGTGGAGGATCGGGGGCGTTTGGTCTGTGAGGGAGAGACTGGCAGGGAATGAGGATGTGGACTAAGCAGTGGACGCACTGCAGCGCGGCGGGGAGTGAAGTCGGGATCCGTGGGGATTACCGGGGCAGAAGAGAATTGGAAGACGGTGGGTTTCAGGATTGTCCGGGAATGTGGAATGGACGGGAGGATGTCTTGGGCAGAAGGAAGGTAAGGGAACATGGATTTTGTCGTAGTCGAAAGGATCAGGCAGGCTCAGGGTCATTAACGGGCAGAGGTCGGGACCGTGGAGTTCAATTCAGAGTTTCCAGGGGATCAAGCAATTCTCGGAGTTGGGGGCAGGCGAAGGTCGTTGTTCATGGGTCAATATCTCTGGGTCGTAGTTAAGGGAGCGAGCGTCTTGAATGAGGAATCTCATACAAAGTGTCTCCTCGGGGTCACCTGACTTTTATACTCGACGCTGCAGGCTTCCGTTTCCTCTTCCGGGTCGTGGTCTTCCTGGCTGGTCTGGCACTCTCTGGCGGGCTGGATGCATGTTGGCCATGACACTTACCTTTTTTTTTACTTTTACCTGGTAGTGAGTGACAGGGGTGTATTCTCTCACCCAATCCTCTTCCTTTATTGGATGGGTTAATCATGTCTACATGGCATTCAGTTAAATGTGTTTGCGCATTTCTGTTGAAGCACCAATTACCCTCCATGGTAAGGTGTCATGGGAACGGCAAGGGGGAGCATTCACGGACATGTCTCTGGGTGCTGGTGTGGCTGGAAGAACTTATGGGTTGGAGGAAGTGGTGTGCAGCCATTTGGGGTTTTGTGTAGCGACGGGAAGTACAACAGGAGAGACAGACGACAGTGCAGTGGACCGCATGATGGGGGAAAAGGAAAAGTCTTTACTGTGGCTTGGGTGAATATGAGACGGATGGGCTATAGAATAACCTTTGGTCCAATTTTGGCAGCAGCAGGGTCCAAGTCATACAAGGGGCAGGCAGAGATGATGTTGGGGCACTGGCGGAAATTTTGGAAAAATATAAGGCTAACAAGAACAGGCAGGAGTCATCTGAGAGAATGGTCAGGAATGTAGCAAGAGTCAGCATGAAGCATGGTCAGAGGCAAGGAAAAAGGCAAGCAGATACAGAGGAATGAATTCACTACTGAAGGGCAGGCAAAGAGTTGAGATGGCAGCCGGATGTTTAATGGAGGAGGTCATCTTCCTCGCCGGTGTCTGGACGGCTGGTTTTGTGTTCTGTGTTAATTCCATTTGCATTATGCCTTTTTGTACTCTGAGAAGCTTCCCTGAAGCTTCACAATCTCATCTCTCTGTGTAATTGTATATGGTGAGATGACAATAAGGTGGAATTTGAATTCTCCATTGCTCCAAGTGATGCAGCAGAATGACTTTAAGAACTGTCATGACATTAATCTACTTGGCAAAGAAAATAACAATTGCTATAAGACTCTGTCTTCTAAGAACTATTAGCCATAATCATGTCCTAAGAATGTCCAGTGTACATTGTACAGTGATCTCCAGTGATCAAACATGATAAAATAATAAAAGAAAACGTCAACCCAAAAACTGAAATGCGGGGTTTGATGACATGGAGACGATGAAACGAAATCATGCTGCAAATAAATCATCCAACACAATTGTTAGAATACCAGGGTAATGACACTCATTTGTTTTATGGCATTTTGGATTCAGTAAAAACAGCAGGCCTTTAAATTGTTTATTTTTACATTTAATGACTGGGGTATTTTGCAGGGGTGAAGGAAATGAGAAAAGTTGTTGAGGAGAAAAGGTTCAGCCAAAGCCTTCACAGTTTATGGGACTTTTGCCCTAGTGTCCCCATACAGAACATACTGCCACTTTGATATCTGAGCTCTGAACACAAACACCATGGCAATCCAGGGTTCACCCTCTCATTGCACAAAAAAAGATTAATCATATCTAATCATTAAAGAGACTAATGATATTCATCGCATAACCAAAGAGAACTGACTGACAGACTGAAGTTATCAGCTGCTTGAAATGAATACATAGAGTCTTGCGTTGAGAAAAAACATTTACCTTGGGAGACAAAGAGTTTGGGAACAGGGCAGGACATTTAAATAGGTAAGAAATGGGAGTGATGTAGAAAGCTCACAAAAAAAAAGAGAGAGAACCAGAGCTGGGTGGAATCGGGAGACCTTATTGAGCCAAGTAATGAAACTCCATTACTCAACCATAACCTGCAGAAGGGGAGGCTAATTTAATACATTACCACATATTTAATCCCATTAAGATGTACACAGTATAGTCAGAGTTATTAAAAAAAATTAATAACACAGTGTTCATTTTTCCATTATTTAGTATTATAGGATTTTTACTCTCAAACAGATGTGCTGTTGTGGGTTGTGTTCATGTGCCAAGGATTTTCAGAGAAAGGTGTATGGATTTCAATATAAATCTGATATGTAAAGCTCCAAAACAAGATTGTTTTAAAAAATGTTCTAGATTTACTTAAATCTCTCTGTTTCTGTGTGCATGTTTCACATGCTTGGGAATAACAGGGAGAAAAAGAGTACCAACAGTCTCCAACAGTCACAAGCCACCACGAATAAAGCCCTGCAGTGCACTAGTGTTTAGCTGTGCTTGCAATTTTACTCAACTAAAGACATGGCAAACACATAGATTCCAGACAAACCCATAAAGCCAAAAGATTTCAGGGCCTGCAGTTAGAGCTGGAACCCAGTGCCTTCAAACTACAGGTAGACGCCAAGCGTATTAATGACCCTACTCAACTCAGTTCTTCCAATTGGTCCCAGTAACTGGGAAAGCCATCTCTCTGTGTGCCCTGATATGTTGTGCAAGCGGAACCAGCTACATCAATTTGTAAGAGCTGCAGCACTAGTCTGGGAGGCCAAAAATACGAACTGTGCCCATTAATCTCTGAGTTTAGTCCAGAATGTTTCAGTCACTGGGTATATCTTTCCAATTAGGCCTAAATGAGATGAGTGGAGAAAATGCAAATCTGGAATGAGAAGTTCTAGCAGGGCATTTACGGAAATTTGCTCCACAAAGTTTTCTTCAGTGGCTCTCTTCAAAAAGAAATGCATTCCTCTAAGACTCCATGGAGCACCGTCTGCCACAATTACAGTGGACCGCTGCTGCGTTCTTCATTTTCGAATAATGCCATCACTGCAAAGTACTGACCAAATAACAATCTATATTTCCATTTTCCATCTGATCCTCAAGTTGTGAGTAATCGCAGTGGAAGAAACAAAGTGATGGGCAGTAAATGTCAACCGCAGCATTTTTCTGTGTTCAGACGAGATCTTTATTCCACTGAATTTTACAGAGCATCAGCACAAAACTGGATAAGATGATTAGATGCTCAGGTTTTAAATGTTCAATCTCCTTCCAGATCTGGGAGTGCAGAGTGGTTAGCTCAATGTTTAAGGCTGTGTGTTCTCATCATGTATCACTGTGTGCTATCAACATTTCCTATCAGAAATCTCTTTATTGCTTCAGCCTTGTAGGTTAGGGTTAGTCGTGCGATGCAGCCAATTTTGGGCTGAATATTTTCAGGTGGCCATCAGCCCTGGAGCCAGAGTGTCCAGGCTGTGTGTGTGTGAATATATGAAATGAAAACATGAGATTTTGCAATCACTTTCTCAGTGTGGGACATGACTGGAGCTTGAAAAATAGCGGCACCACGACTGTCATGCTGGACCTGTAACGTTACAGTATACACTGAAGGTTGAAGAGTGTGCCATGCATAGAGCAAAAACCCATAAACTAGCAGCCATTAACACAACACAGGTCTACTTAAGACATGAACATACATTAAACTAAAGAAACCAGCATGAGTCACATTATTGTTTTGTTCACATATAGACACATACAAAAGGATTTATAAAAACATGGAGTGGCCAATATATACTACCAAGATACAAAATCTGCAGCACAACCCATAAATGTGCAAAAACACATTAATTCCAGGATACAACCCTGATGGATGAAAGAAGAAAGGTAGATATTTTTGGCACAGAATACAGGCTTAGGGCAAACACTGGCACAATATTAAATTCCTCAACATGTCATAGGAGACTTACAGCTCAAATAGGTACCTGTTATGCATAAAATGATGATATAAACAAAGAAAATAATGGGAAGATCTGTGCCGCTGGTAGCTGTGTTTATCTGCACAGTTTTCAACACCGCCAGCTTACCAAAACACGTTGGCTGCAAACTAACAAGGTCTGTTTTGTCACAGTCTCCAGGCTTATCTTTTGCCTACAACTCACAACCAAACAGAAAGTTAAACGTGGCCCACAGTTCAACTTTGGGGACCATGGTTCAAGATTTCGAGACCATTCAAGTCAGTTCAGGCAGTCCAATACACGGTCTGAATTTGTCAGGGAGGTAGAGAAATATAATCCAGTCAGCCTTCGAGCTGATGAGTAAAGAGCCATAAATGTGGTGTGTTGGTGCATGTGTGCATTTGAGCTCACGTCAGCATGCAAAAGAGCAGATGTTCTCATGTGCAGGCAGCTGGAGAAGAAACAGATAGAATCAGCAAAAAAGAGGAAAGACACACACAGAGCTAAGTGAGCCTCTCTTTTTAGACCATTAACATTTCAACTGGTGTCTGCACCCTGTGATGTCAGCCCGACATGAATTTAAAAGGCTGTGTGTCCCATTGTGTTCTGCCAAGGATAGCATTTCATGTTCCACTGAGGCACTGCACTGAGGGTAACAGACCCTACCTGGTTAACATTATCTGCCACATTCTAGGGCTGCATCGCTGGCATGCAATGAACCCATTGTGATGTTTTTATTGGTCCACCGGCTGAGAGTGTTGAGATGTGGGGGGTTACATATTAAGTATGTTTTGTGTTCTGTTGCTGATATGTAGCTACCTGCAAAAGAAACCAAGTTAAAGGGTCAGTGGGTGAAAGTGTAGAAGGCTGGACAATCACGTTTGTGGTGTATATGATGGACAGTTGGGCTGCAGAACAAACAAGAAGGCACGTCATTGTGGCTATGTTAGCTCGCTGTCTGTGTTGACTAACGTAAGATGGAGTGGCTGTTTCCTGGACACGTTGGCTTTGGTAAGCCTTGCTCAGAATGTCTCCATTTTGTTTCTTGGAAGTGTCAAGAGAAGGGTGGGAGGGTTCCACCCAAAAGCCTCAATAGCAGGCCTGTCTGCCTGTTCAACTGGGTGGTGTGGCAGGAGATACATGCAGATGTAGGGCATCCTGAAAAGAAAGGAAAACTTCTTGACTCTGGGCCTGTGGAATCTGTTCTGTACGCTTGGTGAATTGGTCTTGTTTTCACAGCTGTGGACAACTTACACGGCAAGTGCCAGTGCTTTCTGCACAACATACACAGGATTGTGTAGTTTGTGTATCTTCTAGCCCAGTTTCAGGCCCATTAATACAAAGAATTGACCCCCTCAACAACTTACCTTTTCAACGTGTTCATTTAGGCCTGCGCAAAGGTGAAAATATGTCCATTAATAAAAAATAAGGAAATTGGTGAGATTAGGTTTGATATTGTTTCACCACTAAAGATAAGTTATATAAATGATTAGACAAGTAAAGATTTTGCAGACCCCATGCCAGCCTAAACTATTAGGACCACTTTGCATATCGAACAGCACATTACTTAAACTACTCTTGACTATTAATTACTTCATAGAAAACGAAAGTAACAAAATAATCAAATGACCTGTGCAGCTATTAACATTACAAAACTGAAACATTTATATATACCACTTGATGATGTGTTTGTATGAACTCCTAGGCTTTACAATTTCTAAAAGAGCTTGGACTGATATTCTTGCTATTCTTGCATATCAATGGTATGAAACTATGATACAAGAGCTGATACCCTACTAGCCAGTAAAATGTATGGTTTGCAGTAAAGACGAGCATGGAAAAAGCCTCCAACCATTGCTTACAAAGGCCCTGGCTCCAGCTTGGGTGCATACCCCCTTTTAAATTTGCCATGTTTTCCTTGGAGCTGAGTGCTGCCAGGGTGCTAACTGTGGCAAACACAAATGCCACTGACATGTATTCAGTGGGCACCAACCGAGTTGCGTGTGACCATTTGCCGCACGTTGTGTGAATGACTGCTCCTTCATCATGGAATTAGCTTCCACATCCAACAGGCATTTTTTGAGGGTTGAAATCACAGGTTAACCTTTCTGAATTCAGCTGATTTTCAACAATTTGTCTGAATCATGCTCTTACAAAAACGTGTGTTTTAATGTGTTTATGTAAAATATGTAACCACAACCCACAGGTTGCTGAACAAGACTTTTTTTTTCGGCACACAGTGTTTCATGTACAGTGTATTTTACATGATGTGATCTTTTGCTATTTAGTGATAAAATAAATACTGATGATGCTAGAAAAATACCACAGTGTCTATTCTCATTTATGCTTTATTTAGATCAGGGGCCAACCTTCTGTACAACTGGACACAGCATCTTAGACTACAAGATTAATTAATAAAACAATATAAAGATATTAATTTGTGAAAGAAAATTTATTTAGGAAATTAATTTGTTGTTTATTAATTATTTAATTAGCCATTCAATCTGTATTGATAACCCATAATAGTAAATAGGCTACTCTGAATAATTTTATAGTGGATTTATTTTGCAGATATTTGAAGAAAAACTGCTAGTGAGGAATAATTATTGAGTAGCCTATTTCTTGTACTGCTTGCGCTGCACATATTTGTGTAGTTTGCAAATACACACCAATATACCCCTATCATATAACACTGATTTAGACAGATGTAGACATAGACAGCATATATGAGCAACCTAAAATTAAGGTCCTAAATGTTTACAGGCAGCCTAGTAGACATGAAATGCAGAAATCTGAAACAAAATGTGCTTTATTCCAATATTCTCAAGAAAATGTAAATCATGGGGATAAAATGGTGAGCTAGATATACCTGCAGCAGTATCCTTTCTAAATCCATTTTGAAATAATCAGCTTTTGATCTGCTGGCGCAGAATACATGTAATATGAAACAGAAGACACATGAGAAAGGGGACCTCTTCAGACGTAACCAACCTTTAGGAAATTATCCAGTCTCAAATTTACCAACATGTACATTCAGCCCTGTGTGGTGATCCTGTTACATTTTTGACTAAGGACACACAGAACTCAACCACAACTGAAAAAAGATCCCATAGACTGACATATCTGAGACCACTGTAACAATGCATATGCCCATCATCCTGTGAATGACTTAAATTACTCATGGGTTAGGCTACTATACTCAAAAAGGAAAAAGGGGTTCTGGGGGTTGAAGGCTATACCTTACCAGATTTAAACATTCTGCACTCTCCTAAGGAATTCCAGATAGAAAGTGGCATCTTGTGTTTCAATCTGATAATTCAGAGAGCTTCATGCACCTCATGCATATCAATTTGTGTGAGCTTCCATTACTCCATTGTGTATGAAACAAAATGCTCAAGTCTTGAAACATTTGCATTCCATTTGCATTTGCCAGTATACCAGGAGTTATGCTAACTCAAAAGTCACTTAGTTTACTTTTTCTTAATCTCAGAGACATGAGACATACATATGGATGTTTTCACATGTGTTGTCCTCAGTAATGGTCTGGAATAAATATATAGCTGTGTGAACTATGTGAATAAGAATTCAAGCAGCAGTAGTCCTGCAATATCCAGAGGTTTCAGGTCCTTCTTTTAGCCATATCTAATTTGACACCTCTATTATATGTTTTATTTATATGTTCCATGGAAAAACAAGGGCAGTTTGGATAAATCCCCACACTTCTCCACACTTCAAGCTAAACCTGTGCGACCAGAATGATGCAATGGGAACAATTAAATGCCTTTCTGGTTGTATTAAGGAAGAGAAAAGTATCCATGTATGCTAAGACCCTTCACTGGATTTGTATCTGGACTGGCAACAAGTAGGCTAGCAATAAAAACACTCTGAGCTCTCTGAAAATACAACAGCCATTTCCTGCTACAGTCTGACCTCAGATCTACAATTTCATCCTCTTAGAATCCCATCATGCACACAAGACACTCACTCTGTTTCCCTGCTCCACACCAGTGCACTCCAAGCCCCCCCTCTGCCCCCACTAATGGAAGTAAATATAATGCCTCTAGCAGGTGTACAGGTAGTGGCTAAGCGCTCTGTTAATCTTTAAGAGCAAAGCTGTCAGGAAACAGGGAATTATGGGTCACAGAGAGGGGACCGATTCACACTAGACAGGTGTTCAGAAGACTGAGTGATCTGGCAGTAGATGGGGGTGGTCTTTCAGCTCAACACCACTGCTTGTAGGAGCAGGAGACCTCCCAGCTTCATAGATGTCACATATGTCGCCTTCATAGATCTGAGTTTCCTTCTGCCATCAGTCAGCCAGAACCATGTGCTTTATCTTTGAAAAAGATTTTAAACTTGATTAGATCAGCTCTGTGGTAAAGACAAGGTTCTTTCAACTGAGGCTACAGTCCAAGGTGAACGCCTACATATGATGGCAGGACAGACTGACCCACACCTTTATATCTCCCTGCACATCAGTCTAGATCAGTATTTGGTTTGTCTATGCAGGCTGTCCAAAATTCAGCTGGATCCATGTGTCAATATAAAAACAGACTTTAAGGTTTTATTGTTTGTTTATAAATGTCTTAATGAAGAGGCACCACCATTTCTTGCAAATGTTATAATCTCTCACATGCATTCTAGAAAAATGAAAAACCAATTCCATTCACATGTTCCAAAGTCCATGGGACCAAGATTGACAAAAATTATGTCATCAACCCCATTCACCAACCTCAAAGTTTGGTGCAAACAGGAAGTTGTGTCTGTGTTTTTCCAGAAAAAATTTGAATTAACTTACGGGTTCTTCGGAGTCTATAAAGAACTAAAACATTTGTGCTAATTTTTAAATCCAATCATCGAGAAACTGCAATGCTTCACACATTTGGAAGCCATGACATTGGTGGAGATAATGCCTTAGGGGAGGGATGGGAAATTCTCTGGCCGGACAAAGCATGAGAAACAGGAGGTAACCTTTCCCCTTATGACGCCATAAGCAGAGAAATTCTAGATCCAGCCATCTGAGCTGCCGCTATCATTAATCTGTATTAATGTTAAATAATCTGACAAAGTGAAATTTTCATGATAGGGGACCTTTGTTTTTACAATACTTGCATTGGTTCAATGAATCATACATTGTCGTGTACATTGCTCCATAATTAAATAAATGAATGAATGAGAATGCATCCCTGAAACACATACCCCAACACACCTACATATGAAAGCTACTCTGTGGTTCTGTGCCTATACAAATACATTTGTAACTGGCTTTTGGCAGTGGTTATGTCACTGACTCTTGAATTGTTAATGACTTGAGGTCAGTTTTAAGGTCAGTTTAAATATGGGACCAAACATCATTACTAATTGGAACCTGTGGAAAGACAGTTTGGAGGTTTTAGTAGTGTATAGATAAATAAACTCACCGAGTCCCTTCATCTTTGTGTGGTGTGATGCCAAAACCAAATCTTGTTGTTTCAAACTCCCACGGTGACCTTGAGCAGATACTATCTTTCAAAACTAGAACAGATAAAGCACTCTACAAGTGCACTGTAGTGTTTTTTAAGAATTCAAATGAATGGCAAGTACAGTAAATAATAAACCAAAATGTACTGTTCGCTTGGCTTCCACATTAAAACAATGCATTTAATGAAACAACAAGCTTAGATAATTAGAAATTGCTGGAAGTATAAAAAAAAGGTCTTGACTAGACTCATTTGCTCAAATGGTTTAAAAAAAAATACACACACATTTTGTCCTCCCTGCTTCTCTCCCAGGACTGGGCAGTCCACTCCATGATAGTGTTTACATCACACAAAGGAAAGAAGATGTCCTTCTGCATCGCCATGACAGCCTAACCTGTGACTGAAAGGAAGTCTGAAAGGGGGGAAAAGGAAATGAAAAGAGGAGAGATGACTGTGAGGAAAAGTTGATGCAGGGGAAGGACAGGAAAGGGATTGGCAGTGGGAAGTGCAGTGGTGACCTGACCCTCTGGATTGCATATGTTCCAGGAAATCTGGGCAGTGTAAAGAGAGGTTCTGAGATTATAAAATAATACCAAAAATAATACACTGCAACAAAGTTGAACATATTTATACACCAGGTTATGTAACAAACAATATGCTGATCTTATGATGAACATGGATGCAGCACTCCACATCAGTGTCCAATGTCCTGGGATGGACCACGGCACCAGCAATTGTGATATAAAGTGGTTATGGATAGTGATTGAGTAAGTGAGTGATGTACATGTGCTATTGTGTTAACAGCAAAAATGTTCATTGTATGGGTGCAATTTCCTGGACATCCTCAGACAATTCTGATGTTGGTTTGCATGTAATTTTAGTCCTATTTAGATAAGTGAAGTTACAGTACAGGCAAGGGCACATATCAAAACTCACACATGTACTTGAGGCTGCTTACACATATCAACTGGCTGGATACACACCTCACTGAAAAAAGAAAACTGTTTAATGTTTTTTCTCTTTACAGTAGTTAAAAAAATATTAGTTTGCTCTTTTAAACTAAGCTGTCTAATTTATGTTTATGAGTAAATATATATTTTTATACTATAATGCTACTGAAAACAGGTTTATTCACATTATGGCAAAGCTAAAATATTAGGTGTGACAGATTATAGATTATATTTTTTTAAATTGAGCCACTGTTTTCTTTTTTTAGTGCTCTCATAACCCATTGCTTTTTGTTTAGTACACTTAACTGTTTTTTGCATACTTCCATTCTCATACAAACTACACCTCTCATTTTCTGACTGGGTTCATTTTTTGGTTGGCAGCATTCTGAAGTCTGATCAAGTAATGATTACTTTCCTGTGTGGGTATGTGATGACTGAAGGTGTACCTGTTGGACCCTGTCTGTCTAGAGTAGCGTGTCTGCACACATCTCACTCTCTGTGTAAAAAGCATGGAGTAGCTCAGACCTTCAGTCAAAAATGTTACTTCACCTTTTGCATTTGATGCGAGTTGTCAAATCACCTGAATGACTTGGACTGTGGAGCTGTAGGAGGAGTATCAGCTGTGAGGGAATCACTGACATGGGATGGAGGTGCGGATGTGTGGAAAGGTGTCTTCAGGGGGCTGCTGTAATACTGACAAGCCCTGTCAGAGCAACAGCACTTGGCTGTCCAACCGAACTGACAGACATATTCTTCACACTATAATATTAAACATTTTTGTTAGGTTGATGAGGAAAACTGTGTGTTACTGAGTGTGTACTTTTCTTAATGTAAAAGAGTTTTCTTAATGTAAAAAATAAATCCTGGCACATTTATAATCAATTACTAGCATCAATTACTAGTTATGTTGAATGATACTGGGGATACATCAGTGATGTAACCTGGGGTACTAGGCTGTCTTTAGAGCCTCAGACACCCTTACCTAGGCAACCCGACCGGGGTTGATCAGACCTAATCCTGTATTACAGCAGCATCTGTACACGAATCAGCCCTCTTTTTCCTTAGTGACTTTGTATCTTTTTCTGTGGCTTCAGTTGCGGATTGAATTGAAATATAACACAATACAATACAGGGCCTGGTTTAGGGTCATGATGAAAAGGGGATCATTTGATCAGCGATCATAATGTGACCACATACATGTCATTCTTTTTAATTATTTGCTATTCTAACATATTTGCTTTCAACAAGACTGCAGATATTTTGTGTATCTGTGGCTTCACTAGTGCTGCAGGTATGTACTAATACACAAACAATTCAACCAACTGTATGGTTCTGAGTATGTCAGCAAAGCCAGAAGGAAAGAACAAAGAACACTGGAGTTACATGAAATGTCATTTCTTTCCATGAAATAGATGCCAAATATCTTTCAAGCAGCATACCAACAGGCGCAGCACAGGGGCTGGGAGAGAGGTGAGCACTCAGTGCAGACAGACCTGCACTAGGTGGATCCTTTGGGATAACAGGCTGGTTAATGGAAATGTAATTACTTTTCCCTCATCTTTAGGAAGGGTGTTGCCCTATGTTTCCTTTACAGATGGTGTGATTCATTCTGTGTGTTTATGTATGATCAAGAATTGGGGGATGTGATGTCAGTGGTATAAACAGAGAGGGACATGTCCAGTAAATGCTAAAAACACACCAGCAAACACCATGGCAAATCAAAATATACCAGTAGCCTAACAAATGCGCAGTAATAACACCAAAACAGTAGCAGAACTGGGTTTGCATTCAACACAACACAGAAACACACAAGGCTGAGTGCTAAAGTGTTTTGGCTAATGCAGGATAGCAGGACGTCAAGCAGGACGTGGACCGCAGGTCGACTGACACTGACTCAGTTTTAATACTCTCACATGAGATGTGTGGGCCAAATGCTCAGCAGAGGCCCCTGTCCATTTCCCATGGCCGCTACCTGCCAGACAGGACCACACAGGAGCAGAGCTTCCACTCAGAGAAGTGAGGCCACAGCCCTGGGGTCACAACAGCCAGTGCTGTCACACAAGTCAGAGGCACTAAAAACGAGAAAGAGAACAAGAGCAACAAACCACTCCAAACAGAGAACCGCCTGACCTGTAATCCACAGATCTGGCTGGGAACGATCTGTGGTCGTGGTCATGAGACTCATGTACACACACATGCCTGCACACACACATATATACGATGCCATGCAGATATTCACAAGGAAAGCCACCCACAAGAGCAGGAACACATAGGCACATTGTAACATTGAATTACACAACTACAAGGTAAAACCAGACAGACACACACAGAGAGGAAGGCATAGGTTGTAAAAATCTTTGGTTTCACTTGTATACCTGCACTAGATATTATAGGTATTTGGAAGAATTTGTGGTATTTATTCTTCATTTGCTTTGCCTCATTTTAGTATTATTATGATTCATATCAAAACAAGTAATTGTGGTCACTAGTCTGCATTTAATCTAACTGAACATTCCAGAACATTCTGCTGAAAGTGAAAGTGATTAGTTGTTACATGTGACACACCACAGCACAGCACCCAGTGCACACAATAAATTGTCGTCTCTGCATTTAACCCATCACCCTAAATGAGCAGTGGTCAGAAATAAAAGGTGCCCAGAGAGTGGCAGTCCAGTGGCACCTCAGTGGCGACAACCTTCCAATTATGAGTCTGTTTCCTTACCCACTGTGCCACCGCTGGAACCATTAGAAAACACCTGTGTGCAGTTAAGCTTCATAACACCTCAGATGAAGCCCATCTTAAATCTACACCCAGAGAACCAGGAAAACTGAGCAGAACCCTAAGTTATGAGCAGAACCAGTAAGTTTCTACGTATATAATTGTACCACACCACTATAACATCCATCACAATAGAGCTACAACGAATGTAGGGACATTTGCCCAAAAAAACAAAACAAATGCCCATAATAGACTGAGAGCACTCTATACTCTCACATTGTGAACAAATATTAAACACAATATAGAAAATGCTTAAACAATAACAGCATGCCTAAAGTAATGTTCACTGCTCTGATAATGTTAATAATTTTAACTTTTCACCAATAGTATTCTGTACACTGGTGTGTAAAGCATGAGTGTGAAAAAAGTGTCTGCACAGGCATAGAGTTCAGTAGATTTGGCTAATTGTTGCTGCCTGCATGTTTACCTTGTGTTGTGTGAGTGGCATTTTGATGGCCCCCACAAAAAGAAATTGCTATTTACAAAAGATAAAGCTAAATGCAAACAGAGAGAGACTGTACATTACAATTATGACAGTGTAACACATTAATACAAATGTGTCTGTGTGTTTTGTAGGGTGCTTAACTAGTGTCCACAGAGAAGTCAAAGTGGAAGGACAGCCGCAGGAAGCATTGTTAGCTTTGTAAACATTTACTCAGTCAACTATGGCGACCCACCCACCTGATCTCTCCTCACAGGCTACCAGCCCTTCTGTACTCTGTCCGCTTCTTACACCATACTCTGCACCATCTCAGTTGACTGAGGTTTATTTGAGCGACAGGCCAAAGGCAAGTGTCATCAGTGTCGAACACCCCATCCTGGCACCACAATGTTGCTCTGAAACTCCAACTTCAGAAGACCACATACTCAACTACCCAGATGGAAAAGCATGATCAAGGCTTTGAAGATCTGTCCAAGACATTTCAATAAACATCCACTCACCAGCAACATTCACTTTTCCTTCTGGGTCAAGCAGAACAGACACCATATTAAGACAGTACAACATTTACATTTACAGCATTTATCAGATGCCCTTATCCAGAGCGACTTACAATCAGTAGTTACAGGGACATTCCCCCCCTGGAGACACTTAGGGTTAAGTGTCTTGCTCAGGGACACAATGGTAGTAAGTGGGATTCGAACCCAGGTCTTCTGGTTCATAGGCGAGTGTGTTAACCACTAGGCTACTACCACCCTCTACAAAATACATGGGATCTAATAAGTTGTCATGGATTGGTGCATGGCAGAGAAGAAAGGACACATTTGCATGACTTATAAAACAGGGAATTTACTGAACAACATAGGCACATAGATACTCATTCAGGACACAATAGATATGCAAGGATACATTTATAAAACACACAACAGGTGAACACAATCAGGCTATTAGGGAGACAGAGTCAGGACTGTGACACAAGTTCATTTCAGTCAAATCATCTTCCACCATGTTACAGGTTAAATTGCCTATCAGCAGATTTCAGATACCAGCTTCGCTTGCCACCGGTAGAAACAGCTCCAGCCCCAAATGCTGCAGAGTTCACCAGAAGGGGCAAAAGACTAACACACAAGATAGAGAGGGAAATGTGAATGGGAAATTCAACACCACAATGGCTCATTATAGTGTTCCTTTGCTCAACATTCCCTTGAACTTATATTTTGGAATTCAGCCTCACTATCATCTCTTCCAGCACTTGGACAAAATGTGCCTAGGAATGTTGAGGATCCATAAATCTTGGCCTTGACTAAAGGGCCAAATATAGTATTTTTTAGTGGCTGAGGTATCCAAAACTTTAAATTAGGGGTGGAGAACCTGATCCACGAAAGGCCATTCTTGGTGCAGGTATTTGAAACAATGTTTCAATTGGCCAACAATAGAGGCTCCTCCCATGGCTCTATACACCTTTATTATAAGCTCAAATGTAATCACAAAAACCTGCTTCCACTCCAGTCATCCATCTCTGCTCTAGTTCTGCAGGTTTAAGTAGGCCAAATTTAAAGGTCCCCTATTATGAAAAGTTAAATTTGTGAGGTTATTTAACATTAATAAGAGTTCCCCTAGCCTGTTTATGCTCATTCAGTGGTTAGAAATGGTGATATGTTTTAAGTGTGGGTTGCCGTTCAGAGAGTGAACGGCACTCTCTGGATCTGGAATGTAGTCATTAAGAAACCTTTCATT
The DNA here is from genome assembly GCF_900700375.1 of Denticeps clupeoides. NCBI lineage: Eukaryota > Metazoa > Chordata > Actinopteri > Clupeiformes > Denticipitidae > Denticeps > Denticeps clupeoides. The sequence goes on from NC_041707.1 coordinate 24,606,206, forward strand.
TCTCATGCTTTAACATTATCTTCACCAAAATGTCATGAATTCCAAATGTGTGAAGCATTGCAGTTGTATTTTTTTTTTCTGTCATGCAAGAATTTTTTTCAGTTTGCGGCAAACAGGACGTGTTGATGATGTCATTTCTGCACATGCCCGTGCACTTTTATAGGCCACTCTCCTCCTCGTTACAGTTTAAAGCTACGCACACCAAAACTGCGTGTCCTGGGGAAATCTCATTGTGTGACTAGCTAAAAGTGGTTGTAATTCTGCACCATGGCTGAATTTCGGAAAGAGACTTCAAATATAGTATTAGGGAACCCCTAAGACCTATATAAGGCAAACAAAAATTCATAATAGGGGACTTAAGGCCACCTTCATCAGGATCATCAACTACATTTCACCAAGGGCCACAGTTTTTCTCAGAAGATTTTTGGATTTTTTTCAAAAACAGGTACATTTTAAGAAAGACGTACTATATAGGAACTGGTGGATATAAATGGGACATTTTAGCATTTTAGATGCTGAAACAAATTTGTATTTGTTGTTGCATTTTTAACTACAAGTTCACCCTTGCCTGATGCCATATCCATTCCCACCCAGGCTGTCAATGTGATATCACACATATGACTTGTAAAATGTGCGTGGTGCTTCAAAAAAGCTGCTCTGTTGTACAGGGTGGGTGTGATTTTGAACGGCAAATAAAAGTGGAAAACCCTGTGAAAAGTAATATGCCCCCTGCAATAATAAATACTCTATTTGTCTCACTACTTGCCATGGAAGAACAGAGATTTATATTTGTTGTATATGTGGTCACAATCACCTGATTACACTGGCCAGGATTTGCTAATCAAATTGACATTTCATCAAAAAACAAAATAAATGTATTAACTTAAAACATATATATACATTGCACACAATTGGCGTAAATTCGCTGACTGATCACTTACTGCGCAAGCTGATAGAAGTTAATTTCCAGCTCTACCCTGCGTCCCCAGACCCAACAGACTGAAGTGAAACCAAGAAGCCGGTCTCAGTTTAGTGAATAAGAATTATTATGATTATTAGGGCTGCACGATTTGGGGAAAAAGACATATTGCGATTATTGAGATCAATATTGCAATATGCGATTGCGATATGATAAAGGACACTTGCTTGTATATCAATGAAAAGTCACATACTAATAGTGAAATGTTTAATTTCAAAGTGAAACATACAAACTACTTATAACAACCTGAAATGCCCAGTGCTTTCAAAATACAATATTCTACAAAATTAAATAAATCACAAAAAATTCTTCACATTACTTTCGAATGACAAACCATGGTAAGGCTAAACAACTGTTTTGATTATATTTGACCATTATAAAATCCTGTATTATTGTTCTTACGTTTAACCAAAACGTTGTTTGGAGGCTGTTTTGAACATAGCTTTGCTAGCTTAGCTAAGGTTAAGATTTGTAAACTGAGGTGAAACCTTCTTTAGGAAACCTTCAAAGTTTGAGAAAAGTTAACTAAACAGCTAAGAACAGTCTAAATAGTTAATGCCTACGTTTAGCCAAAACGTTGTTTGGAGGCTGACTTGAACACATAGCTTCGCTAGCTTAGCCTAGCTTAGCTAAGGTCAAGACTTATAAATAAAAACGGGATTTTATAATGGCAAAATATATTCAAAACAATTGTCCAGCCTTACCTATGAAATGTAATCCCCCGGGATCTGGTTTGGAGCGTACAGCGTTTCTACAGCCCCAAGCAGCTCAAGAGTGATGCATTTTTATGCACTTCTCTCCATAGACATGTATATGCTTCACGCCACAGCAGAGCCTATCACAATATGGCGGCGACGTTGACGTACGATGTTGACGTACGATGCAGCGTCATGCGGCGTCTAACCATATGTCTCCGAATTGAAAGTCATGTGACCAAACACGTCACATCCGCCTGAAGTGAAACTTCAGTCAGCTCGCAAACTTTGAGAGAATGAGAGAATGGATCGGATATGTCGCCGATCCAATCCATGTACTAATCATTTAAATCGCAGCTTTTTGCGTTCATGTAATCGCACAGACTGACATCGCGATTACGATTGCGATTAGATTAATCGTGCAGCACTAATGATTATGATACTATATTGTCGCTTCAGTCCATGTACTCATAATATAAAACGCATTATTTTGAATTCATTTAATTGCAAGATCTGACAGCGCTGCACTTGTAAACCCGCCATTCAGATCTCATACACAAAAATACAAACCGCATATTAGAAACTTGCCAAATTATGTAGAGGGTCTGCAGTATTTTTCAGACCTTTAACTCTGGATTTAAGGATTACTATACATTTTTAATTATATTTTAGGCCTTTGTTTTCAAGACTTTTTAAGGATCCGTAGAAACCCTGTCTATACATTTAATTAAAGAATTGTTCAAATATTTAAAGGTTAAAAAAATATTTCAGTGACGTATCTAGTGATAGAATGAGCTCTGACCACTGCTGAAAGATGAATATCCTGCTAGTAACATTACAATAAAGTTACAGCTGATCACAGGATGTCCAGGGTGGAATAGGACAGAGGTGACACTCTGAACTCCTCCTTCAACTCCTCAGCTGCCTGTGAACTCTGACAAGTCCCCAAAATGGACCTCATGTACAATCACAGCCATAATAAACCACTAATGGTTTATAAACGACAGATACAAGCTCCTCTTTCTAGCTCTCTTTTTCAGGCACTCCTCTTCTTCCCAGATGTGAACAGTGATGAGGTCGAGCGCTCCAACTAAAAACACTCAGTCTTTTTAACGCACTCCAAATGCTGGCTCCACAGTCTGGCACTTCATTCTGACGATTTTTGATGAAACCGCTCAAAATAATATTAAGCTTTCCATCCCACACTTGTACACAGAGCGGCAAATAAAAGCTCTAATTGGGGCTTGCAAAGCCCTCAAATCAAGCAGGACTGGAGCCTCAGAGCACTGAGGAATGCTGCAGGCTACTGCTCGCATTCGCCGCACAACTCATTAAGCTTCTGACTTCACAGACAGCGGTTCTTCAGCAAAAACTGCACTGTTCAGGAGGAGGAGCTGTCATGTGACTTGTGGAATAAGCCCCATGAGAACTTATTTTGAGAAGGTGGGCAAGGCTGAAGGACAATTACAACTTATTGTCCTAATGAAGCACAGCAGACAGGTCGACTAGCACATGCTTTTGTTTTAAAAGTCATACATCTTCTGCTTCCTCCCAGTAAAGCTGAAGGCAACCAGATTCGCACACCATGGCTGAGCTGGCACAAAAGTTTTTTATCCTAATAAAAAGACTCACACGAGCAGAACAAATGTTTGAGAAAAGCAACAGGATGCACAGGTTTATGACTTTGCCAAACCAGACCTGGTAAAGTCAAACCTGAAATTTGATTGTGAGACTATTTCTATTTCACAAAGGTAATGGTTCAGTCCTGCAGCTCACAGGTGACAAAAGTGTAGTCAACAAACCCCATGGCAGAGTAGGAAAAAAACTACATTAACATGCACGCTTCCCCACCAGCAACCTAAATGTGCCAATTATGTGTAGACTAACAATGTAATAAAGTGGCATAAAAAATGCTATTTAAAATGTTTCAACTGATACCATAATCCAACTGTGCCTCGTCTACTCTACTTTTATTTTCTGGTCAACCTGGAGATGGAGATGCAGGCAGGGAGAAAGAAGGATTGACCGATAGATAGAAAGGTTAACTTAAGGGACGCCTCTCTCTGAGTGACAAATGACATTGTATGTGTTCCTGCAAGAAGTTCATGGAATCAAAGTCTTTGAGCAAACACACTCACACACACAAAACACCCCCAAAATCTATGAACATATACATCCCCCCGACTGAATTAATTTTCACTCCAGTAATTGTGTGGACAGAGGACTTGAAAAGAAAATGTGAAAAGGAGTTGAGCAGCACACAGTGACTAATGTCCCTGACCCGGGAGGGGACGTTTTTGATGAAGTGGGTTGGTGAGCTGGTGAACTTGCTTTGTGTGTGTGTGAGTGAGTGAGTGAGTGGGTGGGTGAAAAAACTGAGTGATCCCAAGCGAGGAGTGTGGACGTAATATTTATGTAGCTATGATTGAGTGTCTGTGTGAACAGCAAATGTAAGTTCAGAAGTGTGGGGGAGAACAACACACACATACATAACTAGTCAGTTTGCGGTGTGTGTGTGTTACTGGTGCTTCACTGGAAGAGCCTGCCTTTAAAACCTCTAGTCTCCTAAGTCTCCCATTTTACCCAACCAATGGTCGGAGTTGGCAAATAGTCTCTAAAAATACCAATTTGCCAACAAACACCTGAAATAGCAAAATTAAAATGAATCCAGAGAATACGTATTTCTGTTATGTATTGATGAATTCGCATCCTTCAGCATCCTGTCGGTAATCTCTACAGAGGGGGAGGGGGCATGCCAGACAACTGAATTAGGACCAGCTCGTGCCCGGTGTCATTCTGCAGCTCAAAACAGCAGAGGTGCGCTGGCTGTTGCTAGGTGCCAACACTTGCTCCTTCTGAAACGGACAGGTTCTTGGACAGGTCAGCAGGTCAGGCTGCAGCGCTGGTGCCCGGTGGTGTTGTCCAGCGTCTGGGCGCGTGTATCGTCTTTAATGATGCCAGAGAGGGAATGCTTAACTTGCTGACACACCGCCACACGAGCACGGATTTACAACTTCATCCGAAGCCTGCGCGTTGCGAAGTTCACACACGAACCTTAATCACGCCAAACTGTTCATCATTCAGACTAACAGCATGATGTGTTTTAAGCACACGTGTAGCAATTTATCGTATTAACCACACGCACACACACACATACACACGCAGCACTGTGCTGTGACCCAGTCTTTGGATCTGACACCCACACCGAAGCTGTCGCCGGCCTCTCCGGCGCTCCATGCCTGCCGGCCCCCCTCTGAGTTCACACACCACAGACCACAGCATGGGAAACACATCTGCTGAGCTACGAGCACACACACACACACACACACACACACTTATCCCTGCTGCACGTGTACAGTTAAAACGACCTGTTGTTCGAGAGCCAACCATTCATACCAGGCAAATGGCTGAACCGCACACACGCAGGAAGGGCAGAATTCGTTTAAACCGGTCCTGTTACGGAACTGTAATGGTGACGGGCGCAGGTGCGCGTCCCGCGCCAAAAGCGGCGATAATTCCTCCTACCTGCAGCAGCATGAGGGCCCAAAGGCAGACGAGCCCCGTGGGTGCGCGCATGTTGCTCGTCCCTGTCCAGGGTGCCAGTCTGGCGCGGCAGTGGGTGCGAGGGAGGCGAGAGGCGGCGGGATCCTGTCAGCTCTGCGCGGTGAACAGCAGAAAGCGTCTGGTGACGGCGCGCATGTTTGTTCCGGGGGGGCAGAGCGCGTCCTTGCTAAATTTACGTTTGCATGCCGGCCGCGCGTCAGTGACTGGGGTCTCTCCTACTTTCCTCTCTTAAAGTCGCAGCATCGCCCCCCGCCTTCCCGGCGAAACTTGCGCGTACTGCACGTGCAGAACCGTAAATGTGAAGAAGAAGAAGAAGAAGAAGAAAGAAAAACGCACAGATCGGCTCGTCCAATCAGCACGCGCCGAACGCGATTTCGGACCCGCGTATGTCTTCTGTGGGAGAGATAATGAGGGTGATTAGTTGGCTCCCGACATCTCAAGGCTGCTTGCGAGGAGGGAGGTTTCCTCTTTTCCTCCCTTCTGTCACGGCAGTGACGAGACAGACTGGTACCTGCGCATCAACCTCTGCTGCTGCTCTCAGGCTTCTCGTGTAAGATCTTGCTTCACAGTTCGTTTGAAAGTGACTTGCTGGCTCGTTAGTGAACCACGGTCATGGAAATCACGTCATTTATCTCGAAATGAGGATTCAGCAATTATTTTTCTCTCTCTCAATTTCGCCTTTTCTCGAGGGAACGTCCGATTATCCTGAACTGCGACCTAGAAACATGGCGCATGTTTCAACTGACCCTCAATATACACGTTCAGATTAGTGAACATAACAGTTTAATCTTTTGCTCATGCTTATTTAAAATATTTATATGTTGTAATCCTCATTGTATGCTTCATTTATGATAATTACATCCCAATTACGATGTATGACCTAATGAAAAGCATTCAAAGTTAGCATAATTCTTAAAAAATATATATATATTATTAAAGGACATTCAAGGTTGCCAGGTTTCTGCTGATTTTAGACTTTTTGAGGGCTTGATGACCTGCACCTATAAAGAAACATATCTGTAACATATAGCATATGTCACCTGGTGACATGACTGTGCTGTAACTGAATTGAACCGGCACTCTGCAGCTCCACCTTAACAAGACAATTTGATAAATGGAGCCTTTGAGGCCAAAATGTTTCTGAAAAAGTGGTGCGGTACAAGAGCACCATGTGCACCGTGTGCTGTGCTGCTGTGTATCACAAGTGACAATCAATTCACTTCACTTTTTTTTAAAAGCCCTGTAATAAGTATGCCGGGCTGTAATATCATCCATCCGGGTGCAGCTCCGCACTCAGAGAGGTGCACAATAGTGCAGGTATGCCTGGTATGAGCTACCTGAATTGGCGCCTGACACGCAGGCTTGAATTCAGCTTAATCTCTATTAACACGCCAAACAGAGGAATGTAAACGCATTTACCCTCCCATCCATCTCTCTGCCTGTTTTTTTTCACCTTAAACATGATTGTCATACCTGCACACCGCCCCCATCTGTTAAAGAATGTGGAGCCCCACTTTGAGCCTTACCTTCTGCGTCCACGAAGAAAGACTGCAGCAGAGTTTACTTGGCGTGCAGAAACAGCACAGTGATGCTTAGCATTCATGAGGACTGATGGTGCATAGCCCTGGTCAGCCCATTACTAACGGGCTCTGTCACTTCTGGAGAAAGCTTATGAAAGGGGTGAATGTGCATATAGAGGAGTTTTTCCTTATGTTGATTTCTGCTGATGCACACCAGCATCGTGCATTCGCACGTGAAGGAATCTGTCGTTTTGTTCTAATGCACGTGTTGTCATGCTCGGAGCCATTTGGAGCCGTTTGTGTGCCGGCATGCAATGAAAACAGGCCGACACGTTACAGCGTATAAATCAGCCCCCCACCGCCACCACCACCACTTCTCTGCTGCTCTCTGCCTGGAGTTGACACCAAAGCATTTGCTTTGAGTGAAATTAGATGGCAGGGCCGTGGAGTGCTGCCAAATGCTGTGTGCAACATGCCCCTCGAAAAAGGCTGTTGGGAAACAGCCCCGTTTAACGAGCATGCTGTGAGAAGAACAAGACATTTCTGCCGAGGTGATGCAATGAAGCGCCTGCCCAGCTGCCACGGGACAGTTAATGGGGAGAAAAGCAGTCCTTTTTTTTCGAGGAACGAGTGCCAAAAGGGCGCAAGTTCACAAGCCAGAGGAAACCGGGGTCACTGTGAGAGGGGAAGTTCTCCAGGAGAATGCAGGGTGTGTAGTGCTTCAGAGAACAGCTGGCCCCCATGCAGAGAGGTTTATTTTCTAAAGAGAAGGTCCGATTGTACCCTGCCCAGCCTCAGTGAAGATGTTTATATGTTGTTATGGCCACGTAAAGCAGAAACACGCACCTCACAAGAGACCCCACACACACTGGAGTAACCACACAACATCAAACTCACTAAAATCTACAGACACGTCAGAAACCTCATAACACAAATAAACACATCAGCAGACACCCACAATCCTTCAGTGGCATGTCGGATTTAGACGTTCCCGCTACAAGAAAGATGATTTATGGCGTCCTAGGTGGCTTCTCTCATTTGCTTCAGTTGCACATTACCCTCCAGAGAATGTGTCACTCTGTAGGGGTGGGAATTTAAGAAGGAGGGGGCAATCATAGACTCTACAGGACAGCAGACCCTAAAATCCAAACCCTTCCTCACCCCTTGGCTGCATGGCCTTGGTGTTCCCGGAATGTGAGGCCTGTGGTGGGACGGTAACCTGTCTGTCTGTCAACACAGATCCATTTCAGTGTCCTGACGCATTCCACACCCAAACCAGGGACGCAGCCGTCTGGACTGCAGGTTTAGGGCTCCCTGCCATGGCTCAACCTGACCCCATGGCTTTAACTTCCTCCGCCCCTTCTGGATATCACCAGAAGGCCTAGCTGGCCCCTGTCCCAGCACAGACCCTGGAGGTCAGCTGGGTTCAAGCCTGGTAGAAATGCTATGGAAGAAATAAGATGAAAGCTCAGACAAAGCTGGCTTTTCTCCACCTCTCACAGATGGTCCAAGGACGCTGCATTTCATGGAGCCACTGGTGTCAGAGGCCAGCGTTGTCTTGACCCCGAGAGTTAAAGAGTATAGCATGGGGTGGTGTTGAAGGGGGCACTCTTTACAAATTTAATCATCTGCTGCTCTGCAGTCTGTGCACAACTTCTTGCTGTTTATTTTCTTCAGAACATTCTCCAATCACTTTGTGACCAAAGAGTACCACCAACAGGTAGCAGGAAAATGGATCAGATTTGAGTCCAGTTAAAGGTGCACTAGGTAACATCTAGTGGCGAGGTTGTCAACTGATCCAACGAATACCACTTCCTTTCCAAGTTGACATTACAGCCAATAGAATCCGTTAGATGCCAGGAAATTCACCATGAATAAAACAAATCAATAAATATTGATTTAATAAATCTATTTATCTATTGATTTAATAAATCTATTTATTCTTCACGGTCAAATTGTCGTTCTGGAGCCGTGTGGACTGTCTTTAGAGCAGGACTGAAACAGTCATTTACTACTTAACACAGGTGATGCTGCTATGCCTTTAGGGTGAAGGACATGATGGACAATGGATTGTTGCAATCCTTTCATTGTACCACTGAAATTTCAGCTTGATTCCAAGCACATTGCCCACTCTCTTTTTTTACCTCTGCCTCCCCAGCACATCTCAGTATAGAAGAGAGTGCTGGAAACCATGTGCAGCCCACGGACAGTTTCTTGCAGATGTTGAAAGACCCCAGCCTCTTTGTGAAATAGAACTAGATCTCTTCCTTCCTGTATAGTGCCTGTGTCTGTATTTGTCATCCAGCTGCTGATAACTGTAGGTCCTGACCACCTCCACGCTGACCCCCTCATTGGAGACTTGGGGCCTGGACCCCCAGGAAGTCTCCTTCGTCTTGGACGTGTTCAGCTGTAGCTGGGTCTTTGGGATGTTTGCCTTGTAAGTATGTTGTATCAGAGGTTTTATAATGTTGGGTGACTGACTTCAAATGCTACAGGTTAGCGATCCTTGCAATTCAGACTCAAATGCCCAGTACATAAGCAGCCGAAGCAAATCTCTTTCTCCTTTAGAAGGTTCAGCTTTTCTTTGTGCTTCTTCTTTTGTAGTTGACCACAGTCCTCCAATGTGGGACTTCCTGCACAGCAAACGCATAAACCAGAAATGGACAGCTTTCTATGACCATGCCTTGTGGATTTAATAGCGTCCACAGATGAAATAATAGTGGCAAAGCTGTTTCATTTAATTCTGTTTTTTGGATTGCTCTTCAGAACCTCTGGGCCAGCTTTTCCACCTGGTACTTAATGAATGTCTCCAAAAACAGAATGCAATATTTGATGTGACTGCTGTCATGTTTATTGGTAAATCAAGCCTTTTCATATATTGCAAATCCTCCATTGCATTGCAACATCCATATAGAGAGTAGGCTTAAGGTTCTCTTCCAACAACCTTCTTGCTTCAGCATATCCCTGGTCCGAGTTCATGTGCTGGCAATTGCACACCAGCTCCCTTGGCAGCCCTCATGTGAATTGCAATAACCTCTTCATCTCTACTTCTTGCTCAAATGCCTTAATGAAAGACCTGAACTGAAGAGGATTTCCATCAATAACCAGAATGTCTCTTGCAGGTAAGGATGATGATGGGTGTTGCTGTTGAACAAGAGTTATTTAATTTTGTGTTTGTAATATTGAAGTGAAGTGAAGTTGAGCTTTATTATCATTTCAGCTGTATACATTTTAGACAGTACATAGTGAAACAAAATAACGTATTGTGTAAAGATTTCAAGGTTGTGTCTCTGTAATTGACTGTGCATTGAGCGCAAAGGGATCCAAGGGCTGTGACTGACCATCCACCTGTACTGTAGATCTATGTGGCAGCTCTTCCTTATTTGTGCCTGATGGTACTCTGGAAAGGCTTTTGGAGTCCGAAGCTTGAAGAACTGCTGTTTTTCCAGTGGACACAGCATGCATTGCCTCCAGTTGAAGCTGTTTCTCTTTAGTTGTTGCTCCTGTTCCTCCAGACTGTGCTGCAACATGAGCAATGAGCGCATTCTGCTTCCGCTGTGATCCTTGCAGAAGATGTACTGCTAAATTCTTTCTGCTTGAGTGTTTACTGATGATATTAGAAATACTGTCCTCAGGCCTAACAATTATCAACAGCATGAAAATCACATGAAGAAACCCATTTTTTCATCTCAAACATTAATTCATCATTAAAGATAATTTTTGCCTAAAACCAAGTGTCCTCTTTTGTCTTTTGTCTTTTTTTACGTTTATTTTCCAATCAAAACTGTCAAAGCCCACTGTCCTCGTACCTCGGCTACCAATGTGTTTGGGATTACACCTCTTATGTGTGAATAGTCACTTAATGGCCATTCATAAAGTCATAGCATTGCACATTACTTAAACCACTGTGGATGCCATCAGCTGATGTGAATGAGTTGTCTCTGTCCGCTTGCCAACAGTGGCTCCTGGTGTCCCATTTTGGAGGACGGCTTGGTTAACTGGTGAACCATGCTGAACACTGAAGCTTTCCAGATGCTGTTCCGGTCTTTCTGAGTCCTCTTGCGGAACACTCAGCTGATTCCTCTGGTGTAGACCGTCGGCATGTTTTGACTTAACAAGATTAATTTTTGACTTAAATATTGCATCTAAGCTGCTACTTAATGCTCCTGAGTGGCTGCTAGACGTTGTAGGTGCATGATGACACACTATGCTTTAATAACACTGTCCAGGCTTTGATCTTCTTTGGATACATTTACTTACTGTGCACAAAGTGCCCAGTCTTTGACGTGATTTATACTAATACAACAGCCCATAAACCTAAACCTACAAATGGTGAGTAGTGGCAGAAGAGTGAGATCAACAGCTGGAGTGATGAGAATCACACTCCAAAAACAGTAAACCTGGTCTGTCTAATACCTGCCACCTGTCTGATATTTCCCATAGACCTTACTGCCACATAGTGGACCCCCAGTGAATACCACAATTAACCCTACAATGGCTCTTACGCAGAATCAGAATGTCTTTATTGTCATTGTGACAAGTACAACAAAATTAGCCGGAGAGGTATCTTAAATACTGTGCATAAAAAGAAAGTAAGATAGGATAAAGCTAACTTAAAATGAAGACAACTTGCATATATACTAATATAATAGAAAATATTATTTAAAATTAAAGGGTGGGGTAGAAACCTTATTGCACATAAAGTCCTTATTGCACATGAAAAATAAATAGAATTGGATGTGTAAAAATAGATAAAATTTCATTAAGTGCCCTGATGGCAACAGGGTAGAAGCTGTTTAGTCAGTTTGACCTGTTTTTAACGCTCCTGTATCGCTTGCCTGATGGCAGCAGGTCATGATCGGGATGTCAGGAGTGCTCTCTAGAGGCAGCAAGAGCTGTGCAGTTTGTCCAGACGGGGTAAAGAACAGCCAATGATTTCCTAGGCAGTCTGCTGCAGTGATTTCCTCTGCACTGTAGTGCAGCTAGAAAACCACGCACAGAAGCAGTAACACAGGATGCTCTCAGTACATCGATAGACTTTGTAAGTCGTTCTGGATAAGGGCGTCTGACAAATGACTTAAATGTAAATGATAAAAGGACCCCAGCAGTTTTTGTGAGATTTTGAGAGGAAATAAAGTCTCTGCTGAACCTTCTTCTCCAGCTCTGTTCACACCCCAGGACAGTGATGTCCTCCGTGATGTGAATGCCCATGCCCAGGAAGTGGAAGTCCAACACCCTCTGCACACAGTCCCCACTGATTTAAAGTGGTTTGATGTCAATTTTCCAATTTTCACAACAATCTCCTTGGTCTTTGCTGTATCATTGTCTGTGCACCACGCTGTCAGCTGCTCCACCTTGTGCCTGTGTTCAGATTCATCTCCTTCAGAAATGAGCCCCACCACAGTGGTGTCATCTGCAAATTTGAGGTTGATGTGAGCTGCTGCTGCTGCATTTGGAATAGCTGATGTGCCTTACTCCCTGCTAAACCTGCCTGCTGCTGTTACCTGCTGGTCCAGGTTCTTCTCAGTCGTCCTACTGTAGTCCCTCTTGGCCATCTTGATGCCTCTTTTCAGGTTTCGTGCCATATTATACATGACCTTATCGCCAGGCCTGTGCAACCTGAGGGCTGTGTTTCTCTCCTCTAGCGGCAGCTGGACCTCCCTTGTCATCCAAGATTTCTGGTTATGGTAGACCCATAGCGCAGTACACTGTTGCTGTGGAGTTCTAGGTCAAATATTTCCCAATTGGTACAGTCAAAGCAGTCCTGCAGCTGCAGAAAGGCATCCTCAGGCCAAGTTGTTATGGTTCGTGTGATAGATCAGATTTGCGGAGGGGGGTGTATGCAGTGTAGTTTTGAGTTTAAGAGCAATAAGCATATATTGAAATGTTAAGAAAATAATGTTTTTGTCATTCTTATATCTAAATTAGAGTGTAAAAATAGCTATATTAGTCAATTACTGTTGAAAATATTGAGAATTGAATCAAACCGATTACAAATAATCGGCAGAGTAATAGTTTAAAAAAGAATCGTTTGGGACAGCCCTGTTTTATACCCCTCTACGGTGTGTATATATAACTGGCAAAAACAATGAAGTTTTACAGTGCTCTATGCACATGTTTCAAAATCACACATCAGCGATATAGCAGTAGAAAGGAAATCTGATCACAACCGTCTCGATAGATCTACATCAAAACCAAGCAGTTGGTTTTTGGGTTATCACGGTTAATCTTTGTAATGCACCTGCCATCTTTCAGCAGTTTGTCAATGATGTCCTGCATGACATGCTGCGAAAATGGGGGGATGCCTATCTGGACGATATTCTCATTTACTCACCATCCCTCGAGACCCAGCACGTCAGAGCAGTGCTCAAGTGTCTGCTCGCCCACCGACTGTAGTGAAAATTGGAGAAGTGCACCTTCAACCTGTGCACTTCATGGGCTTCAACATCTCGTCCCAGGGTGTGGGAATTGAGCCCAAAAAGCTGGAAGCAGTGGCATTGTGGCCCCTACCCGCCTTGGCCCTAATGTTCCTTGGGTTTGCAAATCATTGCTTTATCCGTGGCTACAGTACAGTTGCAGCTCCCATCACTGCTATCACCAAGCCATCCACTCATTCAATCCACCAGAGGTGTCACCAAACCAGAGGTGCCTTTCATGTTAATTAGTTTCTTATTTTTCATGTAGTTTAACAGCAAAACAACCAGGTGTTAATTTAACTCTCAATCCAGTTTAATTTTAACTGACACTAATTGGTTTTTATCCTTAGGACCTAAACTGATAACACTAATTGCCTGTCTGTCAGCTTTGCACTACATGATTTTGTTCCCATGCATTCTGGTGAATCCTTTGGGGCAGTGGGGTCAGCTGTCTCATTTTTGGTTCTTTGAATGAAACCAGTAGTTGGCATCACTAAGGGTTTAGCACAACCCATTTTAGTGTCAGAACATATTTCACATAGTGAATTCTTTTGGCTTTTTTTTATACAATCCCTTTGGATTTTTGTGAAGGCTAAAACACATACTCTACAGGCCAATGGTTAAGAACCTGCCAGAATTTTTCAATCAAGGGGTGATTTTTCCCCAAATGGAGGTTCTCAGACACCAATTACTCAGTTTTGCAGATTTTGCATCTCATCCAACTAGAGTGCTGTGAGCTTCTTTGTTCAGCCTTTGATTTTGTAAAGCCCCACTTGTTTCCTCAGTCCTGCATCTCAGTGGTTCCTCCTCAGTCTCGTGTTAATCAGCAGTGGCCAGTGGGGTCACTGAGAGCCAGAAGCAACGGCAGAGGAAAAATCTTGGAGAAGAAGCAGAAAGTGAGGGCTTGCTTCCCACATTGGTTTTGGCAACACAACCATCCCCAGACTCTGGCTAACACATCCAAAATAAAGAGATTGTCTGTCTAGGTGCCCAAATAGTTTTCTACTACTCACATTCTTACACATACAGACACAGACTTGCAGACACATGCATACACAGACAAGCTATTTGCCCTAATTCCTTCATTACAGTCTTTCTGTAAACAGCTGCCTCTGCCCTTCATACTTTGGTCACTTGGAGTTGGATTCTCAATTATGTCGTAATTGCAGAGACTATTTCCCTGTCAGCAACAAGGCCTGAAAATAAAGCTGCAAATACTTCACTCTCTGCCAGCACAAACAGTGACTCTGATAATTCTGGTATGGCCTTGTTGCCCTTGGTGTGGTTGTGGTGGGTTGATGGTCTAGTGGGTTTTGCCCGTTATGGAAGCTTGAGAAAATCCAAGGGGCTGCAGCTGACCACATGTGACAGACACCTTCACTACCATTGAAATAGCAACGTTGGATTTATCTGTCCAAATGACGAGAGGTACCATGAACATTATTCTGTACAGTGTTGAGGAGGGGTGTAGACAAACGTTTGATTTTCTGAGCAAGTGCCACTTTGAACAGAACCAGACACTGCTGTTCACTACACTCTCACCACTGCAGGAGGTTGGCAGCAACAACCACATTGTAGCAATTGGCTGGACTTTCAGTGTCTATCGGACAAAACCATCATGGCTGTAATAGTATACAGTTGCTAGATAATGTTCATGTTTGATTATTGGCCTGGTAACTGCAGACAAGCTGAATCTGCTCTTCTGTTGACCGTCCAAGTCAGTATTAAAGGCTTATTCACAACAGTTGTGTAGAGAACTGGGGCTGGCCTCACATGCTTTCTCCTGCATAGTTACTGATGTCCAACAGGGAAGTATGTGTTTGTCAAAGTCAAATTTAGAAGGATGTTAAAATGTCAAATCCCACTTGTTCCTTTTGATCTATTAGAATTTTATACGACTATTTCATAATAAAATTTAAAATGTAGCAACAATTAAGCAATTTATGTGTAAGCACATTCCTTAAGAACTATTGCAGTACAACAAGCCCTCAGTGACTTAGAATATAACCCCTTAGAATATAACTATTAAACATTAATTATGTATTTTAAAAAGTAAAAGCCTAAAAATAAATGATAAAGGCTCAGCATACCCAGTTTCCACATGTGAAATTAAACCTGTACAACAAGAGCACCAAAGTCTTTGATGGTTGAGAACCCAGTGGTCACTATAATCTTAGTCCAAAAAGAGTTGAAAGCTTTTGTGGAAGTCTTTATCTTAGTGTAAATGATGGGACTTTTCAATGTTTTCTCAAGTTGCGTTCCTTCCTTCCATACTAATTGTTCACAGGCTGATGCTTGGACACATTCTTGGATGCCAGTCTCAAGCTGAGAACAGACAACTCTGAAGTTCAACAATGGTACAGATTGTGCAGTCTCTTAAAAAATATGAATATATCCTGGTAAGATCTGCAAAAGGATTAAAGCAATGCTCATAGCATACTCTCTTTGACCATGAGCTCCACAACAGGACATATTTCATGAGGATAATCTTCACTGGAATCATAGGCACTCAGAAACACAACTTCTTGCCAGCACTTCAAAGCAAGATGTTTCTTCCATCCTCAAGATGTGTAATAAATGTTTCCTAATCTACAAAGCTATTAACTTAATATGTTCACATCAAGTAAACAGATTGCTTGAAAAATAAATGTAGATATTTTGGAAGTATTTTGCATATTCAGATGAACATAATTGCTCAGGAGAGAGGTAGAACAGGACAGTTCTAAAACTAATTGGAACTTAGAGGATCAGTCAAAGAAAGTCAGTTTCATGAATGTAATACACGTTTGTCTGGCTATGATAAGACTTTTTAAGAGACTTTACAAGTCATTGCTCTTTACCAAAAAACAAATTGGTGACCTTTTGCAATCAATTTTTAAACATTTCTTTTTAATGATGATGCTGCAAGTACCATCGAAAATATAGGAAAATCTGTAATTTAGTGCAAGGGCACAAGCTAGTGGAGTCATACTGTAATTACATAATAGGACAGTCTCTATTCCCTTAAAGTACTGTACACCATATCAAAGATATATAATGGATTGTAATGCATTACAGCAAAAACCTAAGAAACTTTAGAAATATTCAGCAGAACATCACTTTAATTGGATGATTATACCAAGTAAGGGCTAAATTACACTGGTTTAAATTCAGTGTATGTGATTTGAACTGCAGTAAGATGACATGATATGGTTGAACTGATACCTGTACATTAATGACACAATTGTAATGAAACGCGTGACTTAGGAATTGGTGTAATTAACCACTAGGGCGCGCCCTTTACACATAAATATTTATTGCGTAAAGCATCTGTTTGTAAAGTATATGATACTTATAAATGACAACGTAATGCCTAATTTTGCACACATTTTGTTTTTCTTGCGCTTAACTATGAGACAGAAAACGTAAATCATAAAAACATTATTATCTATTTAAGGCAATAAATTAAAAGGGCATTTATGTAAGAAAATTAATGACTTTCCATTCCTAAACCTATGCTTCGCATTCAATGAGGATGATCTGCAACTGAATGACTGTAACAGTGGTGGTGAACTCTAGGTAAAATTAGTAAATCCAGGCTCCTAGAAGTGCATTTAGAAGTAGAAACTGTAGAAGCAGTGCATTGTTAAATAGAGGTATTGATTAAATACCACATCAAATCCACATTAAACAGAGGAGAGAATAGAGTCCAAGGTATGTAGAAGAGGCTGGACTGTTTTAAAACAGGGATACATGGAAATAAGAATTAATTTTGAAGAAAGTGTAGAGCCAGAGTTTGTCGAAGCCCATTTTCCCACCACTAATATTGCAGTCTGCCTGCACTGGGTCAGTCCTGAGAGACGGTGTTCAACTTTATCCAACAGAAATTAAATATTTTCTCAACACCACAGAACAACCAGACCAGCGTCCTATGATCACTGAACCGTGTGTCCCACACTTTCATGCACTGTGTTTGGATGGCAAAGTAGGGTGCAGGGTTTTGGCTGCTCTGTTTCATCAGTGTAATACATGTCCCAGACTGGTTAAAACACATACACACACAAATACACAATCACTCATCTCCACAGGCACAAGTAGAGACTGGGCTGGATTGTAGACCCTCCAGCTCCACATGGTGTACAGTATGTAGCCCTGGGGTGTTCTGGTCAGTGTGTCTTTAGTTCTCAGCAAGGAATAGTGGCTATAAAATAACACACCTCCAACTGGAAATCTAATGTCTAAAAAAAAGTGAATACTTAAAAACCTAAACCGATTCAAACTCTAAACGTCCCTCAATCATGTTTCTTTTATTAGCCTCACCATATTAACTAGGCTGAAACATGGTATTTTTAACATAACATTATGACCACAGACAGGTGAGGTGACATGAACAACACTGATAATCTCTTTTAAAGTAAAGTGTGAAGTGATTGTCACTTGTGATACACAGCAGCACAGCACACGGTGCACACAGTGAAATTTGTCCTCTGCATTTAACCCATCACCCTGAGTGAGCAGTGGGCAGCCATGACAAGCACCCGGGGACGGTGCTTTGCTCAGTGGCACCTCAGCGGATCGGGATTCGAACCGGCAACCTTCTGATTCTGGGGCTGCTTACTTAACCGTTAGGCCACCACTGCCCCTTTACAGTGGCACCTGGCAGTAGGTGAGGCATATTAGGCAGCAAGTGAACACTTTATTGTTAGAAGCTGGGACAAAGCATCTCCAAAGCTACAGCGCTTGTGGAATGTTCCTTGTCTGCAGTGACCAGAACCTTCCAAAAATGGTCCATGGAAAGAAAAATAGAGAACCAGTGTCAGGGTCATTGGAGGTAAAGGTGCAATGATGCATGTAGGGAGTGCAGGCTCATCCATGTTGTCGGATAGAATGGCTACTACAAAACTGGAGAAAGATTAAATGCTGATTATGATAGTGGTGGCCTAGCACTTAAGGAAGCGGTCCCGTAATCAGAAGGTTGCTGGTTCGAATCCTGATCCACTGAGGTGCCACTGTCCCCACACACTGCTCCCCAGGTGCCTGTCATGGCTGCCCCTGCTCACTAAGGGTGATGGGTTAAAAGAAGAGGACACATTTCGTTGTGTGCACTGTGTGCTGTGCTGTGTATCACAATGACAATCACTTCACTTTAAAGGTGCCTTTTTTATAATATTTCTGTAGTTTCTGACACTTTATTGTATTTTGTATTGTTCTTGTATTATTTTCTACATACATGTATGCACTGAAGGAGGTCATTTCATTGTACATGTGTATATTGACAATAAAAGACATTATATTCTATTTCAATAACTCAATAACTTAATTCAGGATTGAGAAACTTTTCACCAATTATGCAAGCAGGAAATTTTGCTTCTTTGATTCTTCCTTTTTAAAGACCAGACACTGCAAGCTCCCAGTTAACATCAATTGGGTTGTGAGTGTTATCAAATTGTAAAATTCATGTTTTTTTTATACATTTTCCTGGTTATGAATTTTGTACAGTTGTAACATGATTATGTGTTACTGATCTGTTCAATTTTGTGGTACATTTGTCATGATCTTTACTTTCTTTACTTGTTTTGTACTAACTAGTGAGACGAAATGCCTTCCACACATCAATTAGTTATCTGGAGGACAATTTGGTTGTAGCTTGTTGACAAATACAATATAAAATTAAACTACTAAAACCAGAGACATGTTGGCTAGGACTATAGTTTATAAGTTTTAAGTTCAAAGAAAAAAAATATTCAGAATGACAGCTGAGGTGTTTGTCTTTTCTTATTATCTGTATCTTCATTAAATCACCATTTGCTCTTGGATGATCATTCATGTTTTTTCCATTGCTTCAAAGTGAACACATTTCTTGTGTTTTTTTGTCTTTATGGTCAACTTTTTGTCATTTTCTACTGCTTCCTGCAGACAATAGTAAATAAGGAAGGCAGCCATATAAAATTACTTCAAAACATTGGCCAATTCTGTAGATTGAAATTCAATACATATACTCAGTTTACGGTGGAATCAAATTAAAACCGGCAAGAGGTCCATGTAATATCATTAAGATATGCCCTATTCTGGGATTGGGATTGTTGAACTGATTTCTGTTTTTCTTGCTTAAACAAAATAAATGATTTCCCCGTGTTTCTTTGCTAAAGAGACAGAAGTAAAAGGTAAATTGAAAGACTTTTGTTTCATTGAATTGCACAGAACCGTGCTTTATCTGACAATGCATGCGCATTCAGTCTTTATTTAGCATGGGACAAAGCATAAGGACAAAGCGTTTTGCTGGAGAGCCAGTAAAATGGTTACATTTTGGTGTTTTACCCATACACCCCAGGTTGGGTTGGATAGTTCACAGGAAAACTGCATTTTGTATTTCAAATGATAAAGTAGGAGGGGTGCAGATACTTTTTCACAGCACCGTAATTGTGCACACTGCTTCCCATAATGTGTGTAGTGAAGATGTGTTGACAACACTGCTGATTGCTTATTGATTGATTATTTATCACGTCAAGTATTCTACATATATCATAGATATACTGCATGTAAAATAGATATGTAGAAAAGAAAAGAGAAATGGCACGACATGGAGTGGCCTTGGACACAGTGTGGTTTAAGATGTTGAAATGT
This sequence comes from Denticeps clupeoides, assembly GCF_900700375.1. NCBI lineage: Eukaryota > Metazoa > Chordata > Actinopteri > Clupeiformes > Denticipitidae > Denticeps > Denticeps clupeoides. The sequence continues at coordinate 24,625,983 of NC_041707.1, forward strand.
GGAGAGGGCCGGGGCTGCGCCGCGGAGGCGTGCTGCGCAACTGACAGCTGAGAACGCGCGCAACTCTGCGCTCCGCCGCGCCGCGCCGCGCCGCGCCACTCGCTGCGCAAAGGCGCCAGGCTGCGGCTGTTCCGCTAACGCAGGTTCACCTCCGGTTGCATCGAGGCGACATTTCTAATTCTTTTTTTTTTTTCTCCTCTTCGCGCAACAGTTTGCCGAGGCTTACCGAAAGCCGCGAGAGCAGCACGCGTGGGCTCGACGAGGGCGCACGCGGTCCCCTCCATAATTCCAAGCGGGCTACGTCAGCGCAGGTGACGCGGGGAAATTACGGAGCCCGAGTGACAGAATCTCAGTCATTTCCACGGAGAAGGTCCAGAGACAGGCATGAAGGGAGAGCCCATGTGCGCCGCGAGAATGGAGAGGGACGCGGGACACTGCTTCAGGACTGTCCTGAGCGCGGCGTCCTTTCTGTTTTCTCTGCTCTCCGTGGCTTTTTGCATCTTCCTGGGTGCCCAGACGACGGAGATGATGGGACGGGTGGCGGATTTGGAGACCGGACATGAGCGGCTTGTGCGCCGGACCCCCGGCTTTGACGTGGACCACTTGAATTCCCTGGTGCAGAAGCGAGTGGATGCGCTGCTCTCTCAGGTGGGTCTCTGATGTTATTGCCCTAAGTAATGAACTACGGTGCCCTGCGCATTGGGTAAGTTCTGGCCCTAAAAGTTCCCGCGACTCTGCCTTTTATTCCAGCGCACCTATGAGCATCTGGTGAAGATCCGAACGGCCCGGGAAGCGACTCCTGAATGCAACTGTCCTCCAGGTAGACGCTGGCTTGCTGCTTGGGTGCATTTGGAGTCATTTTTGGCAGACTCTCGCTGACAGAGCAGCGTGCGCGTCAGACACTGCATGCCTGTTCATTTACAGCAGTGTGTGTGTGTGTGTGTGTTTCCTTGCCAGAACTGCGTTGCTTTCAACCTGCCACATTCATTAGTAGGCTATTGATGGTCACGTGAGCCTCATTAATGTCAGGCTGGAATGACAACAATCCTAGCCCATTTATTGAGCTCATGGGAGAGCATAAATACTTGTGATTGCTGATTGCAGTTATGAACATAGTCCAGCTACAGGGCTGCATGTTATTTCACGCGTTATTTCATGGTTCGATCATGCCGATGGCTTTGCTCTTCTCCTCGACATGTGACTATCAGTACATGTGTTCTCCCGAATTGCTATAAACGTTAAAAGGATGCGCTGTAAAGGGTCACGCAGGTCACAGTTAATCATACTGGTCATACGACGGATGCACAATGCGAGGTGCGCAGAAACCATTTGTCTTCCCGGTGCATAGAGGGGGCGTCGTGAGGCCCCTGCCGCTGGTGGTCCTTGTGCGCTGATAGATGGAGGAGTCTGAAGGATGCGGACAGCTGAGAGTGCGCTGCCACCGGCAGCAGGGGCGATGCTGCACAGCTATACATAGACACACTGAGAAGTTTTGGTGAGTGTCAACAGTATTAACTGCCTCTGCGGAACGCTGACACACCAGCTGGATCAGGCCAAACAAATTGTAGCTCTGGCTTACAGTAGGTCAGGGTTATAGCATATATGCCTTTTAGCCCAATTGAGAAAAGACTGTTATTAGCATACCTTTGGTAGAGTGTGGTTGATGGAGAATGCCTGAAGATCAAATGGGATGCATCCCTCTTTCACTCTTCCATTTCATTGGATTTTGCCTCATGCTTCAGCACTGAGGAAGAGATGGAATGGCTGAAATTCCCAATTTCGACCAGCAGATGGAAGAAGTGCAAGTCATTTTCAGGGTTTGACCATGAAAGAGAGCAGTTTGAGTGTTAACTGGACAGGGGCTGTTAGCGATCTCTCATGCAGTGTTAATAGAACCTGATTAAAGGCTGTGTGTTACCCCTGAGGGCCAAACATGGTGGGCATAAACTTTCAGGTTGGTTTATGTTAGTAAGGCAGTGCTACATTCAGGTCATCATTGGAAGCCCCCTTGGAAGCCCCTTATTAACTACATAAAACCAATGGAAAAACAGACCAGACCATGTGATTTAAAAACACATCTTACATGCAGGGCACTATGGCAAGACACTAAACAATATAAAAATTTCACATCAGAGTAGGAATATTTTTTGCAAAGTGTAATGCTAACCTCGTCTACTTTCACATCGTCTCCGTTGCTGCTGTGAATTTGACACAGGCAATAAAACTCTACTACTGTACCTTGACAGCCATAACCACTCTGAGCATGTCGCAGTTCACAGGGAGCTCAGATTGGATAAAATTCCACCATATTCCTCCCAGAATTCTGCCTGGACATCTACGTATTGTCCTTTTTCAGGATGGCCTTCCTCTGTTCACCCAGTCTTTCACAACGACTTCACCCAAATTAGACCAGGCCACGGCCGTAGAAGAAGTGGCCTGTGGCAGTGACCCGGCCTTTTAAAGTGGGAGGATAATGTCTTTTTCATATTTTTCTTATTGTGAAAACTGATGGAGCGGAAATGGCAACAAATAAAAGACGTAGTGATGGATGGGCGCTTCAGGACACACTTTAGATCAGATGGCAGAAAGGAAGATTCCTCCCTGTGCTGGAATCAATGGGGCTTGGCATAGTCACGCAAAATCGTGACTGCTCTCGTCAAGCATTGGTGTGTTATCCATCAGTCCTGTCAGCATTTTTTGTCAGTTTATGTTTAGTTCAAAATGTTTTGTTGGTTACTTTATTATGTCCCCGCCCCTCTCCACGCTCACCAGTGTTGGCACTGCGTTCTGTTGTTTAATGGGACCTTTAATAATACATGAACTTTTGCCAGGAAGATCCCTTTCAACTAGTGCACTGCCCGCCCTCCATCTAGCTCGGGCCAATGCTCCAAAGGCCCTGGCAGCAGAAAGCAGGCCAGATATGCTGGAAAAATATGGCGGTGTAGATGCCTCGGGAGCATGGTGGGGGAGTGTTCATGTTTTTTTCTCGCCCAGAAGAAAGTGGCACTGGCTTTGATGGTCACATGTCCCTTTAGTGCTGAAGTGCCACTAATTCAAAACAGAACAGAGTAATTTGTTACCCAAACAGTCATTATTTTTAATTGTTGTTACCATAACTTTGCACAGCTGCATTCTGCTTTTCAGCAATATGCGTGTCCACAGCCAGGTTAGAATAACTGCTTGTGTAATTTCTATCAGCGGGGCACATGAACGCCCGGCGCCATTGAGAAACACTGCAGCCCACATGTCAAACAGCTCCGGAGGATCGCTGGTTTTTAACTTCCCTGGGAATAGGGTTGGATTACACACTTCCATCAGTACCGCTTGCCTTCTTTCCCCCCTACTCTCCATCAGCCAGAGCCTGTCAGTCATCCTGTCCGGCGTCGGCAGCGCATTCCCTCAGACCGCTCTGAGCGATTAGACAAGTAATTAATGGGGGGCACACGGGACTCGACCTTCTGTGTGGTTTTTCGCTCCGAGAGGTGGCCCACGTAATTATGAAGTGTAAGTAAAGCTAAGCAGACTCCCTGTGTGTGAGACACAAGCACCAGCTGCTTCTGGTTAGCTACCAGCCAGCCAGACAGCCAGTTGCCGCACGACAGGGGAGGGTAGCAGAGTCTGCAGATCAGGGACGAGACAGGAGTCTGAGACATTGCAGGCGAAATAGCTGTATGGAGAACACCCTGCCATCATCATTGTATTGTCTCAGTGGGAACAGCATGTACAGTGCGAGTTAAAAAAAAATGGCAAAACTTCCAAGCCAGTTGCACCTGGCCAATAAGTGGAATAACTGTTAGACCAACCAGATGCAGGCTAAGAACCTGCACATGTTTGAAGTACATCTGAAGAACATGTGAAGCCAGCTGCCTGCTTGTTTTCTTTGGGCTTATTTGCACATTTTTAAGGGGAGGTATCTGAAAAGCACAATCAAATATCCATAGAATGTCACTGAAATTTTGTGTCCTGTTGGAACACAAAATGTAAAGATTTTTTTGATACAGAGAGAGCCAGTAACAAGTTAATCATTTTTTCAGACCTTTAGAAACAATCTTCTAGTGGGTATATTACTTTATATTAATGCCATTGTAAATGGCAAACAGTATGTGAACTGTTTCAGTTGAACTAGGCATCCTTATTTGAATCATTTTTATTAATCCCGAAGGAAATTACTTATGCTACAACTGCACAGAGAGAAAGACATACAATGTACATACAATGTATGTACAAGACATACAACAAGTACACAGAGAGACAGACATAAATTTATGAGTATCAATAAAACTACAACTAAGCTCTAAGAATAAGTATGCAGTAATGGCTAAAATGGCATTGCACATTATGTAAGAGTTAAAAGTTAAGAGTCATTAAGTGAGTTATTGTGCATGTAAATGGAGACTAAATCAGCATCAACAAGTTGAATCAAAGGCACTGCTACTAGAAAAGTAGAATTACTGTGAGCCCTTCGCACATTTAGTCCTCTAGCAACCAAAACATAAAGCAACGGGTAATGGGGAACAAGTAAACTCTTTATCTGTAGATGCTTTTTAATGCTGGTTGTTAAAAATGTTGCAGCTATGAATAGTTTGAGTTTACCTAAACCTGAAGATCCAGACCTGGCCTCTGTGGAGGTGATACCAAAAAGTTCCTGGCACCAGCATTACTTTTGTCCAGTGGAAAACTAAAAAAAATTGAGTCAAGTCAGTACAGTCATGCTGTGGAAAAAGCCAAGCTGGGAGTGAAAACTTTGCTCCCTGCATAATAACACGCAGTCAGCAAAGCCAGCAGAATAATCTTCCACGCCCTACTCTTATCCCTAATGTGCCTGTGCAAATGCAGCAAGGTTTTTATTGAAGGCTAGATAAGGGCATGCTTAAAAGCCAAAAAAGAGAGAAATCGTGTTAATTCCAGTAAACATTTTCTCCTTCCTTCTAAAGAGAAAACACACAACATTACAAACATTAGCAAAACTTTTACAGGACCTTTATATATCATTTTAATCAAAGAGTTTAGCACAGCATGTTTTTTTTTAATAAAGGACATCATTACACACACACACACACACACACACACAACACATACATCATTTGATGAGTGATGACGAGGCATTTTTTTTAATCGGCTTCAACGAATCTGTCGGCGTTTCTGCATTAGGCTGCCATGAACCCAATGGAATGCTATGGTGGGATACAGGGCAGCTTTTCGCAATTGAGGGGAAAAAGACAAAGATGAGCTTTTAAGGATGTATCCCAGTACATAAGACTCACCTCAGGTAACACAGTGAAAAAAAAAGTTCAGCATGGCTTATGTGTTTTAATAGTTTAAAATGGAAAGAACAAAAATTGTAACCCGGCAGGTTGCCCTCACCACCATGCTGACTCCTTGGCTATCGCCGTGGGGTGGAGGTGGAGTAGAAAAGAAAAGGGAACATGTCTATCGGCCAAGCTCCTCATCATGCTGCTGGGTTGCTGGCAGCGCTCCTGTGGGCGGTAAGTCGGCTTGAGCCGAGGAGATCCCGGTCTCGCCTGTTACCACGGATGCTGCTTCGAGGCGCACGCAGGGGTTTCCATGACCACAACACATGCCTGCTCGCTCCAAGTGAATTAAAGAATTGCCCTGAGTTTTGAGCACAGCCACTTAGTCAAGGGGTTCCCATCTGATCTTCTGGCTGATTCCTTTTTATTTCCTAACGTATCTATTTTTTGGACATGGCATTTTTGTCACGCTATTGGATTTGTTTTAGACATGCCTTGAGGGTACAGTGTGTATATGTGTGCTGGTGGGTTAGGGCTTTACAGCTCACTTGAGGTCCAGTTGGATGCTTTACATGAACTGGATGAGATTACAAATGGATTAGGGAAGATTCAACCTGAATCGTTTTTTGAAAGCAGAGAACAACCGGAGCATGTAATAGCCTGAAATAAGCACTCGGGCTGGCCGGTACAGCACAGTGATTTGATACTCGCTGCTGTATGGGAGGCTGAGACACGTTGTGTGGAGACATTAAAGTTTAAAGAGGAAGCCTAGGGAGAAAGTCAGAGGTGTGCTAAGGTCACACTTGATTTTAAACTCCACTGACCACCTGAAAAGTTATCTGCACTCACTGAAATGTGCTGAATATGCAGACTGGCTATTACTTAAGCAGGAAATGAAAGAAAACAAAAAAAGTAAAGCCTTATAATTTGTAATATAAGGCTGGACAAGCACAGAAAGTGAATTTAGAATAATATTAAGTAACTGCATACTGTCTGTATACAGTATATATGTATAAATCAGTTTAGATAGATACATAGATATATGTGTGTGTGGTCTATGTGCACAACAGAGTGTCTCTCAAAGAACATTTGTTTCCCAACAAACATCAGAGACCCTACCCCCTCCATCTCAAACTCATCACTCCAAAGGGGGCTTTCCCTGGCCTGCTCACCCCAGCCGGGGTCACCCTCTATGCCCTGTGCTCTTTGGCAGAGGTGGGTGTTGAATGATGGACGCTGGATCTCTCAAAGGGCCTCCCCCATGCAGAGCACATCCAGCGGCGTCTTCCAAACACTGGGCTTTTATGTCCCGGTCAGTTCTCCTCAAAGCTGTTGTCATGCTTGGACATGCTAACCGGTTTGTAGCCAGTGAATTGCAGCGAAGAGGATGGCACATGCAAGTTGACATCACATGGCTCTAATTGAAACTCCAGTGCAGCCTAGAGAAAGCTTTCAACAAAGGCTATCTGTTCTTTGAATAATGTCTGACACCAGTGTCCTCTCAGAAAAAACACTCAAGTTTAAATTGTTGCCTACTTTGGATTTTGATCTGGAAAAATATAACACATAATAACTCTGAATGTTGAATACTGCATCTACCATTTGAAATGTTTAATCCATCCATAATTGTTGGTACCTGCAGCTAAAGCACCAGAATTATTCTGGTAACATACACACACACACACACACACACACATTAATATTATGCAAACTAATATTAATGTATTGTGGTATTGCTTGTATTGAATTAGAATTTGGGTTTCATGTGCAGTGGATCTGCGCTTCCTGATTACACAGAAACTTCCCAAATCCATACACACATGAAAGTATCTGAGAAGCGTGCATCTGTGCACAAAGCAGAGCATCAGCGGCCACTGGGCAGACTGGGTAGACCTTCATGTGGCTAAGCAGAGCTGCTCCACGTACCTCGCCAGAGACACTACCGATCTGCCCTCTGTCAGAGTAATGGGGAGTGGCACCCTTGGAAAACCGCCCCGGCACGACGAAAGTGTGTGTGCTTTCAATGCGTGCCACAATTAGACCCATGAAACATATAGGCACTGAGACAATCACCATGCTTTTAAAGAAGTACAGTATATCAGAACATCTCCATAAACATGAATAGGATTTCGGTAGGACAATATTAATGTTTGTACAGAAACAAACATTAATAAACACAGAATGACGTTTCTGGGGAATAGGCAGTGTGTTTCTAATTACAACTTGCAGATTTTTTTATGATATGCTGGTGTTATCACTGGCTAAACTCACCACTAATGTTGAGAGAATTGTCTTTGAATATGGTGCAAAATATCTAAAATGTCAAGGTTCTCAATGGTCCTCTCATTCAGATCAACTTGCAATGATTAGACCCTGGAGGGACTCAGGGTTAAACTTGTGACTTTGTGTTCACATAAATGTAAAGTCAAATTAATCTAAATGTAAAATGTTCAGACTGCAGTTTTGACTTTTATAAACTGCAGGCCAGTGGATGTTCTAATCAATGTAATGTAATAAATGTATTCATGTTATGGTATTATTTTAATAATTTAAACCATATTTAGTCCCTTCTGATGTCTCATCCCCCCCAACCACACACACACACAGCAAAAGAGATCACCATGACTACAGCTTCTTATTCAGTAGTAGTAAGTGAACTATAAATTGTAGGGAAGTGTTTGAAGTGAAATTGCACAATTTCCTGCACTGCAAACATGGATGAATCCATTTTTATACCTCGTTTGAATGAACTGCTTTCTCCTATAAGACAACAATTCCATTCATAGAATTGGTAGGACACATGAAACATACATTTAGATGAAGGGGCTGAATTGGTTTGAAGGAAATGTTGTGTCAATGCTTTTAATGGATAAATAATTGACCAGATGACCAGTGAAGAGGAAACGTCAACAATACCCCATTTGTGGGGTTAAAAAAAAAGTGTCAAGCAGTGCAGGTGGGAAACAGCTCAGAGGTCACGTGAACTGAGATGGCCGGATGTCAGAGTTGGGTTAGTGTCTGTGACCCTGGAATCCGAGGGGAGGCTCATAACCAGCAGCAGTGGCATAAGCTTCTCTGATGGTCCAGTGCTGCAGTATCTGATGGACTGGAGGGTGAAAACAGCTGTGTAAGCCAATGGAAGTCGAGGAAAAAATAACCATCATGAATTTGTCTACCACTCCAGCATAATTGAATTGTGAAGTCATTTGATACGGACCAAGAGAGCCCAATGGCTGCTAAATTGAAAATTTCTGCACCCTGAAAAAAGAGTCTGGTTCTATGTTTGTGTAGATGGAAATTTGCTCAAGGTGTTTTTTAAGCACATTCTGTTCGGTGCTTTTATTAGAACAGTTCAATTTGCATATGATCTTATCCTATTGAAAAAATAACCATAAGCATGAAGAGCACCATCTGTTATCACAATTATATCAAACACAATGTTAATTCCCATGAATATTAAAATATACTGGGTATATTCTACAACTATATTAGTACGGAAATGTTTTATTCTTCACTTCTGGTTAGTAGGCAGAATTGTCTAAAATTGAAAATTGTAACATATAATATGAAGTTGGCTGATTGTTCTAATTAATAGTGTTATGTTAGAATTTTGGCCTTTAGATTATTAATGGCTCGTTAGAGGACTCAGGTTTACTGAGTATGATTTCATTACATGCATTTTTTGTTTTGTGTAGATTATTCTAACCTGCAAGAGGTTGGATGATAAAAATGCATCTTAATGCCAAAGAGCTCATTTGGCCAAGTTTAAACCTTTTAGGCAGGCAAAGATAGAGGTTTTTCTGAGGGTAAAAGGATATGACATTGCTATCTTAAAATATGAGTTAAACATCATTCAACAGAACATAAAAAGATTGTGTTATGTTTTTTTTCGTGGCCCTGCTGTCATGTTTTTTAAGGGGATGTGGCAAGATTTACATATAATATGAAGTTGGCTGATTGTTCTAATTAATAGTGTTATGTTAGAATTTTGGCCTTTAGATTATTAATGGCTCGTTAGAGGACTCAGGTTTACTGAGTATGATTTCATTACATGCATTTTTTGTTTTGTGTAGATTATTCTAACCTGCAAGAGGTTGGATGATAAAAATGCATCTTAATGCCAAAGAGCTCATTTGGCCAAGTTTAAACCTTTTAGGCAGGCAAAGATAGAGGTTTTTCTGAGGGTAAAAGGATATGACATTGCTATCTTAAAATATGAGTTAAACATCATTCAACAGAACATAAAAAGATTGTGTTATGTTTTTTTTCGTGGCCCTGCTGTCATGTTTTTTAAGGGGATGTGGCAAGATTTACATATAATATGTTTAATAGCACTGTAACAAAATCATGGTTTGTGCCTTTGCTTATGTAAAAAGTATATATGGGTTATAATGTCTTTCATTTTACAACCTCTCATGCAGAGGAAGAGAGAGAGTGTGTGTGTCTGCTGGATTATTAAAATCAGATAATGTTACAAGATTATCAGTACCTTGTCTCGGAAGCTTTTGTGCTGTATCTCGAAACTCTCAAAACACTTAAAGAGTATGTGTGTCAAAATGAAGCACCGAAACTTCTGTAGAAGACACAGAGAGAACTGTTTTTCTCACTTTCAGTTAAGATTATTGTAGACTCATACCTCAGGCCTTAGGTTTTTGGTCCTGTTCTAACTCCTTTTAAAAGTAAATGATTTAATGCCTTAATGACTCAATGGACAATGGACACTGGGAACTGTATCCTCCCCGGGAGGATACCTACAGACAGCCTTTAGAGAATGCAAGAGGTTGATTTAAGTTGAATCCCCAGTGGTGCTTTAATGAACCAGTCCTCACTCGGTTCTCAGATGCGGCGCACAAGTAGAAGGGGCAAGAAGCCTGCTGCACCTCGCCGAGGACTCCTGGGAGTTTTGTATATAGCAGAAGTATACTAAAAGAGACAGAGAATGGGATGTTGTTTAGAATGAGTGAGTGCAAGTGAAGTTGGAAGCAAAGCCTAATGCTCCTTTCCTAGTCATTTAGAGCCATTATGCTTGCAGGTAGATTTCACCCTTCTGGCCTGTTCTCAAATTAGCACTGGCTGGCCAAAATAAATAGGAGAAGGAGCCGAGGAGTGTTCCCTTCATTCGCTTGGATAAAACTAATGTCTCTGTAGAGCCTCCGTAAAAGTGGCCCATTTGTTACACATTATGCTTATTACAGAACTTCTGAGACATACTGAATGCTAGTTACCTCTGCAGCGTACAGATAAATGCAGTTCACACCAGAGTCAGTTTCCATTTCAGGGCTAATTGGAATTTTAGTTATTTAGTTATCCCTCCATATTCAATGAAAAGCAGAGTTTGATAAAAATGTTTTGGTAGAGAACCAGCTGCTTTCTATGTATGTCTTGAATTGTTTGAATTGGGGTGGGCTGTCCTGTCTTTAGTTAAATGTATGATTAAACATCATATGAAGATTAACAACGGTAGATCAGCACTGAACAGTGACTGCAATCTGTCACTGTTGTCATGACAAAAAATAAGGTGCATTTCTGATTAGTGATCTGAACTTTAATGGTCTTAAAGAGCAGTACAGATTGCATTTTCTCCATTCTAAAGAGTTAATTTCAGGTTCAAACGTGACACAAATTAATGAGCTTTGTGGTGTGTAAGACACTTTTGATGATCCTTCGAGAATACTGGATATTGTGACATAAGTAAATTACATGAAATCTATTTGAATTCTGTGGGCTCTTAAAGACTCACTGACATGAAATTTTTACTTTGTGAGATTATTTAACATCATTAAATTACATTATTATGGTCTATGGTCCTGCAGTGGCTCGAAATTGTGATAGGTGTTAAGAGTGCTTTGGTCATTCTGCTTCGTGGTTCAGAGAGCGGAAGCTCAGACGGTAGGATCTGGAATTTTTTTTTTTCTGGAAAAATGCTGACACGACTTCCTGTCTGCGCCAAACATTGTGGTTGGTTAATGGTGTTGATTACATCATTTCTGTGATGTAAGTCACCTACTTGCCTGGCCTCTTTCCTCCTCATTATAGACACCAAAAGAGTGCGTCCGGGGGAAATCTCATCGTGGGTCTTGCTAAAAAGTGGCTGTAATTCTGCACCAAGGCTGATTTTTGGAAAGAGACTTCAGATACAGTATTAGGAGACTACTTAGCCTATATAAAACCACAAAAAATAGTGTACATTGGCCTTGTAAAATATACTGTAAAATAGTTTTTTTGATTATCATGCTGATGAGTTTGAATCTGGAGTAGTTTTTTGATATCTTGATATCTGAGACTGACCTGTCCCTTTCGTGCCACAGGGTGAAAAGGAGGGGATTTTCATAAAGGAAACCATGACATTGGCATGATGGCCTGAAACAAAAACACAGCTGACTGAAAAGCAGTAAAACATCAATAATGTAGGACAAGGGAGTGAGGGAGAAAACCAACATATATAACGGGTTCTAATCACACATGTCAAACGAGCGTGAGCAGGGGGTGATTAGAACCCTTGTGTGTATGTGACTGGCAGCAGCTGGCTAGTCCAGGGCTACCTGGGTGTCACAGTCCTTCTTTATCTATGTGTCAGAAAGAGAAAATAACAGTTTGACTATGTTTTTTTGGGAGAACATATCCCAAAACATGTCCCAAAATAATCAGACAGTTGCTATTTGGTTTTGTTTCCAGGCCTCTAAATGCCTGTAAAATTAGGATGTTTGTGACTCATATCCAGAATGTGACAATGTTTTACCATGTTCAATTCTTACACAAGCACAAGAGACAAGGTCAATGCCCTAGAGACAAGGTCAATGATCTATGTCAAGGAGATAATCATCTGACATAACATCAGGGGGTTGTCCACAGTTTTCTGACCTCTGCATTTTCATCTTTAACTACAGGGTTAGTGGACTTCTGGGTAATCTTGTGGTTAAACAATTGTGCTTACAGTGGAAAATAGTTCTGTATAAAGCAGGTTTTTTTTATGTGTTTCCTCCATACGCTTATTTTTTGGCTCTTATTTGACCTTATTTCGCCCAACTTCCTATTGATGAATTGGGCACATATAAGTGTTGAGAGGTCATGAAGCCTGTGGTTAAATGTGTGCTCTGTCAGCACAGCTTGCCTCTGTGGTGGTGTGGTGTACTGTTGCCATTAACACAGGAGATCAGCGCTAAGACCCAGTGTTTCTGCTCTGAAAGTGCAGAAACAATTGACAATTCACCAGCGCTATGTACAAAGGCATATGTCCAAATACCTGCAGGATAAGGAATTTATAATACACCTTATCAAAGTGGATGACAAAAAATATCATCCACAAGTAGTCTATTCTCATATACCGTAAGGGCATAAACTACTGTCTGAGATGGTAAAAACCAGGGAATCCTGAAAATAGTCTGTTTTAAATCACTAAATTCGACATTATCAAGTGTAGTGTAGATTTGACCATATTTTGATACATCAACCTGAACTGATACTAATGATTTTACATTTATTTACAGCATTTATCAGACGCCCTTATCCAGAGCGACTTACAATCAGTAGTTACAGGGACAGTCCCCCTGGAGCAACTTAGGGTTAAGTGTCTTGCTCAGTGACACAATGGTAGTAAGTGGGATTTGAACCCGGGTCTTCTGGTTCATAGGCGAGTGTGTTACCCACTAGGCTACTACCACCCATTTTGGTATGTATTAGTGCTAAGAGGTCAACATTAAACCTGTAATTATGAAACACAAGTCTGAAGGGTTAAATACTTCTATGCCGGTCTCGTCCTGGAAGGAATAGCTAAAACTTTTCAGCCTTGCAAATCAGTCTCCTTCAAACATTCACTACAGTTTTATTGAATCAATATGTAGTTCAGCCCAGCAGTGGACAACAGCTTATTTGTTTGTTGACTGGCAAAACATAAGTGCTGCCAAAGTGTGTATCTGTGTGTACCACAGTCAGGAAGTGGACTGTTGGGGAAAGAACTCTCCGCACAACAGTGGAGCTGCATGACTGTGCGATGCTGATATGAGTCCCCAAATTATATTTGTATCCTTGTCCATTCTTCTGTGTTTACATTTCAGTGAAACTACTGAAGGTTTTTTTTTTCACTGCGTAAAGTTTGGATGGCAGCAAGGACACTTTTCAGACATTAAATGGGTCATATGAAGTTCTTGCTACATGAGAGTGTTACTGATGACTACTGATGAAAAACAGAATGCTTGGTTGTGTTCCCTTGGTTTGATGTCAAGGTGATGATAGATGTCCCTAGGGATGAATAGGCCAGGATTGCCATTGCAAGAGACTGCGTGCACAAGTCTCAGATGTGTTTGGTGACACCTGCTGTTACAGGCTTGTCGAACACGCGCTCCTGTCTGATAGAGGCAGGAATGAAGAGCATATTGAATGGGAGGGGTTGAGACTAAGCGTGCAGCTTTGTTTTGCACCAGGAATCCCATCTATGTCCCCTAAGAAGATGGTATGCATAGAGGAAGTCACTGAAACTAAAAACCCACAGTCAAGATGAAACGCGGGCTGTGTGATGCCTGCAGCTGACAGTCCTGGATCAAAATTCAAAAGAAGCCCCCGATGTGCGTGTAAAACCTTGTGTATGACAGAGGTCAGCAGTTGGTAGAGGCCCCAGCTGAAGCAAACTGAGCAACTTCTTATTTGACCGGAAAAGAACCTGTGAAGAATTTGTTCATGTTGTGGAGTCAGTTGGGTGTCAGTTGCATCCTCCTAACAGTTCCAAGCGGCAGCACGTAAACACGGCTGCTGACCACAGCAGGTGTGAGGATTGGTGGAGGTCTAGGCCTCCCGGTTCCTTTGAGAGTTGCTCTGGAGAATGTCAATATTAGCCTGCCGTATCAAAGCTGCCTCTGTTATTTATCACGGCAGCGAGGTTCGCCTTGCCGGTAGTGATTTTATCTGAAACTCTGAATATCCGCCTCTGTTCCTTGCTCTGCGTCATTTGGGGAAGGTGGAAACAAATGCTGGTTTAACTTTGATGCAAACATCACCCAGGGTTTTCCGGTGTCTTGTGGTGGAGACGATTTTCCTGTTGTTCTCTCAGGAGAGTCTGACACAGACATCTGAACTTTGTCAAGCTGACTTGGTTACAATTGAATCACAATGAATGCGAGACGAGATATTCAGGAAAAGTGGCGTAATATAAAAGACATCTATCTTCTTTTACAAATAAATCCAGTTTGTTGTAACAATTAGCCTTGCAGGAGTAAAAAATAAAAATGAATAACCACAAAAAAAATGCAGTCAAAATGAAAAATTATAACCAAATACTTAGATCTTTTATTTCCTTACACTGTTTTTCTGGGGAAGGTAATAATGCGTTACTGCATTACTGCCTAACATCAACCATGACTACATGCCAGTTCTTCCCTCTAGAGAGAGTTCAAGCAAATGAGACTGAACTGAATTGGGGAGCTACAAAATTCTAATACAAACGGTCTTAACTTATGTTTGGGAATCTGGAGACAGCACAGCAGGCCATCTTGTTCGCTAACAGACCACTATATTCATGAGGGTTATGTGAAAGTAATTTGTGAACGTATCATCACACATTTTCTTCATAAAAATGCAGTACTAGAACACCTTGTTGTAATGATGTTAAATTGAAACATGGCCCCACTGGCCACCTTTCCGCTTTGCGCCATTTGAAGGTCCTTTTTATTGCTTCCTTCCTTCGTTCTCACACTCAACAGTCTTTAGAAGGCCAGAGCGCAGCGGGGAGTGAGGAAGTTAGCATGGTTCATTAGGAGAAAATGGCACATTACCCATGCCACCACAAACAATGAAGCCTTTCTTAAGACAGTGACATCTACAAAAAAAGGAAATATCAGTTTTGACATGATTTATTTAATTCCTTTGTGGATCAGAACAGAACGTGACACAACCATCATATCAGGTTTTTAAGCAAATACTGAAGAAAACATTTGTTTAGTTTTATTACATGATTTGAGAGTTGGGTATTGTGTATGATTAGCCAGCTTTGCTTGTTATTTTGAGATCCATCTTTTCACACCGAGAATTTTATTAAAAAGGAAAAAAGAAACTCTTCTTGGCAAAACTGTCCTTGCTCTGAGAAGGTAATAAAGGCCTCGGTTGGCTGGCTGTCAATTTGATTCTACGAGCAGTTCCAGTAAATGCAGCTGAGTGTGAAACACTGTCTGAAGGACAAGATAACATGCTAGTTTTATTTAATAGAGGATTAACAGGGTGTGTTCTGATGTAAACTGGGTTCTGGCCAGTAGAGTGGATTAGCACCTTCTACTTGGGTTTCTTGACTAGAAAAGGCTGGCAGCATCTGGCCAATGGCTCGGCGCCGGGCTCAAAATTGCACAGAGCTCTGCATGAAGAATAAGGTATTCATGCACCTCTGGAATCATAGTTCACAATATCAAATAACACCAACCATCTCTGATTAACAGTGATGTGAAGTTAAAGGGGGAGATTAGGGTTTCCAGCAAGTGTCTATGTTTTTCTTACTTTAAAGGAGTATGTCAAATCTTTCGATTCGAATCATGAATCAAAACAGAGAACCTGCCTCAATGGCTTTACCTTCTGTGGCTTAAAAAAAGAGATCCCTTGTCTTAAGTAAATAGTCTGCGCAGTTCTCCCCAGGGGACTCGATTTTCTGAGTTAATCAGGGACAGCTTCCTGCTCGCCTGTAATCCTGGAGCTGTGTTTTTGCACCAGGGAGTAATCTGAGGTGTGTGCACATGTGGCCTGGTCTTTTTGCTCCATCCAGACTCCACTTAAGGCATTTGTGAGTGGGATGTGCTGGGGTAAGGGGGCGGCGTTCTGTCACCCCAGGGACGGGCAAGCGTCTGCTTTCACATAAGGGTGTCGGTACTGGGGATTAAGACAGCAGAGTGGTAGAGGTTGTGCCGCAAGGGCTTCCCAGCTGCTGGTGTTTATGCTGTGCCACTGAAATGCAAACCAGATGACTGGGAGAGGCAGTGAATGCTTGGTAGCAGAATTTATATTTCTTTAGTCTATCTGCTGCTATGAGGGAGCAGCAAAGTTAAAAATGTGTCCTTATAATGTTCATCCTCAATTCATTTTTAGTGCTGCAATGTTGTTGACTGCAAAAATTAATACAAAATTTTAAGTGTCAATATGTTTGCATCCCATTTACCAATGCAGAGAAAAGTATAAGCTGAGCAGTAAGCAAATTTGTAACTTTTACCCATAACACATTTACTGCATTAACAATAATGTGTATGATTATAATTAAACATGTTCATTTTCTAAACAACAGTTTTTGTTGCTGAAATGTTTTCACAGATGCAGTTGGTACTTTTGCATATTGCTGAATGTATCTTTGTGGAAAACTCAAATGCAATGAGATCATTTATTTAATCAATTTTGGAGTGTCTATGAAACCTATACACCTCTTGCAGCAGCTGCACTGCATGGTTTGGTGGCTTTGGTGATGCCTGGCGGCTTCAATTAGGGTCCTATTACCATCTCCCTTTCTATCCTGGCGAAAGCAGTAGCCTCTCCCATTTAATCCCCAGAGATCATGTAGGGTTTTCCTTGCAGAGTTTACTTTATTTTTTGCAGATTTAATGTGCCATTTTTGCTGCCCAAAAAAAGCTCTTCACATAAACCCCATATCCTTGGAGAATCTGCTCCTCCGGTGTTGGGATACTGATGGGGTGTTTGCTTTCACTTTCATGAAAAACCCCAGTGCCATTCATCTTCTGGCATTTTGCAGCAGCATGTGAGTATTGGCAACTATTGTAGTTTCCATTAGGGGGGAAATAATAAGTCTCAATGAGCAGCAGAACACTGAAGGTAACAACTTGCAAGTGAAATGCTTTGGCGAGTACTCGTCATGCTCTCAAGTTCCTGACGGTTGCTAGCGGCGCTAATAACTGCCACACTTGAAAGGAAGTGACAGCTATAAATGATGTGGGAATGTGGTGTTTAGTTAAGAAACAGTAAAAATGCTGCAAGGGTCACACTAAAAGACTCGTCCTCCCTTGCTTAGCTATGAAAACAGACTTCTTTGGTTTGTAATATTTTTCAGAATTCAGAATGTTTTTCTATGCGGTATGGTGGGACGTTGCTTAAACAATGCACTCATGCAGGGGATTCTTTACGTGTGCCCTTTAAATAAAGCATTTGCCAGAAGGATATATTCCACTCTGAAGAGCTTCCATTTTTGTTTATTTGTCCTGGCCCTGTCTGTCATCATAGTAAAACCCAAGTGAATGATGTCTGTGGCTGACTGACTTTAAGAATCTGTTTATTTTAACTTTGGGACTTGTGTAGCACTGGTTATCACTGAGAGCATAGCATGTTTCACCTCTTACACATAAACGCTCAGCTGCCTTCATGTTGCGAGGTCTCAGGGTATTTTGTTTGGTCAGCAGTATGAACCTACCAATAACAACTATGTGATTGGTCATCTTGGGCTCTAACCCTGACACAGAGGTCAAGGACTGTCTGCCTGATCAGACAGCCTGTCTTTGGGGACTCTTGTCTGAGACCTTGCACCACTCAGCACCTCTCACAGTCTGGGAAGCTACTGGGAGACACCACAGAGACCACCTGAGCGTCAATGGCAACTAATGTTACAAAAGATCTGCAGATCTGAAGAAACTGTGGCCAAGAAAAACAAACGTTTTCATGACAAAAGAAGCTACTGAGGTGTAGCTGCTCGATATTTCCCATTTAAAGTGACTGCCAGTGAACACAAACATGCTGTAAACACTTCACTTAGGGAAAAAAAGGAAAGGTTTTACCTCCCACTGAGCATATCTCGGCAGATGCTGTCACAGCCACAGAAAAACAAAGACATTAAGGGCATTCTGTGAATCTCTTGATGTTTCTGTGATGCAGTGGCATGAACAAAGAGATTAGTCCCCTTTGAAAAAAAAGACTCTATGCCCTTGTAAAGGCAACATCGGAGGATCATGAACCCCAGTCTGTGAACCCCAGTCTTTCAGGAGAATGGAAACAATTGAAAAACAAATGAAGACCATGCTTCCACTGCTTCTCCGCCACTTCAAGGTCCTCCTTCCAGGAGGTAAAAGAAGCCAAGCTGCCAAAGCTTTGGCCCAAGATGTGAAATGTTAGGAGACATTTGTGTCATCAATTGTTTGCAAAATGAAGTGCTATTTAGTCTTTTTGTCCAAAACCAAAGCAGATTATTTGCATTCCTTGTGGATGTTTTTGTGTGTGTGTGGGGAGGGCAGGTTTGGCCTTAGACACATTTAACAAATAGCGTGGAACCAGTTAATATGCCGAGTCCCGGAGCTGCTCTGCTGTGGTATGCTTTTGCTGCGTAGCCGAGCAGTCCTCTTCCATTCATTTTCAGATGTCCCAAAGTGAGCACCTTCAGGCCAACACACACTGTTGCGTGGAAGGGGCTATGTGAATGCCAGCAGTGGGCCATTGTTCTGGGAAACATTCTTCGGCGCAAGAGTTTGTGGTGCACCGTTTATAGCATGGGCAATATAGGCAATCATCTGGGAGAAACAAATCAGTGTGCTGTAATCAATACATCTTTTGTTTGCAGCACGCCACAACTCCCTGGTATATGATCCGTGTTATGCCCTGCAGCCGAGCAGCTGCCTTTTAAGATCCCAGTCGAGGGGGGATAATGACGAAGTCTTGGGGGCATGTAATTGTGCCTTGCTGATGGTGACTGGCTTAGCACCAAAGTCATGGCGGAGCCATGATATTTCCTGCTCAGTCTCACATTACCACTAGTGGTCGGGTGGGGACCAACACTTGGTTTGCATGGAAGGATTCTTCTTATCATTCATCTGAGCCCGAATTGCCTTGCTGAACTGTTGATTGACGCTCAGGGATTAGTTTTAAATTGGGTTTAAAAAAGCCTGTTAATTCAAATGTTTTTTTGATTAATCTCCCATTATGAATTAAATAGTCATCAGACCTCAGTCACCCTAAACGTTATTTTAGGTTTTCTTCTTCACAAGAAATGGGCTGTAAATTTGGGCTGTACATTTTGATATGAACACTGGCACTGTGGCATTATCTTTTAGTATCAATGTAAATAAACATTTAATTAATGCCAATTAAGTTAGATATTCAATATTTATACTTATTATACTTATAACTATACTCTATAGTCATTTCTAGAAACTTTCTCAGAAACATATACTTTCTGCTGTTGAATTTTAAAAATCAGAAAATGAATACAGCAATAATGTGGAATGTTATATTGGCATCTATGTTGAAGTTTTGAATATGTGTGTATGAATATTTTATTTGAATATGTGTGTCTGAAATCAATATAGTGTTTCTTCACTGCATATGACCTTGATCATAGTACAGTTTGGTCCATGACTTCATGTCACTTCTAAGCTGAATGGCAGTGGTGCTCCTTGTATGCTAAGAAGTCAGTGCACCTGTTGCTAAATTCAACTGGGATCTAAGTCACAGATATGGAAGGTCTGCTTTAAAACCCATCTAACTCTATTCAGTTACAGGTTTCTGAAATATTCTCATTTTTTTATACATCCTGACAGGTATGTGAAAAAGGTGATGGGATTGGAGGCATGACAAGAAAACTTGGAAGTGTTTTCATGGGAACTTCAAAAAGCGATGATTAAAATTTTCACATTGTAGATCATAGCTTTGGTTTTGAATTCATATATAAATAATGTTAAAAGTTGCTCTTTAGCATTGCAGAGATAGAAATGGCATGACAGAAGGAGTGCAGATAAAAGAGAAATTCCCCGTCTAGTGTGTTCTTTCTGAACATTTCTGTTCAAACAAGGTGACAATTCCAAAGAGTACTTCTAAGACTATATGACATGTCTAAAGAAGCATAGGCGCTAGGAACCGGTTGTCCTCAAGACCATAAACACTTGATCACATGGACTGTAGCCAATGAGGCGTGTACAGCTGTGCTGCTTTTATACCATGACCACTCAAGTCACCCTGCTGGCAGCCAAATCCCCCCTTAAGGCGACAGACCGCTTTTGACACAGTTGGCGTGCCACGCATGTCATTGGCAGCCAATCACATTTTATTTCAAGTCACATGGTCAAAGAGGTCACATTTCAAAAAAAGAGGTTGGGTGGGGCCGGTAAATTTAGTGCAGAGTGCTAAGACAAGTATTGAATATATAAAATTCAGGGAGGAATTTATTTAAGATACTCTCAGTTCTCATTTTCTCATTCTTCATTTGCTTCACAAAGCACTTGCAATCACAATAACTTTAAATTGCAAAGCTGTCATGCTGTTCAAGAACAGACAATGGGTCGTCATTTTGTTAATGATGCATTGCAAATGTGCACTTAATGTGTCCCATTATGTGAATTGACTTCATACATTTTGTCTGAACTTTGGTTCACATGCAGTATGGGAACACTTCTGAGCTCATCCACTGACTCAAATCGTCCTCAGTAATACTGATAGTGGGGAGGTAATGAGCTGTTTGACAAGCGTCCCACTGCCACTGTCATCAACTGCCAGGTTAAAGGATTTTAAAGGATCTTACTTTTTCACATGTCATCTTAAAATGGGTGTGTAGGTTATAATACTTTGAAAGACTGTGCTCTAATTGCTGGACAGATGCTGTTTTATACTTGGACCTAGAGTTTGGGTGGCAATATTCACAGAAGGAGCATAAAAAGAGTCCACTGTCCTTAGGCTGTGTAGCATTCTGGAATATATCCCAGAGAGGGGAAAGGTGCACTACTTCACACTGTGCTTTACTGCCAAAGCCATAATCCCAATCCCACGTGCAGATTCAGAACAATTAACGATCAAATTAATTCTTCTCCATTTTGGAAACCTCAACGACAGCGTGCAGGAATAGACAATCCATGCAAAAACCATGGAAGCTGTTCAAGGCAGACAAAGGGTAGACAAATGAGAGTGGAAACGTTCACCCACTCCCAGAGAAATAAATCAATGAAATGGTGAAAATGTGTTTCTGATTGATCCGTGGTCGTACTCCTGGCGCTTAAGGAAATGTCAGAGAGGATACCCAGCCATTAAAACGGGGCCAAGCAGTGAGACAACTCCTGGAAAGAGCAGTCCTGCGTGATCGCTCTGCTTCTAGCGAATGATAAAACAGCCCAGAGGGATACCGTAATTGAATGATCCATTATGATGGTAGACCATAAAGCCTAAATAACATTTTACAGTTTTATTTATTGTCTTACTCATATTTTTAATGTGTACATGATATAAATATCCATGACCTAAATCACGTAAAATGTGAAATGCTACTAACTTCTTCTCGTAGTACATAAATGTGTTGGAGAATGCTTGACAGAGAGAACAGGACCCTGTCATGAGGTCCTGGGCCAAGCACGATGCCCAGAGGGCTTTGCAGGGCAGAGTTACAACTTGGCAGTGGCCCATGCTGAGGTAGAGTTTCCCTGGCTGCCAGTTCAGATAGGCAAGCAGCAGTCAGTGTCCAAAGAGCGGTCCTGGCCAAGAGTGAGCTCAAACATCAAGGCATGGTGTCGTATGAGGCCGACACCAGCTGTGGATGGAGGGTGTCGGCCGCTTGATGGAGTTACTGCGGTTGGTCAGGAGGAGTCGAATATCAAAATGTAAATATCCGAAGCCTGCGTGACATCAAGGTTAAATACTTGTGTGGCTGATACGTGATTTCGACATACAGAAATGGCTGTATCCTAACCTGACAAGTAGCTGTCTGATTTCTTAAAGCATATTTCACTTTTTGGGCCCAAACTATTTGAATCAAATTTCTTTTGAAGATGGTCGTACTGTGCCAGTTTTATCAATCATGACAGATAATCACAGTGCCCCACTGTAGCTAGGATAGGCCCCGTGGGTGTAAATTCTCAAGCAATATCTTCATTAGGGAGGCTATTTAGAGGGTATAATTAGATTCAACTTGGGTGAAGTTCAACTTCAGTGTCAAGTTTCCTGATAAAGTTTTTTTTTTTTTAGACAAACTTAAAGAAGTTTAAGGGGTGAACATCTGCTTTATCTGCCCTTTTCCTCCTTATACATCTATCTACAACCTCATCCTCCTGTTCAACGGATTATTTATTTTTTTTTTGTGGTGAATTTCTAAACTTTTCTAATTATGAGGGTTAATCAAGCACCATCTCATTAGATGTCTGGATCTCGTACAAAAGCCCGATGATGGTCTGCTGCTGCACATCGCGCCACTTGTGTGTTTGGTATCATAGCAACTGTACAGAGAGGCGTACAGTTGGGCGGCCTTTGAAGGCAGCCTCAGCATCTGATGAAAGGCTGATATTGTCAGAGTCTAAAGATGTCTGTCTGGTTTTGATGGCTCCCTGTCATCTTTGTGAGAGGCCATGTTTGTTGACTCACAGCAGGAGGGTTTTGTGAAGCCTGGCATTACAAACAGATGCTGTTCACTTGCCAGCTCAGCTCACAGAGCAAGTCGTGCTTCAGAATGCTGCTACTGGCCTGGGACCAGGAAGTGGCCGCAGTGACAGTGTGAGTCTCCCCGAAAAACAAGCTGTGAATTTCACTTAGATGCTGTGAGTCAACAGGCACCATATTTAGAAAAAAAATGAAGTTTAAATGCCCATGATGGGTTTACAGAAAGAGGGAAATTGGACAAGTTTGTCCAAAGCAAATACAGATGAGACTCTCTAAAGAGGTGCAAAGACCTACAACAGACACAGATCTGCAGGGCTGGGTGTGAGCGGCTTGAGTAACGACGTGGGTCAGGCGCTGCCAGAACCTCTCAGACTGTGTCGCTTGTCTGCTTACGTCTGCTCCTTGATCTGCTGCGCTCGCTGCGGCGTCCAGTGTCTAGTGAGGGGGAGGTGAAAAGCTGGATGTGAAAGCGGGTGGGTGGGAGGTTGAGAGGGTGGTGGCGACTGAGGCCCTGGAGCAGCTGGCAGCACCAATCTGTGAGTGCTTAAAATGTCTGGCACTGAACCCGGAGCCCAGAATCTCACTGCTTAACCCTCCTCAGATCAGGGTAAACAGGATATTATTGAAAAGCGTGTCAGATGTCAGGGCAACAGTGTTCTTAAACCGGGCGGGGCACACTTTAATTTTCTCTAACAGCATTAGGGAACATGCTTGTTTCCTGGTCTTGGGTTCAGATGATTTATTTTTACTTCATCATTACTGAAACTGGCCCAAAAACAGAAGATAGTCAGCACAATGAGTTGCAGGACAGAGCATCGCATCAGCCTCTTTTCAAATGCGATCAGACAGGATATTGAATTTGGGAGAAGAAATGTGAGGGGCATTTGTCTTTATCACAATAATGAGAAGTATGTCTCCAGGAAGCTGCCTGAGCTGTGGGCTGATTTGATTAATGGTGAGGGAATTGCACCCTCTTCAAATGTTCACAGATAGACAAGGCAGGATACGAGCAATGCAGAGGGACTTTAACTCATATTCTCAGCAAATCATCTGCAAACTACTCTTTTCCGAAAAATCAAATGCACTACTCTGCTGTGATTCAGGAGAAAACATAATGTATTTTGATTTTGGTATCTAATAGAAATAAAGAAACCTTTCTGACTGCCTTTACCCTTTAATGGCTTGGCCTGGATGCCTCAGTTGTCAGCAGACTGCGTCAATGGGCAATGGCTCATCACTTCAAGTCCTTGGGCATAACTTTCTCTTTGACCCTGGTCTTCCTCATCACACACACACACACACACACACACACACATACACTCTGTACACAGCAACTCCATGCTAAGCCCTGGGGACTCGTCCTGGAATGTTCTGGAGCAGGCCCAAGAGCAGGTGTTTCTCTTGGCAGCCAGGCATCAGAAATCAAACCCGTTTTTTTTTGTGCCACTGCACCGAAAAGGCCCTCAGATACACCGCATGTGTCTCCTGAGCCTTGTCCCACAGATCCAAGTGGTTACAGTGCACACTTGTCCAGACACTGTGGGTCATCAGAACCACCTGCTGCTTGAGTATCATGCAGTTCCGCCAATTGATAGTGACAGACACACTTTTATGCCATTATTCTTTATATTGCAGCAGTTCATCCCAGTTAAATTGAATAGTCTCTCACACCTTGGGAGTTCAGGGAGAACACACAACATTAACATTGCATACATTATTGGTAATGACCAGTCATGGGTATACATTGCCAGACTTTAAATGTACATTTGTTTAAAGGAAGGCTACATTAAAGTTGGCCCTTGGCTGTTGCTTTCCCTCCAAATCTGTTTTCGATGCGAGGATCATCAGGAAGCATTTATGACAACCTCAGCCACACACCAGCTTAAGTGTTCCCTACTGCAGACCTTTACTGACATTGCAATCTATGTCTCATAAAAGAAGGAGGTTTTCGTGTGCCTGTGAATGGTTTTGTGAATAGTTTTATACTGCATTTTTTTCAATACACTGGCATGCGCTCTGAATGTTTAAATCCCTATTTTACTATATGGTCTGCCCACTTAATTACTGAACTACATGTTAAAGCTGCTGGCACTTTCCAGTAAAACTACTGACCTTAAGTATGATTTGACTGTCCTGAAAATAGTCAGTTACTTGTTTAGATTTATTGAACCATTTAAATATGAAAATGCTGACTTCATAGTTCCTAATATATATTGTATATTCTAACTATAAACTGGTCTTCTATGTGTGTATTTACACTCTTCAAAGATTCTTCTTTTATGTAAGAATTATTGATGTTTTGAAACATCTTCATAAACAGGATAATCCAAATATTACATTATTCTTTTTTCAGTTTTCCATACATATTGCAAACACACTGTCTTTGCAAGCTGTTCTGTGTTTATTGAGAAACAGAACATGGCTGAGTTACAATTTGTTTGAAAAGCCCAGTTTACTTGACCTAACTTGGGTTCTATAATCTTCCTGCTCTGAAAAACAGACACTGCTGTTATAATAGGAAATTACATTTAAACTACTTTTACCTGTTGATGGGCACTATAGCATCTCCTGGGCCCACAGGCCATTGTGTTTTTCACTGGCTGGTGCTAAAACTTTTTTTTTCTAGGAAAAGCTGGGTAGAATAGACATCTCATTCTTTATTACTGGTTACATGTGACTTCATAAGGAGGGCAACATCCTGTCATCCAAACTACTAGGTTTAGAGGAACTTAAATAGGCAATGAGGGTTTATTCAAGATATGCAATGCACAACCTTCTCTGATGTATTCACGGGTTCAGTGGTGAATACTGGTCTATCAATCTGAATGTTTACCAGGGTGACAGACAAAGCATGGGATAGATTAGGACTATGGAAAGTCTTGAGTGACAGTTTGCAGAGACTGATGACAAGTTTGAGTGCAGTTGGCATTTGTGCAGCACCCGTTCTCCTTGTACAAGGGCCAGGTATGTTCATTTATCATCAGCTACAACAGCCAACCAAAGCGTCTAATTTAGTTGATTTACTTTGTCTAAATTTCCAGCAGGCCTCCCAGATCAGCCCTCCATTGAGAGTCAATAATGTACCAAGAAGAGGAACTTTAATGCTTTAAAGAAAAGTACAAAAAAAACACTGTAGGTGACTTTCCAGAGTTAGAGAGATATTCTCTTTCTAAAGGTTTTTTTTCCATTATATTAACAGTAGGCAACTCCTGTGGTGTCACAGTGTTGAATAAATTTCACAAGTCTACATCTAACACTGACACTGATGTAGATTCAGACCCAGACAAAGGGAAGCACTTGCCAAGTCAAGTTCCCAGATATTTGCTTATTTTTACAGCAGCAAAAGACCACACAAGTAGATGCTTGTCAGTGAATATAGCTTGCCAGAAAAATAATAAACTAAATCTCATTCTCACTGGTCCGGAATGTTCCCTTGAAGCAATTAGCAAGCATTGGTATAAGATCACATAGTAGGGTAGGAACCTGTGTTGTGCCTTTTTGTAATATTTCTGCATTAAGTACAGAGTATTTAGTTCATGTTAATTTATAAACCCCATATGTAAAGTAAGTGACAGGACAACAGGAAGTGTAAGACTATTTAACTGTTTTGCTGACAACGGCCAACATCTGGTTGCCTTGTGCTCTTTTCATTGTTAAATGTGGAACTTTCCACTAAACCAGACATTTCTAGCACTACTTTTGAAGATTGGAGTACTCCAAGTCAAATTAGATGAGTGAGTTATGCAAAAGTGGAACATCTCTTTAACATTTACAAATGTGAAGAATGTCTTGGAACACAATACTGAGAAGACCAACCACACTGAAAAGGGATTCTGCATTTTAGTGACATCAACCCTCTTAGGTTTAAATGGGGCAGGGCCTGGTTTTGGCAAAGATCCCAAACCCTATTTAATTAGATTCAGAAAAATCATTGGGCAATTGGGAGAGTAAAATGGAATCAGAGAGTAAAATGGAATGACATTTCAGAGCTCGACTTACTCACCCTGTCATAACCATCTATTACAGAGGATTGACATACCCCATCGGTGAAGAGAACGATGGTTGACTCTGCCCATCTGGGAGCTTAGCACATGTTATAACTCACTTTTGTGGGTTGTGTGATGCATTCTGTGGGCATTCTGCTTGTGTGAAATTACACCGTTTCCAATAGCCAACTGTGGGCAATCCATAAAAGTGAATCAAAATGCTGTTTAGATTCCCCAGCTGCACACGAAAAGGGACTACTGACCCGAATGTTTTTGAAATGTTCTGATATTACAAGAATCTGTGTGATAGCATGCCTTAAAAACATCTCAGAGCATCTCATGTGACTCTAGCTATGCCCTGTAGCAGAGACCACTTTATTTAAAAAGGTTTACATAATGTATGAATAAGTGTTTAGTATCTGACAAGCATACTTCATAACAGTATAGGGTCATTACCCACTCATACCACTAAATATGTTAATATGAAATGAAACAAAGTTATTTTTCTCCCTCTGTATAGCAAATCCTTTCAAACCTTCAGATCACTCTAGACATGGTAATTAGTCAAATTCAATGCCTTATTATAATGCTAGGCATATTTTAATTGGATGAAATGACTGCCAATTAAATAAAAGCGCTATAGAACAAACTGGTGCACTTTAAAACAAGCCACAGGAATGGACTGTAAAACAAGCTTAAGAGACAATGCAGTCTTCTGGCATGTGTGGTAGAACAGACATGCTTTTAGCATAAGGAAACAATGGGTACTGCTATGTGTTCATGGCTGGAGGATCACAGAACCACAATGCGTAACTTAATCTGCACTGGCTGAAGTCCTGTGTAAAGTTTATGCTACACATTTTTGCAGTGAAGGAATCTCCATTCGGTTTTACTCAGTACTTGTATGTATATTATTGCATTGATTTCTTATCAATATAGGGCCTCTGAAAGTAGTGGGCAGTGGGCAGTGGTGGCCTAGCGGGGCAGTTGTGGTTAAGGAAAGCAGCCCCGTAGTCAGAAGGTTTCTGGTTCGAATCCCGATCCGCCAAGGTGCCACTGAGGTGCCACTGAGCAAAGCACCGTCCCCACACACTGCTCCCCGGGCGCCTGTCAGGGTTGCCCACTGCTCACTCAGGGTGATGGGTTAAATGCAGAGGACAAATTTCACTGTGTGCACCGTGTGCTGTGCTGCTGTGTATCACAAGTGACAATCACTTCACTTTTACTTTAAGAAAGTCCCTACAAGAAAGTTGGGTACAGAAAGTTGGAGTTTAAAGTCCCCTTTAAACTCCAACATTAACTACTCTTTGTAAAATAAATAAATAAATAAATAAATATATAAAAAAAAACAAAAAACATTATGACTTTTTGGGCATGCCTGCATCTTCCCACCATCTGTGCTTTGTAGGGGTCAACAGCACTCCTCCACCTTTGAAAAATTGCATAACTATTTTTACCATTGTGTTAAATTACTTTGTCCACCTTAAAAGAATGATTCTAAATTATTAAACTTTTATTAAATTGTTAAAATGTTGATGCTTTTCTCTCCTGTCTCAGACTTTGAGAATGTTTGACTTTCAAGACTAAGACCCCCACCACCCCAAAGTATTGACTTCATGGCTATGGCATTATGGTGCTTATTTATGTTTTTCCTCAATGCTCAATATCCATTGAACATGCGCTCAATGTGGCTATCGTTTCCTGTTATGGATAGGCTCTTTTCTCCAAATTACAAAAAAGCTCCATGGTGAATAAAGAAAACCACAGAGAACTTGAAGGCTGCTTTCCCTCCTGCTCTTTTTGCACATTGCAGCAATTTGACCCACAGATGTTCCCCTTGGGGTGTCCTTGTTCTCTTGAACTCAAAAGTATTGAAACAAAGAAAACCAAGAAAAATCCTCTATTGCCCACAAAAGAATGATACTATCTAGGCCCATCTAGCTACCACACATCCTCAGCTGTTACAACCTGTCACCCTGTGTGAAAGATTAAAAGCACCTCTCCCTCTCATCCTCTCTTCTTTCTGAATGACACTGGACTCCTAAACCTTTGCTTGGGCCAAGAGAGATGTCTTTACAGCCCCACCCAAGAGCTGTGGATCATCAATCATAGTCAAATATATTTAACATAATTTTTTGGCCAACTTGCAGTGAAGGATTGAGTCAAAGACCTTTTGGTACACAGTGTCCTGATTCAGGAAAGTCTTCCAAGATTCCAAAGTCTTGTTTAATTAAGACATGCCATGCCTTGGTCCTGGAGTTGCGCTAACAGCACTGGGAGCCGAAGAGGGAAGGCAGAGTGAAAGAGGTGGGGAGAGACAGGCAGACGCCAGTTGGGTTGGGGGTTTCAGCGGAGGCATATCTTCGCTGGATGGTTTTCTTAGTGGTTACACCTGTTGAAGTACTTTGGAGACAGTCACAACACACTCTAGCATTTAAAAAAGCAACAGTCCTCCATCACAGCCACTGATTAGTGAGGGGTTGGGCTTCAGATGGAAAGTGGAGTGGGCTCATCTTTTGCCAAGTTGATAAATAAGGTTACGTATTTAAATCCTCAATTGTCAAGGTTCCACTGAGGCATACCTGAGTGAGGTACCATCCCCACAAACTGCTCCACAGGTGCCTTTCATGGCTTCCCATTTCCCAAATGGTGATGTGTTAAATGCAGAGGATAAATGTGCACATTTGCCATGTTATTCTCTATATCACAATGACTAACTATTTCGACTTTGCCATAATGAATTTTCGACTCATGCCATAATGAATTTTGCATTTTTGTGACACCACGTGACACCATTCATGTCAAATGATTTATTCATGATATTTGAGGGGAAGGGGGGCGGGGGGGGGGGGGGGGGGGGGTGATTTTATTGCATGTTAAGTAGGTTGAATATTTCTACATGGGATACATACATTTGGAACTCTTTCCAAAAGTTCAGCCACAATCATCTGGACTCTATCAAGGCCATTAGAAAATAAATAAGAACCTTACACTTGCTGTAACAGTATTCATAAATTCATAAAACAACTATCTGGAGCACCATTAGCGACCAAATTAGCATTTTCCATCAAAAGTGTTAATATTGCATGAGCTCTTTTGTAGCCAAGTTCAGTACTGAAATTAATAGAAATCGACTTTTTATTTCCTAATCACTCTGCAGGTTCAATTTGCTGCCAATTCACAATTGGCAGCAAAGCAAGAGTTTTTGAAATACAAGAATCTGTGGGATAATAAGACTTTGATTTTCTTTTAACGAGACACAGACATGACATTTTAGAGTGTGAGGAGGAGTTGTTTAGGATGTGAAGAATCTCTGATGTGAACCTCTGATCTGAACCAATGATGTGAAAAGGGAACATATAACTTTAGACTAAACTCAATATGTGGATGGTTCAACATGCCATAACATGCTGTAACAAGCCTTGGTTAGCAACTAATAAACACACAATGCCAACCCACTTCCTTCCTAAAGCTTGAAAAGATGTTGTCCTCCTTAGTGTATTCAGAGCACAGTAGATTTAGTGGTCATAAATGTGCAAAGCTCTAGAGGCCAGGTCAGGATTTATGGCCGTATTCAAAGGCATCTGGCAAAGCAATGCTCTTATGTGTAAACACACAGGAAACACACTTGGAAAGAGTAGTTACCTAAGTGCACTTGGACACAGATTCCACTTATGTGCATGGATTAAACATATTAATGGTGTGTTTAAACTTTAAGGTTTTTCCAGGAGGCATCTGGCCTAATGGTTGAAACTAGCTCATGCTATGGGTTAAACAGATCATAAGTAAAACTGAAGGAAACAGAATTTGACTGTGTATTGTGCAAATTACCTTCTTATCTAATAAAAAGAACACAGAGGTTCCACTCATAATGGTTGACATATAATTTAACGTTCTCATCTGTGGGCTGTCTCTCACAACAGTGCTCAAATAATTACCAAGGACACATGGGCTATATGGGAAGGGCGACAGCCTGTGTCAGATTTGCTTTAGAATTTATCACCTGACACTTGGCCAGTGGAAAATTACAGTTGTACTGTAAAGCCGGAGCCAAACACGGTGATCACCCTCATTTGAACAGAAAGGCATGGGAGAAATGGGATGGGATAAACACTTGGAAACACAGGAAAATGAGTGAAGAAGTGGTGGCACCTGTGGCAGACAACCAAATTGTTTAATGCATCAGTGTCTATAGAATGAACAACACGCAGCACATGACATGAAAAGAAACTTTTCATTTTTCATTTTCATTTTCTCAGTACTTTGTTATCATGGTTAGCCAGTGTGTAAGTGCATAACATGCTGTATATTTAGCTGTGCCTTGAGCTGCTAATATATGAGCTTGAGCCAGTAGCTTGAGGTGCAATTGTACAGTAGGAGACAGATGGCGGGAGGCCCTTTTTTGTGAGAATGCACCAGGAGCGTGAGTGCTGGAGTGTCAGCTTCACTTTGGGTCGCAGCAGACGTGCGGTAGGGAGTGTGCCACAGATATTTTTCTTGGAAGCTGCTGATCACAGCCTGTACGAAAAACCATGATCAATCGGTGGGATAGTCACAGGCTCTGCTTTAGTCAAGCATTCTCTAAGAACTGTAGAGCCAAAACTGGTTTAACCAATCCTAGGGACCTCAGCAGACTTAGGAAAGCATTTTGACACATTAAAAGGACCAAATTTAGTTGATGAGAATACCATCGATTTTGAGGGAAAGCAGGGCTTTGGACTTTTGTGGAAGTGTTGGAGATATCTGTTATGATAACACTAACTGTTTATTTCTCTTTTCTTTTATTCCTTATGACTTCAACTACAAATCAATTGGCAATGCTCTGGGACAGGTATGTGAAATTTTGTATTTATTTTCTTTCAGTCAAATGTGCAGCCTTACCCTTCAGACAATGATAACTTTGACCCATGAGGACCCCTAAACTTTAAACTGATTACACCTAAATAACGTATTGGGTGGGTATATTTTGGCAGTGAACATATAAAACTTAAAATGTTGTTGCTACAGCATATTATGAGTTGAGCAAACAAATCAGACCTTTGCTGACTTGCTGCAAGCTGGGAAAAGACCACAGAGCTCAGGCCCATTAAAGTAAATGAATATGTAATAAGAATAAATACCCGTATTCAGATCAAAGGGCACCAAATCCCTGGAGGAAACCATAAGCAGCACTTTGAAGTGTTGGTAACATCACCAGCTTAGTTTGCCTGCTTTTCATGTACTGTGGAGAGAAGAACGAGGGAGTGAGACAAACCACAGAGAATATCACTTTTAGTGTCAGAAAAAAAAAGATCCAAAACATGCCCTTGCCACAGAAATGTTGCTGGCCTGGAGCTGGAATCCTCTGGCCTTACGTATTTGGGTACTTGTTCAACTTGCAATTTACACCGAGGCCTCAGAGAGCAAAACACAAACGAGGTGGGCTGCAACAACAAATTCTTCATTTCAAGACCCCCGCAGAGCGTGAGTGTTTGCTCAAATAATAAGCGTGATTTATTGAAGCCCAGCCAGAGATGGCAGAATGTTTTTTTCTGAGGCAGTTTTGCTAGCTGGACCCTTCTGCCATCCCACAGATTCCTCGGAAGTGTTTTGTTCTGGAGGAGCAAGCCAAGAGCTTTTTTTTAAGGTGCTTCAATGCTAGAGACAATGGCCAGTGACAATATTAAAAGTGGCTGCTTTAATGCTGACATGAATGATGGAGGGATCAGGCTGGAGACTTTTAATCGCCTGTGTTTAATTGCCAACCATCTGAGACGGAATTGTCTACACACAAACTCCAAGGCATCATGGTTTAATCTCATCAATCTGCTTGATATGGTCATTATAGTGGATTGCCTCTATACCCGTGATCCCTTTAAGCCTGTGTAAGGCTGCACGCTGCTTGGCAAAGAGGTAGCCAACATGTCACATTCTTGATCATATTTTATTCGATGGAATACCAGTCACATTATGTATTCCTAGCAGTTTACAGAGGTGAAAATGATGAACATCTTTAGCTGACCATGCACAACACAGCTCATAGCCCCTAAGTGCTCAGATCCCAGCGATGATCTCAGATCACTGCATTGGCTTTTGAGTTGTTCTGCTGTTGGGTGGTTGGGCTGGTGGACAGGGTGGTGGGCATTTATTCATGAGCACTTACATGGGAACATGTCCATTTCAATCCTCTAACAAGCAGTTAAAACCTGCCCTAGAGCTTGTTGTGTTTATGGGTAAACAACCCATAAAATCGAACAATGGCTGAAGTAACCAGCTCAATTGGAAAGGAATGAAGCTGTGAATCATATGTCATTGCTTTGCTAAGGATACTCTTAGACTGCATGACTTACAAACTCATCAAAGACTATCAGTGGTGTTAGATTCGTTAGAACGAATATGCTTTGGTACAAAACAGACATATCATTTAATTTACAGCACAAAATAAATATACAAGTGTGCAGTACTAATTTAAAGTTAAAGTCTTGCTACATGACCATATAGCCATTAGCCTATAGTGGTTCTATTTCATGAAATAGGAATATGAGTTGTCTAGAATTTCGTTCTGTGTGTGATGGATCTGAATTGATTTAAGATGATTAATAATCAAAGTGCATTGCCTGTGTCAAGACTGATCTCCACTGTGGGCTACATCTTCAAGTTCTCAGTAGATACACTATGCCTTTTCCCTGCTGTTCATTTCTGTAGGATTTAATATTTGCCATCCACTCTGCAGGTTTCAGTGCACTGTGCCAGCATCCAACCCCATTGTCCCCAGGCCATACTGGCACTGCTTGACCCGCCGCAGTGATAATCGATGCCACCTGTTGGGTTGCTGCACTAATTACAGCATGGGCTGTAAATCAGCCAGGGAGCGCTGTGAGATGGCTGGCCTCTGAGGCCGTAAACAACTGACTGGGCACGGTGGGCACATATTTCCTCTGCTGGCACTAGCTTTCCACTTGCAAGCTCAGGTGGTTGGAACGTCCAGTGATAGTAGGAGACAGAGTTGGAGTCCAAGGTTAAATTGACTCCTCCATCACCATGAACAAGGTGCAGTGGAAAATAATATAACAAGGTGTGGGAGAATAATGATTGCCTTACGTGTGTGGGCTTCTTGTGAGGCTTGTAATAAGTTTATGTCACATATTTTGCACGCAGTGGATGCACTAATGCCATCCAGATCATTCTGATTTACACGCTAATAGACAGAATATTCCGGATCATGGCATGATGAAGTTACAGATAATGTTGATTAGCTGTCTAAGGATGTCTACATTGCAGAGCAGATCTGTCTGACATCAGGGTGAAATGTCATTGCTGCTGGTTACGAGACCACAATAGTCTAGTTCCTCTGGCTTTGAAATGGGAGGCTGCTGGGGCCTTATTGGGCGCATACCAGGGCCTAAGCTGGGGAACAGTTGTTGTGTCAGGTGCTTCCGTTGGACAGGTTATTTTTATGGCAGAATAGAAAGATGTGTGCTGGAGTCAATAAGGACCAAAGAAGTGTAATTTTGCAGAAATAAGATGGAATACGTACCAATTAAAACACTTAGTAAAATGCTGGATCCAAGTGAAACTATGATGGTGAGATTTCCCACCAAAGGAAATATAGATGAAGGCTGGTGGCATGTAAAAGGCCTGTTTAAAAAGAAACTCATCAGCATGCAAATATTGTGCTAGAGACATTGCCTGACCTCAAAATTACTTCCAGAGGACAACTGGGAAACTGAAATATGGTGTGAGAAATATCCCACAGTATCACTAAGAAATTGCACAAGGTTTTTGAAAATATACCCGAAGGAAGATTGTGCTGCTCACAAAAGCATAACAACTTTGTGTCATCAGAAATAGATCTTCTCTTATTTGGAGATTAGTAAAATCTGACTTGTTTCTTCTAGCCCCCTCAAGAGAAATAAGGAGCAAAAATCAACTTTTACTGTTCTCAAAATTCATCTCTAGTTCACCCACAGTCATGAATATTAACCATTTCAAATTAAAGCTTTGTCTATTAGTGCAGTTTGGTTTGTTCATAAGAATGAAAGAACCAAATTCCTATTACAACAATTCTTCAAGTTTCTCCTTACTTTAATAATTTAGGTTTCAGGAACTACAATAATAATAACTAATAATAAATAAATAAATAAATTTTCATTTGTTATTAATCCAATATGTGTCCAATAAAAACTAAATCATGCAAAAGTCTCCTACTGCCTAAAACTCTTTCTTTTTTACAAAGTCTACAGAGTCATTTTTACAAATCGGGGCAGATCTTTGTTTGCCTGTGGGCTCTTGGGTACACGTTAAGGTGGAGATGATATTGTCCAAGTGTTCAATGAGAGCAAATATGTGCAATGAGAGAAATGAAAGAGCATTTTAAGATCTTAAACTGGGAATGAGATAAAATTACTGTAAGGCTCTTTCTCAGGAGATTAAAGCTGATCAAATCTTTGCAGGAATCTTAAGTATGGCTTAAATGATAATAATTTACTTAATTTTTCTTTTGGGAAAAAAATTGAAACCTGACCCAAATAGGTACTACAATTATGAGAAAAGGTGTCTTGAATAAATATTCTGGACAAAGATGAGATCTAATTTGAAATGTTTCTTTCCTCTGGGTATACAGAAGTCTCCAACCTGAGTTCCTCTGAAGGAAGCGATTAACCTTTATCTTCATCAATGTTTCATAATACGAAGCAGCACATCCTATCCATGCACATGCACTGGGATATGTAAATAAAGCCTAAATGCGTAATTTCATTTTCATTCTGAATACAAGACATGCGGATCCATTGGGGGCCAAATTCAGTGAACATGGAGGCAACGTGTATTAGTAATGTGTGCATGCTAGATAGATAAAAAGTATGCTGGTTTACACTGTGGATTAATGTGCACATTATGTATTCTGTGAAATGTGTTTTTGTTTCGTAGCATCTCTCCAAGGAGCCTTCAAGACATCTGGAGCAGAAAACAAATTATTTCTCAGAGGCACAATGTTTTGCTCACATCAGCTCAGCAGTAGTGCTTCTATTGAAAATGATCTAAAATCAGGCACCCATTTATGCAGATGGGTACACAAACCTGAATGTTTGGCAAAACAAGTCTCTCTGCAGGTGTGCAATAAATAAACTATTGCTGCAAAAAGCACCGAACACTGTCTAGCAAAGGGAACACCTTCCACTGGCATATATAAACACCCCCTAACATTGCTCTTTACAGTGGCTGAATGGCATGCTGGGAGAGGTCAGTGTTGATGTAATGGCTTTTTTGGAGTGCGACTACACAGCTGTGAACTGTTACCAGACTGCTCCAGATAGGGTGAGCAGGTGCCTTGCTTTGTGAAATGCTGCAGAGCATTTTGGCCCTTTGGCCTGCATTTTCGTTGGCCATTTGTTTTTTGAATGTCTGAAATAATAATGTGCCTAGAACCAACACTACCCAGGAATCAGATGTTTAGTGTGAACGTTCTTAAGAGAGGCCATTGAAATTACTGGCCTTGGATTGCAGTGCAAACCTGGCATTTGCCTTTAAACTGCTCTGACCCTTTCTAGAGCTATAATGCCACCTATAATGCTGCAACTTTATTTAAAGATTTTTGTCAAAGGAAATGTCCTTATTCATACAGAAGTGAAGTTTTAATAAACAGAAAAAATGGCAGAATGGCCAGAAAAACATAAACAGAAAAGACATGCAGCATACAGCTATCGCTGTAAATCAACAAGGCATTGTTGGTACACAGGCATGCAGTGCACAGTCTTACATTTAAAGGGCCCTAATCACACAAACTAGAACTAGAATGAAACAGCATTCTAAATAGATGTATCCAGAGAAAAAATTGCAATCTGTGTTGTTGAGGAAACAACATTTGGCAAATAAATGTCAGAAGCTTCAGTCAGGGACATGAAAGCAGGTGGGCTGCTGAATGGCTGGTGGCTCCTGGCGGCAGCAGCTGTGCTAACAGTCAGTCAAAGGCATGGCTGCCCTTTACCATTACAATCAGTGGGCAGCATTCCACATAGCAGAAATGTAGTGATTCCTTCCCTGTTTGGAAGTGAAAAAGGTGATTGGTCCAAGCTGTTCTTTATGTTTTCAAAAGGCAACAAAAGCGTCTACAAGTACTTGTGTCTGTCCACATAATGACCTCAATTCAGAGCAGTTTTACTTAATAAAAAGCCACTTGTTCTTGCCCATTAAGTCGCATAAAGTGAGAGAGCAGATTCCCATTAAAACCAAATGCATAACAAAGATGTGTCGATTTTTGGGCTTTGGCAGCTCTTTTAATCTTGAATCTCTTTTTTTACACTCTGCCACAATTAACATGAGCCAACCAGCTCAGAAATGTTCGGAAAAATGTACCTTCATGTAGCGAGCCAGCGCACTCATTAGAATGTGTACGCTCAGCCGGGCAGAGGCAGCCGAGCAGAAGGAAGAGTATGGGACCTATTGCTATTGTCACATCAAATCAATTCCTTACACAGAGACAAAATGACCAGGCAACATTCCAAGCCCTGGAATGAGTGGGCAGCTGGCTGGATTGAGTGTGATGTTTTGTCCTTGTCGCACTTCACTATTTCTCTCTCTTTTTGTTGTGTGACATGCTTTTAAGTTCTGAAAGTATCATGCTGTGGGCTTAGATGTGTCTGATGGGGAATGACAATAGCAATGATGAACTGTCTGACACATGTCCATGTTTTAAAAGCAAAATAAAAAATGTATATTATTTATAGGGATCAAGAAAAAAAAACAGAAATGAACAAAAGTTTGGGATGAACATAAGTGAAAATAAGAACATAAATGATTTCAGTATTTACATAACAAAAAATTTTTTCAGTTCTAAATAACCTTTAAATAATATTGGTTCATTTTCTTTTTTAACCTTTTAACCTGCTAAATAAAGTAAATATAGTAAATGATTTAGGAGAATCTGTCTAGAATTAGCAGTCATTCAGTGTTACTAAAATACTAAAAAAACTAGTTCTATAGTGCTTAAAAATTTAATACACAGTATTTATGATACTGTCATGGACTGATATTGCGGGGTGCTCAGGATTCGTGTCCAGACTGTAGATCCCCCTTTAAGTGTACATGTCACAGCCAATACACCTCCAGCCCACCAGAGAGCACCAGGCCAGACAGAGAGACGGCGACCCGGAAGCGGAAACGAGAGCTCTTTGAGTTGAATTTACTTCCATTGACGCCAGCCTTATTTTCCCACGCTTGATATCCATGACCACGACCTTTGCCTGTCCCCGACCTAGAACTTTGCCTGCCCCTCTTGTGACGACGAGCTCTAATCGGATTCTCCAGTGTGATCACGACCTTCGCCCGCCATTGACCTTGAGTTTGCCTGCCCCCTTTTGCTAATACGATCTTCCCCGTTACCCCCCACGGAGCCAGAGTTCCCTCCCCGCCACGCTGCGGCGCTTCCACGGCCACACTCCCGTCCCAGCTCACCTCCGGCCGCCTTATCACCGGCCAAGCGCCTCCGGTCCTCCTCTCCCAGTACGACGATTACTCCATCCGCTCCAAGCATGCCTGCGAATGCGTCCCCGAACTTGGCCAGTGACAGTACAAGTTGAGCGGATGCATCCTCTATGTCCACACCAGCACCAGCAACCGTGACAGATATATTGGGTTTGACAGTTTTGTGTAATGTTAGTGTCAGTATGACAATATGAACATCTTTCATTTCTTTGTTTTTAGCTGCATATCCAAAAAATGTTGCTTACACTGAAATGAAAACATTTCCCACATCCATCTATATTTTTCTAACTAGCTATTCATTTGATGAAAGACTTTGGAAGACAGGAATGGAACATAAAAATCAAGTTTGTGTACTGAGCAGTCTAAAATGAAATACCTATTTGGCCGAGTAGGCATTTCATCAAATAGGTCCCCTACTATGAAAATTTCACTTTGTGAGATTATTTCACTTTCAGTTCCCCTAGCCTGTCTATGGTCCTGGTCTGGCTAGAAATGGCGATATGTATAAAGTGTGCTTTGGTCATACTGCTTTGCCATTCAGATGGTCAGAAAGGTTAACTCCCGTTTCTCATGGTTTGTCCGCCCAGTGAATTTCCCACCCCTCCCCTTAAAAAGAAACTTCAAAAAAGTAACTGACTTACTTCTATAGGCCGCCCTCTTCCTTGTCCCGCCTATCTCGTCCTCATTTGCATTTAAAGCTCCAAACACTGAAACAGCTTGTCCTGGGGAATTCTCATTGTGGCACTGTCTGAAAGTGGCTGTAATTCTGCACCATGGCTGAATATTCAGATCGAGACTTCAGATATAGTATTATGGGACCACTAAGACCTATATAAAGGCAAAATTAATAATTAATAAAGTGTACTTACTGAATAATAAAGAAGAGCTGTCTGTGGTGCTGAATTCTGTGGTGTTAAAGGGTTAATATAGAACTACCATGGTAACACATAATCTTTTGTCACTTTTGATATCACTCTCGATATTTTACTGTGACAGGGTACTGTAACCTGAGGCCAATAATATCCCTTATGGTCAAGTATGATGCCTACCGCTAACAGCAACCAAGCCTCCGATCCAGTCAGGATGAAAGGGTCGTACACTGACTCTCACATAACCCCCATAAATTATGTCAACTCCAAACGCGAATGCCTGCCAGCACCGGCAGTCATGGGATGGGGCTGAAGTTTATTTGCCAATGTCAGCAGAATGAGCACTTTGAGAACACATCAATTTTTAAGACGTTAGTAGCCTAACATTCTTGTTTACTAAGCAGGGGGTGGCAGGGAATGGGATTATTGTTTTTTTCATCGCTCTCTACTGCTGTGAAGGGGACTTCAGCTGAACGAACAGTAATTGGTAGTCGCACCTTAATAAGAACAACTCAAGTGAGCGGGGGCGTTCTTCAATCGATTACACAAGAGGGGGGCACAGAGGACAGTACATTAAGTTCCTCACAGGGGAGATGGAGGCAAGCTCAACCATCTAAGAACTGGACAAAATTATGCTGCCATGACTACAATATTAATTGCTCGGCAGAGTAAACAGCTTGTCGGAGCTTGGGTGATTGTTGTCGGATTTGCTTCGACTTTGTTTATGAAAGATGTCTGCAGGGGAGGGGCAGCGAAGGAGTGTGTTTGGGTGTAATTGACTTGCGCTGCATGATAAACAGGCCTAGTCTCATGCTCTCAGTGAGGGCAACTGCTTGTGTGTTTGTTTACACATTTGTGTGAGAAATGAAATAATTTTCATTACCCTAACTTAATCCATTTATTCACAAAGAATAAATATTTTTTATTTGGAATGTACCAGAAATATTAAGGTACAGACCATCCGAAAAACACCAAAGAAATTATTGTTGAGCTGTATTTACTGCTGCTGCCCCACAGGGATCTAATCTTGAGTCTAGATATGTAATGTGATTAGGATTTTATGTAAAATCACCTCATTTTGTGGGACAGAAGATTTTGGATTGAGTTCTTAAATAAATACCTTAAATACCCTGAAACCCACCAAGATAATGGCAGAGCTGCTACTGTATGGAAAGTTTGACTCTGAGAAACTCAATATAGTAGTTCATGCTCTCTGTGTACAAACACAGCCGCCGTTCAATTCAGCTGTGGTTCAAGATCGGTGGGCAGTGATCCAGCAATACTGAGCTCAGGCTGTCAGAATGAATGGACATACTGCAAACTGTCCATTTGTGTGACAGTTTGTTGAATAGGCTCGACTCCCCAAATGCGAGCATGGCAGACAACACACAGGTTTTTGCTTCAGGCACACACTTATACTTAACACTTATACTTAACACTTGTACTTAACAAAAAGTGTCAGCTGAAACATGTTTTATATTCTAGTTTTCCTTTGCTCTGAATACTGCTTTACACACTCTTGGCATTCTCTCAATGAGCTTCAAGAGGTCGTCACCTGAAATGGTTTTCCAACAGTCTTGAAGGAGTTCCCAGAGGTGTTTAGCACTTGTTGGCCCCTTTGCCTTCACTCTACGGTCCAGCTCACCCCAAACCATCTTGATTGGGTTCAGGTCCGGTGACTGTGGACGCCAGGTCTCCACTTTTTGTTAAGTACATAACTCCACATAGTTTTGATGCCTTCAGTGAGAATCTACCAATGTAACTGGTCATGAAAATAAAGAAAACACATTGAATGCGAAGGTGTGTCCAAACTTCTGGCCTGTACTGTATGCATAAAGATCCAGACCAGCTGTAAACCTGTTAACAGCCAGATATCATCAGTCTGTCAATGCTAGGTGCCTGTTGTCTCCTCCCATAAACCCTTTTAGCCGTGTGCCGATTTCAGCTAACACTATGAGTGGCTGTGCCACATGCTGGGCTGCAAAAACCCTCTAATAACCTAGCTGGCCATTTAATTACTATAAGGGATGCCTGTTCCCTGGCTGACACCTGTTGTGGCCACATGGGCCCATATTTCACGGCATCTACAGTTTCCAGAGACTTCCAAGTCTGTAACAGTCAAGTATAGATACCGGTTTGAGTGGTCTGGAGCTGCCAATTGTCCCTGTGAGGGTCTGGAGTTTACAGCTGCATTTATGTTACTGCTTATTGTTTCTAAAATTGAGCTGCATTATTTTGGTTGTTCCCAGTTGGATTTGTGCAAATGCTCCTCTAGGGCCATGTTCTCCGTGTGGTCTCTTACAATTACATCTCAGAGCCTCATGGGCCCATGTCCTCAGACCAGGAATTCTCTGGCTTGAAGGTATTATATTTCATCATATTCCAGAGAGCAAAATTTCCCCCACTTACACTGAAAGGGAAAAAAAAAAACTAAATTAAAATAATCTCCTACAGATGCACTTAGATGGTCTGGGACTTAACACTGAAGGCACTGCTTTTTTCTTTAGCTAAATTGTAGGTGACAAGTGAGAGGCGGTCTATAGAGGTTGATTTAGAGGCTGACCGATGTTCTCGTGAGTGCGTGGAGCATTTGACTTGGCAAACACCATTCAATATATAATCCATAAGTAATGCAAGAGCCTGTCACACCTACTACCACAGCAAACTACTACCATTTTACTTGTTCTGCTTTTACATTTACTTGTCCTAGAGCTAGGGTTAGGGTCAGGATAAGGATAATGATTAGTGTGAACATTTGCAAAACATGTTTCATAGCCTGTTATTCATAGTCTGTATAAAAGTTTTCTAAAAGCACAGTTCAGCTTTAAATATGGATGGCTACTGATAGCTGGCACAAATAAATAACAGTACTGAAATAATGATAAGCTTATAAGCTCCTGGACAAACAGTCCTGCTATTTGCAATTTTGTTCATGTTAATTAATGCTGACATTGCAGCGTTTTTCAAATTAATCCTCTCATACTGATAGCATATTGTTGGAGTTTTGTGTTCATGGGCAAAGGGATTTAATGTAAATATAATGTATTTTACATAATATTTTTACATTAAAAGCACAATGTTATATGATGAAAACAAATGAAAAAGTGCAGCATGTTCAGCTAAACGTGTTTTGCCAAACTGAACGTGCTGCTGCCTTGACTTGTGCAGTTGCATGGTACCATCGAGACCATTAATACTGACTTTCCATGCCTAAATCCTTGATGAATCAAAGCCAGATGGTTGGTGACAGACTGTACCAGAGGTAAAGGCTGGCAGACAGACAGATCGTAGGTTGTCCTGTCCTCAAATAAATGTTTTCTTGTCAGGCATCTTCATCATGAATGAATTGTGACTGAAAATATTTACTAAATTGATTTACTCAGCAGTGCCTCATGCAAACAAATTGGCCATTCTGCTTCACCATTCAGAGAGTGGCAGCTCTGATGGTCGGATTTGGAACGGGGATCCCTCCCGTTTCTCATGCTTTGTCTGCCCAGAGAATCCAATCCTAAGACATTATCTCCACCAAATGTCTTGGCTTCCAAACGTGCAAAGCATTTAAGTTGTTTGGTGATTTGGATGTAGAAATGAGAACAAATTAATTTTTTTGGGTTCTGTCAAGCAAGACTCTGAAGAAACAATAATTTTATTTTTGCCTGGGAAAATGCAGACACAACTTTCTGTGTCTGCCAGACATTGTGGTAGGTGAATGTTTTTTTTCCCTTCAACTTCTCTAGGCTGCTCTCCTCCTTGTCTCACCTCTCTCCTCCTCATTAGAATTTAAAGGTACACACACTGAAATGGCACATTCTGGAAAAATCGCATTGTGTTACTGGCTCAAAGTGGCTGTAATTCTGCACCAAAGCTGAATTTCAGATAGAGAATTCAGATATATAGTATTAGGGGACCACTAAGACCTATATAAAAATGCATATCAGGTGACTTTTAATGAAAGTGTAATCTTTTCCACATACATATGCACACAATGTGAGAGAACGTATATCAGTTGTAGCATGTGAGTTGAACAACCTTGTGTGCCATCTATAATTCAGCACAAGATGAATTTAGTCTGCAATTCTCCACTTAAAGCAAAAAAAAAAAGAAAAATGCTAATAGCAGCCAGAATGATGATCATATGAACAGTCTCCGGAAAAAAATGAATGCTGCATGAAATTCATGGAGCCAGACACAGCAGAAATGTAACATTTAAATTACGCTCTTGTGTCCAGCAACCAAACAAAGGCAAAAGAGGGAAGTATAAGTCAGAGGAGCTTAGAACTTGGCAGGTTGAAGAGTGGATGCTGACTTTGAACACTCTGTTTCAGGAGGTTCTATTTTAGCCGTGTGAGGTATGGTTTATTTAAGTCTGTGAAACTGCCAGCAAGGAGGTTTAAATCACTCTCAGCTTTT
The DNA here is from genome assembly GCF_900700375.1 of Denticeps clupeoides. Classification (NCBI taxonomy): domain Eukaryota; kingdom Metazoa; phylum Chordata; class Actinopteri; order Clupeiformes; family Denticipitidae; genus Denticeps; species Denticeps clupeoides. Next base: position 24,669,270 of record NC_041707.1, read on the forward strand.
TACTTGCCTAAAAGGCCAACTCAAAAGGATTTTTTGGAATGAAGTCAACTGAAAAGAATCACATTTCCACTCGAAAATTACTTTTCCTGAGCATTGAGGGGGAATGCATTAAACAGTCTGGACAGTGTTAAAGTTGCCATTGTTAAGTGATATCTGTTTATCAGGAGAAATCATTCGCAAGCATGTTTTAAATAGTTAATCATAACTTTTATTATGCTTTTGGGCAGCTCCAGGCTGACATACTGACATACTGTATGTGGGATGATCAGTTATACTCAAAAACAATCTATACCGTTATCTCCAGGACCTCGTTAAAGTACTGAGGTTGTTTCTCTGAAGTGATCACTTCCCTACAGTGGATGTTGCTGGGCGAGGTTCATAAAACACAAAGATCTGCATGAGATGAGTCCCAGGATGGAAATGTTATACAGGCCTTGCCATGCATTTGATTTCTCTGGGGTTTTGTAAGGAACATTTTTAGTAATACCTAATTTCCTCAGGTATCACTCATACTTCTACCCCCATTTTGTACCTTTAAAAACATTCCTAACTGCTGCCAAATCCTCTTTGAGATCCATCTGGATGTTTATTGTGCAGAAGTAAAGTCACGCTGAGAACAAATAAAGACTGCATGAAATGGCAAAAAAATAAAACAGGCTCTACATAGAATTGCTTGGTGTGCACTAATCATCAAATCCAAATAAAATGGCATATGGCTGTTGATTGAATTTAAACAGGCTAATAGATTTCAGAAGCATCTTCATCACTCTGTTCAAACTGCTACATGCATTTGACTTTGATGAACTCTGAACATGTACATCGCAGTTTTTTATTCTTACTGTACCAATCAGACCCCATGCTATTTATAACTGTCATACGAACAATGACTATAGTGGTCTACTACAGTGACCTATTATGGAAATGTTACAGGTCATAACTTATGAAAAAGTGCAGGTATGGGTATACAAAATGCAGTTTACATGTCAGTGTACACTCCAGTTGCTCGATCGGTTCTACAGGAAAACTAAAGTAAATTTGCTTTCCGGATTAATAAAATTCCTTCAAGGAATGTCACATATTCAAAATAAAAAAATAATCTTATGGTCATGGTATTTAAGGTCTTAATGGTAAAGCTGCGAGCACAGATTTTGATTTGGGGCCAACAAATTAACTAACTTGTCCAAGATGTATCATTTGGAAGAACCTATTAACTGCAATTAGCAATAGTGACCTGTGAATAGAGGAGAAACCAAATTGTCCTATTAACCAGAACCTTCACTGGTCTCACGATTCAATTCGATTACACACGATTCAATAATATTGTGTTGTAGATCTCTGGACACTCAGAGAATGATCAGCATTTCCTCCATTACCGCTTGTGTGTTATGAAGTGGCAGTAAGAAAACTCTCCCGCTTGGATTCAATCTGTCACCCGCAAAATACGTCACAGCCGCCGGGTGACGCACCATGCAGCGTGAAACTTCGACCCGAAGCGACTCTGCACTCTGTAGATCAGGCCGCCACAGTCACTACTGGCACTACTTTTTAAACAAGAATTTTTATATCACCCAAAGAAAAGCACCAAGCAATTTCATTATGATGTAATGTTATGTTCTGAACTGCACCGATGTAAAATCGATTATACGATTAATTTCAACACCCCTAATTCACACATATTATTTTACAGTCTATATATATATATATATGTGTGTGTGTGTGTGTGTGTATATACAGTACAGGTCAAAGGTTTGGACACACCTTCTCATTCAATGACCATTTACATTGGTAGATTCCCACTGAAGGCATCAAAACTATGAATGAACACATGTGGAGTTATGTGCTTAACAAAAAGTGGAGACCTGGCCTCCACAGTCACCGGACCTGAACCCAATCGATATGGTTTGGGGTGAGCTGGACCGCAGAGTGAAGGCAAAGGTGCCAATAAATGTTAAACACCTCTGGGAACTCCTCTCATTGAGAGAATGCCAAGAGTGTGCAAAGCAGTACTCAGAGCAAAGGGTGGCTATTTTGAAGAAAGTAGAATATAAAACATGTTTTTTTTGTTAAGTACATAGCTAACTATAAAGGACTGGATTTACAGTGGTCAGGTGGCTGAGTAGAAGCCCCTGAATTTATTCTAGAGATGCTCAGTTCTCCAAGTTCACGGTTCAGTTAAAGACACGTTTATGGTGTCAGTGTTTTTATTTTTTCTCCCTATCTATTTTTGTTGTTTGGAATGTAAATTAGCAGGAATCTGAAACTGTGGATTCGGAACACTGCTTCCACGGGAGCCCTTCTCAGCTCGGAATGTCCCGGAACTGTGACTGGGGAGGAATGAGCGTCAGGCTTGCGGCCTGTGACGGGAGTCGGTGGTGCGGGCTGGAAATAAAAACATCTGAATGGCACACAGTGAAAGGGAGCAGGAATATGCAGTTGGCAAATTATCCCTTCATGTTTAACTTGGCCGTGTTTGATAGAATTGACAGTAAGGAGGAGCTCAGTAAATCACAGTTTCCTAGCTGCATCCTCCATCATTCCCTTCTTCCCAGACTACATCCTTTTTGTCTGTGTTTTTCGAATTATTCCTCTCCTTGTCCTTCTCACTAACATTTTCATTGACCCTCCCATGACAATGTATAGTACTCACAGCAATAAATTTTGCTGGTTTAAATGTCACTGTATTCTAGAGATAGTTATGATTTTAGACCCTCTCTAGCCCCTCTCTATCTTTATTGTTGGCACCACACTGATGGACTTTTCAGTTTCAGTTTCACTCACAGTGAACAAACAAAGTGATAGCCCTGAATGAGTAAAAAAAAACATACTGGGATTTTTCAGCAGTTTTGGCTCTCTGTTTTCTCTCTTCAAGCCAAAGGTCTCAAAAATATGGTAGTTGGCATGATAATGAAGAGCATGTGTACAGTCTGAACAAAGATGACAATGTCTGAAAAGTGACCATCCAATCATAATTTTGGCAAATGCAGCTCTTCCTTGTTTTTAGAGCAAGATTTTCTGTTCTGAATTAACCTGAGCAACATCTTTCGCAGTACCTTGCATTCATCATAATCATGACTCGGGACTTAGGAAGCAGCTGTTCACAGTTTGCATTGGTCACTGTTTATTTTTTAGGAATCAAATATGGTGTCATGATACTAAAATGTATATGATTTTGACATATAACTTCAGAGAAAATACCTCTTCCATGTTCTCTCGAACACCCAGCAAAGCTCAAGACATTTGTGCTTCAAAAGAAGCACAGATCATTGAGATTAATGCAATCACAATGTCTCAGGGCAAGGTGGGCCAGGGGAGGTGATTAATTAATGTTTTTAATTAACAATATCTTTATTATATAACAAATCTCATTTACTACATTCAAATTTCATAGTGTTTTCCAGATATTGTGCATTGAAGCACTTTAAATCCATTGTTTAGTGTGAGAATTGCTGTAGTCTGTGTGCTGAAATATGCATGGCATTCAGAACCACCCAACAAATAGGGTTCTGCTGTAACTTCTTTAAAGCACAAACCAACAGAACACATTTCATATCAGACCAACACCAGGCCACACATTCCAGCCCGTCTGGGAAATGTCCTTGGCTCAGTGTCCCAAAGGACCTATAGTAATTGTTAACCCCTTTGAGATACACCTGTCCTTCAGCTGCCCAGAATAGCACAATGGGTTTATGCAGATTTATTTGTGATTTCTGTTGAATGCCATCTTTAAGAAGATCCAGATAAAATATATAGAAAAAACACATTTCCTGTATGGGTATTGTCAACTGTCAAGAAAGTCCAGTCCTCAATTATATCAAATCCTTTAGGATATGGAACAATCGTGATCCCACACTAAGGAGCAAGATATGATGGTGCTTTTCATCCTGTTCTTCAGATTGAAAACATCTGGTCTGTATAAGTACTGACATTACCTACATCCTCTCTCCAATAAAAGCAAACTTCCTTGTTAAAAATGTGCTGTATATTTTGATATAACATTCATTATGAAACATATTCTTTCACCAATGCACAGCACATCAGTGAAAAAAAAACATTGCTGTCAGTAAGTAATTACCGGAGAGTTATTTTATCAGGCAGATGATCTCGCGGCTGTAGAAAGGCATAGTCACTGGGAGTAACAAGCATTGTATTGTTCTGTCATTTTGTAGCATCACCATTTTCTATTGTGGTAGTGGAAGGGGGTGGTAGTAGCCTAGTGGGGTACCACACTCGTCTACGAACCAGAAGACCCAGGTTCAAATCCCACTTACTACCATTGTATCCCTGAGCAAGACACTTAACCCTAAGTTGCTCCAGGGAGACTGTCCCTGTAACTACTGATTGTAAGTCGCTCTGGATAAGGGCGTCTGATAAATGCTGTAAATGTAAATGTAAATGTATTGTTTTTCCACCCCATCATGACTCCCTCATTCTGTTCTTTCCTCACACAGATATAGGAACAGGGTGATGCACCATATGTCCACACCATACTTATGTTTATTGTTCATTTAGAAATGGAAGCTCTCTTGAAATTCAGTCTGGATTAACTTGAATGAGTTCCAGAGAAAACAGGTATGCTTGAACTCAGTAGTTCAACTTTGTATGTCCAATCAATTCACAATATAATTGCATTAATTTGATACATGTAACTGTAAGGGAGGGCAATAAATGAAATTAAACAGTGGCTTTGTTGGGCATTGGATGAAACTAGTGAACCTAATTTTACATGGACAGCTATACATTTGTGCTATATGTTGGTTATGTATGTCTCAGCAAGAAACGCCTCACAGGGGTTATCATACCCAGGGGTTATCATACCCATATCTGGCTGGGATGGATTTTAAAGTGGTATAGGGTTAATTTGAAGGTGTTTCTTGTAACATATAACAACAAAAGCAGGTTATGAAAACTGATCCTGGGCCAGGTATATTGGATTAGGAGGCCTTGTCTCCAACACATATGTTTTCTTCATCAAAGCCTAGTGAAAACCAAACTACAACAAAATTTTTCAGAACAATGGTCACAAATTCTTCTCTTTTTTCTTCACTGTAGGACAGCATTATTATAATTTAAAACTCCACTGAACAAGGTAATGCTAAGGTAACAAGGGGGACGTTGTGCAGGCAGGGGATTGTTAAAGCGAAGTGATTGTCATTGTGAAATATTGCAGCTCAGCACACAGTGACACAACGAAATGTGTCCCCTGCATTTAACCCATGACCTTAGTGACAGGCACCCTCAGATGGTACTTTGCTCAGTTGCACCTCAGTGGCACCTTGGCGGTTTGGGATTTGAACCAGCAACCTTCCAATTACCTTTAGTGTTTAATTAAATGTTATGTGTAAACCACTGTTGCTGAATTATTGTTGCTGGGCTGTAAAATAGGCTGTTGGGGCTCAAAGGGGTGTGACAGGGGTGTGACAGGTCTGACAGGAGCAAGCAGCTATTGAATGTATGTCTGCTGCTGGGGAAGAGAATGGGGAAAACAGGGTGCTCCCATCTTGTTCCCTCCTCCCTCACCAGGCCAGATTGTTCTCAGCGTAAGACCTAATAAACCGCTTCCTTCACTCCCCGGCTCCAGTTTTATTGAAAACAGTCAAACCACTCTCTCTTTCTATCCCCAAACCTTGTCCTCATTGCCATTGATGGGTAGCTTCTGCTGTTTCTTTGTAATTGATTCTCTCTCAGCATTTGTTTTTATTCTGGATGCTGCTTATCATTGCTGGCAAGCCTTTTACAGTGTAGCTTCATGAATATGGGAACATCCAAGTTAACTTGAGTTCTAACTTTGTTCTGCAAAACTCTGGTACTGGTGTGAAAAACAAAACATGGTTTGTGACTGGTTTGTCACAATACCCCTGAGCATTTGGCACGTGCAAGTGCCTGTTCAGCTAAAGCCAGTGGGAACTGCACAGTAGCTCCAGAAACATCTCAGTGGATGATCTGCAGGCCTGCTTGCGCTCCGAAGAGCTGCTCCCTCTTCCTCCTCCTACTCTGACAAAACCACATTAGCTTTCATCATGTGGTGCAACCTCTGCCTCAGGCCATGAAATGCCAAAATATTTAGCAGTAAACATTCCCACTTGTTGGGCATGTTATATGGTCTTCATTTATTGGCTGTTTTCTGATGAAACTGGATGGAAAGCACTTTCCAGGCATATTTTTAGGTAATGAAGATGCGGCCACAGTTCTTCAAATGGGCTATCTAGAATCAAGATGTTTTGTGTTAAATGACTTAGTCTGTGGGTTATTTTTTGACCATATAATGAAGTGACTTTGCCCTTATAAAAGTCTGCGAGAATGCTGAATTGAATACCATCTGAGCTTGCAGACTATTATGGATGAATCTGCAATCATGCTTCTTGTATTTTGTCCTTTTCATGCATAATATTTTTCCTTTTTTACTTCCTTGATCATATTTAGATGATATTGGAATTGCAGATGTAGTTTCTTAAGTCTGTGTTACTCACTGTGTGTTTGGAGGTGCTAAAAATTACAAAGTAGAGTGCATCTGTAGCATAGGGTTCAAGGAACCACTCCATTCACTCTCAAGTCCGTAACCTGACCGCAAGTTAAGGGTTTACCCATAAGGCCCGAACACGCCCCCTCCTTTTCACAACCTGGGCATGCCTGTGATGGGTCCTTTGCAAGTCTGCAAGCCATCACCCCACCCAGCATTAAACCATGATTTCCAAGGTACCAGACCTGCGGCAACATGCATGCTCACAGTACATTTGCATGCAATTTGAAGAATAGATCACCCATGCTCATACAATAGTCACTGTGAAGTGTTGCATTATAGGCTAAGGACCTGAGAATACTGCTCCTTACTCCTAATAAGCCAAACACGGGACTGTTATGTGTGATTTAGTAGCTGAAAAGCTTGCTATGAGGAGAGGATTGTATCAACTACTATTAAACTTTTGAGGTAGTTTGGAGGCAGTTTTAAATTGCTGTCAGCCATGCTTTTTTAAACTTGCAGCTCCAAGATAACATAACTAAAATGCATGGCTGCACAATGTGTGGAGTTTCATCTGTCCACCACAAATAAAACACAGCAACATGCTCTCATGGAACATATGCTGTTACATAATGTGGCAATAGTTATGTGGCTGTTTCAATGGGTAACAGGCTCCAAGACGAAATCAAGAAGACTTGCTAAGACCTCAAAAATCCATCCATAGCTTGTTTTCATGATACATGGTGAAAGTGCTGTGCACACAACGAAATGTGTCCTCTGCTTTTAACCCATCAACTTGAGAGCAGTGGGCAGCCATGAGCAGTGTGGTGGGATGTTGCTTTTGCTCAGTGGCACTTCAGTGGCACCTTGACGTTCTGATTACAGGCCAGTTTTTGTAACCGCTAGGCCACCACTGACCCCATGCAGTACATGTTAGGAACAAATATTGATTTGCCTACAAAATTTTATTGTAGAATTTTCTTATTTTAAAAAATGTGTGTAGAGAATTGCACAAAGACATTTTGTAGGTTTATATTCAGTTGTATGATCAATCTGTTGTTCCAAACAGGTGCTAATGAACATCAATTTCACATATAAGTTAAAACACAGTCATTAACTTGAACAGAAACAGCTGTGTAGCAGGCTTAAAACTCAGTGGGGAACAGCCAAACTCTGCTACCAAGTCAAGGTTGTGGAAGTTTTCTGACACATGGCAAACCTGAACACAGCAACAAGACACACCGTAGTTACACTGATGCAGAAAGGTCTTATCCAGACTAAGATGTTGAAGCTGGGGTTTCAATATGTGCTGTTCAAGCTCTTGAAGCACAAAGAAATGGGAAATGCTAAGGATTGTAGACGCAGTGATAGGCCAGGAAACTGAAGACACATGAGGCTTATGAAGCTTATTTCCATTTGAAATCAGAATGTCCAGCAGTGTCATCAGCTCAGAATTTGAAGAAACAAGAGGGAGCCTGTCTATTGTCCAGAGAAGTCAGAAGTGGTAGTTGTGGATGAGTTGCAGCCAAAAAGCCATGCCTCCAATATTGACAAGGCCAAGCCAACTTTTTAGAAAAACACAGGAACTGGGGTGCTCTGGACTGATGAGTCAAAATTTGAAATATTATTATTTGAAAATAGCAGGAGTCGGTTTGTTTGCTGAAGACCTGGAGGGAAGTACAGTAATGAGTAACTGCATGTAGTGGAGTTGAAGGTTGGGTTAAATTTATTGCCGTTTTCATGCTGAGAAATACAGGCAGATATAAATCCATCATGTAATTCCATCAGATAAGCATCTGATTGGCTCCAAATTGAATATTCAACAGGACAACAACCACAAACATACAGTTAATGTCAGTAAGAATATATTCAGCATAAAGAAGAATAAGTAGTACTGTTGATTCCATTTGGATTACTCTTCTTATCATTCCCGGCATTTTTAATGAATGAAAAACATAACATTTTCTGAACAAATGTAAAAATTAAGATCAAACTAGAGGTAAACAGAGGAGGATGGAAAATGTTTGGATACATTTTTTGGGAAAGATTCAAACAAGTAAGTATTCACAGCAGTTACATACCTATAATGCTAATCAGTGTGTCTTTTGGCGTATTGGGTTGCTGTTGAACTTTAAAATGTCCACTGTGAGGAATTAGGGTGCCTGAAAGCTGTCAATCATTGGCATGGGAATCCTCCCCTTATTAAAAAACACTAAATGTTCCAGACCTTTCCTATCCAATTCAAAACTTGGAATCATTTTTAGTTCCCAAACCTGTTTTAACATTCATGTGCTGTACTTTATAAGGCCATTTTCGTGGTGGCACTGTGAATGCATCAAGATAATTAAGACAGATGTTTCCAAAGTCCTGGTTAACATGAGTGGACCTCATTATTGAATGCTTGTCCACTTATAGTGTGTGTGGTCTATTGACAATGTCAGAGAGGGATGCCATTGTAAATAGGTTCACTCAATTACTAATTGCAAATTCACTGGAAAGTTTCTGCAGAGTCAAGTCAACAGACACTCAGAATGAATGATAATTAAATGTTAAGTTGAACAAAGAAAACTGGAACCAGCTTCCTGAGACTGCAACCATTATAATGTAAATGTTTTATTACATTTATTTTCTGCTTTGTTGTCTTCATGTCCAGCACTTTTGTGAGTAGAAGTTTAACAAATCTCAGACGCAATTTACATTCCCTTTAAAACCAAAGTTTGTAAATATGGCCAAAATACACTTTTTATGACAGAGCCTTCACATTTCCATGAACTGGTGGTGTGAATATTAAGTTGCTGTTTCACAAATTACTAGACATATAGGTGCCTCACATGTCAGTTTGCTAATTTCTTGCATGCAGAAATCATTTTAGCCACAAAGCTTAATTCTCATCAGTTGCGTAAGTTAATAGTTCTTCTGGCACTGAAGTGTGAAATGCATCTGATAAAAATTAGTTGGACTCTTATTATATTAAAACATTTTGTTTAACTTTTGGGTTTTTTTTATTGGAAAGACACATGATTTTGGTGTCAGACACATAGGGTCCCTCAACATTTTGCTTTAAATGCCGTTTAAACCTCCACCATCTCCCACAATTTACTTGCATCTGTTGTTTATGCTGAGTGGTTAAGTAATTAGTAGTGGAATGATTCTCCGACAACCAACTGGAATGAAAGAGAGGTTCTGAATTACACCAGGAAAATCTGAAATTGAAGACTGAGAGGGTCTGAGGGGTATCCTTAGAGAACCAGAGAACGCTTAACTCTCCATCCTGACCTCTGACCAAGTTGGATTGATTGACAAACCATGAAGTGAATAGGCTACATTGCCACAAGCTTGGAAAACATTAGACCTGCTTAACTTTGTTTTTTAATATGACCTTGTTTTAATTGTAAAGTGGCCGACAGGAGTGAATGGTTGTGTAATACTTAAAATTTATAACAACAAAACAGTAATAATGATAATAACTTGCGCTTATACTGGTTAAAAATAATGTTAAAATCTAAATAATAATAGATGTATTAATCTAGCTGCAATATTTTTTATTTATGTATTTATTTTGAATACCTGTATACATCCAGTTTTGCTGGGACCAGGCATGCATCACTGAATCTATCATCACAGAATTGCGCAATATGCATAATTTACACGATGTGCACTAGAATTCGAGAGTTGACTAAGCCAGAATAGATAAATATTTATGAAAAACTTCACCAGGATGTTGAAGCACTTTTTGCCAGATTGCCTTCATTTTATAGACTATTAAGAGTATTAAGGCACAGACAATCATTAACTGTCCAACAATCAGTGTGACATGTTGGAAACAGGGTGAGTTGGAGTGAACACTGCTGGTGCAAGAGCATGGTTTGGAAATGTTCTAGAGTGACTGCCAGTGTCACATACATTTACAAAAATTGTATAGCAAGAAAGAGCCATCCATCAGGCTATATACGTATTGTGATTTGATCAAAACCCCAACAGCTAGAAAAGGGTGCACTGGTTTAAGTGGGTAAAATATAATAACGTATAAAGAAACTGAGGGCTTGTTCATTACAGAGAGTTTTTTTTCCTTCTGAGAAATCTCTATTTTCCTGATGTAATCTCTGTCAATCTAATGAATTTTACATGGCCGGGGCCACTAGATCTTTCACTGCTGAGGCCACTTCTGTAAAGCTAACACAGGTGTGCAGGGGTGGGGTGGGTGATCTGTGCAGTGGAAGGGCTCTGCTAGTCTAGCTGTGTGTGCTGTGGGGGACCTGTGGGTAGGGGTGGTGTTCTCACTGAAGGGAAAATAAACCAGATTCTGGCCAACTGTCAGCAAGCACAGTCTACCATTTTAGCGATGACACTTTATTTTCATTTCCACTTGCTGAGAGTCGTAGACACTACAGCCTTTCAGCATTCAGAGGAAACTCGTCCACACACTTCAGATGCAGAGTGGACTAGGTAATTAATGAAAAGCATCACAGATAAAAAGCTGAAACCGTTCACATGAAAACAGACACTTTAGAAATTGTCTTTTGAGAATTCAGGATGTAAAATCCTTTGGCAAAGTGACTACACCATAGTCATGTTATTTAAAAAACACAAACAGTGTACACTTCATTTATTATTATTTTTATCGATATTTCAAATAATCCTCTGATAATACATTGATATTTATGGCATTTGGCAGATGCACTTACTCATTGTGACTTTCAACGTGCAATCATGTTACCATCAATGAAGTAATCCAGTCTGGTTCACTGGGACCCCAACTATGAATACAATAATTTTATTAATTCTGACAAGTTGGTCATTCTGACTTCATCACAGTACAACTGTCCTTATAATCTGCTCAACAGTCCTACAACTGAGCTTATAAACAGACAGTAATCAAAGTCTAGATTCCTACCTTTCCAATACAAAGATGGACTTGAAGCACTAGAAGGACTAGACAGTAGACACTGCAAGCACTAGACAATGGGACTGTTTGCTAACGTAACATGAAGTATGTCTTCAGGATTTCCACAAATAAACAACCAACCAAGACCTTTCTTTTTGTTTGTTTGTGTTATTATTTATGACACCCAGAAGTTTAAAATGTGAATACCTTGTAACAATGACAGCTCTCATACATCCCATGACCTGATGCTGGACAATTTAAACCCATTTATTTGCAGAAAAAATGTAAAAACAATGCTAAATTAATAACGTTTGCATGTGACTGTTAATTAGTGAGAAACCATTTTAAAAAGCATTTTAGTATGAAATTGTTTTTTCTTTGAGTGGTGATTTCATTTCTAGACATGGAAGGCAAAAGTGCTGTACAATTGTTTTGGTACTGCCCCTACTAGATGGAGTATAAATTCAATAAATTACCAGTTCTTGCACCTTTAACAGAATTGATAACTAATGAGCTCAGTTTAAGAATTAAAGTTAAAAGTGGACCGAATGGAATTTTTCTGTGGTACTAGGGGGGGTGTGTCTCCTGCTTTGATATCCAGGCGCTGTTTGTGTTAATTACCCAGTATGCTCCCCACTTTCCTTTGGCCGAGTATGCAAACATCAGAGGCCCTGAGAGACAAGACAAATTCCATGTGTCAGCTGGACCTGTACAATGAAATTAGCTCTTGGCTGATAGAACACACTAGGCCATTAATTTTGATTGAATGGGGGAAAAAATATAAAGCTGTTTTCCCTGCCAAACATCCATCAAATGCACGACTGACAAAAGGTTTAATTGGTAGCTTGTTGGGAAGCGGCGATATTCAAAGCACAGCCGTTTTGAACCACTGCGTTTGTTTAATGTACAGTAATGATCTCTGGGCGGCTGTGGCATTTGTATTGATGCCACTAGGCTGTGTGATGAAGCCGACGGTACTCATAGTCTTACTGCCTCAGTTGAGCCATGCAGATGCTCTCAGGGTGTATTCATCCAGAAATCAAGAGGGTCACAGCTTAGTCACATGCTGTGACCTAATATTTAATTTCCCAGCTGGATGGTATATCTGTATCCATAAGAATCTTAGTTTAGCATCAAATTTAAAACTGAATGTATCTGAAATTTCATTCAGTTTAAGGAATCTAATCTTATATTAGACAAACACAGACACACACACTCTCTCTCACGCATATTTCACTGTGTAACTGTTTCTGTTGACAGGGCTGTCAGGACCATCTATGACATAACTGACTAAGTGGGAAGTATCAGGAATAATTCATCAGAGCTCATACCCCACCTTAGTCTGCCAGTGTGCGGCTGCTGCTATCACCAGCTGATAATTGGTATGGTGGGGAGGGCATGAGCCTCTGTGCTGAAACCAAATCCTGAGCGACAGGGTCAGATATAGAACGGGAAATGATTACTCCAAACTCCAGTGCAGATCAAAGGGTTTAGCAAGAACGCAGTGTATCGATTACAAGGTCAAAGTGTAGGAACGTATGCACTAACCAGTCCAGCGCGTTAACTGAAGCTCCTATGGGCACATGTGTCTGAAGTGTCGCCACAGAAGCAGGTGGGTGGGTGCTGTCTCTGAGATAATCCCAGGCAGCACTTACTACTTCACATTGGGATTTGCAGGGATATTTTATTGCAATAGGTGTGAAACCTAATAAACACTTCACATCTGGATGAGCATTATGAGATTATTTTGGTGCATCTGAGGATTCTGAAGCAGAGATGGTCATTTTTAACTCAAATCAGGTTCCTGTGTCTTTTGCTTCATATTTATAAAATACTTTTCATGGCACACTTGCCTTACCCTTAATAAGACGAACAGGGAGGGTCAGCCAAAAGTCAAGCCATGTCTCAGCATAAACTGAGACAGCACTCGAGTCCCCATGGAGAAGAGTCACATGATATTCCAGAGACATGGCAACTGTGGGTAAAGATTAGAAATTATTCTTATACAGCAGCGTACATCTGATCTTAGTGGGAGCAGAACGTCCCATCTGTGCTCTGGCTCACTCAGTGACAGAAATGTTGGATGCCCAGAAAATGTTCTTGTTGTTATTACTATGACTTGGATACTTTTCACCTCCCTTGAGCCATTTTCCTTACCAATACACACATGTACACACAAACACACACACTTACACATATCTGGCCTGTCTGTTGAAAGGCTTTTCCCAATGATGGTATTCCTGCCAGCTGTCACCTCTCAAAGCCAGGTGCCAAATCACATCCTCTTCACCCATTTGCCCATTTGCTGCTTTTTGCAGATGCCATAGACTGCATTTTCCCAAATTCCACTGGAGATTAAGCTCTGCTTTCCTCAAACGATACCACAAGCACAAAAGATCATCAATAGATAAGATCCTGACAATGTAAGAAAAACACATGCAAAATAGCACACATTTTTGTCATTTCTGCTGGCAGATTCCCTGGCTGCAATCTTGACCATCTTGCTGATAGAACAATATTTAGTTCCGCAACAAAAACAGGACAAAGACTTGCATGGCCCAGTCACGCATGCACTTTATGCCAAAGACAAGAACAGGTCCAGCACAGACAGTTAGACAGACGTCGGGCCAATTTAGTACATGCTATGAGGCAACGGCTTGGCTATTGATCGCGCTATTATTGACCTTCACCAGCAGAAAGAGTGTTCTGCTTCCAATTGGACTGTGGTGAGCAGGGGTAGGGAGGATAATTACGCTGCGGAGAGCACACGGTGTGGCTTTCAAGTAACTCACCACTCCACTCTGCCAAAAAGGGAAACTCATTGATCTCCAAAAGTGATGAAAGGTCTTCTCGTAAAGGACTTCCTTTTATCAATGTCCTGGTCATTGCACTGAAGGCACCAAGGCTGGTGTGTGTGTGTGTGTGTGTGTGTGTGTGTGTTGGTCACTTGTCAGTATGTAAATGTTGAAGCTGTTGAACCATTTGCTGAGAGTCAGAGAGCATCTGAGTTTGAATGTTTGCTGCTTATGTTTGCAATTAGCTCAAGAGGGCCAATTTTTGTCCTAGTTTGTGTTCAAAGGGGATTTAAAAAATGCATTTTTAATATTAGCTCAAGCCTGCTTAATGTAGGCCTAATAAAGCCAAAAGTAATGGACTGCTTGAAGTCTATCACAGGAGATAGGAAGTGGAGAATCAACTAACCAAAGGAGATAAAAGCTCTTCTCAGACTCGTCATCAGAAGATTTCACATTTGTGTTAAACCCTTGACTGTGAGCATGAATTAAGGAATGGCGTATGAGCACAGCAGGGGAGAACTGATGTAAATGCATGCATAATTAGTTTGTTTTTAATTAGTTACAGCCTCATGCCTAATTAATGCTACTTAACATAATTAGTCTAGGATTTTTCTGGGGTGACGTCTGGGAGATTTGCAGACACGAGCTGAGAAAGCAACATAAATGAATTCCCTCAGTGACTTGAGCACGTGGTGTCACTACATGGGCGAGTGTCATTACCAATAATAGGGCACACATAATAAATTAATCTCCTAAAAACCAGTCTTTAAGCTTGTGGCATAGGATCCACATTTATTAAACTTCATGACTGCTCATCGTTTATACATTTGAAAGATACTTGCACAGCCCATGGTAGATGTGAGTCATGGATCTGTTTGCTCAATGACCCACCAGACACACCTAAAACACACACATACAGGCACACACACACACACACACACACACACACACACACAGTCTTTTAACTCTTCATACACAGAAAACTGTGTGGACTGACACTATGAGAACTGACGTCCATAAAGGATAAATTGCTGATGCCAATGATGAATAATGCTGTTATTCATCATTTTTATAATGACATGGTTCAGTTAATATTTCAGAACCCTTAATGTAAAGTAATGTGTGTTAAATATCAGTCATATATTCTCTGGGTGGAGTAGCTAGAAGCATCGACTCTGCCTATCAATCCTCATGGCTGCCTTTTCTCTTAGTGTGTTTCTTTAACCACTTTAACCACATAAAATCATAATTTCTTTCCCAATGAACAGAATTCTTCACACTAATTCATCAGCTTTATTCTTCACCTTTCCTTGTACAATTCCCCCCATCTCAGGTCATCGTGAGATGGGTTAAACAGTGTGAGAAATCAGGGGTGGGGAGGTCAGGAAGGTTAAAGTGTCTAAACTGGTGATAGACCACAGCACTACATGTGGAGACTGAAATCTGTGCTGAGGTTTGGGGACTTGCTGCTAGATTTGCAGAAATTGGTAAGAATCCTGCATGTGCAAAGTGGAAAATGGAAATAAAATATATGAGCAAACAATAGCCTATTAGACATAATGATATGAAAATGTTCGGGGAGTGAGAGCAAAGTTATTTATTTACACAAATATTCACAAGCACCAGCATATATGTATTTGTATTTGGCTGTGTTTTTTGTCAGGATTCAGTTACAGATTACATAAATACATCTGGCAATATGAAAATTTAAAGCACATTTCTGTGCCATTTTTTTCTTAATGCTGTCACCTTTTGCACTTCATTCTCAAAAGAATGTTTCTCATTAAAACACACAGCCCAACTGTCCAAGAATTTCTCAAGGGCAGGTTGAATATGTAAACTGTCAACTTGCAATTGAGTTTTCATGCATTTATTTATTCACTGTCAAGGACTGCGGCTACATCACTGAAATATTCTTCCTCTCTGTGTTAAGCATTTCTGTTAGTTTGAGTAACTTGAGGCACTAACACATTTTAGCTTTTAATTCATTCAGCCAATGAAGCCTTTTTTCAGAACTTTGAACCTATGCATTTTCTCAGAGGTAATTTGAATGGGGGTGTGAATATAATATCTTTCTAGTTCAATGTTTTATCCAAAAATCAGACAGGATGGGATTATAATCTACATCATTAGGCCTGTGGAAAACTGTGCTTATGTGGATATCATTCAGTAACCTGTAAAATTCCCAGCCAAATACCCAGCGCAAGTACCTGGCATTGCTGCTGAGCCATTTTAGAAAATTTGGCCTGAGGCTTTCATATTACACATACTGTAATATGGCAATGTCTGCATCTTAAGAGCTATGCATGCAGAACTGCAACACAATTCTGCATTAAAACAACAGTTCCATTCAGGACATTCAGTTTTAGAGTGAATTAGTTTTTTGCACGACTCAAATGTATTGTGCCTCTAATGTAAAACAAGACTTGTTGGATTTTAATCTATTTTCCCCTGGACAAAAGCCCTGTTCTCCAACTGTTTTAGGTAAGAGTTGCATTCACATTTTAGAATGAACTAGCCACAAGTACCCAGATTTGGCACAATTGTCTTCCCAAATTCATTCAGTATAATGTATTTATATGAATCAGCTGTGAACAATAGGAATGGCCTCAAGTCATTTGGTATTCATAAATCAGAGCAAACAGTCTCCCTCAATTGAATCTAAAAAAAAAAACTGAAAATGACTCTCAGGAGATGGAACATGTACACACACATGCACATTTAAGATTGAAAACATGTAGGTGTGTGTCAGTATAAATTAATTGTTCTCAAAAACAAAAATAGGCAAGTTCTCAGTAGGGTTCCTAAATTAATGTGAACTATGAAACTGCTTTATAACACAATATGTGTGTTAAAGTTTTTCTAAAGATGCCCATTAAGTTGTAGGCTAATTAAGTAAAGAAATGTTTACATGCTCTTATGAACACAGTCCATATGTGTATCTGAAAGAGGCATAAGCATGTTATTTTAAAGTATGATCTCAGGCATAATTTCTTGTTCGGGTGTTCTTGGCTCAGTGTTTGGAGTTTCAAATGATTAGATTATGAGTTTTGATCATTACATTAAACTGAAAACAATGCAGGTTTGTAAAAGTGTTTTACAATGGAATATAGTGATAATATCAGATGGAGTTGGTATGGAAAACAAATATGTATTTACTGTATTTGCTCTCTGCGTTACTTATTTTACTTGCTTCCATATATTATATTCTAAGATGAACCAATATGTATCTTCCAAAATAAAATACTGAACTCAGCATTAAAATTATGGGAAGTCACATATGTTTTCAGCTGAGGACATGCATGGCAGATTAATATACATTTGCGAAAACAGCGGAAACAAAAAGAGCTCAGAAAGGATGTGAGGAAAAAAGGACAGCAGAAAATTGTTGGTAGAGTGGTGTGAAAAAGTTTTTGCCCCCTCTCTGATTTCTTACTTTTTATTTATTTATTAGATGATCTGAAACATTTAAATGTGACTAACATGGAATGTTAGTCAGAATGTTAACATGGAATGTTAGTCACATTTAAATGTTTCAGATCAAATAATATTAAATATTAAACACAAATCCAGTTAAGTGAAGGATTTTATTATTAAGGGAGAGAAAAAAAAACAAACCTTCATGGCCCTACACGCGATAAAGTGATTAGCCCCTAAACCTAATAACTGGTTAAGCCACCCTTATTAGCAACAGCTGCAACCAAGCATTTGCGATAACTTGCAATGAGGTTTTTTTTTTACAGCGCTAATCAGAAGGTTTAGGCAACCTTTTGATTACGGTGCCAATTTCTTAACTGCTAGGTCACCTCTGCCCCATGGTCCTAATCTATGATAGACACACCTTCCAAACAGTTAAACTTCTGTCTCCTCAGTCCACAGAGAATTTTCATCAAGATGAATTATGGCAAAACTCAGATAAGCCTTGATGTTCTTTTGGCTCAGGCCAAGGAGCTCGATGAACTGGGCAGCCTTGGAAAAAGATCCACTAACATTCACTGGATTTGTTTGGTGGCCGGGACGTTTGGTGAGAGAGTTGTGGTGCCCCCATTGCAGTACCTGTGGTTGGGTGGACGTGGGTACGTAGGGTACGTAGGTACCTGGTGGAGGGGGCTCATTGGTGTGTTCCGCCATGACTGTCTGGAACTGGTTCCATTTTAAAAGTGTGAGGATGTGGGCCAGTGGGATGATTGTGTTCTGGGAGTGGTTGTTGCTGGAGTGCAATTGGGAGAGGGCATCTGCTTTGGTGTTTCATGTCCCTTGTTAGTAGGAAAGGGTGTAGTCAAAGCGGGTGAAGAACAATGCCCACCTGGCCTGTCGAGGATTGAGCTGTTGTGCCTCTCAAATTTATGCCAGGTTTTTGTGGTCTTTGAGGACAAGGAATGGATGAATGGCTGCCTCTAACCAGTGTCTCCACTCTTACAGGGAAAGTTCATGAAGGTTCTGGTTAAATTTGTCAGGAAGTACAGCATCGCTCGATTGGCTGTCGATTGGCTTTTTAGCATTCAGGTGGGGGTCATGAGAAGCAATGTCTGAGGCATGGAATGATGTCCTTAGACATCTTATAACTTACCACAGGCTCAATTTCAAGGGTAAACAGCATTTATGGACTTGATGCTTTTTCTGCTTTTTTGAACTGTGTAAAATTTAGCCCATCATGAGGAAGATGTTTTGAAAGATTGCAGCTGTTGTTGAATGTATTCTAACAATTGGGCAAACTTACTGAAGCCACTCTCACAACATATTTTCTGCTGCCAAGAAAGTGGTTCTTCACCCAGATGAAGAATTGACCTGAGGTCATCCGATAAACCAGTTCTGTCAAACATGTTGCTTGATTCAGACATCGTCATGTCCATTTATGCACAAATGAAACTTCTGGATTTTATGTTTGTAATCAGTCTAATCACTACTGTGTTCACAATGTGTCAAATCATAAACAATTTAGAGAGTTTTGAAACCTAGAATTGTTTAATTTTGTTCCCATACCTTTTAACGTATTCTGATAAAGCAATTATGAATCAAAACAAGGAGGTATATCTTGCACAATGCATTACCCCTCCATAAATGAGTAGCAAACTGAGTAGTAATTGAAGTTAACGTTTAATAGCACTTTGAATACAATTCCCACCACAAACCATATAATAAATATACATATAATAAAATACTTGAAAGAATGCTAACACAATTCTCAAATAATTTGTACTATTTAGGCCTCTTCCACAATAATCTTAAAGTATGAAGCTAAAACTACAGGGAGTGCAGAATTATTAGGCAAATGAGTATTTTGTCCACATCA
Source organism: Denticeps clupeoides (assembly GCF_900700375.1). Taxonomy (NCBI): domain Eukaryota; kingdom Metazoa; phylum Chordata; class Actinopteri; order Clupeiformes; family Denticipitidae; genus Denticeps; species Denticeps clupeoides. The sequence continues at coordinate 24,688,700 of NC_041707.1, forward strand.
TCCTCTTCATGCATGTTGTCTTACTCCAAGCTGTATAGGCTCGAAAGCCTACTACCAATTAAGCATATTAGGTGATGTGCATCTCTGTAATGAGAAGGGGTGTGGTCTAATGACATCAACACCCTATATCAGGTGTGCATAATTATTAGGCAACTTCCTTTCCTTTGGCAAAATGGGTCAAAAGAAGGACTTGACAGGCTCAGAAAAGTCAAAAATAGTGAGATATCTTGCAGAGGGATGCAGCACTCTTAAAATTGCAAAGCTTCTGAAGCGTGATCATCGAACAATCAAGCGTTTCATTCAAAATAGTCAACAGGGTCGCAAAAATCACTGCCCATGAACTGAGAAAAGTCAAGCGTGCAGCTGCCAAGATGCCACTTGCCACCAGTTTGGCCATATTTCAGAGCTGCAATATCACTGGAGTGCCCAAAAGCACAAGGCGTGCAATACTCAGAGACATGGCCAAGGTAAGAAAGGCTGAAAGACGACCACCACTGAACAAGACACACAAGCTGAAACGTCAAGACTGGGCCAAGAAATATCTCAAGACTGATTTTTCTAAGGTTTTATGGACTGATGAAATGAGAGTGAGCCTTGATGGGCCAGATGGATGGGCCCGTGACTGGATTGGTAAAGGGCAGAGAGTTATAGTGTGACTCAGACGCCAGCAAGGTGGAGGTGGAGTACTGGTTTGGGCTGGTATCATCAAAGATGAGCTTGTGGGGCCTTTTTGGGCTGAGGATGGAGTCAAGCTCAACTCCCAGTCCTACTGCCAGTTTCTGGAAGACACCTTCTTCAAGCAGTGGTACAGGAAGAAGTCTGCATCCTTTAAGAAAAACAGGATTTTCATGCCGTACAATGCTCCATCACACGCGTCCAAGTACTCCACAGCGTGGCTGGCAAGAAAGGGTATAAAAGAAGGAAAAAGTAATGACATGGCCTCCTTGTTCACCTGATCTGAACCCCATTGAGAACCTGTGGTCCGTCATCAAATGTGAGATTTACAAGGAGGGAAAAGAGTACACCTCTCTGAACAGTGTCTGGGAGGCTGTGGTTGCTGCTGCATGCAATTTTGATGGTGAATAGATCAAAACACTGACAGAATCCATGGATGGCAGGCTTTTGAGTGTCCTTGCAAAGAAAGGTGGCTATATTGGTCGCTGATTTGTTTTTGTTTTGTTTTTGAATGTCAGAAATGTATATTTGTGAATGTGGAGATGTTATATTGGTTTCACTGGTAAAAATAAATAATTGAAATGGGTATATATTTGTTTTTTGTTAAGTTGCCTAATAATTATGGACAGTAATAGTCACCTGCACACACAGATATCCCCCTAAAATAGCTAAAAATAAAAACAAACTAAAAACTACTTCCAAAAACATTCAGCTTTGATATTAATGAGTTTTTTGGGTTCATTGAGAACATGGTTGTTGTTCAATAATAAAATTATTCCTCAAAAATACAACTTGCCTAATAATTCTGCACTCCCTGTATTGTGCATTGTGTCTATTAATGTTTCTCCATTAATTGTTTAAGAATTGCATGATGCCTGACCAAAATATGGCCACAATATGTTTACCTCCAGAGTAGATGAGTTGATTAGTTTGGGCATTTCAAGGGTATTTCAAGCACTTGTCCACATGGTACTTGTGAAATTGGAAATACATAGCTGAATTGGAAAGGTTTTTGCATTCGCATTGGTGGATCTAAAGTATAGGTTCAAAATGCAAAAAAATTAAAATACGAGAAAGAGGTAAAAAAAAAGCATTTTATAAAAAACTGCGTTTAACCTCAAATATCCTGTTCATCAGCTGATCAAACGTTATCTGACAGGCATTCGAGCTGTCATAACCTCCTCATGAAAAAGTGTTTCTGTCTTCAAACGTGGCAGGATTGCTGAGATGTATAAGTCTCTCACAGTTCACCATAACTGCTGAGGATGGTCGCAGTGTCATTTTAAATTTCTGAAAAGATCCTGAATGTTATGGGACAAAAAAGCCAAGTGTTAGACACCAAGTGTTACCTCACTAAGCTGGAGGATCCAACGGGCTGTCGGTGAAGACAAAGGCCAATTTTCAACCCAAATGAAGGCCCTTACCGATGCTAACTGCAGCCCAATAACCATAAAATGTCACCTGCAAAAGAAGGGTTTAAATAACAAAAAACATCTACTTCCACACTTGCCCGATTTTGCCTGGAAGCAAGGGAGTATAGATCAGATATATCTCTTGACTGATGGCTCTCATCTCTGCGGTAATCTTTCAGCAGGATCTTTTCACTACTGGCCTTATGGAGGACCCCTTGCAGGAAAATGGCACTCTTTTTGGCCACCTTCTATGTTGTCCTGATTTAAATCCCATTGAGAACATTTGGGGAAGGATGGCAAGGCATGTTTCCAAAAATGGGCATCAGTTCCAAAATATGGATGCCCTTCCATAAAACCGCCTTCAGTGCATGGAGCAATAGTCCCATCAGGCCACTGAAATGTTTTTAAATGATCAAAAATAACGTTAATAAAAGAATCAATGTGTTCTTTGGATTATAGTCTTAAACATTTGATCAGCTGATGAGCAGCTGATTTGAGTTTAAATGCAGTCTCCAAGAAATTGCTACTCTATTCTTTTGTCTCTTGCTACTGTTTTTTCGATTTGCAATTTGAACCTTTTTTAACTTGTTATTTTCCACCGGTATTAGTGGTCCCCTGATGTGAATTTTTTTCCGCTTTTATATATGTCTTAGTTGTCCCCTAATACTGTATCTGAAGTCTCTTTCTGAAATTCAACTTTTGTTGCAGAATTACAACCACTTTAACCAGTCCCACAATGAGATTGTGGTGTCTGTAGCTTTAAATATTAGGGAGGAGGAGGGTGGCCTATAAAGGTTGAGGGGGCATTTGCGGAAATCAACACCGATGGTGTCATCAACACCATTCACCAACCACAAAGTTCGGCGCAGACAGGAAGTCATGTCAATGTTTTTCTAGAAAAAAATTAGGCTACTTATGATTACATAATGGGCTAAATGCCAGATCTGACCATCTGAGCTACCACTCTCTGAATGGCGAAGCAGAATGACCAAAGCACCCTTCACATCTCTCACCAATCTAGCCACTGCAGGACCATAGACAGGGTAGGGGAACTTGTATTAATGTTAAATAATCTCACAAAGTGAAGTTTTTATGTTAAGAGACCTTTAGAGTTTTTTCAGGAGTATATGTGTGGTTTACATTTTAAATCCATAGCTAGTTGTTGTATTGTTAATGGCTTGTTCTGTTGATAATGGCATTTAAAAATTGAATCTGATACCTTTTATTATTGAACAAAATTATAAAACTACATGACACAGTGGGAATTTCATTTAAGGTTGACCCAAACACTTATGTCTGCCACAGCCTACCATATGTGTATCTACCTAATTATGGAAGAATGGCTATGTGTAGCTCATTGCATAGGTTTTACAAAGCATCTTTCCAGAAATGAAGAGTTGACAATGCGTGTAATTACTGCCTAAGAAGTTTCAGATTGACATTGTTCATTAGAGAGATGCAAGGAAAAATAACTGAAATTGCCATGGCAAAACAAAATAGAAATCAAGGCAACCATGCACACAAATTTTGAACAAAAAAGATAAATGGGATTTTAAAATAATCTAATACATGTAGCAAGACAGTATGTGCCATTTTCCCATTGCAGTTCTTGACCTCTAAATACTTAATGAACCTCAGGGTAGCCTTGAGGGGAACAAAGCATCCAAAAGAAATATTTTGACAAAGCTTCCATTTTCTAAAGAGTGCTTTTTATGGCAGTTTGAAGTCCAAGACACTGAAATACCAGCAAAAGCAGTGACATGAAAAAAAATGTAAAACTGTTGACCAAGTGAAAGGAAGCCTGAAAATGACATTCTTTCTCCTTTGGAATCCAGGCCCACCAGGGAAGCGGGGAAGAAGAGGACGTGATGGAGAAACTGGTGAGTATTTCTTTGTATAGTTTTACTTCTGCCTAGTGCAGAAGTCTGTATATCTGTGTGTATGTGTACTGGAATCTGTGACATTTGAGAAAACGGGTTTTGGCCTCTTTTGCTGTCCATTGCAACTAATTCACTTTTGGTGGACCTCCAGTAAGAAGCCAGAGATTCAGCCAGCCCACTAAATCCTGTTCAACTGGGCCTGATTTCCATAGAGAGGACATTTCAGTGGTGACCTACCCACACACAGTGTGATAGATTTGAGTTTGAGAAACATGTAAAGGCCATGTTGGTGCATAAAAAATTTAGTATGGAAAGCCAGCAGCAGAGGTAATTGACTTTATTTGTACTATCGAGGCATTACTGTCTCCCATATCAGATCAGGTTCTCCCTTTGAAATGAAAATCGGAAAAATCTTATTTAAAAAACTGGATTTCAGTTACACAGAAGGCCATGAGGTAGCAGTTACGTTGCTGCATTAGAAAGCAAGAGCAGGCGCTGACAGAAAAATAAAATATTACTCTGGAGTTTTTGTTAATTCCAACATGTCTTTCATGTCACATGAATAAAACACAATTATGAGGCAGGATGGATTTCAAACACTCACTGTTGTTTGTATTCAGTGTTTTGGTTCCCACGTCACAGATTTTTCCAAATTAATATCAAATCTTATAAACAGACCAGTCTGTGTTAGCAGTTAAATGCTGATTGAATAGGGATGAGGGTGGTATGGATTTTGGCCTGCAGTCTTTATTTACATAATGTTTTTTAGAGATGATGGGAGAGCTTCAGACAGAGAAATGATATTTTAACCATTTTGTTCTGCAGAACATTTGACTGGTTTTCTGAGAGTTTCGGATTCAGCTTTCAGTATAATGTTGTCATGTTTGAGGAACACTACAACTTCACTTCCTGCTGACTTCTAAATTCTAATACTGTCTGCATGCTGAGAGGCATGACAGGGATCTGAAGAGAGGACACTGAGTAGAACTAAAAACAATCACCCCACTGTCCTTCACAAGCAGTGGTTGATAAACCAGAACCACTGCTGCAGCAAATGTGTTTGTGCAGTCAGATTTTCTTCAGATTGTGCAGAATAGTCTACACCTCTTAAAGACAGGCCAGCTCTTCTTGTGCAGATACTGTGCATTGTACCAAACAAATTGGAATGTTCTGCAGAGTCGTGTGCAGGAACAATACTCCAGGACTAAACTTAAACTGAAATGTATCTGTCAAGCAATATCTGTAGAATCAATTGTACAGCTGACAGCTTGTGTTTTTAGGTGCCAAGATCTGCATGGTTTAGAAGTCAAATGGAAAAGAATATTTAAACCAAACAAGGATCAAAATATCCCATTATATCCCAAAATATCCCATGCCCACATGACCAGTTTCGTAAGTAGAGCAATATAAGTCTCTATGTAGATAACATGAAATCATCCTAGTGCTTAATAGTGCTGTCATATCCTGGGTCATGGGTCATGTGCTATTCTGAGAAAGGCATGGGTGGCTTTGAACTTACTGCTAGCCACTGTGAAGCTCTGCCTCATTGGCTAAAAAAGAAAAGTAAACATTTCACAGGCCGTATTTTCACTCACCATGCGGGTGACTACAGTGCATTTCCTCAACTTCGTAAAGTCTGGGTCAGCCATATGGGCTTTAGATTAGAAATGTAAATGCTTCCATTCGCATCTATCACAGTTAGCGAAGCAGAGGGAATAGTATCTATTTTGAGGACACGTCTTTCAGCCGGCAGTCCCTCACCACCAGAGTGGAACAAGTATGGGCCGAATCTCCCTGAATTGAGATCTCTGTTTTGCGTGTCCTGACTGTTTCCAGAGCAGAGTACACCAAACCAAAGGACCCTGTTGACCCCATGTGAGGGAGTTGAGCTGGCTTTCATCTGGTTTTGCCTGGGCTGAGAGGAACCCATTAAATTGAGGCGGGTGGGCGTCTGAGGTAAACTGCAGAAAGGCCAAGGTGTTTACCTGCAAATTACAGTTCAACGGGACTCTTCACTGGAAATGTCTGGAGCTTCTCACAGTGAATAAGGATCGAGCGTGTAGTGTTTGAGTAGTGTGGGGTAGAGGCGTGGTGTGCAGGCTGCTGTGAACTCCTATATGAGACCGTGGTTGTGTAAAGCAGACTGCAGGATGGTCAGTGTGAGGTTGTGCCAGTGTTTTCCACTTTGTATGAGCCATTGAGCTTCCTTGTGCGGCGTTTAGTCTTTTTTCCTCTGTTAATTAGCTCTCTCTAAAAATGTGGCTAATTTGACCAAATCCAAAAAGAAAATGGTTAAAAGACTTTATCAGATGGAGATCTTTGACTGGGTGTTCTCTCAAAAGTCAGGGATCAAAACAGAACTATATTCTGATGATGATGTTGCTGCTCACAGGGTCATATGTTAGAAATACATTTATGTTACCCTGCACAATTTAGTTGGCAAATCTGATTCCTGACGCTCAGAATGCCCCCCACCTTGAAAAATTGAGACGCTGTGGTGATTTGCACTTCACCTTAAAACAGGAAAAAAAAGAGGCCCATAAAGGAGCAGCTGCACTTTTTAATAAGTGCCACAAAGGCTTGCAGGGGTCTTTGATATAGTAGATTAGACCATGGAGCACTGACCCAGTCAGGGAGGGGTTGTTTCTCTCTTCCTCAAAATATTTGAGAAGAAATAAGTGGATAATAATACATTCAGAAAAATGCACTAACTGCAAGCAGTGAAATCTTACCTAGCCCACTACAAAGAACCAAGTCATGCGACTGATGGCTGTATCACTGTTGGTAAGATGATACAAGGATAGGCACATTTGTCATTCTGCCAGGTTTAAATGCCATGGGTATAAATAAAAGCATAATTATGCAGTTATGAGGAAATATAATCCCCAAAGTTAGTGTGGAAATGGAAGCATCTGGAAGCAGAAGACTCTGCATAGGTACACCGTGTACCAACAAATCTCTCATTTAAAAAGGAGTCAAATATGGAGTATCATGTGTCTAGTGGTGACAGTGACTTCAATCATCACTGCCAACTGTGAAATCAATGTTTGATTGTCAGTGACTCAGTACTAATCTTTGTCATTCTTTTTTTTCCTTTCCAGGACCACCAGTAAGTACAATGGAAATTGTGATTTGGGTCTGAGCCGAACTTCAGGTAAGATGACTGTAAATATTACACAGAGATAACACAGTCATGCGATAGAAGGGACAATAAAGGATGTTTTTTGTGACCTACTTACACTGTGCGCCACAGAGCTCTTTTACTTCACCAAAATCCCATAGCAAATCTGCTCAATCCAACCTAATGTGGAGGTTTTGAGTCAGCCTGTGCTGCCCTCACAATCTGACAATATGATTAATTTTATCCATGCTGTCCCCTAATGGCAAAGCTTGCCCTTTGATTTGGTTTCCTGGAGGCATCCATAAGGGTTACCAAAGAGCAAGTTTATATTTTGCCAGCTCATGCACTAAAAATGGGGGTGAATTGTGTCTCACTTCATTAAATGCAGAGCGATCACAGAATTCTTTGTACCTCTTAGATGGAAAATGTCTGGTTCTACAAACAGCTGAACAGGCCCATATTTAACTATCAGGAGCTCTAAAAAAGTCAGGGTGCAGTGTGGTGCTAACCGGGTCAAAGCAGACGTGTGTGTTCTGTTAAAATAGTTTATAGGGTTAGTGTGAGAATGATAAGAGCACGAGCCCTGTGAAACCATGAAAGTGGTAAACTAATACACTTTGCCCCTTCAGAAACCTCCTGAATGCTCGCGAGGTCAGAGTTGTAACTGAACACAGGTGGTCTAGACAGATTGGTTCTTCACCGACAGGTCTGTCATCATGGCCTGCAATACAGTCATCAGTCATCCATCCAGCAGTTGCGCTTCGGCTCCACAATGATTAATAACCTCTGGCTTTTCACAACCAGGCCTTTGAAGGTACCAGTCCGGAGGAACTGATAGAGGCGGCCGTAGCATTGGAGAGTTCGCAGGTGCTAAAGAATCTTTTTGTGTAGCTCAGCCAATTTGCTTCACAGTAGTGTTTAACCTGGACACCCTCTTAGAATGGGATTCTGTGAGATACCCAGAAGACTCTATATCAAACTTCTACTTTATATCTTTTACTTGCACTTGAAGTCATTCAGTGTTGGACAATTGGTCATGTCTGAGTGTGGCCTAAATTTTCAGAGACAATAGGTCCTGCAGATTCATACAGATCATTTGAAGGCCTGCACTGTTTAAAGCCCATCTTAGTTATAACGCTTCTGCAATTGTTACATTTTCAGCAACAATTTCATACCAGGACCATACTTTTTCATATCAATGATTATCTTTTTCTAAACATCACAGGGTTTTATAGACAATACATACAATTGTATTGAATTCAAGTCTGCTACAGTCAATAGGCTATATTTGTTTTTGCGTATTGGTGCTCCACAGTATGAAAAATTTGGTTAGCAGGTCCCTTTACTCATATATTTATCTATGCTAATGCTGTACTTCTTAAGAATACAGAATATACAATATGCATTACTCTCTGTACAACAATCTCTATAATTATTTAAGCAGGGGACAGTTCAGAACTACAAATACATTTGTTGTGTGTCAATAATGGACTGGATTATGTCAGGGTCAGGCAAAAGCAAAAAGCTTTCGGTTTGAATGATATGTCACAAACAAGAGATTAATTATGCAGTGGGGTTGCCGGGATAGGAAGCGCACTAGTGACATGTGGGAGTGCAAGTCCTTCCCTCATCCATAATGCACTGTACCTGTTAATAAAACATCTTCCAGCTGGACTTTGATCAGCCAGTAAAGGCAGCACTGCCAGTGTGAAAATGTGCACAAACCAGCATCTGATTAGCCTTGCAAAACAAAAATCTGAAAAAAAATACAACAGGAAGCTCATGTGATCTGTTCACATGTTCAAATGTGTTTACTGCACTTCTATATGCAGTATTGTAAAGGAACTGCAAACCAGTCCACACTTTCTGGGCAATCATAGAGCAATCTTTACCAGTTAAATCTCTGTACTAATAAATACCTGTTGTTCTATGGTGGTGTGGGGATGTCAATAGCCCCAGTGGACATGCAGCCAGAATAAAGCCCGTGTGGGGTGTTAGGGCGACAGACTGGGAAGGGAGTACTGTACTCCTCCCCTTTCCCATTTAACCCACCTCATCAATAAGAAATTAGTCAGCCCCACCACTGCCTGTGCTATGGATCCACTTAGGGATTTTGGAAAGTATGGGGCCTGCTAGAATATTCATACTGCAAAAAAGGACAGTACTTGCTGCGGGGGTAAAGGTGAACTGACAGGCAGGGACTCCAATGCTCCCCTCCTCTGTATTTTAGTGAATTACGCAGGTCGAAATGTCAAAACCTGAGACATGGCAGAAATGGAAAAGATACACTTTTCCATCATTATAGGGCTAACCATGTGTAGTACATGGAATATTCCCAGGTTGGTTGTCTATGGTGACTAAATTTCAGTTTTTCCTTTGCTTAAATTTCCTGACAGCTTGTTTTGCAGTGGATCCAACATCACAGCGGTTATGAATTTTTGCTAGTTATTTAATGTGCATTTGTCTATTACAAATGCACATTAAATAACCAGCAAAAATTCACCGATTACATGTGTCTTTTTAATTAATTAATTAATCAATTAATTAATTGTAGTACATTACTACAACAAAATAAAAGTAGGCAAAGACACTGACAGATCATTTGGTTTTTATGAAATAGTACCAGCATTTTCTGCTAACGCTACAACTGAGATGGACATTTATTTATCATAAATTGTAAAAAATAAAATAAAATGGTTGCCTGTGAATGGCAACAAAATGTTTTCAGATATGAGACATTCAGATATAAGGTTTGAACTTAGTTCAGTTACCATCCATAAATCTATTATTAACCAAAAAGTCTTCTGGGTCAGGAAAAACAATGTTATATTGATAATTATTGCTTTCATAAACAACACATGACAACTATTGATCATAGTAAGGAATATCCATCGTCTTGTTCAGTAGGGTGGGGGAGAATTGTAAGGAGAATTTAATACTCGTGTTTATTTACTTTGCTTGTTCACATTTTGGGATTGGTCAGTATATACATTTACATGCTATCTACTAGTCTATTGTATTGTGTTGTTTTTAATATTTTTGAGAAATTATTATGGAAAGGGTTCAGGCTCTGTGAAATCACACAGAATGTTGCAACAAAACCACATGAGTAGTAAATGATTTGGAGTAGCACTGACCTGATGTTAGTGTTCTGATTTGCTCCTTCTCTAGAATTCATTGAGTTCATTAGTAGTAAAAATTATATGCAAATCAAGGGTGGTGAAAAAGCACAGCCAGAACAGTGCTTTGAAAACTTTACAAATGATGCCCCAAATGAAAATGCCTCAACATAGAAATGTAAATGCAACAGCAGAGAAAGGAATGAGTTAAACAGTAAAGTGGTGACTTTGTTGTTGGCCATGTCTGACTAGCTGAGCACCTCTGGCTAGATTCATTAGAGCTGTGGCAGCTAAGACTAGGCCTCCCTAAACACAAGGTGACCCCTGCTAATGAACTCGAACAGTGATCTGCAGAAGCCCTGGGACCTTTTTATGACACACATTGACTTATACTGTTTCTCGTTTTTAACTCACTCTGACACACATGCACACGCACGCACACGACATGAAAGTCATTTTATGCCGAACTAATTGTGATACAGTGTGGATATGGGAACCAGATGCCATTCCCAGTTTTCCAGTGTGGTTTTTCCATATCCCAGTCTAACCTCTGCATTGGGATTCCTCCGAGCAGCACCAGCCACTTGTGGTCATCCATTCCTGCCCACCGCACTCTGGTAACTCACATCCCTGTCCTCGATTAGACCCAAGAACATTCCCCCGGGGCTCTTGCTAATATGATGAAGGGCTCTGATGCAGAACTAAAACACATAGACTGGAGGTAGAGCTTTTTTCTCCCTCACTCTTCTCGAAGTTTGAGGCGTGCATGCAGAAATTCATTCAGTGGGTTACTCACCACAGCGCAACATTAATGTTTCCTCAGGAAATGCCTTGAAGAGTGATTGCTACATCCCCTCACTATTTACAAGATCTGTGTTCTTGTTTATTTTTGCATGCAAATTTCAATCATAAGATTGGGATGGTAAGTCAATAAGTATGCAGGAACTTCAGATTTAATTATGATTCATTTGAAATGAAGTACGTTTGCTTCTTGATGTTGTCAGAAGACTTGACCTAGAACATCAGGAGTGAAACAATAGTTTAAAAAATTATATTTTGTGAATATAGTCACGGTTGTGAAAATTTGGTTTACAAGCCTGGATCTCCATACCAATGACATTTTTCCAGAAGGCAGAAGCTAGTCCAATTTTTTCTTTTTTTTTATGGCCGTGTTTTACTGCAATTGCCACCCTGGATTTATTAGAAACTCCAAATTTATGGTCTGCCATCAACAACGTACATTTTTCTTTAAAGACGGAGGCCTGCCATTGACACAAGTTCTGCCTGCACAAAGGGGCAAGTATCAGGTGTATTGCTTTTTGCATGTGGTCACCTTCTGAAAAGAAACTCCCCACTGTGTTCAACAGAAGACCGGACACACTGATTGTTTTAATTGCCTATATATTTTCTGGTATTATGCAGAATATTCAGAATGTTTATGAACATATATGTAATTTAGTAAACACAAATAAGCATGGCACGGTGGCCGAAAACGGGGAATAACGTGGAAAACACAAACTGGCCCGCAGGCGTGTGCCGATTGCCAGAACTTAAAATACAAACACATACACCGTTGCCAGGACGAGTTCATGAAAATGCCACCGGTGCAGAGGGTGGAGCCACAGGCTTTTAATAGCTGTCCGCATTGGGCACAGGTGATGTGTCCATGTGCCGTCATTCCTGACAGAAGATTTGACACTTTGAAGTAGTTGTGTATAACAGTGTAAATTTTCTATACCCTCAAAATAACTAAACACACAGCCATTAATGTCTAATTTGGCAAGTACAATAAATGGAAAATATGCAGAGGTTGGGGATTGTGCACTGCTTCAGTATGTCACAGTACATATTGGCATTTATGTTCAGCAGTCATGCAACCCCCAAAAATACACACCTCCACCACCATGCTTGACAAGACACACTTGTCTTTGTTCTCCTCACCTGTTTGCTGCATGCTTAACACCATCTAAACTAAATAAGTTGATTTTGGTCTCATCAGAGCACAGGGCATAGTTTCAGGTACTATGTCTTTAGTCTTCTTGTCATCAGCAAGTTGTTTGCTTTCTTTTAAAGATGCTTCCTTCTGGGACGACCAATTTGATGCAGTGTGCGACTTATATTTAATTTTAGTTTTATTCTAGTCTTTGCATCCAACTGTCATTTTAGTCTCAGTCATGTCCAGATTCATTTTAGTCTAGTCAGGTTTCTTTCGGCTTAAAGTCTGAGCATTTTAGTCCTTGTCACGTCCATGCGGGCATGATGCGGCAGGTGTACGGAGAGGACCAAAAGTGACGAGGAATGAAGGACGCTATCACCTGACATCACAAAACAGGGGTTTAATGATGAATCACAGGACAGGAGAAGACATCCGAGACGTTGACACTGGTGAACACGGAACATAACGTTAAAGACCTGACAGCGAACAGGGCAGCTTTATACAATTAACACAGGTGAAAAACGATTAGGGAACATTTCACATGACAATGAAACCCAATTTCGGACTGGATCGTGACAGAATCCCCCCTCTTATGGCACGACCCCTGGCGGGCCAGACGAAGCAGTCCATGAAGGAGGGAGGAAAGTCCAAACACAGAGTCTGAATGGTTCGAGTGGACAAGAGGAATCGATTCGAGTCGAGGAGAGAAAAGATGAGATGAACAGGGAGGAATGATAAATGAATGAATGACTGGTCCGTTATTCCAGATGGACGAGCGGCGGTTCTCCAGCGCAGACGGCTTCGGGCCAGTGTGGTACCGGCACCACGTTCGCATGCGTCCGCCGCTCCCTGTCAGTCTCCGGCTCGCCCCGCTGAATGGCCGCTCCTCACCTTCAACGCCGTCAGACACGGGACTGAGAGGCAGGGGTCGGGACCCTGCAGAACAAGAAGCCATGGAAGGCCAGGGACAAGGAAGCTGGCGGCGTCCTCCCGGCGAGTCGCAGCTCCTCCGATCTCAGCGGGGCTGCATCAGGTGGCGTCCAAATGTGGGTCAGGTCTTTCTGTCACGTCCTTGCGGGCATGACGCGGCAGGTGTACGATGAGGAGACGAGGAATGAAGGACGCTATCACCTGACATCACGAAACAGGGGTTTAATGGTGAATCACAGGACAGGGGAAGACATCCGAGACGTTGACACTGGTGAACACGGAACATAACGTTAAAGACCTGACAGTGAACAGAAACGAACAGGGCAGCTTTATACAATTAACACAGGTGAAAATGATTAGGGAACATTACACATGACAATGAAACAATGGGGGAGCAACCCCATTTCGGACCGGATCGTGACAGTCCTATTTTAGTCTGAATATTTTAGTCTAGTTTTAGTCAATGAAAAACTAGACTAAAATGTCATCACTTAAGTCGATGAAAATTGTATTTTAGTTATTTTTGTCTGTTCTATACCTGTACTATATTGACTGGGTTAAGTCAACATATTACAAGTATAGAACAGACAAAAAAAAAAATATTTTAGTCAAACCAATTATTAATTGGCTGAAAATCAGCCAATTTATTGTTCTTTTATTTCTTCTTCTTCCTCTACTACTAAAACTACATTCATGTTTCCAGGGATTAAACTATATATTTTGTAGAAATGTGCATGTGCTTTTATAAGAAATATAACATTCCACTTTCTCATTATTATTTTTTTAATGTTATATTTTCCCCATTAACATAGCATTGGGCCATTTTGAATAGCTCTTGTGTTGGCAATGTTTATTGTATATTCATGTCACACAACTTTATCATAATTTCAGTTTTCCAGTTTTTTTTAACACCAATTTCAGCTTTGAATATCAAGGTCTTAGGCAGAAGGGACCCTAATCTCACTATATTATGGGTAGGTTACAATGTCCTTTAAATTCATTTAGCACATTTTTGCATGTGCCCAATAATTTTAACATGACGTCGTGCAGAGCTTTTAATATACGAGGGTTTTTTTTAATAGTCTAATGCAGCCGAAGGCCTCTTTTGACGATTTATACAAAACCCATACTTCCATGTTGTCCCTCTGTCAGAAGTGTAAACACAAATTCACAAATGCTAATTTTACACAGCAGTTATTCAGAAATGCCAGTGACCCTTGCTGCTGACACACGGAAATGCAGAGTGTGTGTGTTTGTATATGTGTATGTGCCGAGCGCACAGAGAATCTCATTAAATAGAACATCATGCTCTCACGGTTGTAATCGCTGATTATAACCACAATTATAAATCAAGCTGGTAGCACGTTGTCAATCCCTCTCTTTTTCATTTTTCTTTGTATTTCACTATATCTCAGTGACCTGTGGCCCAGCGGTTTTGGTGATGAGCAATGCCTGGTTTTCTCCACATATACCGCTTAGAATTAAGGCCAAAAAGTTCTATCATGGTCTCATGAGACCAGAGAATCTTATTTCTCACCATCTTTGAGTCCTTCAGGTGTTTTTAGCAAATTCCAGATCTGTGACTTGCCACAATTCTGTCTGGGGGCTCACCAGGCAGTGACCTCATGATTCTCATTTGCTCTGACATGCATTGTGAGCTGTATGGTCTTATATAGACAGGTGTGTCAGTATAATCAAATACAGCTGGACTCAAGGTGTAGAACCATTTAAAGGATGATCAGAAGAAATTGACAGCACCTGAGTTATATATATGAGTGTCACAGCATAGTCTGAATACTTAGGGTCATGTGATATTTCAGTTTGACTGCAAGGAGGAATGGCAGAGGATCCCCAAATCCAGAGGAATCCCCAAAAACTTGTTGCATCTTTCCTCAGAAGGATACTTCTACTAAATACTGAGCAAAGGTTCTGAATACTTAGGACCATGTGATATTTCAGTTTTTCTTTGTTAATAAATATGTCTTTTAATGGGGAGCTGAGTGTACATTATTGAGAAAAAATGATTGCAATATAACAAATATAAGTGAAAAATATAAGGGGGTCTGAATGCTTTCTGTATCCAATGTATATTTACATTTACAGCATTTATCAGATGCCCTTATCCAGAGCGACTTACAATCAGTAGTTACAGGGACAGTCTCCCTGGAGCAACTTAGGGTTAAGTGTCTTGCTCAGGGACACAATGGTAGTAAGTGGGATTCGAACCCAGGTCTTCTGGTTCATAGGCGAATGTGTTACTCACTAGGCTACTACCACCCAGGTATATTAAGTTAACATTATGCCACACTGTATATTTTTCTTTCAGCTGAGAACAAATATTCTCTGTTGTGGCACTTTTTAATGATTGTATACCTTCTTTTGAAAAGCAGAAAATATTGGCTTATTTCTTTGTAAGAGCTGGTCCTTATTGAAGTCATCACATACTATAATAGATGACCTTCCTAAAGAGCATTCAGATTTGACATAAACTCTCAACAGCCTATTAACAATAACAGTAATCGAATTGGAGCTTCCTCTTTCAAGACCAAAAATTCTAGGTCTGATACGTTTTGACATTGATAATTATAATAATTTATTGCAATTTTAATCAAATTGAATTGTAAGACCAATGAAGGTTCAATGCCTCCATATCGATGCATCACGAGTCGCATCCCATAAATTTTCTACGTTGTCACATGATGTTTTCAAATACAAGAGTTTAGGTCTCGTACCCCTGTGTGGACGCTTTGAGAACAAAAACTGTTGCTCTTCAGTCCACACTCACCTTGTAACAGTTGTATATACTGGTACTTCTCCTTTAAATTCGCATGGCACTATGCTGTGGGAAGAGATAGCGTTCTGCCCTGGTCCTGATGCAGATCGACTCTCCACCAAGCTCTTGTGGTCTCTTTTATTATTTAATTTTGTATTACATAAAAGCAGTATAGTTTTGTACGTCTCATGTACGAGTGGTTACCGACATTTGCCCATTGCCCATGCTGACAAGTGCCAAATGCCACAAATATAAATACCCTGGTGTGGTAGAAATGAGGTGCTCTAAGCACAATAAATAGCTAGTGTGATGAAAACCCCAGCAGCGGCATGAGATTCTCTTTCTTCCCAGTGCACCTCCTTTCTTTTTAGAGTTTCCTTCACTGTACATTGACCCAAACCGGTTACAATCTGAAGCCACAAATGTCACACAGGTTTTCTGCTCATTGGAGAAAATCCAAAGCCGCTTTCAGACCGAACATGGCATGTGCTGTGATCACCATGCTCAGCGCAAAAAAATATGCATGGTTTTCTAAACTCCTGATAAGATGATAATGTTGTGTTGTAGATCTCTGAACACTCAGAGACTGTTAAGATCAGCTTTTCCTCCATTCCCCCTTGTGTGTTTTTTCAAAGTGGCAGAAAGAACACTCACCCACTTTGATTCTATTGGTCACCCGATCAGGCTGCCACAGTCACAACCAGCACTACTTTTCAATGAGAATTTCTATGCCGCTGCCAGAAAACTACCAAGTAACGTTATTATGATAAAATCTATATTTTCTGTGCCGCATCGATGCAGAATCGTTTACTTCTGCATCGCGATGTGTCGATTATATGATTAATTTCAGCACCCCTATTACATCCACTCATTTTTAATCTTAATCCATGACTCTTTTTCATTGTGAGTGCAGGAATATTTACCTACTTTTTAATATTTTCCATGAAAGGTAATTTAACTGTTACATTTATAACAGTTTAACAGTGAGGCTGTGTAGTTATAAGCAATAAAGCAGTTGGACTGATTGTACTGTTGTATTGTATATTCGCACTTCAAAAAAGCCTCTTTGAGCCTACTTGAATTTCATGATAAGAAATTCACTTTTATGTAGTTATATTATTGTTACCTTACAGACTCAAGAATACACTACAACCTTTCCAGACGATTTTTTCCATGTTTTTTGACCACACTTTCTGTTTTCTTTTTTCACTTCATTTTAAAGAAATGCATCCAAAAAGTGCTTTGTCATTTTCTCCCAGCCTCTTCTGCTCAGCCATCAGAAGTATCTGAAATCGATGTGATTGTGTTTGCGGAAGTGATCTGTGCGACTGGATGAAAATACAGGAAACAGAAAATGCAATATAATAACATGATTAAATAAGAGGAAATAACGTCTCTTCTTGCTCTCATTCATTTTGCAAACCATATTTAGTACCCCAAAGCTGGCAGCACTAATACATCTATTTTCAAAAGACCACCTCTGGATATGATGCTGAGCAGTTGACGCCTGTTCTGAGTGGAACCTGTATTGCTAAACTGCTGTATTTAAGCTCAGTTTCAGGGTTTTGGCGATTTTCTTATAGCTTAGGCTATCCTTATGTAGAGCAACAATATTTTTTTTCAGATTTTCAGAGAGATCTTTTCCAGTTTGAGAGAGTGTAAGAGCAATAAGTTTAACACACATGCTCCCCATTCACACTTGAGACCCATGACACCAGGAAGCGAAAAGGGCGAATTTTCCACAATTATTTACTCAAGAGTGTTCTCACTTTTGTTGCCAGTGGTTTATACATTTACAATCACAAACAAACAGTTTACTGACTACTTTACATTGTTGCAAAGTGTCATGTCTTCAGTGTTGCCCCAAGGAAAGTCCTAATTAAATATTTTTAAAATGTGAGGGGTGTACTCACTTTTGTGAATACAATACTCCTCCTGTCAGATTTAAAGACTGTGCAATTATAACTACTTCATGAATACACAATCACAACCATAGACTTAAATGAACAGACTACAGATGTAGCAAGGCAGGCAGTTTATGTCAAAGCTAATCAAAAATATGCATTTATTCATTTATTGCAAGCTTAGAAAATATAGAGAAAGTTTGATTGCAAGGATGGAATAGGTTTGATTCAGGGTTTACTGGAAATAATTTATATGGTGAATTCCTCCCTGGAAGCCAAATTGGTATTCTGGGAAAACAAATTTCCTCTGTCAGATTGATTTGGCTATACCCCCTCCCCCATAAATGGTCTGTCTCCGAGAAGTTTCAAGCCAAGTCAAACTCAGTAAGACATAATAAGCTCTTGATCATAGTGCATACCTCATTCCATCATTCTACCCTAATATGCCACAAGAACCCATCAGAGTGCTCACAAATCATAGAAAGAGGATAAAAGAAGACAGACAACCTATGTTTTTTGAGAATTTATCATGTTTTATTAACATTAAGTGTATCCTCTTTATCAGAAATGAGAACTGTGGGGAGCCAGAGATTCATTTTCCTATGTGGCTTTGCTGTTAGTTACCAGACATATAAATGTAAGACCTGTGTTTCCTTTTTCATACAAAGCTACTGGGGGCATGACTGCTTGACCTGATCTTGAATAGAGGACACAAGCACATTGTTTATGACTGAATGAACAAAATATTGTAGATTTAAATGCATCTTAATGCAAACCAAACATTGCAAATTAGTTTCATACTGAAATAACACTGCATCACACATACAGGAACCTCTGTTTTTACCCTCTGGTGGTCAAGTCCGGCACAGCAGTATCTTTTCACAACTAGTGCTGAATTGATCATTATTATTAATTTTATCCCACCCAGAGCTGATTTATTAGTTTCTGGTTACCAAATAAAAAATATGCCATATTATTTATGGCTTTAATAAACAGTGATAAAAGATGGTAGAATGGAACTGAACTTGTTCCTGTCAAACCTTTACTCACTACTTGTAAGATAACTGTATTAATAGTAGAAATGTTTGCTTTGGAAAAGGCATTCTATTTTATTTATATTTGCATTCTTATAGGCTTATTACCTTGCCCAAAATAATGAAAAATGTAGTTTTAGAACGGGTCAAAGGAAAATGTGTGCAAAAATAAAACCGTTTGGAAATGCTGGTTCTGGGTGTCTGGAATCAGCTTTTGTTTTGTTCAGTTTCAGTTTTATTTGTCATATGTTGTTAATGCAGAGACAACATTATAATGAAATCTGTACAGCAAAGCTAAATATGTTAGATACTTTTGGTTATGTTTAGTAAACCTTGCCCTTAATTTTTGTCCTTTTTTGATGTGGTGCTATGATGAAACTGAAAACGATTAGACTTATATTAAATATCATGGGAGCTATAAAGTAATCCCTGAGGCCTGTAATAACTGAGGTGCAGAGTGGTCTCTTCTCCACCAAGATTTTATGTGTCAGATGAGACAAGTGGGCTGTAAAGCTGAAATCAGTAGCTTGAGTCAGCTCAGCATTTTTTTTATGTGTCTGTGGTCTATGGAAGTGGCTTTGTTTTAAGAAAGTCTTGACTAAAATGTTCATAAACCTACTTGCAAATCATGTTGCAAATTATATGTTTAGCTATATGTTTTAGTGTATAAAATGTGTTTGTGGGTGTTGGCCTAGCGGGTAAGGAAACGGACCCATAATCGGAAGGTTGCTGGTTTGAATCCAGAACCACCAAGGTGCCACTGAGGTGAGCAAAGCACTGCTCCCTGCTAAGATGCTCAATAAGGGTGATTGGTTAAATGCAGACACATTTCATTGTGTGCACAGTGCACTGAGCTGCAGTGTTTCTTAATGACAATCACTTCACTTGTCAACAAATGTTATTTCACTGTGACCCATGATTGTGCAAGATGGTTAAACTAGGACAAGTTTCTTGGTTCCTCATGAATTTCTACAAGCTCACTTTCTCCTGGGCCACAAGTCACACATGGATCCAGCAATTATACACAGATGCAGTGATTAGACACAGTCTGTGTTCTTTATCTCGCAAATCTGCAGCTTGCTGTCTACAGACAAAAGCCAGAAGCCACCATGAACATACTGCCCTATTAAGCTAAAAAAAATACTGTATCTGCACAAATACACAATGTGTGAAATGCAATATTGTAGGGAAAGAGAAAAGAAGATGTAGGCCTTTGTACACAGTCCAGCAGAATTTTATCAGAAATGGGAAGGACTATTGTTTAATAAAAAAATAACGTAAATATATTGCTTCCTGAAGGATACAAAAAACTATGTCTGTTTTACCTTTGCACTGTTCTATGTTTTGTGTGATTATCTGGACTTCTGTCCTGTACATAACATAATGTCATGACCTGACTCCGGAGGGGTGCCCAGGCTTCTTGATCCGTTTCATGTGTTGCTGTCATCCCAGGATTCACGATTGTTTGCAGTGTTATGTTATTGTTATAAATGGTTGCCTGTTGTTTCGTGTTCTTGTCGGGTCATTGCTTGTCCTTGTTAGTCATGTCTTGTTGTGTATTAAAACCCCTTTGTAGTAGTTGTGCATTTACGTCCATCATTCCACCTGACTTGTTTTGCCGTGACACATAAAATGTATTATTATTACTATTGAGTGCTCCTTTTTTTTCAACAGGGTCCACCAGGTCCAAAAGGTGACAAGGTAAGTGAAATTTGCAGTGATTTAAAATTAATAAATAAAACAGTATCTGTAGCTTGGAGAGAAGGGAATCAGAGCTACAATAAAGCTGTAAAACTACGATTTTAAAAAAATTCCAATTGAATGTAAACATTTTAAAAGTTTACATGGTTATTAAAATGGGTCTGAGATGAACTTGAGAGATCTTGTCTTGCTGTATATCAAGTATTACACAATCATCAGTATTATGATATCATTACTATTGTAAGCAATGTATTCAAATGACGTTTTTTTATGTAGGATAGTATGTGATACCCACCCCTGTTATATAAGAGTATAGGTTTTATCTCCCCCTTTGAGTTATCCAAAGCTATTATTCACAATTTAAATGTTAATTGTAACATTTCACAAAATAGCTCAATTCAACACAAACCTCAAAAAACACCTGGATGAACAAATATATCTATCAGATTTTCTACAGCACAAAAAAACTGAACATGCTTCCACTTTATTCTTAATTATATTTTATTCTATGAAGAATTTTCCTGCTTGTATTTCCTCACTGTTTCCCATTCCCATTGTCCTGACCTCAACCTCTTGTCCTGATTTTTAAAACCCCCATGCTGTTCTCAAATCCTGAGCACACTACCATTAATGCCACAACACCAGGCCTAACTCTGAAGTGCTTTAACGCTTCGTCACAACTCTCTCTATAAAACGGATGCCGAACGCTAGAAGTAACCACACTATCTTTTTATTAGTCTGAGGGACCGGCCACCAATCTTTACCAAGGCGTACCACATGGAGAGATTAAAACCAGTCAGATGGAGAGTTGTTTCACAGTCATTCAGCAATACAAAAAAATGGAAATGGAATAATCAATGTGTTTATATTTAAGTGTGGTAAAGACTAATAATAAAACTATTTCCAAAGATTGCACTGCTCTTTCTGAAAACTTTTGCAATTCTTTCAGAGCAAACATAGACACACTCAAGAATGGAAAATACTACCCTAAATATGTGGACATGGGAAGCAGCTCTCATTTATAAAATAGGAGAGTCCACAAAATTGATAAAAGACAGTCATTTAATTGGATACACTTGCACAGAATTTCAAAAGTTGTCCAACTTGAGTCATTGCTATGCGGTGTTTGTTGTAACTTCAACCACAAACCCCCGAGCTGTGAAGGCTTGCCAAGTTAGAAGCAGTTCACCCCTCTCTTCAGAAATCTGCTGCTTTCACATTTATCACTTCAATTAGTTTCGCCAATTTGAAAATCCTGTTTTGCATGGTCTCTAAAATGAATGAAAAACAAGTGAGTGTATGTGTGTGTGTGTGTGTATATATACACACACACACACACACACACACACACACACACACACACACAGAGGCAACTCACTAAGCATAATGATTCTGATATCAGCTTATGAGCCTGATGTGATAAATGTGTTGTATATAGTAAATATGCAATAGCTGCTAGTTAAGACTCACTCACTCACTATACATAACCACTGAATCGAGAGCTGGATTGAGGTCAGGACACTAAGAACAAACACACTTATGGCCAATTCAGTCACCAAGCAAAATCTGACAGACAAAGCAGGAGCCCGGGTTCAGACTCATGACTTTGGAGGTGTGAGGTCATGACAATAACCACTTTAAAATAAAGTCAACCTGAACTTAACCACAGTTACCAAATGCACTTTTAAATAATTATTATTATTCAGCCTTCATATGTAAATTTTCCTTTGGGGTGCCATCATTATAATATTACCATTGCTGTGAGCATATTTGTATCCCAAAATAAGCATTTTGAATACAAATACACGCTTGAAGGCACACAAAACACACATGCATGCATTTATACACACTCATACACAACAAATACCCACATACATGTGAAGAAACACATTGTGTTTGCGTACCTGCAAATACACACATATGCCCAAACCTATGCCCCTACAATCAACCCAAAATCACTTCTGATGTTTCACCAGTTTTATTTTACTCACCACAATGGACACTTTTTGTGTGTGTAGGGCTGTCACTATAAAACCCAAACTGAAAATCTTTTCTGTTCTTCTAGGGAGATCAAGGTGACCAGGGGCCGCGGGTATGTGGTCTTTGCAGCTCTCACTGTTGTGCCCATGAATGTGCCTTTCTTGTTTATCTCCTGAATTGAATTATGGTGCACATGTTTGAAATATGTTGAATTCTGCAGATGCTGTTTGCTTGAGCTTGTTAAAGAATCAGGCAGATGTGAATTTGGGATCAATAACCAGAAGATGCCTCAGTGCTTTTGATGGAAAATGGGGGCTTTGAGGCTGCTTTCAGCTGCTCAATGGCACATTCACAAAAAATCTGCTACATCTGTTTGGTTTACTTTCTTAATTCTTAATTCTTAATTAAATTTTATACTAAAATCAAGGACCCCTGCTTTTGTGTATGGTTAAGGCTTGCATAAACTGTAGAGTAGAGTTTTCTTTAGCTGTACCTCAGTAAAAGGTCTCACGACTTGCCAGAGAAAGCAGCTCAAAGTTTGTGTAATTTTTACTGCATTAACTGGGCTCACTGTCATGGTCCCTAAAACATCTGCGTCTCCCTTTCTCTGTTGATGAACACTTTTCAGGGGGGTCGGAGGGGAGACATCCATCACTGGCAAACTATGTGGTCAGCATTGCTCTAAGTGCCTGTAATTGATTTGCCCTAGGCAGCGGAGTGTGATAGCCGTAACCGATAGTTGCAGTTTTTGGGTCATTGGTCCACCAGTGCTCCTGGCGTTAATCACATTTGACCCTGTTGTCCAACCTGCCTGAAAAGACACTGCATGTTTGGACTGATGACAAAATCCTTCCTGAGGCAAATTAGTGTCTAATTATGTCCAGAAACCCCACAGTTGTGAATTTGATTTGTGAACTCAGCATCCCTGAGTCCAACTCCCTTCCTTCTGGCCACAAGAATACCAAAAGAGACACCATGTGTTTTCGTATTTTCTCACATCTCAAGTTTAACCATGTGTGACCAGTAATGAAGACTTCCTTCAAGTGCTGGTGAAAGTTTCTTTGCAGTATGTTCTCTAGACTGCTGTCAGAGTTTGCGTGAGACCAACTGGGAAAACAAAAGACAAAGCGTTTGCAAATTCCTACCCCTTCATTGGATTAAGTTTGATTTTTCATCCAGACAGAGCGTCTGGGATCAGTCCATAATTTGTCTGCATGTTAAAATCACCCAGCGTGAAGGAGCTCACTTCACATTTGGAGAATCTAGACCTGCAAAGGAGAAGTCCTCTGGCTGCCTCCATTCCATCCATCTCTTCATACAAATAAACAGAGATTTAAAGCTCAGTGTTTGTCTAATTATGGCCATCATCTTTGCTGTGTACTCATGGGACTAGGAATAAAGCCGGACAAACCAAATCAAATTATCCACTAAAATGACATATTGACTTTGCACGTTGAATTAGACTATAGATGTGGTGGAGTAAAATAATAGAGACTTGCTTGATGAAGGATTCTGAAATATGAAAAGACATACTTAAAAAGATGTACAAAAACTTGACTACAACATCAAAAATGGATTTATTGAGAGTGATTGTTTAATTTGTTATGCTTTTTCATTCTGAGCTATTTATTTACATCACATATTTTGAAGTAAATATTCCTAATTTAATATGTAATGGGACTACAATAACTAGATGACTGCCAGAGGATCTGTCCTGTGTCCTGTCAGTCATTTCAGAGCTTCTGGCCCTTAGGTCACAAGGTCAGTAGGTGAGCATCAACAAACCAAATGGTCACTCCTCGTACAGTCAGCAGGGTCCACTGCAATTTAATGATTTACTGAGCAGAGACCAACTCTTTGCCCTTCATGTCGTTTATACTCTGGTTTGAAAGAAATACATAGTTTTGAGTAAAATAGTTATAACTGATATAACCTATTTTACAAATTTGGCAGTTGAATAAAACCACATCCACAATGCAAAAAATATATATTTTAGGGACACCTTTTCACAGATTTTTCCAATATCATTTCATTGATTTTTTTATTGATTATGGCTAATAAGGTTGACCATCAACATTTATCATTTTGCAGACTTTAAAATATTAGATTTGAAGACTTCGCCTAGACATCTAAAAAAATGTACTTTTGGGGGAACTTTGTGTAACAGAATGAATATATTCCTTTATGTAAAGAAATCTACAAAGTGACCCTACCTTGCATGACTGCTGGCCAAATTGTAAAAATGAGCTCAATACTAACCCATGCATTCTTAATCTATTGTATAAAGCGAAGGGTTGAGGGAATATCAATAAGATCTGGTTTTCATTTTCTCCGAAGCAGCTCATTTGATGAAACAGTTTCAGTCATCAATATAAATGAAACAGAAGAGATGTTTCATATTAATTTCATATCTGATATTATTTATAGACATATAGAAATATATATGTACCTGAGATCAACATGTTAAAGTGCAAGGACTATTGATTAAATTAAGCATCTTCATTTCCAAGATTGCACTAATCAGCATCTAGCCATAGCTAAAGTCTTTTTTTCTCTAGGGAAAAATGACATTTTCTGGCAGGCCTGGAAATGGTTGCCTTCTTTCCCAACACTGTGAGAACAGAAGTTCAGTTTCAGTCTTGTTGATGGTAGAAGGCTGTAGCCAAGCCTGTGGTGTGCTGAGGCCGCAGGCATCATAAATCAATCTCATGCAGCTCGTAAAAAAAGGTAGGGAGATCAGGATTAAATCTCACTGTCTCTGAGCAAATTGATCAAACTGATTGTTAAACTAACAGGACACAGTACTGGGAAGCGATTGCCAGGTTTATGATAGAGTTTTATGAAGCACGAAGGATTGAGCTTTTGCTAAATAAATAAATAACTGTTGCAGTGCTCCTGTGTTCTTGCCCATTATTGACCAAAAGACACTTGTGGCTATGAGCTAGTAACTTGTGGGAAATGTTAACTGCCCAGTTCTCTTTATGCAGAATACTAAAATTGTCAAGGCAAATAATCTCTTCCTCCAAAATACAGAATAATATGCAATTTACATCCTGCATTTGGCTAAAATTTTTATAGAGGTGATGTGGCGCACCATCGTTGTAGACAGTTATTCATTTGTTTGGTGTAGCTTTATAAACTCATTATACTTAGCTACATATACTCAACTATCTCTCGAGTGAATGATGGTGCCATAAAATGGTGATGCGTGAGTCATAATCTGATACAGTGAAAAGCTGCAGGTCAATTTGTTTTACAGCTCTGTCAGGTAATTGCAGGCTGATTATAGTGTTTCATCTTGACATGGAAATAAGGCTAATTCAGCATGTGATGAGTCTTCGACACTGTCACGATAGGACAGGAAAAGCAATGATGCAAAAGCTACTTGCCACCCTGTGAGAATATCTGAACTGATTATAAAGTCATAAATCATTTCACTTTACAAATCTTTTTGATCCGAATTGTCAGGTGTTTGCCACAACACAAAGAAAAAACTCCTAATTGGCTACTGCACTTCATACTAGTCAGGCAAAATATTTTTTAAGATTGATTTCAGAACAGTACAGGTCTAATCAAGACTCTTGACTCCACTGCTAGCAGGAAAATGTTGGGTTTTAAAGCCACATAATCAACATGAAGAATGATTTGCTAAACTTTGAGACATTTTATATTTTGTCTGAGCCAGGGCACCGCTCAACTCCTCAGATGTTGTATATGTGTGCCGATGTTCTTGTTTGCGTTTTGTGTGGTGGTGTCTGCCATGCCATTTTGTCTGTCTTTAGGGACTCCCTGGTCTGCCCACCCTGGCTGCTTTGCACAGCAATCAGATCCTGACCATGAAGGTTTGTTGCAATGGCTTAGCTGCGGAGTGAGACCCTGAGGATGGTCGCACACATTGAGACTTAACATGTTGAAGGCACACTTATCCCCTGGGCCCAGTTGATGAGAGAGCCAGGCCAGGCACAAGGAGGTCTAATTAATCAAACAAACATCAATTATCATCCTAGACCTAAGCTGCCATGATTTTTTTAACAAGAACTGGGGGTTTCCTTTCCATGTGAGATGCCAGGGGCCAATGAAAGCAGTAGATCCTACAGTGAAGGTATCTTTTCATAATGCGCAGTTGAATAGAAACAGGATTTACATTTTCTAACCAAGACATGGTCTGGCTGTCATCCACTGGTGTTAAATAAGTGGAAAGAACTGAAGTAAGGCATATTAAATGATAAATTTGAAGTGGCAAAAATTTTATTGATGCCCATGGTTTTCCACAAATCTCTCCATCCAATCAACCATTTTCTATGGGCTGTTGAGGTCTCAACCCCCTGGGCAATGGTGGTCCCCTCTTGTTCAAGAGCTGCATTTATAGTGGCAATATATATATATGGAAAGTATCTAAAATCACCTTGTAAATGTTGCCATTTAAAAGCAGTCTTAATACGAGGTGGCCAGTATAAACCTTTGCAGGGTTACTGTCCATAAGGACCTAATTATAGTTTTGAAGGTCAGTGTTGCCTAATCATTGTGTGCAGCTCCTTGGGTATGACTTGGCACTAAGCATGACTGTAATGACAGTGCTTTCATTGGGCAGAAGTTCCCATTTTTCCTAGATTGGCAAAATAAATATGCTGTCCTGCCACCCCTGAAGTCACAATTGTGGGTTATGGCACAAAATTAGGCCCAGACTTCCGAGGTTGCCACAGTGGAAAAGTGAGGATTTCTGCCGGTCAGTGAAGACACTGTTCTGAGGTGCCAAACCTGGGCCCACATCTAATCTATTTTTGCTTTTATTTCCTTGTCCTGTTCCTTTTCCTCTTTTTCCGGGAACTCATTCGACTATATCCTCTTCAACCTCTCTCACCTCTGACCTCCAACCTCTTGATCCTTGACACCTGCTCAGATGGTCTTCCCTAAGATCAATCATGGCTTTCTTTCCGCTGATCAGCAGCTCATTAAACGCCGGCTCATTAAGGTAGTGCCTGTCCTCACTCTTTTCCTTACTATTCCAAGATGCTTTTCCTCTGAGATCCACACTCCTGTTCAGTCTCCCTGGCTGCCACTCTGTAGGAATATACGGTTGTCAGATTGAAAATTGGAACTAGAAATAAATTCTACAAGCGCTGTAAATAATCTGTATATAGTGTTTTTGAGGGCCATCAGGTTTGATAGTACCACATATAGGGCATCTTCTCCCAATTACACTTATTTGTGCACAACTGGCCCAGTTGCTGCAACAACAATTAACAATAAAGCCTGCTTTAGGTTGGAGCCATGTGAGTGAAATATAGATTATTATGCCCATTTTCACACCAACTTTCAGGTTTTTGGAGATTTTTAACTGACAGCCATAGTAAACAACAGAGGCTGCTAAACGGGAAAATCACGAGTGCAGCTACAGGATGTGATCTGACACATAGTGACAACTAACATTTTTAACAATGTCAGCAAGGCTCATAAATTCTTTAGTCGTTTTGTCATCATAATTTGTTAGGACAGTTTCTCTGTTCTAAATAACATAAAATCCATGTTGACAGTGTAAAAAAGACTGAAGGCTCAAAATCATTATCTTCAGCTCTGAGAGTAATCATGTCTAATTACTTTTAGAATCTTCGGTGTGTGAGGAATAATAAATCAGAATGTCTCATGCCTGTTAGTACCTCTTTAAAAAAGTTAGAACTAATCTTTGTCTCAGCTTTCTCTACTAACCAATTTTCTTCTGCTCCTAATGAATATTCTTGCAGAGCTTGATGTACATTTTATCCACAGGGAGATCAAGGACAGGCAGGACCACCCGGCCCACCAGGGCCTCCAGGCCCACCTGGGCCAAGAGGACCCCCAGGGGACACCGGCAAAGATGGACCCAGGGGTTTACCTGGGCTCCCTGTAAGTACTTCCCAATTCATCAAACAAATGCACAACAGGAGACAAGGTTATAAAGGCAAAGTGACCCACACTCAGACTGGCTTCTCCTTCTACTGTACATCAGAAAAAAGAAGGATTTTGCCTCGCTCTTCAGATTTATATTTATCTTCTTTTTAAAATGTAACTCATTCCATGTGTGCTGGGCTGTCAGTGTCATTGTGTGCAAATTTATGTATATTCAGAGAAGGTCTAAAGAAAAAAAAACACACCAGTCAATTATTCAGTCAACTTTTCCAGGATCTAAAATGATTTCTGTTCTTCTGGCAGTACCCGAAAACTGAAGTGTAAATATATTAAGTGTTGTTTATTTGTTTCATTCCAACTAAGATCATTACTTTTTTCCACTCTTCCAGATGCTTGTTTCAGAACTGAAACAAGACTCTTGTTTGACTTGTTCGATTTTTCCAAAAGATTAGTCCAGCGCAAGGACTGCTTGTATGACTCAGTGCCTTTGCATGTGAGCAAAGCCCCTAAATGGAATAATGAAGAATATACCAGTTACATATGAAGAATTGTATAATCAATACTTTCATTTAAGATTACAACCTACTGCAGTAACTCATAACAGTGTGTGAGTGAGTGAGTGAGTGAGTATTGTTGTTCGGTTTTTGGTAAATGGAAATAAAAAGAAACAATTTATTTTATTTACAGGGCGATGCAGGAAACCCAGGAGAATTAGGCCCAATGGTGAGCAGACAATATCTACAATCATCAATAAATCCTTTCAGAGAATCATTATTCCAATGATGTTAATTATAGCATTTGTATTAATACCATAGCCTCTTATTATGTAATATGACACTATTAGCATATTAGGTGTAAGTACATTGTGATTGTGCTTATTTACAGATAAATCAGTTTTCATTAATGTATTCAAAGTGGATTTTATATTTAGTCACACACACAAATATAGGAATGGAATCAGAGTGCATATTGGGTTTTTTTTTTGTGAGGCCTTTCTAATTTCATACCTCTATTCTTAAAATAATTAATGTGTTTCAGAAATTATTTCAGACCAATGTGTCTTACATTTTACAGCCATTGTGATGAAACAGGATATTCACTGCAGAGTGTGCCACTTATGAGCTATTCCACAGCAATGAGGCCAGTTAAATCAATTACTTAACAATGCTGCTCCTCATTTGGAGCACCCGTATTTAAGCTCCATGTTAAATTGATTTGGTTCGTCTGATTCATTCAAACCATTCTGTGACTCATAAGAGTACATTTCATGAAAACTCTGTTACAATTGTTTTGTTTCACACATGAAACCCATTACAGGGCCAAACTCTTCATATTAACAGCAACTGAATTGCTTTTGCTGTTTAGCAATGCATTTAATCAAAGTTCCCTAATGCAAATGCAATGTGTATTGCAAAGTCAGCCATGGCCAAGATAGATGGTGGAATGAAAGGGGGTGTTGGTACTATTAAGGAACATGGGGGTGCCTGTGGGGTAGGGAGAGAACTCCATGCCATAACTGCAACTATAGGGCTGGAAAAGAAAGAACGTTTGAGTGAAAGAGAGTGCTTTTCACTCCAAGAGATTTTGCTGATACCTCAAGATCATATGACATTAGGTCATTTACACTGTCAAGATGACTCAGGAACCTTTGTCTCAGTGTAGACTCAGACTTATACATTTTTAATCCAGTTCACTTTCAAGTGCACCCGAGAATGCTCTGCCATTTTGGACACCTTTCCAAACTATTTACACATCTTTATACATCTGCTGAGATGATCACACATACCACTAAGTAGTTTTTTCAGTTTATTAAATTATGCAGTTTGTCCTATTATTTAACGAAAGAAAATATGGCAGAGGCAGGTTAAAATCAACTCCTGGAAGCACAACATCACTCTCAATTAAGGCAAAATGGCTTCTGCATTCCTTCAGGAACAACCGTGGGCTTTATGTTTCAGTGGTTTATGTGAACAGTGACACTAATGTACTTTTAACAAGAAGGAATGTCATCATCAGGGGATCCATCTGCCCATAAACAGAGTGGAGTTAGTGTGCATGCATCCCAGCAGTTGTAAAAAGATATGCAGCCACCAGGGAAACGTGACGGGGCAAGACAAGATTATTTGTCTCTTCTCCCTCACATATTAAAATGAAGGTATATGAAAAATAAACTGAGATTTAGATGCACATTTTGAATATGACTGGATGGCTAGTGAATATCGGGGCATTTCCACATACTGTAGAGTAACATTTTCATGTAGGCTATGGTAACAGAGGAGAGGAGAGTGAATTCTATTGTTTTCCAAAGACATCCAGGACATGTGGTGCTGGTTAGTAGGATTAAGCACTTGTAGAGCTGAGAGGAGAGGGAAAAGGGGAAATATTTGGATGCATCTTTTCATAATCATCAGTGCCATAAGGTCTCTCTGGGGGGAATTTAGGGCTCTTTTGCTTTCCAAAGGTGGTTTGCAGTTGGGCTTACAGTTTGCCTTGCCTTGTGTGTGTATGTGTTGGCTGGGGAGGATAGAATTTATTTTAAAGGGCTAGATATGGAACATCATGTAATTTAGATGTCCTGTGATGTCCTTTGAAAAGAGACCCTGTTATCACAAATAAATCCAGTAGTTTCCTACTAAAGTTGTGTCATACTTCTCCTCTTGCAGCAATAAGCATTGCAATTATTTTTCCCATTTATTGCACACCATTATCAGCACAATACAGAGAGGCAACTCTACACACTGCCCACATTACAAGGTCAGTCATAATGGCCTTTATTTGCTCTGAAAGGTCCCTTCAGTGAAACAAGTAATTGAGTGCTCTCAGGTACCCCCAGACTAATTAGTATTGGAGTGGATGCCCTAACCTCAGTCATGAGTTAAAAGGACTTTGCAGATAAACACAGGAACAACATCAACTTATGGGTTAAAGATGTTCATTAAAGCAAAAGAAAGGCAATGGCATGCAGCTTTTTCATCATGGGAATTTTTAAACAGATCAGCGCTGCTTTTGTATTTTTCTGAATGGCTTTTTAAATCTGCAAACAAAGATTTAGCCAAGAGCCTCGTTTAGCTTGGAATATGAAGCGAGAGAAATGCAATGTTTGTTAGTCAGCAGACCACACATTACCTCTGGAGACATATGGAGAATCTCATTTCTGGCCTTTCTATGTACTGTGTACTGTGAGCATTTAGCAATTGTCTCATTTCAAAGAGTCTTGAATATGATGCTTCAGGTCTGTGTCAAGTGTAGATGCCATAATTCATCACTGTGTCCAAACACTGGTGTGTAAATGCTTTGAGCAAGCGCAGATGCGTCAGAGGCCATGCACATGCAATGGTCTCTTCAGCGGCCTTCTGCAGGTTGATGGTCACAGGAAGCCTAGCGGGTACGAAATGCTTCCTGTGCAATGAATGCACTTGCACTTTTGCGTTCATGGTGGACAGTATTTCTCACAGCTTCACCCCTAAACCACTCATTTAAGTTTAGAGTGTGCAAGGAAAACAGGTATTTCTTCCCCTTTCCCTATTTTTGTAAATGTGAAGGTATAAATAAAGAGCTGTAAAGATAGATCCAAAATCTATCTGAAAAATATAGAGTAACAAAAAAAAATATGGGTAACAAATGTATTCTGAGATCTGATACATGAAAGTAGATTCTTTATTCATGAATCAATTCAGGCATGGAATGCCTGATACTGCAACATTTGGAAAATGTTTTCATACTGCATCATGTAGTGTTTTGCTTCTTTTCCAGGGACCTGAGGGCCCTCAAGGACCAAAGGTATGGCTGACAATATATTACATAAAATATGTAATTAAGCTTTTCCTTCAAAATTATTTCATTCATAAATTCAAAAGGTTTACATAAAGTTCACATGAAAGTGTAAAAGATTAATTTTTTCCAAAGTTTAATGTCATTTTCATATAGTCATTAAACCATTATGTTCTGCTATTCTGAATTTCACACAGAGAGGCTTAACAAAGGCTTGGCTGGATTTATTAGAAAAAATAACATTAAAACAACTGTGAGAGTGATAGAGTTAGACAGAGGGAGAGAAAGCAGAGCGCTGAAGCAGAGGTTTCACTGTCCCACTGGGACTGATGTGGACAGCAGATGTAGCTTTTCCTCCTGGCAGGTAGCTGCCAGTGTTTTTCAAAGTAACCTAATAAGACACTTCCCGTCTGAATCCTCATCTGTCGACAAGCTTGTGTTGCCCCTAGGGTTTAATGACATTTCTACGCTGATGACTAACACATTAAGGGTTCACCAGCAGTCCTTATTTGGACACATACACACTTATACATTGTTCAGGCAAAATAAAATACTAATTGATGCATCTATTTTACATTGTAGAACACAACTTAATACTCGAAATTAAGACTCAGGAACCTTGCAAGAGGCTATGTAGTAAACAAAAAATTGTAAAAAATTTAAATGTTTTTTGTTTCATTTGTTTCATTTTTTCTGTAATGACCGAATGTGCTGTCATGAATGTAAAAGTAGACAACACTGAACAATCTGATACATGAAACCAATAATACATGAATATATCAAATCATCAACAGAGTGAAATATATGAATCAAAGACTGTCTGGCCTTAATTTCAGCTCTTTTTGTGTCTTTTTGTGACTTGTTCACTAAAGTTGGTTTTGCACTACGTGGTTGGATTGTTCCATAACAGACGTTCTTTACCTCTTTCCACTGCGTTGATGCCATTGTTTTTTTCACGGTGGTGGTTCCCTATTTGAAACGCATGCTGCTTTGTTCGACTGAAACATTATTTGGTGCCAGTACCCCTAAATTGACTCAAACAAGTACCAGAACCTTGCTTGTCTGAAACCATGATGCTAAAAGAGGAGGATGGATTGTGTGATACCACTTTAGATAATGTCTGACAACACAATTTAGGGCTTTTTACCATTTGTATAGTAAGTGTTGAGTATTGATTGTGGTTGTTGTAGTGATGTCACCAGCTCTCACTGTGCTCTAACATTGGGTCAGTTCTGACTGGTTCCCAACTTTATCCAAGGACATGCACTGGCTCCAGTGTCATGGGAAATGGGTGTTTTTGGACTTGCCAGTTGCTGAGAAGGAATCACACTGGGTCACAGAGAGTTTAACCTGTTTCAGTTTAGACTGAAGCTCATTTTAGCTCCTTTTCATTATATAAATTGTATAGACTCATAAAGAATTTTTCTATTTTCTAAATATGAACTAGCCAAAACAAGTCAACTGTTTCAGACTGTTTATTTTACTTGTAGGGGTCATTAGGGTCTCCAGGTATTCCAGGCATTGATGGACAGAAGGTAAGAAAAATGTTATGTTTGTTTATGGCTCAGTCTGGCTGAGAGATATGTCTGACTATATAAGACTATTCAGTTTAGTCTGTCTACTTGGATTTCAGGACTTAGATAAGGTCACAAAGCCTATATTCCTTTTCACCTTTTCACCTCCTCACTTTTAAGCATTTAGATCAAGATATAAGATACTGCTATTCTTAATAGTCTTCAAAGCATATTTGAGCACAGTAGGGATTGAATAAACACAAATATGTAAATGACTGGACACTTAACAGCATCTATGTTAATGGAAAAGCCATGTATTCGAGGTAGGCATGCTCTTTTTTTTTTGAGTATATTGCGTGGCCCCATGAAATTGATACCTGGTAAGCAATCTCACCCAAAACAGATTATTTATGGTCCTTTAAGCAGATTTCATGCAAATAATTAAGCTCAATTGCATCTAATAAAATATATATCACCCAAAGAATCATATTCAGTTGATTGGTCTTTTATTATTCCTTGTATTTTCAACATTATGGACAAATGTTAACCTAAAGGCAATCAGTAGTTACAGGAGCAGACCCCCTGGAGGAAATTAGACACAATGGTAGTAAGTGGGATTGGAACCTGGGTCTTCTGGTTTATAGGCGAGTGTGTTACCCACTTGGCTTGTA
Organism: Denticeps clupeoides; assembly: GCF_900700375.1. Taxonomy (NCBI): domain Eukaryota; kingdom Metazoa; phylum Chordata; class Actinopteri; order Clupeiformes; family Denticipitidae; genus Denticeps; species Denticeps clupeoides. The sequence continues at coordinate 24,723,007 of NC_041707.1, forward strand.
CCAAATATCTGCAGTCTATTGACTGGTATTAACAAAAGACCACTGCCCATCTGAACAATCAACAATTATGTATGTGTATAAGAAATTTAAAATATGCTTTGGGAGCTGCTAGATAAAAAAAACATGCCTGCAATTCAATGATATTGTACATTCTTCGACCAGCCATGTTGTGTAGAGTTCCCTTCAGCCACCCGAACAGAGGTCTCTACCTCTTGAGGTGACCTGCTGTCATCTAGCATCACAATTTGGCCAAAAGTCACTAAATCACACCAACACCTAGAACAGACTGATCATTTTCTAAATAATATATTTTTTTCATTGTTAATTATTTCTTCTGTCTGTGGATTTAATCTAGTCTATGTGAGGGTGATTAACACACCATTGCTAATTTTGAGCTGGTATTTCCATAGTTTTTACCACATGTAATGAAAAATGTAATACAGTAAATCTCATAGTATTGTTGTGTATCACTTTACTTTGCAAACAAAGAAATTGAGAATCTGAGATTAAATAAGAGAAGAAGAGAATCTGAGCAGGTCACACTGTGCATTCTGTCTGTAGGGGGAGATGGGTAGACCAGGATTAGATGGAACTCCTGGTGCTAAGGTTTGTGCCACATGCCTGGGAGAATTCTCAGAAAATCATGACATTGTGAGATTATCAAGTGCTTCTCATGCCACACCTGATCAAGCATCCACTGGCATCATAGTGTTTTGTGATTGAAAAAGTTGCCATTCCATTCAAATGAAATGGAAACGTCATTATCCACTGAACATGCATCCCATAGCTGCACTTTTCCGTAAAAAAGTGAGCATACATGGAAACCATGGCAAGTTCATCATTATTTCTGTTAAATTATACTCTGGCACATGTGGGCATGTAATAGAACACAACCTTGTTTTTGCATGCATGTAATACATCACATCTGGGTGTGAGGGAGTTTACTTTAGAATGAAGGACAATATTTGGAAAATGTCTCTCTCAGTAAATGCCCCAAGGGAAGAAGAAGCTGAAACACGATACGTTTTTTTTTTTATTGAATACGAATTTAACCCCAGATATGATCTAATCAGGGCAGTCCCAATTTACTACAAAACTCCCAAGATTTATATGTTTAACACACTCTGCTTTCTTTTCCAATAGGGTGAAATGGGAGAACGGGGTGAGAAGGTAAAGATTTTTTACTTGTTAAATTAATTGCCATGTGTTTTTTCTGTTAGAGCCTTATGTACATTTTGGCCTGCTTTGGCATCATTAAAATCCCACTGAAAATGCAGCCTACATTTGAGTCTGTTGTTGTCTGTGGCACTTAAACCCTCTGATTCTTTGACAAAATATAGTAGGTGATGCATTTTTCACCCTGCCCATGCTAGATGTAGCCCATTGTTTCTGTGTTTCCAGTGGTCTGATGGAAAAGTTAATCTATGCCAATTAGGAGGCAAGTTGTTATGGTGAACAAAGACAGTCAGCTAATCTCAAGATAATGACTTTATTCGTAATTGTTGGCTGTGAATGAATGAGAAAGCAAATATCTGGCCAGTTCCAGGGGCCTCAAGATGTAGGAGGGAAGTGTATGACTCACCTTAGTCACACACCACACACCCTCATCCCAGCGACCAAACAAAAGGCTTACTTGTTCGGTGTGTCTACTCATCAGAATAGTGATGGCTTTATTGAAGACTTTGTGGGAAGTCTGCGGGATACCAAGCACACAAACGCCATTGTCCATGTTAAGATATGGTTTTACTCTGACATTTTATTATATGAAGGCATTTGATATCATGTAGTCATTTGAAATGTATTATTGAAAGAATTCACAACAACAATTATTAACTCATTTACTCTAAACTATACATGTGGCGGTCTTACTGTATGATTAGAATTTTCACTAATATGCTGCTTGTCTTTTTGGTAGGGTGATATGGGAGATGAAGGGTCAAAAGGTGAAGCAGGTGAAAAGGTAAGCTTTAAAGTCTATTGTAAATGTTCTTAACATGGACGTCTTACAGAGAAATGTCTAAATAACTCACTGAACTGCCACTGTAGTAGTAATCTAAGATACAATGATGAATTCTGTGAGTCGTTATTCATGGGTGCACTGTAGTCTGTAATCCTACAAAATAATCCTACATTTCTATGAAATTTTTATTAAACCAAGAAGCATGCCATTTCTATCATGAAAGCAATGCCATGTGAGTTAGTAACTTCACTGCAGGTAAGAGATTCATGATTCAGAAAAGGCTCCCCGGGTCCCATTCATGGCTGCCCACTGCTCACCAAGGGTGACTGGTTAAAAGCAGAAGACACATTTCGTTGTGTCACCGTGTGGTGTGCTGTGTTTCAATCACTTCACTTTCATTTCACTTACCTGCATGCCCACCACTGACACTTTCACGAAATGATCTCATATGTTTAATAAAAAAAATAGGCCAGAGTATCTTTGAATGACACCTTTTTGATGCACATAATCCAACCAATCAGAACTAAGCATTAATCCAGTTCATGTAAATAGCACCAAGAAAATTAGAAAAAAAAAAATCCTTCTTGCCCAGTGAAAAAGTTTTAGTACTTTACTTTTCATGACCATGTGCTTTGTTAGTAGTTTGTTTTGTCATCTTGTGCACAAACAAAAGTACATCAGGAAACATGAATGATGAGCATCCCTGCCTCATCTAGAGTGCTAATGTGCTTGTGAGAACCCTGTTCAAGGACTGAATCTGGACTCGCGGTATTCCAAAACCCCATCATAACATCTCGTCTTGAGATGTTATCATCATAACATCTCATCTTGAGAAAAAAAGCGGAGGAGAAACAAATTCTATAAGAGCCCTGCAAGCAGTGCATATTAGCAAGTCTAATCACAACTTTTTCTTATCAAATGCATTTTTATTAAGTTCTTAGAATGTGTTCTGTCTACACTATTAAATCTAAAACGTTTTTTTTTTTTTATTCCAGTGGCATTCAATGCAAAAGATTCTTAAAAAGCAATTACTTTTTGGTGTGATGGATGTAAATATTTAATAGGGTGTGAAATTAACTGTGACTTACTATGCATGTCCAACCCTGCCAATTTTGGGGGTGGAAAACTCTATTTGGGTTTGGTGTAAGTAAACTCTCTAATTGGGTCTTAAGTAGCTTTCAGGCAATACTGCGCAATCTTGAGGTCAGCGCTTACCCGAGATGCCTGGACAGAGTTCAAGGGCTGGCAGTTTTTTGGTCTGTGAACAGCTTTGTGGGCATTCTTGATTCTCATGCAGAGCTGGTCATTAGAGGCTAACCCAACCCTTGTTTTAACGTCATGGCCCCAGAGCGGCACAGCTTAAGTATGGCTATAATGCTGAATTTTCTACTCTCACACATTGCTACTCTTGTTGGGTTTTATGGTACAAATTAGCCACCACACACTTTTCAACTTAACAGCCAAGCCGCTAAGACTCTCCTTTACCTCTCTGGCCTCACCTGGCGCCTGCTTGACTCACAGTGGCATTAAATCAGCACCTACACTGGGATTTGAACAAGCTACCACGTCGCCCATCCTTCGCTGCAGCAGCGTTGGCCTTCCCTGCTGTGAACTTGCGATGAGGTAACAGACTGTTGAGTGAAGTCCTCTTGGGCCAGTCAGATGGCCTTCTATCATGGAGTGACTGCACTAGACCATGTTGTTCTGCTTAAGTGGTATTTCATTTGGTGTTCATTAAGGTTTGTGTCAGGGTTCAAATCAACCTCTCGCAGTCCATTGGTTTGTCTGCACACTTCATTTCTCTTGTCATGATTCCCTGGAAGTAGCTCTGGCTATGTTTTAATTATCTGTGCACCTTCTCTTGCCATAAGTTGCACAGCTTTTAATCATAGCCTTCGATGTTACATCAGCCAATTTATTATTCCAGTAAAATCAAAACAGGCTGCAAATTGCTCTAATGTCAACATTTGACAAATTGTGAATTGCATTCAAGGTGTCAGATTAAATGTCCTCTCTGTTTTCCAAAAAGGCAAAAAAGATTTTCACTGCCATCGGTGAGCACACAGACATAATGTTTTATGATGTTTGGAGAGCCACATCTCACATTTTAGCCCAATGGTGGCCCAGGTCATAGGTTTCAATTTCTCAACAGATTTTAAGAGACAAATAAATGGGAACCACATGCAATGCATTATTGCTCTTGTACAACACTGCCAAGGCCCAACAGGTGCACAGCGGAATTCACTTTGATGTTTGATCCCTTAAACTTTAAACTGCTCTATAAAGTCAAAACATGTCAGGAATTATCTTAGAACCTCATGGTTGTAGTCCATTTATGCCTTGTAGTTTAAAATATGATCCTCAGTTTGCAACCTGGACAGCAGGTTCAAGCTTTTAGTGAATGAAATGCCTGAAAATACCTTGTCATGTGAATTAATTATGATAACTTGTGAAAGCATTTAATTAAAATATTATTGTGAGTGTTCCAAGATGTTGTTTGCAGAGTGACCGATGTTAAGGGTGGGTTTAGTGATGCCCATCTGTAACTGTTAATGCAGTTTATTGGCACCAACAAAACATGTAGCAATTAAACATGCCTTGTGTGCTGTGCATCATAATGACTTCCATAAAAGTCGGGGCAGGCATTCTTCAGCAACTTGTGAGCGCACGGTGCATGTGAAGTGGAACCGCAGATCCAGCACCAGGCAGAGGGCCCAGCCCTTGCTCCCAGCTCCCACCAGCCTTAATCATCCTTCAGCCCCCAACCCCTATCCCCCTCCTATCCCCCTTTCCCTTTCTCATCTGAGGCACATGCCCTGCCAATTAGTGTTAAAGGCCTGAGGTTTTTATTTAGGTTGTTCCACTAAAAATGATACACCCAACTAAAGTGCTGATTTTCCTCTGCGGGCGGTTAAGCAATGTTAGTGTTAGGAGGCAGGACATGCAAATGCTTCTCTGTTGGGTGTCCATTACTGGACCACAAAAGTGGCAAAAACAGTGGCGACTGAAGATCTGGGATGTTTCTTAATCAGTCTGTTATAAATGGTTAAATAAAATTGCTATAATATTAAATAAAATGGTTAAATATTAAAATATTTAAAATGGTTATAATGTAAAATTAGATGAAAAAACATTGGGTATATTATGGCATTGTGGTTTTCTGCTGGCATATTTGTGCGTTTTTATTAACATATTTCCATCGGAACAGTTGTTAGCTAACCTGTACGCCTTCCTCGGATCTTTTGTATTGGTGTTCAAAATATATTTAGCCCTACTGACACCATTATGCCTCAAAATTCCCAAATGGAAGAGAAAGGAAGCATTTTCATCATCACCAGTCACCCTAAAAGCATTTCAACAAAACTTTTCTCTTTTTTTTGCAGGGTGATGCTGGCTCTTCAGCAGCAGGAATCAAGGTACATGCTTTAGCCATACATCATTAGATCAGTTGCGTCCACAAAGATTTTTGGTTCTGTTCTGATTTAGTGTGATGCAGTAGACATAACTTTATTCATTTTTCTGATTACAGGGTGAACCAGGAGAGGCAGGACGTAGTGGACAAAAGGTAATATCACATTATACTTATCATTTTAATGCCAGGGCATGAGTTGGGATTTTTTATATACATGGGTATTGAATTATTGGTATTATATGGTCTTAAGCATTAACATCGGCATAAGATTTACTAACATGCTTTTATACACATTATTGCCTTTTTATTAATAATCTTATGTATCAATCTTACTGCACTCTGCCTGAACTTGAATTAAAACCTCTTCTATCTGTATTTCAAATGTCTGAGAATTAGATTTTATTTTAGATTTGTTCATTTGAGACATGGCAGCACAAGATTGAAGATTGCTAGGGTTACTATAACTGCACTCCATCACATCTAACTACACCAATTTACACTCAAAGTTTTATCCCATGATTTCCCCCCATAATTTTCTGGGCAGAAAATGGAACAGTTGGTGGACTCTGCTGCTGCTATGTGAAGGCCTTGGTCCTGCGTGCCATGCAGTCTGACTTTTATTCTTTTATATTATAGCACTCATCGTCTGTGTCTATTTGCTTTCTTCTGCCTTTGCTTTCACTGTACTTTATTGCTCATTCTGATGGCCATCAATGCAGTGCTGATCTTCACTGAATAAATCATTTGGTAATGTTCAGTGGTGCTTGAGAATTTGCATTTCAGTGGCAAACACACTGTTCATCAACTTTACATCACTTTCAGGAGGGCTGTAGAGCAGTATAAATTTATAGGGGACTTGGTGGTCTCAGTTGCATTGAATTTGATACTGCTGACAGTACTCCAAGTATACAATATTTTAAACAAATAAAAGAAAAATCTAAACAAAAAAAAGTGAGGTAGTCTCAAATGTATATGCCATTTTTTCTCAGATTCTGAGATGAAGGAAATAAATGTAAACCTTTCATTAATACATTAATATATTTGTTTATATGTTTATATATATGTTTATAATGGGCACACAGAGAAACCAATTTATTATTTGACCCAGATTTAGCAAAACACTGACAAGGCATCACAATAAATTACAATTACAGACCAAGTTCCTGGATAAATCAAGATGGAATGGACATTTCTTGGTTGTGCTGGGTTTCTAGGCTTCCTGCCAGGATTAAAATCTTAATTATGGCGCTTTTCCTATGTAGGGAGAGCCAGGACTTCCAGGGCTGCCTGGACTTCCCGGGATAAAGGTAAATGTTGTGTGTTTGTCCACAAATCCTTGCATTTTCCCTTTTCATTCCTAAGACCTAGCTATTCCATTCTTCCCCTAGACCTCAACAGTACAATCCAATAGCACACTACCACTCAGCATTCAACATGGATTTAACCGTCAAAGACATTTGTAGATGGCTATTGTTGACTTAGCTACCAGCTTGTACAGAATAACTGAGTTGATGTCATAGGTGTGACGGTAGAGGAATCCTAACTGTCCATGAAAACTAAGAAATGCAATAAAAAATAATAATAAAAAATCGGTGGCTGCCTGATCTAGTAATCCTGGTGAAAAAAATAGACATATTTGCAAAATACATGATAGATTTTGCTCATACATTCTTGTGTACAGAGTGGAATGACCACTGAACAGTAGAAAAAAATCTGAAACCTGCTAAAACCTGCAAATGTGAGCCATGACAAAACAAGCATGGGAAAAGTTGCTAGGTTGGCTTGTTTGGCTGTTTCATCTATGTATGCACGCAACCTGTTGGCATTGTTTAATTAAAAAAACAAATACATTTATAGCATATCCATTTTATACAACCCTGTTTTGTCTTCACTAACAGTGTAATACTCGCACATTCTTCTGCAGCTGATAAATCTGGGGGCAATTTTTGTAGGTTGCCAGTGCTCATGTTCTCATTCTGCACCCATTCACCTTTACTTTGTGCATTTTTAACATCTGTGATACAGTCAAGTCAGACCTTAACGACTGCTTGGCAGAAAAGATTTTAACATTGTGTAAGTTGTGATACACAAGGCAACCTTTTGAGAAACAGCAAAAGGGTGAGTGCAGAAATCCAAATGTTTTTGGGTGTATATAACATGACAATTCAAATGATGCCAAATTACTTTTTGTTGATCAATACAAAAAACCTGCATATTTGTGCTTTGTGCAAAAAGGTGAACTGTGTATCACAACCATAAGGCTATCAGACTTAACAATAGTCAGAAATGTTCAGCTTGGTGTTAATGATTTTTTTACATAACCTTATTGTTGGCCTTATATTATTTGATCAAAGTCTTTCAATTCAATTGAAAGCCATAAGAGGACTTTCATGAAACATCCTTTATGAAACATTAAGTCCACATATTGAAATTAATTTATTAAATGTTTTATTTCTATCAAGAAAAACCTAAAATGTCAATCATCAGTAAAATGAACAGTTTATTTTTATGTGACTTTTAGGGAGAACCTGGTTTTCTTGGACCCCAGGGGGAACCAGGGCTTCCAGGTCTGCCAGGGACGAAGGTAAATCACTCCACAGCACTTAAATCAACATGCCAGCACAATGTAATCCTGAAGCCAATCCATGCACATGCCTAATGTAGCCCACTTATCAAGGTGTGGCCATTTTTTACTACCTGTTTCTCTAATTTAGGTAAACTTTAGGTAAACACAGGAATATAAATGCACTTTTATTTTCAATATTTATCATAATTACTATTAAGGTGCTAAATGTTCAAGGTTAAGAATCATGGAAAATGTTCATGGACTGTATTTTCATGGTAGTGCATGAGGAGTGCTAATTCATTCAGTCGTTAATTTCTTCAGAATTTAAATAAATAAATAGATACAAAGGTCTTGACAGTAACCTTGGAAATGAGATTCAGGTTTAGGGCCAAACAATAAGGTTTTTATTCATGTGTCTATTGTAAATGAATATCCACATCTATTGCTATTATCTTTTGATATTGCCACCAAGACAAACATGCAGATGAACACATTTCAATTTCCCTATGGTCGATCAACACACACAACATAAGATGGTCAAATGTGCTGGTATGGACAATGTAAAAATATACGTCAAACTTGCTTCACCAGCTAAATTTGCGCATTTAGTTTATTTCAGCAAGATTATAGCAACAGTTGAAGTGATTGTCACACGTGGTACACAGCAGCACAGCACACGGTGCACACAATGAAATTTCTCCTCTGCATTTAACCCATCACCCTGAGTGAGTAGTGGGCAGCCATGACAGGCGCCCGGGGAGCAGTGTGCGGGGACGGTGCTTTTGCTCAGTGGCACCTCAGTGGTACCTTAGCGGACCAGGATTCGAACCAGCAACCTTCTGATTATGGGGCCACTTCCTTAACCACTAGGCCACCACTGCCCCTGTAACATCGCCCATGTAGCATCGCATAGGCAATCAGATTAATATGATAACCAACCCATGTGTCAACCAACCCTTGTCACCGCTATGCCATGCCTTATGAATACAATAGATTTATTTTCAAAGGAATGTCTGTGTTAAAATATATTATTAATTTCAGATTGTATCATCATTACTGGGTTGTGTTTTTAAAAAGTGGTTATTTGATTCTGTTTGCTGAAATTATATGTTTATGAACCTGAAATGTCCAGCTGTACACATTATTATTATATTATAGCACATCAACTTACATACATTTGTATTTTAAACCCATTCTTCCTTGAATTGTATTGGATATTGGATCCAACTATATAGGATATACTGACATAGTAGTTATTTTATTCCACTCTTTATATTTTATTCTAAATGAATTGCCAGCTTGCAGCAAATCTCAATTCAGTGACTTGCCACTTCATTAATCAACTTAATCTGAAAAGCTCATTAAAGTGAATTAGCTTTGAGTATCAATTGGGCATGAGGCAACAGAAAGAAGGACAAAGCATTCACCATGACTTGCTATAGGTAACAGCATGATATATGACTTGAAACACAGGCAGGCAATATTATCCAGATCGTGGTGGTGTGGGTGCAGGATTCTGCGGAAAATCCCAATTTAGACAACAAATTGGAGATCCAGTTTGTTCTCATACCTGGATTGAGCAGCTCATCCATACTCTTCCCAGAAAGCAGTATTTAATCCAGCCCATTAGAAATAAATGTGGAGACCCTTTAGTTACAGAGAGTGAAGACTGCCCTCTACTGTTCATTATTACTAAGAAATCTTGTGAAATTAAGTGAGTTCAAATTCCAAATCAGAAGACTACCCAGTGCAGGGAAAAGGAATTGTGAGAAATGACCACAGACATGTGACTGACTGTATTTGCCACACATAATTCATCTCAGTATTCAGAGACTTCTTAGTTTCAGGATCAGGATCTACACAATGAAGCATCCTGCATGCAGATCTCACATACCAAATGTCCCACTTGATCTACAGAAAGCATTTGCCTCTGCAGGGTGAGCGAGGAGAACAGGGGCTGCCAGGAATCGGCGAACGAGGAGACCTTGGACCCGCTGGACAGAAGGTCTGTGGTGTGGTCATCAAGTGGGCAAAACCACTGAGGTCAACGCAAAGGAGGTCATGCAGGAAAGCATGACTGTGGTTTTAAATTTCTGCATTCCACATATTTGCTCCATGCAAGGACATTGTATTTTCCAGAATGTTTTGAGCATTGTGTGAGCAACGTTGATCACAAGATTCCAGTGGTTACACACTGGAGGATATTTGCCTCCCTCTAGTGGTGTTTTTAAATAACTGATTCTGTGAGAAGCCAAAACTTAAAAAAAACAAAACATCTAAAATGCTCTGGCAAAAAAGATTTACATTAATTTCCATTTATTGAGCATATTCATTACACTTGACTTTTTCATTGATGTTAAAACATGTAATTTATCTTTCCATCATTTTCATAATCAACACTTCCAAGAAATAACAGCTCTCAGTATCAATGGCTTACGCCCATCAATTCAATCTCCTTCTGGGACCATATGCTCACAAATTTCAATAAAATAACAGTTCTGAAGCATTTTCTCATGTACACCACCATGTGCAGCACCGTGTACACCTCCCCAATCACTGGGTTGTCTTCCAAAAATTATTAAAAATGGTAAAACTAGACTAAATTTCACACAGGAAAATGAGCAAAATCCAACTTCTGAGAAATAACAATTCCCATATGCAGGTATGGGAATTTTGTGGAAATGTTCAAGTAGCAATCCATGAATTCCTAAGTAACATGACATGACACAGCGGCCAAGTTCTGTTAGCTATCCACAACCATTATATACACCTTAACCACAAATACCATGAGTCTGCGTAAAACCAATATGTACTGATCAATTATATGTTATTATGATTATTATGAATATGTTATATGTTATTATGATTATATGATCTATTATGTTTTTTTTCCAGGGAGCCCAAGGAGAATCTGGAACCCCAGGGCCAAAAGGGTCAAAGGTGTGTTTAATGAACTCTGCTCTTTTTCTTAAAAGATGACCTGTATGACTAAATTACTAAATCATGGAAACTTATTTGGATTCTTCATGAAAGGTTTTGCTCTCTCAATTATTCCAGGGTGATGCTGGAGACAAAGGAGATGTGGGTGCAATGGGACCTAGGGTAAGCCCTACAAGAAACTTGTAACAAAGCAGTTGCCAGATTCACAAATCTCTTTTTTGGGTTTTCAGTTGAATGTGTATCATTACGGCAGGAAAAGGTTGCCATCACAAGTTCTATAAACTAGAGGGCAGTGTTTCACTTTTTCATAAAAGGTTTTTAACAGGAACTGCTGTTAGTAAAAAAAATATATTAATAATAAAAGGCAGGTCTGGTTGCAGGATCAGACATCAGAAAACGTGTGTTTCCCTGCTGGGTATGAAATTATCATGACACACTAGGAATCAGAAATAGGTATCTCTATGTGCAGGATCTGTGTCACCGCTGTGCAAAAAGTAGCCTGTGTTAAATATTGTTATACGTTTAAGCCAAGAACCACTGAAAGCAGGTACACCTTATCCTGACTGAAATGAACTGAACATTGTGCTTGAACTTATTGAACTTATCTGAAACCACATTGAAATATCAGCTGCCAAGTGTAATGTATGTTACATTCTTTTAGACACAAGGGTAAAGAAAGGCAGAAATATGAATGACAATGAGGGACAGGGGTGAGTTTCTCTTCACAGGAGCCCCAGAGAGACCCCAGGGCATACAGCACTCAAAAACATTCATATTTATGGATTAGTCAAATTATCTCATTTATGTTTGCTAGCATTTTTTTTCTTGCTTTAAAGACTGTATGGAATCCATGATATTTTCTGTCATACCTTCACACAGGGTCCATCAGGGCAGAAAGGTGACCAGGGCATTACTGAAATCATTGACTACAATGGGAACATCCAGGAAGCTCTTCAGGTCAGAAATCTCATAACCCACACCTTGGTCAATCCATATACAACAGAAATTGCCATTCATTTCAGTTTAAAACTGTGGTATCGGTAATGGTAAAACCACATTAAACAATTGGTGCAATTAGGTGCAAATCAATTTCACACATAACCTCAGGTTCTGTCTGGAACATTACTGGTAATCTTATCTTTCACCTCCCTCCCACCTGGCCTTCAACAGAAGATTACCACTATTACAGTGACGGTAATTCATCTCCATCTTGTCTGCGTTATATGAGTGCTACACCTTTGCTCAGCATGAACTCTACCCCACCTTCCATAAACTAATATTGTATATACGGTCTGTGTTGATCTTTGTGTGTGTTAGAAAAAAACCACCACAACATAAACATAAAACTCATTTTATGTTCATGTTGTGGTGTTAATGTGATTGGTCATGTGTGTGGTTTCACCTGTTTCACACAAACTCTAGTAACCTACTCTCTCCTTCAGCTCAGTTTCTCAGTATAAGGTAACACTTCAGAGGGGTGCCACAAGACATTTTAGATGACCTCAGCCAAAAAGAAGGCAGCACCATTTCTCTTACCTGCTTGCCTTCCTCTGAATAGCAGTGCTACACTGCAACAGCTATGTCTGAACTGTGCTAAATATTATTACTAAGCTATTGATTCTGAATACTTCATAAAAGCTGCAACAAGATCAAATTTTTGGATTTTTTTGGATTCCATCTTTACAGTATTGTTCAAAATAATAGCATTGCAATGTGATTAACCAGAATAATCCAGGTTTTTAGTATATTTTCTATTGCTACATCGCAAACAAGTTACCATATAGTAGTAGATTCTCAGACAACAAACAAGACCCAGCATTCATTATATGCACACTCTTAAGGCTGTGCAATTGGGTAATTAGTTGAAAGGGGTGTGTCCAAAAAATTAATTGTCTGCTATTTAAAAAACATTTTAACATAAACAAAAACAACATTTTTGTTTCTAGGATTTAGCAATCCTGTGAATCACTAAACTAATATTTTGTTGTATTTGTTTGTTTTTATAAGTGATTCACATCTGAATGGCATGGAGTCAACAAACTTATGGCACCTTTCAGCTGTTATTCCACTACATGATTCTTTAACAACAGTCCACATTCCATTTACATTTCATTTACATTACAATTCATTTACATGATTCAGAAACAGTATTTTTGATATCACCCCACAAGTTCTTGATTGGATTAAGCTCTGGGGATTGGGCTGGCCACTCCATAACATTAATTTTGTTAGTTTGGAACCAATACTTTGCATGTTTGCTACTGTGTTTTGGGTCATTGTCTTGTTGAAACACCCATTTCAAGGGCATGTCCTCTTTAGCATAAGGCAACATGACCTCTTTAAGTATTTTGACATATGCAAACATATGCAACATAGGCCCAACACCATAGTAGGAGAAACATGCCCATATCATGATGTTTGCACCACCATGCTTCACTGTGTACTGTGGCTTCAATTCAGAGTTTGGGGGTCATCTCACAAACTGTTGGTGACCCTTGAACCCAAAGAGAAGAAATTTTAATTTCATCAGTCCACAAAATGTTCCTCCATTTCTCCCTAGGCCAGTTGATGTGTTCTTTGGCAAATTGTAACCTCTTCTGCACATGCCTTTTTTTAAAATAGGAACTTTGGGGGGGATTAGCTTCACACAGATGTCATCTAACTGTCAGTACTCACAGATAACTTTGATCATTCTGGAACTGGTCAGTGGCTGAGCCTTTGCCATTCTGGTTATTCTTTGATCCATTTTGATGGTTGTCTTCCATTTTCTTCCTTGTCTCTCTGGTTTTTCTCTCCATTATAAGGCATTGGAGATCCTTTTAGTTGACTATAATTTTTTGCATCTCTTTATAGGTTTTCCCCTCTTCAATAAACCTTTTAATCAAAGTACTCCGTTCTTCTGAACAATGTCTTGAACAACCCATTTTCCTCAGGCTTTCAAATTCATGTTCAACAATTGCGGGCTTCATCCTTAACTAGGGGCCATCTGATTCACACCTGATTTTTCACAAAATTGATGACCTCACTGATTGAATGCCACACTGCTATTTTTTGAACACACCACTTTCAACTAATTACCCAAATGCACAGCCTTTAGAGCGTCATGAATGCTGGGTCTTGTTTGTTGTCTGAGAATCTACTGCACCTACTGGTAACTTGTTTGCCATGTAGCAATACAAATATACTGAAAATTTGGATTATTCTTGTTAGTCACATTGCACTGCTATTACTTTGAACATTACTGTATAAAACACAGTACCTTGACCTCCTACACATTGCCAAGTTCCAAACATGATGCAATGCTATACATATGTACTTTGTACATAGCTACATTGCACAAGGTGAATATCAGATCCTCCTTACACAGATGAATAATAATGTCTATTGAATACTGATTATTCATTTGAAATATGCTTGTGTGACAGGTTTTGCAAGACATCCATTGTGTGGAGTGATATGCAGTTATACATTTTTTATTACATTTGAAGCATGTTGTTGACATATTATTTGTTCTTAAAGGGGCACAGCAACCATATTCAAATATTTTGATCATGTTCAGGAAATATCTGAAGTGTTTAAATAGGTAGTCAATTTTTTTTTCAAAATATCATATTTAAATACTTATTTTCCTTGAAGAGGTAAATAAAGTGTGCAGTCATTCAAAAATGTGTGTACTGTGACAATACAATACACTTTATTTTGGCTAATTAATAAAAACAAGAATTTTAACTTAATCTTTTTTCAGTTATTTCAAACAATATCGAATAATTTTGAATTTGGACAAAAGGCCCCTTCAACTTTGTGTATAGCTATATTACCAGAATTACCATTGTATTTGAACAACAACCTTTGCATGTCACATTACTGAAAAGTTTAGTGTAACCCAAAATATTTTCTGCACTAGGGACCTCCTGGACCTCCTGGACCTCAAGGACCACAGGGTCTTAAGGTATTTAAATTAATACTCAATTAGCAATTTTCTTTATCCTGTCTTTCATAACTTTTTGACTGGAGGTGCAATGTTCATATAAGACTAAATGTTGACTGAGTATCAAACGTTGGCTATAAAAAGTTAGGATTTAAAGACTTGTATTTATTTTAAACCTAGGGTGAACAAGGAGCTCAGGGATATCCTGGATTAGATGGAGAAAGGGTAAGGATAACTCACCTTATATATTTGACAAATGACAAGTGTAAATGTATCTATTACTTATAATTTATTTATAAACTTTTATGTCATGTAAGGGAACAAAGGGTTCTAAAGGGGACACAGGAAATCCTGGAGTGTCAGGAGAGAAAGGATCATTGGGTTTGCCTGGATTACCCGTAAGCAGTAATCTATATATAGATCTTTGTGCATTCTCAAACGCATTCATGAACTTTCAGAAAAGTTCATGAATAGATGTTAGGCATGGTACACCTCAATATAATGCTCTGTAAATTTCCTAGGGTGTTAATGGCTTAAAAGGAGAGAAAGGAGATGCTGGCCTGCCTGGTCCACAGGGACCCTCTGTAAGTTATTGCATGCAAATAATTTGGAAGGAAAAATTAAACAGTTCACTGCATTCTAATTCATGAGTGGCAAATGTCTGCTGGAAGGATCATGTCTGAAATTCTTTTTTCTGACTGTCTCTATTTTACATATGCACATTTTTTTCACAATAGATTATTGGACCCCCAGGAGCAGCAGGGCCACATGGTCCCCCAGGTCCAATGGTAAGTTTAAATTTCTCATAAGAAAACTGAAAAACAGCACTTACACATATGTAAAGGCAGAAATAAAGAAAAATGGCATGAGACCTAAAAGTAAGACAGTATGTATAAACCAAACACAGACACCTTCAACAACAACAACAACATTTATTTCTTATATAGCCCAAAATCACATACAGTATGTCTCAATGGGCTTTGACAGGCCCTACAGTTGACACCCCCCACACTTGACCCTTCTGCACACAAGGAAAAACTCCACACAAAAAAACTCTAGGAGAGAGAAAAAAAAAGAGAGGAAGAAACCTTGGGAAGGAGTGATACAGAGAGGGACCCCCTTCCAGGGTAGAGTGAGCCTGCAAATGGTGTCAGTGCAGGGTTGGATATAATATAATAATAAGTCCTACGGTTGTAGGTTTGGAGAAGTCCAGGATGTATTCAGTGTCATGGTCTAGATTACGTGTCCATAATGATGTTACTGGTCCATTTGAAGATCCCTGAAGCTGTAGTTGTAATGGTGGTGGTGGCTGTGGTGACCCTCTGGTTTGTTTCATGTTTTGTCCTTGTAAAGCAGTTGTCAGGAACCAGGATTTATTTGCTGGTCTGATCACTGGGGTCTGTCAGTAGTCTGGGCGCTTGATTCTGTGTCTCGGAGAAAAACAAACAGAAGCAGCGGCAGACGGTTGCACTGTACGACCGATACTGAAATATGTGGTAATAGCGGTATATTGGTGCTACAGTGGCCTGGTACCCTAACTAGGACAGCCTAACTGGTGAATTTAACTTTGTCTGTGTGTAACAGGGGGACTCTGTGATAAACTGGACTTTATAATTGACACTGCGTCAAAATCAAGTGAAATGAGGGTCTAGGACTTTAGCAAAAAGCCAGAGAAAACAGATAGGTTTTGAGATTGGATTTAAACACTGAGACTGTGTCTGAATCCCGGACACTGACAGGCAAGCTGTTCCACAACTGCGGAGCTCTATAGGAGAAGGATCTGCTCCCAGCTGTGACCTTCTGCACCTTTGGTACCAGTAGTGACCCCGCACCCATTGATCGAAGGGGGCGTGGCGGTTCGTAAAGAACCAAAAGTTCACTCAGGTACTGTGGGGCGAGACCATTTAGAGCTTTATAGGTTAAAAGTAGGATTTTGTAGTCAATCCTAAATTTGATGGGTAACCAGTGCAGTGATTGTAAGACTGGGGTGATGTGGTCAAATTTCCTGGTTCTGGTTAGAACTCTGGCTGCAGTATTCTGTACTAGCTGGAGTTTACTCATGCACCTACTAGAGCATCCAGACAATAATGCATTGCAGTAATCTAACCTTGATGTAATAAATGCATGGACCAACTTTTCTGCATCATGCATTGAAATGATATTTCTTATTTTCGCAATATTTCTAAGGTGAAAGAATGCTATTCTATATTCTATGTGCGAACTGAATGAGAACACACAACATCCACTCACATACACACAACATTCCTTACAAAGGTTAATAAAAGACAGAGCATTAGTTAGGTATTATGTACTGTCAAATTCAAGAGAGCTCAGCAGTCATGGGAATGACATTTTGTTATGCATTCATATCTCATACGTGGCTGCTTAAAAGTCACCTCAAATAAATTCACAGTATACTTATGTCATTTCTCAGGGACCCCATGGATTTCCAGGACCAAAGGTAAAATAGCCATGGGAAGACAGTGTTCTGCTTGTCTAATACTAATAATAAAACAATAAATGCTGTATAATTAAATGTGTAAAATGAAACAAAAACCATCCTACTCTCAAATACTGACAAGCTGTGGTGAAAACCTGCTGCAATGTATCAAAGAAGGGATCATTCATTCTTAATCATCTTATCCTGACAAAGTATTATTAGTCATTTTAGTTTAAATATTGTGATCCACCCTATGCACCACCCTGCACTCAATGTTCCAGGACAGCCTGTTTAGGAATAAGCATTCATTTATAGTGAGTATGTGAGTGGATGAGTATACAAGGCAGTGGTTGGCTTACTGGGCAGGGGTTGGCCTAGTGGGTAAGGAAGCGGACTCGTAATCAGAAGGTTCCCCAAACCACTGCCACTGAGCAAAGCACCGTCCTCCACACACTGCCCACTGCTCACCAAGGGTGATGCGTTAAATTATGCATTTTGTCATGTGCACCATGCTGTGCTGTTTAGAATTACAATCACTTCGCTTTCACTTTCATAGTCTGGCAGCACATTGCAGCAGGTCTGTAACCACAACCTAGCCCCATCCCTAATCAGTCCTCTGTCATTCCCGCATTTAGGGGGAACCAGGGTTGCATGGTCTAAAAGGAGCACGAGGGGAATCAGGGCACAAGGGTGACAGAGGGCCCCTGGGCCTCCCTGTAAGTACATATGAACTCCATGATCAACTCAAGATCTCGATTCTGCACCCTGTTTCTTCTTACCTAAGAATCTCCCACCAACTACCAACCAAAAAAGGACTGGTTCTGTCCAGATTTGTCTTTAAACTATATAAGCGTGCTGTCTGTGCGTGTGTTGTTTTTCCAAGCTGTTCCCAAGGAACATAAATTTCCCCCAATTTTATTTTCCACACATGTGGTGTTTTTCTTCAGTAACAACTTTGATAATATATGTTCATCATGTACTAATCCCCCTTGTTCATGTCACTCATACCTCCATAACCGCACAGGGAGCATCTGGCTTGGACGGCAAGCCGGGAATGAGGGTGAGTCTCATGTGACACAGATCCACCCTTCTAACTCACCCCTCCACTTCAATGCTCTTATTTATTTGTTGAATTTTTTATTTGATTTCTTCTGTTACAGCATTTTTTGGTTTATGTCCAAAGACTCCATTTCCTGGCCATGTGTCCAAAGTAGATGATTGAAAGAAAAACCCAATATTAACCCAGTATTAACATTCACTCATCCATTAACATTACTGTCCATGTGATTCTTTGTGATCAGTGCAGGGAAATAAAAGCTAATATGATTATTAATAGTAAAAAAGAGTGAACAGAGAATTCAAAAAGGGTTTTGGACATTATGGGAGAGTAGAAATTCTTCTGAGTTCAGCATTAACATACTCTGGGTCCAACAGGTAGTGCTTGGATCTACGCTGTTCTCCATGTTGCTAAAATAGTCAGATTATGGTAACCCTTTTCCTTTGTGCTGCAGGGTATGGATGGTCCAATAGGAGCACCTGGCCCTGCGGGTCCAAAGGGGGACAGAGTAAGTTTGGCTGAGTAGGGGTCCTAATCATTTAGCTTTAGCACTTAAGCACAGAAAATACCTTGTTATGTTCCTAACCATCCCCTTCCCCTTATATCTTTGTTGCTAATAATAGCTATGCTTTAAATCATTGAAAAGGAATATTGAAACTAAAACATAACCAATGAATGTTCAAATTGAAATTCTGATATTCAAACCCCAATTTTTAAATATGGTTTGTAGAATATTGTAGGACTGGTAAAGGATATGCTGTTGATTGGTTTCATTGATTTTTACTTATTTATAAGTGCGCAAATACAATTAACTAACATTTAAATTAGCAATATTTTAAATATTAAAATAGACTAAGTACATGGACTGCACACACCAAAATAAAGGAAGGGATCAGCACCAAAGACAGCGCCATTGCAGCTGCTCTTTTTACTAGGTGGAAGTAATGCAGCAACATGATTGAAGTACAGGAAGTACTATGAAAAGATATTAAAATTTAAATAAATAAACAAACTGATTTGGCACAGGGAGAGAGAGGCCCTTCAGGAGAACCTGGACCACGAGGACCATATGGTCTACCTGTGAGTGATGAAATTGTGCTATCGTGTGCTGTATAAAATATCTTTTATTTAAATGTTTGTCAATGAATGTGTTTATTGTCTACAGGGTGCAGCTGGAACACCTGGACAGGATGTAAGTTTGATGCAGTGCTACGTCCAGTGTGCATGTATGTGTAGTTTCATTTTGGGCATGAGCACACGTCAGCTGACATTTGCTGGCTGCGGTAAAATGATACTCTTCGGTCTGTAATCAGACTGTATTCACATGCACTCAGAGGCATGTGTAATATACTGCAGTTGTATTTTTCAGGGGTTACCAGGCTTAAAGGGAGAGAAAGGTGACGTGGGTGAAAGAGGAGAAAAGGTGAAAAAGATCTTGCATTAGGGAATTTATATTTTATCCAATAAACTACTAATAAGAACTGGTGTCAATGGACCATTGTATTTTTGTAGAAGAACTGCAATTGCAAATGGCATAAATGTGCCATGCAGCACAAAAGTAAGCAGCCAGCATGTATGCCAGTATGGATTTATAGAATATTGGTTTTATTTTAACATTACATATGTGACTGTTCCAAGTTTAAATTCCATCACATTCTTTACCATTTTCCATCTCCTTATCTGATTAAACGTTTTTCCACTATTCATAAAACCAGCTTTGTATAAAAAAAATGTAATGTCCATTGACAGCAGACCTTTGATCCCCATTTTGAATGCATGCAGAACCAATTAACATTTATCATGTCTTTATACACTATTTATTCTAACCAAAGGCACTATTTATTTTGCTCTAAACTCTATGGGTCAGTTTCCCATTCATATATTAAGCTTAGTCATAAATAAAGAAAACAGTACTTCAAAGTACAGTACAGGCCAAAAGTTTGGACACACCTTCTCATTCAATATGTTTTCTTTATTTTCATGACCATTTACATTGAAGGCATTCTCACTGAAGGCATCAAAACTATGCACGAACAAATGGAGTTATGTACTGAAATAAATAACTGAAAACATGTTTTATATTCTAGTTTCTTCAAAATAGCCACCCTTTGCTCTGATTATTGCTTTGCACACTCTTGGCATTCTCTCGATGAGCTTCAAGAGGTCGTCACCTGAAAAGGTTTTACAACAGTCTTGAAGTTCCCAGAGGTGTTTAGCACTTGTTGGCCCCTTTGCCTTCACTCTGCGGTCCACATGTGTTCATTCATAGTTTTGATGTGAGAAGGTGTGTCCAAACTTTAGGCCTGTACTGTAGTTCTTTTTTCAAAAATGATTTTAGTGTAGGACTAGGCTCTTGTTTGAATTTGTGGGGTTAGATGCCCTTAGTGATATAAGCATTACTTTTTCAGGTTATAATGTTTCACCCAACTTATCATTTCAATCTCAGCCAAATCATAATTACAACTTGATTGTGCATGAAAAATGAAGTTGAGAGTTGAGTTTTAGCTTTTTCCTGTAAATTTTTTTTTATTGAGGAAACTGTATCCCCCCTCTTTAGGATGCTGTACATGTGGCTCACTCAGTTAATTTAAAATGGTAAATGGCATATAGCTTTATTATTGTATATAATTTATTTGCTTATCCATTTTCTTTGTGAAGCAACAGCATGGACTGTTAAACCCTGTTAAATTTACTTACAAGGGATACAGCATCCTGGGAGTTGTGGGAGGCTTATATGGGGCAGTGGCATGATTTGTACCCCTTGAATTGTCTTCCCTGCTACTCTTTCTCTTCCTTTGTGCCCTGCTGGAGTCCATAAGGCAAGCTTTCTTCTATTTCCTGTCCCCACTCCCTCTTTCCAAAGGAAACAATGTTGACTCCTTATCCTTCTGACTCCTTTCCTGTAGATTTACCCTTCCTAACATTTCTCTATGCCCTTTATAATGGGTCACATTCTATTTTAATCCTTTTGTGGTGGCATTTTTATATGTATTATGTTAAAGTCAATGAATCTCAGGTTTTAATGATAGTAAACACTACAACACCACACAAGGGTTAGTTTATCTGTCTAATTCTGATATTGACCCAGTGTTTTGATTCAATATGGATGACCAAATACACTATACAGTAAGGTGGGTGACTAAAGTTCATTTTTTTGTTGTATCATGCCCATATAGTTCATATATTGTTAATTTTAATCAGACTTAGTCTTTATGCTCATATTTGTTATGTTCTACATTATTCTTTTAGACATTATGTGTTTGTTAGATAATAGTTGTGATCTGGGCAACCATAAGAAGCATGTTCAGTTGATTTACTTTACTTTAGTCATCACACATATTATTTACAATATACAATTTACACAGTAGAATCTTTTGAAGTGAAGCGGTCGTCCTTATTGGTCTCAGTAGACATGTACATTCCAGACATGATCACAAAATTCTTGAGCTGACCAAACTATTGTGTCCACAGGGGGAAAAGGGAAAGAAAAGCAAAAAAGGGCCTAAGGGGGAGAAAGGAGAACAGGGTGCCCCTGGATTAGATGCACCTTGTCCTTTGGTATGTGCCAGCTATGAGCTGGAATCCTTGCTCTAGTGTCGCAAGACTTGCGGACCCCCGTCTCCCACCTCCCTAAAGAGAGGAGTTGCCCTGTGGTCAAACTGAATCGTTGGAATTCCCTTCATGTAGATCAATCCATGATTAGGAGTTGATTTGGTCTACAGTCATGGAGAGTCGCAGCACCCCTGCTGTTCTTCTACACTTAGGTGAGACAGTCCAAACAAAAACAAGCACTGCAAAATCTGCAGTGATAATAACCTCTAGTGTTAAGAACTGTCCTGGAAATCCACAGTGACAGGATGCCAGCAGACCTTGGGGCTCCTCCTCTCTCCCCTGGACCAAGCCCTCAGTAGTTGGGGCTGGCAGGGTGCCTGCAGCCTCTATCCCAGTAACACTCCTAGTTCCATCTCTGTGACACAGGGGTTCCGGGGCTTTAAGGGTGAAAAGGGCGAACCAGGCCAGCCTGGTCTGGACGGGCTGGATGCCCCATGCCAGTTGGTACAGTATTCTCTTTTCCTACCTTTCCCATGCATGCCTAACAACTGCATGAAAACACCCAAACCCACTCTCATACAAATATTTCTAAATATGCATCACACAATTGCATACAAGATATAATGCTCACACAAGCAGCTGACAAATACAGCTTTGGCTGCCTTTCCAAGCATGGCTCAGCCAAGTCCTTGTCCCTCTCTGCATGACTGCATGGGCCTCAGATGCTAGATCACTTCTGTAAAACCAGTTCCCCATTTATGAGGGAACAGTTTTCCAACTGTTTCCATAAGGCTTGCTAAAATCAAAGAATACAGGCAAGCCACAGCCATCTGACGAGCAGCATTCCTGTTCTTCCTAGTTAACATCCCTTAAATACATGCTTCCAAGCTATACTTCTGCAGATTAATGAAGTAAAGCTTTTTTGTGCATATTCTGACAGTTCATTCCCTTCAAATTACTGAAGAATGCTCTAAAATAAAAAAACAAAAATCCTCTTACCCTTTACCCATAACATTTTCTTCTTACTCCCAATTGTTCATCAGATGCTAACCTTTCTTTTGACTCCACCGGAGTCTTAACACCTTTCCCTCCCTACTAGCTGTATGTTTTCTGTTCCAACTGGACAGGCCATGAGTGGGGAAGTGAGGGGAATTAAGGGATGTCATAACATACGTCTTATTTTGTTTATGAGGGAACAGCTCTTACTCATGTAGTGTAATTTTATTAATCCATCTCAGTGAGAGAGACAATGCATGTTAATGTGAGACCTTGCATAAGAAGCTATGCTTTTGGAGTGCACTGATTGCAATTATATATTAATAATGGATTTGAATGACCAATTATCAATTGTTGTAACGAATTAAATAAACAGAAAATATGCAATGAGACCTTTTTATGCAGATTGTGATCATAACAAGTACTGTGATGATTTATTTTGATATACTAGTGCATGCAAAGTGAAATATTTTTATTTTAGGTTGATAATTATGGATGATATTATATAAAGTATTCAAACATTACATTCAATACAGTAATGTCCAACTTCTGACAATTATCTTAATGTATACACTAAGTACTTAGTTGGAGCTGTAGAGTTTTGATATCCATTTTTTAAATATTTTTGAGATGCACTAGAATGTCATTGTATAATTGCCAAATGCATGTTTTAGAGCTGATACATTGTTTTGTCCTGTAAAATTTTGCCTGGTTTGTTTGCTTATTTGATACAGTGATTGCATGGCCATTTATTGTAAACCATAGGGAATTCTTAATCCTATCTTATAAGGTGCCACTGCTCTGCATTTAAACATAATAGTATGTGATGAATAATATATGGTACTTCTCACAAACATCACAGCTCACTAAAGCTCACTGTGCCATCTAACTGGCAAACAAAATGTAACTGCAATGCATTGGGAAGTGGAAAAAATACATATATTACACTAAATCCCTGTACATGAAGTGCACAAACTTATATTGTTCCCCTCAACAGGGTCCAGATGGCTTGCCCATGCCCGGCTGTTGGCAGAAGGTAAGCATGAAGAGTACTATAGCTTAGGGCAAAGCACTGAAATATTGTGCATTAGTTGTGTTTCATCCAGTTTTAGCCCAAAAGTGTTGCATGGTGTCTGTTAACACTCATATCAAAACAACATTGAGTGAAGGGTAAAGACTTCACCTGCTAAACCACTATTTGCTCTCTGAACAAGCTTCACATGTTCTTTCTCTTTTGTGTTCTCTCTTGCAGTGATCACTCTAACTCAAACAGCATGGAGTTTGTAAATAATGCTTTGTTTTGTATTTATAGTTTTTTTTATTGAAATTATGTATTAGAATGAATCGTAATGTGTGTCCATGAAAAGTGCAAGATCTTGAAGTTTCATGTGTAGCTGCTTTAACTCACCCCGTGCACTTTGGAGAAGTGTGTCATTCTCACATCGGCATTGTGGAGTTCAGGCGCTTGACCAAGGACATACACACTTGCACAAGAGGGAACTTTGCGCCCTATCTTGCATAATAGCCCTCGGAATGAGACTGGATTACCAAAACGGACTATAGGGGGAAATAAAAAGGATCGGAGGAGGAGGAGGATAAAGAGGTGGAGTCGATGCAGGCACTGGCTCTCAGCAAGAGATACCAGAGGTTCATGTACAGTTTGTGTTCATCTCAAATCCATCACTCATTCATGCTACACTACCAATTGAAAGGACTAAAGAACCATAAAAACATATCATTCGTGTCATCAGCAACCAGCATGAGCACTGATTTAAAGCACATATAGCGCATTGTGTTGTTTACAGCTTCAGAACACTAACTGGCTGTCTGTCTGTTTTGCTTATCTGACAAAAAGCAGCAAAAGAGATACAGTGCTATAAATCTGATTTTATCCCCCCTTCTGTCATCCTTTAAAGGGTGTCACACCTTGGCTGGTGGCTTGAAAAGAGTGAAATTCGCCTCCAAGTAGAAAAGGTGGTTTCTTTTTCTTTATTGTGGAGATGTGCACTGTGCGTCCACAAAATTGCTGGACGTCAAGATTGCACTGGCGTGGACTCCGGGCCCAGATCCTCACATGCTGAGACCTACAGAGTTTAGGGACTTCAGTCATTGGATGGAGATTGGAGTACAGCTGGATCCACTGCACTGCAAACAGCCAATCCAGAGAATGTGAGGCCAACTTTTGTTTAGATGGGCTCAGCTCTGGGTGGATCTGCAAATTCACAGAATCGAAGGACGAATGAGTCTTGATCAAGGGACATCCTTCCCAAAACCTGACAGGATAGCCCAGTGGTCTTCATGAAGAACACATACCTGAAAGCATCTGAAACCAGAGTCTATGTTTTAGACTGAGGGTACCAACCGGATAACGTTTCCTTTCATAGCTGATTTTGTCGGTACTTTGTTTTCTTGTGCATAATAGCCTTTGGTGCCTCAAGATTTTGTTATTCATTCCTTTATTGGAAATACAATACATACATTTTTTTCATTATTGAATAATTGGAATGGTGTTTTTTGAGCTAATTTGTATTGTCTATAATGTTATGTATAACGTTGTAGTTAAAACACTTAAGTACATAATGATGTTAATATGTTTTGAGGGCCTCTGAAGTGCTCTTGTTCTTAGCATTGTTTTACATGATGGCTTCAACGGAGCTTGTGTGTCAAAAATGTTTGGATAATGATTGGATAATATTGGTATTTTAAGGCAGCAGATCACCTATATTTACTGAGATATTCCACATCTCACTTCCTGGATGAACGAAGACTTGTTTACTGTCAAAAATGGTGGGAATTTTGTCATTGCAGTGATACGTCTTCACAGTCTTTTTTGTTGTTCTCAAGTAATTAGGGGAACATATCTGGAATAAATTGGTTTGTGAGATTTTATTTGGATATCCGTGGCTCACGGGATCACGGAACCAAAGTAATGCATGTCACTCTCAGTTTTCTAGAATATGACAGTTCTCTTTGGAAGTTAGCAGCTGAAAAAGCACTGGAACTGCATTGTTGACTCTAGGAGGGTCAGGATTAAACAGAATATACAGTTGAACATGTTGAAAAATTAACATTCCGGGATTTATAGCATTATTGACCTCTTGAATTTCTAGTCATTCAGTAAAGATCAATGTAAAACTGATTTTCGAGGGAAAAAAAAGATTGAGGAAGCAGTTGAAGGGCATTTTTCAGGAAGGCAGTTTTTATTTTCTTTATTTTATTTTTAAATGCTTGTATTTCATGTACTTTTATATTTCCTCACTATTTGAAGTGACGCATTATTTATTTTTGTACAGGCATATTGGACTTTCCTAGGCATTCCCTTATATACCAAGGTTTCTGTTTCATTGTTCACACCCTTAGCAGCTGTTTTGTCAAATTGCACTGTAATGCCTGACTCTTGCTTAATGTACTATTGCATATGGTACAGACTGTCTAATAATTTGCATATGTGACATACTGTGTCTAATCAGCATATTTCCTCTAATGAAATTAAATCAGTAGTAGTCAGTCCTTGCCCACGGTACCTGTCCCACTCTTTACCTCTCTTTCTTTGGGTCTCTGTTGCATTGAATGTAGATTAATATATTAACGTGTGCCGAAAATTGTTCATTTGAGAAAAAGTGCAATTTACATTTCTGTAGTATGTATTAACACAAAGTGTAGGGTTATGTAAATGCAACTTTTCTGGATCACATGCACATGTTTATTTTCAAAAATGTTAGTTTGTAATATGCCATAACACTAGGCATTTATCTTTTCTTTGCTCTTGAAAGTCTTTGTAAAATCTCATAGCCCTTCTGTGAAGATTTACTTTTCTTTACAGATCCGTGGCTATAACCGTATTCATTAATGTTTGATTGTTTTACAGAATGCCTTACCATTATAATCATTTGATTTTATCATATATTTAATTCACGGTCTACTTTGTACACTGATGATGGTGCTGCATTGGGATATTAGCAGGTGAAAAGTGAAGGAGAAATGAATTACCTTTGGCGTTTCATTCAACAGTCTGTAAAAAAGTGGTACACTTTATTGTCTTTAAGCCAATGCCAAGGCCATATTTACACTGTCAGTTGAAAAGGATGGAGCATTTTACCATCTGTTACTTCTTTTATTAGCAAACACACTTTCCACACTTGTTTAGGAGAGCAGGGAAAACATATTCAGGGCTTTGCATAGGTTTCTCTTCCTTTTTATCGCTCTCTCATAATTGCTGTTGTGTGAGTGAATGGTGTAATTGTATATCCTTTCTTTTTTTCCCCAGCTGGTATTATAGTTCTGTAACTTTTCTGCAAGTTTGCTGATCTTTTTCACATGCGTGTCCAAGCTTTGTCCCTCACACTACACTCGATTTCAGAAAAAAAAAAAAAACTTTTAATTGACTGTACTGTTGGAGCCAAATAAAATGGGTGTTTGAACCTGCATCTGCACCTCTGCTGCTGTTTGTTGTCCCGGGCCAGTGAGGTAGCGCGCGTCGCTCGCCACGTGTTCGGGGGCGCGCGCCTGGAAAGGGAATCCGGTCCGAGGACGAGCCGCGCAGACAGCCGGAGCGCGCCGAAGCGAAGATGACAGCGGCGCGCTTAGATAAACAGAAGACGATCGACCTGAGAAAAAAACACATCGGGTAAGAGCACCACACCACCTCCATTTAATGTTATCTTCGTACAATAGTAGCGTGACAGCAACAACATTCAGAGTCTGCGTCTGTTTACGCACAGATTCTAACGGTAAAAATACATGTAGTCGACGGTGCAAATACATGTTCAAAATTGCAATGAAATGTAATAACGTGTATGAACAGTATTAGGCAGATTAAGTTGGTATTGTAACAGGAGCGCTACAATGTGACATGATCTGTATGATCTGTACAACAACAAAAATGTGTTTTTTTGTGCTTCAGTGCAACTGTAGTGCTGGGGCTGAATCTGATCAAATGAGTCACTTATTGGCAAATGATCAGATTAGCTATGCATTGGCAACAGTTTTAAAAAATGTGGGAATATTGTGGGAAAAAAATGCAGTTTATCAGCAGTTTCCATATTGAGCTTTGATGCAATACTCATGTAAATGGGCCAATAGTAAAACACTGTAACTTTGCAGTAACAGAAATATACAGCAAGTGGTACAAATAAAAAAAGCCCTATAAGCATTTACTCAAAAACAAAAATACAATAATGTGAAAACATGAATAATATCTTCTTCATTCAGATTCTCTCGCCAGTGGACAACTGTTTCTCACAATTGATCAGGCAAAATTTGTATTCTGGATGCCCAAGAAATATGCTATTACATGCATACCCAGTGGCTTGATTTCAATATATAGATAATCTAATTATTACTGTATGGAAATTGTCTTGTTCCACACTTTGTTGATTTTGCTGGAAGATTTTTGACATAATGTTCCTTTGATGTTATGACAGGCCCTCCTGCAAGGTTTTCTTCAGCCATGACCCTATAAAGATAGTACAAGCCCAGGGGCAGTACATGTACGATGAGAAAAATGACAGATATTTGGATTGCATCAACAATGTGGCCCATGGTAAATGTTTTTAAGAACGTCTGTTGGATCATTCATTGTCTGCATTTAAAATGTCTCCTAATTCACCAGTAGACAGACTGTAGGCATTGATTTACCCCTTCAGATTGGATACGTAATGTATTGTACCTTTGAACGGATGAATTTTTGCCTTCTTTCACTGTTCTCTGTACTTGTCCTCAAGTGGGCCACTGCCATCCGGAAGTGGTGAAAGCTGGTGCCAAACAGATGGAGCTGCTAAACACCAATTCACGTTTTTTGCATGACAACCTTGTACAATATGCTCAGCGCCTACAGGCTACTCTCCCAGAGAAGCTGTCTGTGTGCTATTTTGTCAACTCAGGGTATGTAAGCCATGCTTCCTCTCAGGTGTGAACAAGTCAAGCCATATGTTGTGTGGAAGAAGTCCTTGTCCTGCACCAGCTGCTGTAATCTGCAGTTCAGTGAACTTGTATTGTGTAATCATACATATTTTGTAAAAGGAGTTATATGAAATAGCAAAAACATGAAACATGAACTACCGACCTTTAATTACATTACCAGTATTGTTGACTGTGTGTTAGCATTTATTTAATACACTGTTATTTATGCTAGCAGGTTTATAGATGCAGAAGGTAGCTTTCCAGTCCATGAAGAAGTGATTAGATTCATGTGGTGGCAGCCAATCGTGTTGTGTCTAAGGGCCTCACACCCACAGCCATCGACCAAGGGCCAATGCCCTGTGCTTTTACAGCAGGAATGTAAACACTCATAGAACACAGAGCCTATGTCTGCTTCTCTTCTCCGCAACACGTGTGAGGAACCAGTCCTTTTTGTACTTGTTGAACCTTTTTGAAAGCAAACTGATATCACGCTGCTGGGTGTTATATGAGTCAGCGATTTTGAAGGTGTTCAAAGTTGTGCTTTGGACTATAAAGTGCTCTTGGGCAATCCATTCACAATGGGAGTCAAATCCACTACCTGGGGCATTTCGGTTTTTCTTCAATGGGCTAGGTGTTAGTTCCCCCACCTGCTGCATGAACTGCTCCGAAGCATCATGGTGTCTGTGGTATCTAGCACCAAAACATTAACAGCTGAACCTTTAAATTATTTAAGTTGCAAGGTTTGTCCTTTATACAGTGGACTTCTTTTGCCAACCAGACTGAGATCTGGAGAATATGGAGGCTATGCCAACAACATGAACTCTTCATCTACTGTCAGGACTAACTGGTCTGTAATGCATAGAACTGTATACAATGCAGGTTATAATGCTGTTCAGTATTGAGGTTTTTAGCAGCTGTTCCCTGGGACTATTTTTGGTAAGCCTTAATTCGCCTTGAGCACCCATGATCCATCAAAGCTTTACTGTTTGTACATTCTTCATCCACTGTTGGTCCACTATGTCCCTGAGATCCATATACCTTGCTCTTTTTCCTTGCATCCATTACTGTTCACTTCTTCCTAATTAATCTAGCCCTAAAATACCACTGTAACAGAGCACTGTAACATTTCACCTGTTGTGTAGTCATACACTATTAAAAACATTATTGTATGTTCAGTTGGAATGACTATGGTCAGACTAAGATAGGTGAACCTTTGTCCATGTCTTTTCCAGATCTGAGGCCAATGACCTAGCCCTGCGATTAGCCAGACAGTACACTGGCCACAAAGACATCATCACACTGGAAAAGTGAGTCAACACTGTCACTGTCTGTGTCTGCTGCCCAGTCAGTGGCACCTAAACAGTAACCAGGTTCTGAGAAACACTGGACGAACAGATTACACATTAACCTAGCTGGCGTCTTAATCCCCCTATGGAGACTAATGAACTGAAATAAGTTCTCTCTTGTTAGCCAAAATGTGTGTAATGTAATATAGGAATCACATTTTCACAATTTAGAAAATAACTCTGTTTTTTAGGCTGGCAAGCACATAAAGAATTTGACTCTTACTGTGCAATATGCGATTAGTCCAGATAGCAGATATATAGAAGGTATAATTTACATTTACAGCATTTATCAGATGCACTTATCCAGAGCGACTTACAATCAGTAGTTACAGGAGCAATTTTAGGTTTAAGTGTCTTGCTCAGTGACACAATTGTAGTAAGTGGGATTTGAACCTGGGTTTTCGGGTTCATAGGCGAGTGTGTTACCAACTAGGCTACTACCACCCGCAACTTATAATGCAAATTCCCCTTGTGCTTTTATGAATTCCTGCAGTGCGTATCATGGACACATATCCTCCCTCATTGAAATCAGCCCATATAAGTTTCACCAACTCACTGACACTGAACAGAGTCCCCATGTCCATGTGGTGAGTATTCCTAATGGCAGTGAAAACAAACTGGTGTAGCTGAAATGATTCTGTGTTTTAGAAGTTGGTGAATGTAGTTTATTTGTATATTGAATGGGCTTTGAGTTGCTTAATTGGGAATAGTTTGAGTGAACGCTTTAATACATAATACAGATTTGCTTATGAATTTATTCATTTTCTCTTAACAATTGTTGTGGACGTTTTACCGTCTGCCAGTTTTCTCTCATGACACTGGAAGAAGTTTGATATGGCCTATGTGATCTACCACTATTGTATTACAAGTTAATGAACTAAATCAGTATTCCTTACCAGCTAGCATGCATTATTAATTGTAACCTTGATCCTTCTGTACCTCCATCTTATTTGTGTCCTGATGAACACCCCTCAAAACCTTGTTTTATAACTTATAACCAGGTTTTTTACGGTGCTGCGTGTCTTCCAAAATGACTAGAAAGAGTTTTTTTTTTTTTACTGTCGACTGACACACTAATGACCCAGTAAAAATTCTTACCAAACAGGAATCTCTGACACATTGCAAATTGCACAAGAACATACTTTGCATTCAAACAATTGTATACTCTCTCTAATACACAGGCCCTGAGTCCGGATACGTACAGAGGAAAGTACAGAGAGGACCACCCAGACCCTGCTGCCGCATATGCAGACAATGTCCGAGAGATCATTGAGAAAGTAGATGACAAAGGGAACAAGGTGTGCATCCGTTTACAGCACTTGTGTAATATATTCAACCGCAATCTGCATAAATGTTCCTGTTACTCAGGTTTAGAATTTAAAGTTAGAAAGAGACAGGTGGCTATATTTTTTTGAACCGTATTATTTGTATAATTTACTGTTTTTTTTTTTCAGTTTTAAACATGTTTACACATTAATTGATAAATGTACACATTAACCTGTTCAGGGCCTATATTAGGCATATATTAGGGGGCAGAAAAAAACTGTGAAGGGGGCACATGGTGGCAACAGAGGTGGATAATGTGGTGAGGTGGGGTGCTCTGGATAACTGTTTTTGTTACTTTGTTAGGCTTCTACCCTAACACCTGTCCAATCTGGGTGTTCCACCTGAAGGTTGTGCTTAGTGTCACAGAGGCACACAAACCCCCCTGACCACTACAAGCTGGCAATCCATTAGTGGGGGAACTACAAAATTAAACAAAATAGTTATAATCATCAAAATGTTTAAACAAAACTAAACAAAATAGTTATAAGAATGGTGGACTAGTCCACTGTACAAATATAGATATAATTTTAGTTGATAATAATCTCACCAGTCACTAAGATATTGAAAACTGAAATGTGCTGCTTCCTCTAAGCCTCCAATTTGTAAATTGTACATTTTCCTGGTCATTTACATTTACATTTACATTTATGGCATTTGGCAGACGCCCTTATCCAGAGTGACTTACAACGTGCTTTCAAGTTACCATTTCCTGTCATGGAGTAAACACCCAACTCAAACTGTAGAAATAAATCGCAAGCGAAAAAAGAAAAAGCTCACAATTTATGTGTACACAGTATATGGCCCGATGCTCAGATGCAACCTGACAAAATGCACTGCTTTGGCCATTTGCTGCAAAATCCCAAAATAGGTGGTGGTGCATATGGTTACACTTTAGAATGGGGGGGTCACAAAAATTTATTTAATTTACCACATTTAAATACATTTTTGGTGCGAGACAGTCATGATAAGTAGGCGTGACTACTTGTGTTTTGCTTGTGTCTGTCAAAGCTGAACAAGCCAAAATTCCATGTGCTACTAACTGAACTTCAGTTTAGTGAGGACAAACCTCACAACAGGTGTGATATTTTTATGACTAGCTGATTGTGGGTCTTGACCTGGTAGGGAGGTCGTGCATCATGTACACTGCTTATATATTCTCTTATATGCTCTTATATTCAGTTTCAAAACAACAATAGACAGGTATGCCAACATGATTGAATTGTGGTACCTTGTAATTCATAATTACACAAAATATTGAAATTTTCTCTTTTGACTAATGATTCTGTTTTGGTTAGATTTACTACGGCAAATTTCAGAATTAAACTCTCAGTTCCAGGTGTGCAGGTGCATTGTGTCTGGTATTCCTGAAAAGATCAGTGCAGTTCTAGATCAGAAGACCAATGCATTGTGGAATGCATGCAACTTTTGTTTTTCATCTTGTATTTTTTGTTTTAGGCTGACATGCTCTCCTCATGTTTTCCATTAGCCATGCACATATTCACAAAGCACACAGATGTGTTTACAGACAGGCCTGGGTCACAGAGGCCATGTCTGGTGTCCTGCTCTGTGTCCCATGGCTTCTAGTCCAGGGGAGTGGGATAAATCTTGTATTAATAGTCTTGTTTTTTTAGATTGCCGCTTTTATTGCTGAGTCTCTGCAAAGCTGTGGAGGACAGGTTATACCACCTCCAGGCTATTTTCAGAAAGTTGCTGAGTATGTATCAATAGGCATAATACACTCATACACAGATAATTACATACAAATCACAAATTGTAAACAGAATGTTGAATCATGCTATATAGAGAGAATATCTTCACTGCACTGCAGGCATGTGAGAAATGCTGGAGGAGTCTTCATTGCTGATGAAGTACAGGTGGGCTTTGGGCGTGTGGGCACACACTTCTGGGCATTCCAGCTCCAGGGGGAGGATTTTGTCCCTGATATCGTCACCATGGGCAAACCCATTGGCAACGGCCACCCAATGTCCTGTGTAATAACCACAAAAGAAATTGCAGAGGCTTTCATGTCTTCTGGAATGGACTACTTCAACACAGTAAGTTAAAGACTGTCACCTGGCTAAATGAAAAACAAATGTCAATTTATTGAATTAAATGAATGTAACTAATATGTAAGTAAACACACATGTAAATGTGGGGTGATGAAGGGAAAGTCAGAATAAAACAACACATATTGATAGATATTTTTTCCTTAGTTTGGTGGCAATCCAGTGTCCTGTGCCATTGGTCAGGCTGTCCTGGATGTCATAAAGAAGGAAAATTTACAGGCCAATGCCTTGGCTGTGGGGAGCTACCTTTCTCACCTCTTGGAGGAACAAAAGGAGAAGCACCCACTGGTGGGAGATGTCAGGTAGAACTGTTCATGGTTGCAGAACCTGTGTTGAGATAAGTTCAGCGTCCTACACTAGTGCACTGCTTTACAGCACAATACAACTTTTTGTTTCATTTTGTGCTGGGCATGAATGTGTAATAACAAAGTTCAGTGTACAAAGTTACATTTATTTTGTTACGTATTCAATTTCTGCAGACAGAAATGCTAATAATGAGCCCTAGAAGAATGTCCTGCCTACAATACAGCTCAATTAAACACACACACACACACACACACACACACACACACACATTGTAGGCAGGACATTCTTCTAGGGCTCATTATTAGCATTTCTGTCTGCATATATATATATATATATAAAAATAAAGAGTTCTGGCATTTTCAACCTGGGTACATTTCAACTGTGTCAAGACAGAATGTAAAAAAAAAACAAGGAAATCACTCCAAACAAGCAAGAATTCTGGGCACACAGACCGGTTACTTCTCTTTCAGGCTCTTCTATCCTTCACTCGTTACCTGTATTAATGGCCCCTGTTTGAACTGGTTATCTGTATAAAAGACACCTGTAAAACACCTTCAGTCAGTCAAACTCCAACCTCTGTGGCTGCTTAAGGGGAGAGGACGACTGATCCGTATTAAGGAAAGAATTAATTGAGCCATGTATCATGAGATTTTTGGCAAAAAACTCTTTCCATCAGTGAGAGCATTGAAGATTAAACATGGCTTCCAGCATGACAATGATCCCAAACACACTGCCTGGGCAGTGGCCACGTAAAAAGGTTCTGCCTAGAGAGTATCCAGACCTCAATCCAATCAAAGTCAGCCCCAAGATATCATAGCTCTTGAGAAGATCTGCGATGGAAGAATGGGCCAAAATACCAGCTACAGTGTATGCAAACCTGTTGAAGACCTACAGGAGATGTTTGACAATGTGATTATAATGTGATTTCTTGAATTTTTTTTACATTCTGTCTCTCACAAAAACAACCTCTCTGACCTTTTTAAGTTAGACAACTTATATTTCTGCCCCACTTTGCATGAATGCAGGACCCAATGTAGCTTTTAGCTTTTCTATTGGATCGGACAAAACAGGCCAGCCTGCAATGCCCATGTGCATTGGTGAATCTATGCCATATATGACCCTGTCATTGGTTCAGATGTTTTCCTTTGCGGACTAGGAATGCAGCTCCCACAAGAGCTGCAGTTTTGGAAACACAATGATCCAGCTGTCTAGTGATCATAATTTGTCCCCTGTGAAAGTAATTTTTTTTCTGCATCCAACACATCACCTTCCAAGATTAATGTTATTAACTTCACCTATCAGTAGTCATAATGTTAACATTTAGCTGTGTCTATACAGTGTAGGGTGTTGAGGCCAATTTTACAGTACAATTATTTGTAAATATTTTCAATAGATTTATTTCTGATCTTATGGATCTGTTTATGAAGCTCTTCAATCTGAACTGGCTAAAACTGATACTTGCTAGTACCTGGTCAAGTTAATGAATGTAAGGAACTATTACAATTATTAAAAAGAATCCAGACTGGCCAGATCTTTTCTTGTAACAGCATTGTTCCAAGAAAAGCTGGAACCCTCTGTCACATTTTGCAGGGGCCGTGGCCTGTTTGTCGGGGTGGAGCTGGTGCGAGACAGGGTAAAAAGGACTCCTGCAACAGCAGAAGCACAGGATGTCATATACAAGTAATTTGTTGACATATTTGAATTTATATCTTCAAATTTTCTTTTTTTAATGGTTACTGAATGTGTAGAGATAAGATAAGAACATACATTTTTATTTTTAACAAGGTCAACAGCAAACAGGGAAAGGCAACACAGATATAATACTGCAAACCTGAAAGACACCTTGGGAATTTAACTTTGTCCTGAAATTGTACCAATGCAGACTGAAGGAGGAGAGGATACTGCTCAGTGCAGATGGGCCACACCGCAATGTCCTCAAGTTTAAGCCACCCATGTGCTTCTCCAGACAGGATGCAGATTTGGCTGTGCAAAAGATTGACCAGATACTCACAGGTATTCATGTCAACAGGGAAAACAAGTGGAATCCACATCCTCCATTATTCCTAGTAATTAGTCAAACATTTATTTTTTGTTTAATTGTATGCAGAAATTGAAGCAGCACTGGGTTTGGTCATGCCTAGCAAAACAGTTCCTGCAAATGGGACTAGCAAAAGGAAGGTGAGATCACTGGAAAATGGTTTCAAACCACTGAAAAAAACCTAAATTTTCAGACTATAAAGATGAATTAAACATTGATGTTTTAACCTCACTTTAATGTCAAGGTACCCTTTGAGGAGAATGGACATCACATACATCCAAATGAGAAAAACCACAGCCATGGTCTAACCACAGTTAAGGCATCCAAAACCAACAAAACAAGAAGGACATGACGAATTAATCTAAGGTTCAATCTTTACTAAATAATACTTTGATTGGCAAGATGGAAAAGGTGATACTTTTAGCCAATGTTGTATGTATTATTGACCCAAAAGAGGTACTTGAAATATGAATGGCTTATTTGACATCAGAAATTGTGAAATGTAATTGAATAATGATTTTTATCTTTTATGACAGTTGGATCTGAAATGATAACTATGCAATAAAAGGTCAGACATGTCATAATCATAACTTCTTGAGTATTGTTAGATGCAACCAATGTACATTTTGTCCTGAGAAAAAGGAAGATATTAACATGAATGTATGTGCATTGTCAACATGTCTTAGATGCATGCTGTGGATGAGAAGTGCCTGTTAATCTCAAATGAACTGGAAAATGTTGTGAAACAGGAACAGGTGGCAAATGGAACAAATCATCATGCTTGTAATAGAATAATTAAAAGAAGCCCCTGGTCCCTAAGACAAATTTTTTATTTGTGTTGCATATACTGTACACTACATGTACAACAATCACAAAGACACACTAAAAGAAAATGCTATGAAAAGCACATACAGAAGCCTATTCAGATCAGCATGCATAGAAAACATTTGCATTGAAAGATATGTGAAAATTGTCAATAAGGAATGGTAAACAAGCATAAAAATAAAAACAGCCAATGTTCAAGTGATGCGCTGTAATTTTGCATACTTTTTATACTTTTGCACCTGGATTTACTGCCACTTTCCAGGCCAAACAAGTAAATCCCATGTGAACTAACAACAGAACAAGAGTTCTCAAAGCATTTTTGTTCTACTAACAGGTTGAAGAAATCATATATAATAGATAATGGAAGTCACTAGTCGGGTGATAGCACCCTCTGGTGCTAGGCCTTCTGAATGACCCGTGGTCTAGTGAGGGAAGAAGAGATTAGCCAGACAGAAAGAAAATGTAACATTTTGGTTGTTTGTGGGTATTAGAAGAGAGATTCTTGGTCTTTGTTGGCACACATACGTCAAAAACTGATATAGGATGTCAAATGCTGTACTGTCATGGATAGAGAATGACACAAATTCTGGTTTTCACAATGTTTAGTGCTTTTTGCATTTTTTTGCAATTTGCATATTACATATATGGCGAATGTTATCAAGAGTGATCAGATGACTTGCTAAATCCCTCTTTGCCATGAAAATTAGCTTAACTTTGAACAATGTTGACAAGCACAAGGCAGGAGATCATTCTGTCATGCTGATTGAGTTAGAATAGCAGACTGTCATCATTGCGTTGCATAGAAGTGGCTTTACAGACACTAAGATTGCCCCTAAATCTTAATGAGAGAGGTTCAAGTGTTGTTAAGAAGGCTTCAGTAGGCCCAAGCAAGTCCATCAAGTGCCAGGACCGTCTCCTAAAGATGATTCAGCTGCAGGATCAGGGTGCCACCAGTGCAGAGCTTTCTCAGGAATGGCAGCAGGCAGGTGTGAGTGCATCTGCATGCACAGTGAAGTGAAGAATTTTGGAGGATGGCCTGATGTCCAGATAGGCAGCAAATAAGCCACTTATCTCCTCGAAAAACATCAAGGAGAAATGATATTCTGAAAAATTACAGGGATTGGACTCCTGAGGACTGGGGTAAAGTCATTTTCTCTGATGAAGCCCCTTTCCGATTGTTTGTGGCACCTGTCTCGTGCCAACAGTAAAGCATCCTGAGACCATTCATGTGTGGGGCTGCTTCTCATCCAAGGGAGTGGGCTCACTCACAAATTTGCCAAAGAACACAGCCAGGAAAAAAGAATGGTACCAAAACATCCTCCCAACAATCCAAAAACAGTTTGGTGAAGAACAATGCCTTTTCCAGCCTAATGGAGCCCTGTGTCATAAGGCCAAAAGTGATAACTAAGTGGCTTGAGGAACAAAACATTGAAATTTTGAGTCCATGGCCAGGAAACTCCCTTCAGTAGATCCCTGGAGCTGTGTGAAGTCCCATCTTGCTTTAAATGCTCCACCCAGTCCCCAATAAGTCCTCCATCACCGAACTGTATGAATAAAGGCCTGTCATTCAAACATCTGTGGTTGGCCTGCCTGAAGACTGTTACAGAACAGTTGCTAGACACCTTGCAGTTTGAAAAACATGGTTGATGTAAACGAATGACTGCACATATGCCAGGATAATTTTTGTGGAATTTAGCTCTGCATTCAACACTATTGTTCAGGAAGCTCTCTCCTCCTTTTTTTTTTTTTTTTTTTTTTTCCTGGAGCTCTTCAGGGATGTGTCCTCTCCCCTCTGCTTTTCTCCCTTGACACAAATGGTTACACCATTCTGGTGATCCATATTTTTAAGGAATATTGCTGCTGAACAATATTTCTCGATGTGGCAGGTGCATTACTCTACTGAATGATTCCACTGCCATCAAGGAAAACTGCTGCCTTGAAAGGATGGGTGTCATCTTCAAATTTGGCTTCATCCCATGAGTTATGAGTTAGCCTGCAAGTTGTAAATAAATTGACATGCTACTTTCTCCGGTTTTGATAATTCGTAAGATTTATCAATGCAATCTGAACTGGGAAAAAGAAGCAGATAATGTAATGTAAATCTAATGCGGTTACAAATTTTAATAATGAAAGTATGTTCTGTAGTACCATGCATGTAATAAAATTTTCTGCTGCTTCTGTGTAGACAATGAATTCATTGTTAGACACTCTTTATTTGATGTCCCCGGCATTATTCTTGATAACACTTCATGTGTTAGCTTCTAAGGCCATACAAAGATCTAATCACACATTCTAGAAAGACTGTTTATTCTTATTTCTGATAGAAAACAAGTACATCAGAACGCCCCACATACACACGCTCCATTACACATTTAAAGGCTTTTCTAGAGACTGCGATATCAACTAAATCAAGTGCATCAGGGCAGTAACATTTCTGACATCTTCCATAAAAATCCACTCAGCTGTGTCTGAAGGCTTTATACCAAAAATGCTACTACATTAATGTTTACAATGTAGAGCTAAGCCTCTCTCACGGAAATAAGCTCAAAACAATGAAATGTTGGGATGATGGTCTTGTAACAAACAGTCTGCATTGGCACTGAAAGGTAGATGGGCTGTCTTCAGGTCACTCTCAAACCTTCTTTATGTTCTCGTATGTGAAGAAAGTGAACCTCTATCCCATTAGATATCCGCTAGAAAAGACAGAAAAGTATTGGTAAGTCGCCAAAACACATTCTAAGATGTTTCATGTCTAATTTTGTTTGTGCAAGCTGCAGAAAAATATATCTGTGATCAGAAATTCAGTCATGTTAGGCTTACAATGATTTCCTTTAACTTTTCTGGGGGTTACTGGGATAGAACAACTGACATCCTTAATAATTAAAAAAAAAAAAAAAAAAGATTTTGGTGCACAATACTTTTGGATTTTGTATCCAAGTGAATATATATGAACCAGAACTGTTATGCTCTCAGTACAAAATAACACAGTTAGAACACAATTCATTGCTAATTGTCTAATTAATATCCTCACCTAATAAGCAAAAGTCAGCAAATCTCTGTTTAGCTATTCAATTTGATTACCTATTTATTATAATGTACCTTCCATTAAAGTTGCAAAAACATTACTAATGCAAGATGAAACAAAAATAGACAATACAATATCAGTTTTGAGGTGTCAAAGATGTATATGGAATGTCTAGCACAGATCGCACTAAACTAGCAGTTTATCATGCTGCCTTGTAATGCCATAATATATAAAATAATATATTATAAGTTACAGATCAGTTACTGTCAACTGCATTGGTTCTCACACTCCATTGAACTCTGAAACCCTACTTTCTTGTCCTTTTCTTGAACTAGCTGTGAACTGGTATAATAAACTGAAGAAATACCTGCCAGTTACATAAAGGTACATTCTGATGTGAACTTGTGTTTTTTAATTTGGTCTCACAATGACAGTGGCACTACGATAATTAGGACAGACTGCTGTCTAATCAGCTGAATAAGGAAGCGAAATCTTGCTCATTGCTCCCATTAAAAACAAGAATCAAACTCAAACATGTGAATTGAGTGTAACTCAATGTATAAACCGAAACATGAGCAAATCATACACCAAGAAACACAGCAGTCTGGTAATGTTTTCAACTGATCTCAGGTGACTGCTTATGACATATTATGACTAAGTGATATGCATATATGTTGCCAATGTAAAGCAACACAGCAGAAGACCCCAGGAATAACTGCTGTAACCAAACACAATGTCATAATAAATGTGTACATGTCCAGGGTCACCTGGAAGCAGATAGAATTGGACTTACGGTAGCTTCATCCTCATGAAGACCCTGGCCATGAAGAAGCTAAGCAAGACACTGACAAAACCAATGAAGAGCAGCAGGAACCGATTCAGTTTTGGAATGTTGGGAGCATTGGAGCGATCCAGGATTATGAAGCCCAGGCCTCCCATGGTGAAGAGGAAACTGGAAGCCAGACCCTCCATAATGTACTGCCCATTGACCCTGGAAGTACAAAGAACATGCAGAGAGAGATGTTCGGGGCAGTGGTGGCCTAGCGGTTAAAGAAGTGGCCCCGTTATCAGAAGGTTGCTGGTTCGAATCCTTAGCCGCCAAGGTACCACTGAGGTGCCCCACAAACTGCTCCACGGGCGCCTGTCATGGCTGCCCACTGCTAACCAAGGGTGATGGGTTAAAAGCAGAGGACACGATTCGTTGTGTGTGCTGTGTTGCAGTGTTTCACAATGACAATCACTGCACAAAAAAGAATTAGGATTATTTTGATTCATTTGACATTTTTTCTTTATTAATTTTTACATGTGTTTACTAACCCTTACATGAATGAGAGTTTTGATGGCCCTTTAAGACAGATTATAGACAGGTTATTTAAGGTTATAGAAAAAACTTTTGCTCTGTAACTGGAGTGGAACAGCAAGCAACAAATGCAATAATGCAAGACCCTGGATAGCTAAATTGGTAGAGCATCAGACACTTCATCTGAGGGTCCAGGGTTAAAGTCCCTGTTCAGGTGTACTCTTAGTGGGACAGTCTGAGGTCCCCTTGAGCAAGGTAATGTTACACACACTGCTCCACTGCTCTCAAATGGTGATGGGTTAAATGCAGAGGACTAGTGCTGCAGTGTATCACAAATAATCCAGTTCACTTTCAACATGACATGAGCAACTAATCAATTGCTACATTTATAGGCAAATGTTTTAATAGAGTGAAAGCATGAATTCAAACATTTTCAAACTCAACTTACCTGTAAGCCAAGAAGGCAACGGGTCGCTGATGACCATGTTCATCAGTCATTGAACCTACACTAGGCGGCTCCACAATAACATCATAGATTATGCCTGAAACATAGCAAGTCAGTGACAGTTAGAAAAGCTACAGCGAGACCGCAACTTGTCGCAGCTTGTTCTAATGAACAATGCAAATAATACCATCAGCCCATAACAAAGACAGCTAGGTGGAGTTCTGCAAATACATCCATTCATGCTTCATTCATTCATCCAACGCCAGAACAACCCCAGATTAACCAAAAGGATGTCGACGAGACGGGTCACTTCATGGAAACATGGCGCGACTCGGTAGGATTTAGCAAATATTCCGCAAATATGGTTATACGTAATAACGCAAGACGACTAACTCTGCTGAGGTCGAGCGCAGGCCGACTCACCGCCAGTGATAAGAAAGTAGGACACAATGACCACGGCGTACACCGTCATAGCCGAGGGCATGTGCAGCCACCAGGGCTTCTTCAGTTTTATATTCGGACATTCTAATACAGTAAACGGAATGCTGTATAATGTTTCCATAACTGCCGAGTGCAAAATTCCTTCCAGACACCAGCCCCTTCAGCGTGCGCCAGGCGGATGCATTCGTCACACTGGTGATACGCCGACGTGTACAGGAAGTGTTCAGGTTTTGCTGGACAAAATCGAAGGAGACGCGCAGAAAAGCCACGAGAACCCCAAAAATTACTTCCGCTCAGTATGGTTACAGTATACGGTATACGCCACGCGTACAATCTAAAAGGTCCGAAATATGCGAAAACGCTTATTTCGGAGAGCGCATGTGACCACTTGGCGGCACAAACACAGGCGTGACGTAGGTAGCGCGACCGGATCTGAAACTGTTTCACTTAGGCCGCCATATTGGCTCCACTTAGGCCACCCTTTCGGGTCAGGTGCGTAGTAGGGATGTGCGGATCGATCCAAAATATCGATACTATCGATACCAATGGGATCGATATTTTCGCTCTTCTACTTTCAGTACCTTATTCCAACTAAAAAGCCGGTAGCAATACTGCTTGTCAAACATTATCCTGACGCAGTGAATTCACGGAAAGTGGCGGTCTCAAACACCACAAACTCCGACCCCCAGCAGCTCAGAACACAAGACAATACTGGACACACACTTTTTATTTCGATTTTCAAATAATTATTTCGTTTTTGAAATAATATCAAAGGTTAAATTCAACTTCAACAGAATTTTACTTGGTATCGGATCGAAAAGGAAATCAGTTTTATCACACATCCTCAGTGCAAAGCCTGAGACCAAAATAATCAGTAATCCTGAAATGAATGAAAACATGAATAGCACGAACATGAATTTGAAGAACTAAATTTGATTCATAACATAGTGTCTGGTTTTAAAATAGTCTATCCTATATTAAAATTCTTAATCATCACTGATTGTTGATCTGGTTGAACCTCTTCTGTAGCCAGTGCTATATATTCCTCACTTCCTCACCTCTGGCCTTACTCCTCTCAAACAACAGTTCACGTTCACAAAAAGTTCATGTAAACCTGGTGCAGAACCCAGCAAGCTGAATCGTATTCCACGCTAAATATTTCTAATATTATCTGTTTGAACAATTGGACTAGTTATTGTAACTACTGACTGTAAGTCGCTCTGGATAAGAGCATCTGATAAATACTGT
Organism: Denticeps clupeoides; assembly: GCF_900700375.1. Taxonomy (NCBI): domain Eukaryota; kingdom Metazoa; phylum Chordata; class Actinopteri; order Clupeiformes; family Denticipitidae; genus Denticeps; species Denticeps clupeoides. The sequence goes on from NC_041707.1 coordinate 24,766,125, forward strand.
AAATGTAATTTAAATGTAGTTATTCGCAGCTTCACTTGCCTATAAACTCCATAAACTTCAACAGGTTCCGAATTCACCTCCCAGCATCATGAATAGGACACTTTTTTTTTTTTTACTATGAAAAAAAACTATAGGCATAATGACATTCCAAATCAAGAATTCAGTTTAAGATTATCGGGTTATTTTTCAAAATAAAATCCCCTGCAGTATTTGTGTTTTGGTTCACCTTGTAACAAATGGTCCCCTGGTTGGGGAAGGCTGTTATATTATAACTTTAAAAATAATTTTTGTTTTATTATGTATTTATAGATAATGTAATAAGTGCGTTACCAATGCACCTGTAAGTGTAGCAGCAGGCAGATGGAGGAGATGTGAGTTCTTTCTTCCGGCACTTATTTGATGGCACAATATAAACTTTATACACTCACTCGCTCTCCATAATCATCTAATCCTACTCAGGGTCTTGGCCAAGTGAGATGCCAAGCAGAGGGTGAGTGCCTGTGTAACAGGGTGCATGTCTTTGGATCGTGAGAAGGAACCAGAGAACCCAGAGAAAGCCCGCATCAACAGGAAGAACATACAATCCATAGGACCACGTTTTAAAACTCATAACCAGAAGGTTGCGGGTTTGAATCCCAAACTGCCACGGTTCCACTGAGCAAAGTACCGTACCCACACATGGCTGCCCACTACTCACTAAAGTGATGGGTTAAAAGCAGGGGACACAATTCGTTGTGTCATGCTTCACAATGAAAATCACTTCACAACAATGACATTTTCACTTCAATGGTAAGTATAAATTCTGGACATGATCCACAACATGTTTTTATATAACATGATGCATGTCTGCTTTGAAATAAATATGAATAAACAAAGTTCCTGTCCTGTGCCAAATGTCCCTGGATGGGCTATGGTGCCTGCAACCTAATTGTGGATTAAATTAAATCAAACACTTCACATTTTTCATAGAAAGGCTAAATAATATATTATTAAACGCATACTTGACATACAGACCTTTCGAAACCCCTAACATATCTGCAAGCAATTTGCTTGCTTCACTCGAAAAACAAGGACATTTGTGAAGTAACTGAGAAAGGAGTACACACTGTACATTTTTGCACCGTACCAGGCATTTTTGTTCTTAAAGTAATTTCAAATGAAGTAGGGTGGTGGTTAGTAAGTGTCTTTGCATCATTTCACATAACCCTACCACGCAGTGAAAAAAACAGAACATTGTCTTTAAACCACAATTTATTGCAGCAACACAAATACACAGATTTTAGATTTTTTTTTACTTAGATTTTTGGCTCTGTGCCTGTGCTTTCAACACTTTGACAACGATCTTCTGCTCCTCAATGAGGAAAGCACGCTTGATCCTAAGGAAAAAAAAATAAAAAAATTACATCAAATTACATGTGCAAATTTGGATTAAGATAACATACAGAAAGAACAGTTAAAAAGATGGGATTTTGATACAAGAGAACCAGAGATATACAGTAGCACATCATACTATGAAACACTTGCACTATACTCAGAAAGGTCCTTGTAAATGTCAAAACGAACATTAATGCTGTAGTGAAAAGCCTTTCCACGTCATTAGTCAAGCATAAGCAAAAAGAGATATGGCCACGCTACCATCGAGAGGAAAGCTTACCTGTCTCGCACACATTTGGCACACATGGAGCCACCATACGCTCTGCTCACATGTTTCTTGGTCTTTGAGAGCCTCATCAGAACCTGAGGTCTAACAGCCTGGATCTGTTGAGCACACACAATTGGACAATTTACAGATGAGATTTTCAGATTTTTTGGGAATTGAAAAAATGAACCGGCCTGAAGGAAACACACTTACACCACGCAGCCTGCCTGGGCAGATCCCACATGCTGACTTGGGGGCCTTGCCGGTCTTCTTGGTGTACAGATAGACAATACGGTTACCAGGCGTCCGGGACCTTCACAAGAATAATAAGCAATCAGTTTAAGTCTGTTGCGCTCAAATGAATAAGAATGTAGAATAATTAATAATTCTAAAAGAATAATTAATACATTTAAGTTATTGGAAATATGATTGGGATGTGCCAAAAATAATAAAATACGATCACTAACATTAGTGCCTGCATTCAGTTCCCCTCCCTTATTATTTTGCTATAAAAACATGCAAGTTTAAGAGTCCAATACATTTTGCAGAGTTTTGACAACGCAAAGCAACTGTTACAATATATTACTTCCAATCACATTACAACAAACGGAGTACGAGTTGGAACTCACAGCCTGGTTTTGTTTGATGTGGTGTTGTAGGACAACCTACGACGGTAAGTCAGGCGCTGCACCATGTTTGTACCTGGGAATAAAAGAGAGAAATGAACCCAAAAGCATTTATGACGTGTTCACATGCAGCGAAAGACATCTCTGCCTTATAGAACGCTTTAAAAGCACGATCCTTTCATAGCTAAAACAGCGACTTTACAGAAGAAGCTGATAACTGCGCTGCTTTCTCACATCGGCAGGAAAACCGCAACGCAGCGAATGATGTCGGGGCTTCATATTCAACAAACTGCAGTTTCAGCTTGAGGGCCAGACAGCAGACTCGACTACGACATGAACTTGATTAATATGACCAGTTTTGCCTACACACTTTATAAAAATATTACTAGATATCTCGTAAGTGCAGCTTGCTGCATTTACACAATTTAAACGCTGAACGTAGAATCGCGGTAAACGCCCGATTAAACTGGATAGGTTCCGCTGTATTTTCAGGAGAAAACGATAGCCGCCATACCTGCTGTCGCCTCGAACGGAAGAGGAAGCTTACCGCCTAGAGTGTCAAAGTTCAATTTCCCTAACACCGGAAGTTCTTTGGTACATTTCAAAATAAAGTTCTTTTCGATGGAATTCTACGTATTATTTATTTTATTATAAAAACGGGTAAGCAATATCAATGCAAACATGTATTCCAAATTTTATACACACTTTAAATAAACAAAACGAGGATTTTTGAGTGTTTGTCCATTACAAGGTTCTTTATTCTGAAACATAGAAAAACGTAATCTGTTTGGGTCTGTTTTACTGTATTCAAGGCTAAAGCACGTTGTTCAAAAATGTCTGGGTAATTCGTCTCTTTAAATAATGACGGAATTATTTGAAATAACTTTTAAGGACAAAGACGGGGCTCTTCCATCTGGATTTTGGTCGGCTGTGGACACATGGATCACTAAGCCTCATGTTGTCAATAAGCGGCTGTGCGGCGCGAAGCAGGATGAGAGCAGGGACGTGGGTGCTGATGAAGTTGTACAAACTGTATCAAGACTAACAAACTGTGACATTCAGGACGATGTAGTCTCTTTTTTGGACACTGACCTCCACGAGCCAGACCAACGCTGGAGCGTTGGATGTAGAACCATTATACCAAAAGTGAACCCTTACGGGACAGATGTGCAGAAAGACATTATAGTGAAAGGTGACTTTTGCGAGAGCAGAACATTTTGGACGGATCCCATCATTATCTTATTGGTTTTCGTGTGCTTCCTTTCCAGATTTTTATAGGCAAAGAGTGACATTTTTGCCTGTAATAGAAAAAGATGAAAAACACATTCTACAAAATAGTAACATATATCAGTTTCAGCTTCAGCCTTTGTCAAATGATGACTGGTGAGTTTTGTTATGAATTGATTTTCAAGGCATTTATCGTGGCGTTTATGGCTTCATGATACAGAAATATTTACGATGAGCTCAGGGCCTTTCGAATATTCTGCATATTCATACACTGTTCTTTTTCGTCCCCCCAGGTTACTCTCACTACATGCACTAAGGCCAGAGGACTGGGAGGCTGATGGAGTGGCTTATCCCAAACTGCCCTGGATGAGCAGGGAGCTCCTGCCAAAGCTGGTTCGCTGGGCCACAGAGAGCAGGAGCAGTGACTTTAAGAGCACTTTGTCCCTCATCTCTGTGGAAAAATACAGCGTTCTCTATCAGCAGCTCAAGGACAAGTACAAAGAAATTGTGAAGGTAGAAATTGTGAAGCGTGAAGTAGTAGTCAATGTGAATTCTTCCTTGCTTGAACGTTCCCTTCTCATGTCATGTTGTCAGAACTGAAAATGTTAGACAAATATTGTTTTGAGTTAAAATAACTACTTTTCCCACATAATTTATTTCCAAGGTTTGGCCAGAAGTAACCGATCCAGAGAAATTTGTCTTTGAAGATGTTGCCATTGCTACATATTTACTGGTATGTTTTGCCATCAAAAGACCTTTTTTCTAAAGACAATTGTAAAGAAAATGGTTTTCACATTTTAATGCTCTGACCTTATCTGTCACGCAACCTGGGTGTGAACACAGCCCTTTCAGCTGCGTCTGGTGCTACCTGATGAATGATGGATGGTTTTATCATTGCTCAGGTCTTGTGGGAAGAAGAACGTACCAAGCATGGGCTGATAGCCAAACAGTCGTTTGTGGACCTGGGCTGTGGAAACGGACTTTTGGTTCACATTTTGAACAATGAGGGGGTAAATTTACTATTATACATTGAAACTGGAAAGTATTCTGCCGTGCATCACGTTTTCCACATTTCCAGCCATATAAATAAGTTAAATTTTTTCCCTCTCAGACTATGAGAAACTAAATTCTCTGGTCTGATGAAAAAAAATTTGAATTCCAGGCGACACATTTGGAGGTGAAGCACGGTGGGGTAGCATCATGCTGTGGGGATGTTTTTCATCAGCAGGAACTGGGAAACTAGTCAGGATATAGGGAAAGATGACATCCTGGATGAAAACCGGCTCCAGAGTTCTCTTGAACTCAGACTGAGGCCCTAAGCACACAGCCAAGATATCTAAGGAATGGCTTCAGGACAACTCTGCGAATGTCCTTGATTGGCCCAGCCAGAACCCAGACTTGAATCCGATTTAACTCTAGAGAGATCTTAAAATGGTTGTGCTCTGACGCTTCAGGGGAATGGGTGTAACTGGCCAAGGATAGATGTGCCAAGCTTGTGGCATCATCACTTGAGGCTGTAATTGCTGCCAAAGGTGCATCGACAAAGTATTGAGCAAAGGCTGTGAATACTTATGTACATGTGATTTGTCAGTTTTTAAAATGTACCTTTTTTCCACATTGTCATTATGGGGTATAGTAGAATTTTGAGGGGAAAAATTCATTTATTCATTTTGGAATAAGGCTCTAACATAACAAATTGTGGAAAAATACTTTCAATACTTTCTGGATGCACTGTATATGACTTGTATAAAGCATATACATAAATCATTGTATATATAAAGAAGTATTAAAAAAAGTTAGCATTGTATGTCTGCATAAGTGACATTCTTTGTGTTCCACATTATCAGATTCACAGTGCAATCTACATGGCCAGCCCTCAGTTATTTATATCTAAGATGCCAGTTAAACATGTTTCAGGGCTTTGGCTCTCTAAATCTTGTTTTGTTTTTCTTTCAGCATCGAGGAAAGGGCATTGACGTCCGAAGACGGAAAATCTGGGACATGTATGGTCCACAAACTCACTTAGAGGTTAGGACATTTTTCTGAAATGGTCAGCCATTATGTAAGGACTATTTGTTTGCCCAAATTCTGAGCTTTCTACCTGGTTCTTTGACTTATGATTCACCATTAAAAAAATATGAGGACTGGTTTTAAAACATTGTTAAAAGTGTGGCACTTGAAGAATTCCAACAAGCGACTACTGCTTAAAGCATGGTTTGCTGATTTAACATTTACAGGCTCAAGATTGAAGGCGGTGTCCTGTGCGTCAACAATGTCAAGTTGAGCTAAAAAGCTGCACTGAAAAGCTATATGCATTATGCATGTGTGTTCTTTAGAACACTGTGCTTCATGTCCCGAGCTGCTCTTTCTCCCTCTCTCCCAGTCTCTTAGCACTTCCTCTGACCAATTCTTTACCCTACCTAAAATTGTGGGCCGTTTATTATTCAGAGTGTTTTCCTGAAGGTTGAAGTGCTAAGGTTGTATGGTGCCAAGACCCACAGGAATCTAAATGCTTTTAGATGAGGCCATCTACAATATACTTCAATAAACAAAACCAGCAATATGTCTGTTTACACTATGGACTGCCAAGCTCATACGTTGGGGTGGCCATCTGGTCTCAAACATGATGGTTGAGAAAAAAAAGAAAAAAAGACCATCACTTGGTGAAATATACATGATTAAATGTCTTGCCCTGGGCTGAAGAATTGTCCAGAAAAATGATTAAGAAAATCATTACATCCTCAGATGTTGATAATGAGATGTACCCCTTTACATGGGGCCCATCTATTTTAGGAGGCAGCAATCACGCCCAGCGATGACTTCCTGTTCCCCCACACTGACTGGCTGATTGGAAACCACTCAGATGAGCTCACACCATGGATCCCTGTCATATCAGCCAGGCAAGTCATCTGTGCAGGCAATTTCACTGCAACTCTGGAGTGCCAGCTGATCTCCCTGAGTGGGATGAGAGTGGAATGTTTTAAACTCTTCCTCTGGAGGGAGCTGTTGAGCTAAGTCTTTGTTATTGTACTTTCAGGTTTTCTTTAGAAGTAAACAAATATGTTTTCAGATGAACTTGATTTTATGTTTAGCTCCTTCAGCAATTATGTACAGTTTGTTGGCACTTGAGGGGACCAGTGTAGATACTTAATAGCAACCCCAAAGTCTCTAATTGACAATGTCTGGATTGTAATTGATTCAGATTTGGGCAATCTAATCCAGAAAGGACAAGAGGAGCTACTGACATTTGCATATATTTATACACAGGCGTAATAATTCCATTATTGTCCATTTTATTGTTGGAAAATTTAGAAAATCAGGAAACATGAAATTAATAATAACTAATAGCTGTGATATATAAAATACAATGTAAAGACATGCATGTTTCATTTTGTTGTGATAATGATTAATAATGATTTCATTATTATTGTAATGTATTTTATTGCATTTTAACTGCATCATAATTGTAATAAAAATGTAATATCTAAATGTAGGCCCAAAGTCTAGCTTTGGGACAAAGGCAAGTAATAACCATTTGAAATTGTTTTAGAAGTTCCTCTTTGTTATTGTTGATAAATTACATTTATATGAATATGCACTCAAAATGCGTCTATTAGTTGCTCCTTCAGGGTTACAAACACCTTAGTTTTAGAATTTGTTACAGAGTGAATGTGCAGTAACTTATCTGCCATGTTTGATTCTGCCTCTCCAGGTCATCCTACTTTTGTCGTTACTTTGTGTTGCCTTGCTGCTTCTTTGACTTCTTTGGAAAGTACCAGCGACGACAGTGTAAGAAGTCTCAGTATAAAGAGTACATTGACTTCATATCTGTGGTCAGCACAGAGTGTGGGTTTAACACGGAAGAGGACTGTCTTCGGATCCCTTCTACTAAACGGGTATGTGACGAGTTTTGGGAAGAAAAATACATCCCACATTCTGGGGCACTGTATACACAGATATGACATTAGAAAGCCATTAGTTTGGTGCCAGGACAGTTCATTTTTTTGCAAAATCTGTATTTTGCAGTGGGGGAAATATTATACTAACTGGATGGGGTTCCTGATCCCCCAGGATTTGAAATCTTTTTTTATGTATTCTGTAGTGATGTTTCATTAATTCAGTCATCCATGCTCTTTGTTCACCAGGACTCTTGGTTAAAGTAGTTTTCTTCACTAACAGTTGTGTAATTCCTGTACTCATCAGGTGTGCCTTATTGGCCAGAGCAGGAGTTACCCTGCCACCGCAGAGCAGACCGCTGAGGAGAGGAGGGCAGGCTACATCAATTCTCGGCAGTACAACTCCTCAGTCCAGAGCAGCTCTGATGGGCCTCACCTTGAGAACAAAGACCCCGGCAGACAAGAGGACACTGAAATCCAGAGCAGCTGGGGTGATTGCTTCCATCCCCGTGAGAGGATTGAGACGGTGCGGAACTGTGCCACGCTGCCCCGGGAGATGGTGGACGCTGTGGTTTTGCACGTAGCAAACACCCTGCTGGGCCTGACAAAGGAGGAGGTCTGGACAGAGCATGAACGTGTCAGAGACACCTGGAATACAGGGGGTAAGCAGAGCTGTGGGGGGTCTGGAAAGAGTGAGAGATGGAGGTAGGGTGCAAGAAAAGTAGGGTGGTAGTAGCCTAGTGGGTAACACACTCGCCTATGAACCAGAAGACCCGGGTTCGAATCCCACTTACTACCATTGTGTCCCTGAGCAAGACACTTAACCCTAAATTGCTCCAGGGAGACTGTCCCTGTAATACTGATTGTAAGTCGCTCTGGATAAGGGCGTCTGATAAATGCTGTAAATGTAAATGTAAATGTAAAATTGACGAGAGAGGAAAATATTTGTTAAATCTCCTTTCCCCTCAGACTAACAGCGTGTAGTTAGTGGTTTGTACATTTGAAATGAATTAAAAAGATACATCGGACACTAGAGATTTGTGTCTGGTCCAACTCCATTGGCATTATCTGTAATAAATAATTTATTAAAGCTAAGTAAGTATTAGCTCAATATTTAATGAATTATTTAGCGAAGACTAACACATTACAGGGCCATTGAAGGATGTTATTGAGTGACCCTGTGGCCTTTCGGCTGCCTCCCCGGAAGTCCAGGGGAGGCGACAGTGGTGGCACCCGCTCACCCGGCTTTGAACATTGGCCTGTTTCATCCTTCACCAGTTACTTCCTGTGTGAGGGGGCGACGCACCCACTCACACACCACATGCCTCACAACACACTTGCACACACTGATGTTCCTGACTAATATATGTTCACACGCTTGATTGACTGAGACATATGAGTGAGAGAGAGAGAGTGCCGGGAATCTACTCTTCTTTGGAAAAGCAGGGTATATAGACGGTGGTGGGAATTGTTCACTGACGCCATGTTTTATGCAAGAGTTGTTTGAGCTGCTCTATTTCAAAAAGTTGTTTAAAAAAAGTGCATCCTCTGTAGCACAGACAGGCAGAGAGCCGTGCAGCCCACCCACATAATGTGGTGCAAGAATAAGGCTCATCAGATTAACAAAGTTTGATTAGCTTGTCTGATTAGCTTGGAGTATGCATAATTACAAATCTTTTCTTCATATTTGAAGATTCATTTGGGGATGCTCAGAGTATGCATTTAGAAATACTGAAAATATAAAATCCAAGTTTAGAACAAAGAGTTCAAACTACAAAAAAATATATATATTTTTGTTAAATATCAAGTGGAAATGTTTTTGTTTCAGCGCTACGTTTTTAGCTCTGCGTTTGTACTCCTACTGAGGGAAGGACCCGCCGCATCTCATACTGTAATCAGGTAGTTCCTAATGGCCCTTTCTGTGGCTCATAAATCCCCATTTGCCATGTTTTCTCTAAAGGCCAGCACTAAATGGGCTATTGATATTGTATTAGGAGAGGACTCCTGGCGTCACAGATTCTGAGACCTGCTCCTTTCGCTTTTAGCACATAGCGTAGCCATCTTTGACCATGCATTAAAAAATTAGTGCCATTGTTATTGCATTAAATGGGAATGTTGCGAAATAGTAACGACTTGCCAAACACCCAGTAACATTGCAAATTATGTTAAAACTATCTCATGCTTATATCGTTTGTTGGGATTCGAATATCTGTTTCTGAAGTTGGATCCTTATCATGTTGGAGATAGTTCAGGTCTTTTGGGGGTCGTAGGTGGGGGCATCCTGCCACTGGGACATAGAAGGCTGATAGTGTACAGCACAGGGAGCTGCTCTGAAGAAGCTGACATGTCTCAAACAGCAGCTAAGGACATTCTATAGCAATCTGGTTTTACTCTTTTAAATTTTTGGGACTGTGTTTCTTTACTCTTTGGAGTAGGTCAGTGGTGGCCTAGTGGGTAACGAAGTGGACTTGTTACTGAAAGGTTGTGGGTTTAAATCCTATTGATGGGGTAACTAGCATTGATGGGGTAAATGCAGAGGACACGTTTCTTTGTGTGAACCGTGTGCTGTGCTGCAGTGTTTGACAAGAAACAAACAACTCAGGTTTACATAACACTTACACAAATATATTTACGTATACACTTAATCAAACTGGCCACCGCTTTTGTTTTGCTATTTGTCACCATGCTTCTGGAGACGTTTTAGACTTTGTGGTGGTGCTGCCACCTCCAAACATTGGTGCTTCAGATATTGCAAGTTGTCATCGAACAGATTGGTGCATCCCTTGATAGTTTACTGGCAAAAGAAAATTGGGCTTTAAGAAGTGATTGTCTGAGATGGTACTTCCAAGGAATTTCGAAAAGAGAAGAATACGAAACATCTCCCCTGTGCCAGAGGGTTCCAGTGTGCCGAGATCCGTGCCAACTTGGTGGTGAAGATGTATTGACTCAGCTGCCTACAGCGAAGGTCAATGTTTGCTCGCCCTCTGGGCCTGGCACAGTTGTGATTGTGGTTTAACACTCACGTGGGGATATCTGTTGAATACAGCCCGTGGACTGCCTCCTTGTTACTATGGTAACAAGACTACAGTCTGAAGATTTAAATCAGCCCTGGCATGCTTTGTTTGGTTTCTATTTATAAAACCCATGGTATTATATTAAACCCAACTGTGATTATGTCGATAGAATATTTTGAACTGACCCTTTGAACTTACCTGTCTTTTAATCTGCCAGCAGCACATATCAGATTTGCAATATTTTTCTCCCTCCTAGGGTTTTATTTAATTTCATATATTTTATATTTTGACTGGTGTGATGTTTGTAATAAAACCTCTGGTCCTGCCCCCTGGTCATTAGCCGGTTGTCTTGCCAGGATCCACAGTGCAGACAGGAAGCTGCGTAGGGCTGAAACAGTGCAGTGAGGCATAAGAAAGTGCAGATCAACACCAGATTAAATAGCACAAGACATAGCTCATCAGAATGAAATGCAGATGGGAGGAAAAAAGCAACAACAAAAACTGGTCTCCTTTTGTGTTGTAAGGCACAGTGTAGAAACCATTTGGGAAACTTCTACATTATTTTTTGGCAGAATCACAAAGATTATTGGCAATCAGCATGCATTTGCTAAGATGTCAGATTCTGCTTCGCTCATTTAAATGTGTTCTGCTCAGTCCAGACTTTGCATTACAAATAGCCAGCGGGGAAATGGCGAGAGAACGATGATGGTGGCTCAGACGTTAAAATGGCCACTGGGAAATCTGGAAGGTTAATGCACTCTGCTGATCACAGTCACCACCGTGTCTGCGGCACTGACGTACGCGCACGCCACAAGGCCAGAGTCATATTTCTCCAGGGCCTGTCGGGGGAATGAGATGTATATGTGTTGTTGATTATTGTTTTTAGAGTATGCAGCATTTCTTAGTCTTGGAAATGCTTGCAGATTATTTCTGTTGGAAAGTGTAATAGAAAGTTCCTTCCCCCACCTCGCTTTCACCCACATTATTTGAAAATAACATGTTTTATAATGTTTCATGGGCTAAATTACATTAAGCTTTTGTTGGCATGTGGGGCAACAGTTTTCTCAATATTCCTTTCTCTCTTTCAGGCAGTCTGTCTCTTAAAGAGGTGGCCGAGCTTCTGGATCAGACTACGCTACTGACATTTAAAAACGAGTGCGGAGGCCTGCAGACCCTTCTGAAAAACAACCACCAGGTGTTCCGAGGTATCTTTCCCCAATGCTGCACCGCCATTTATTTTGTTGCTTTTTATTTATTTTTTACTTTTATGTCATTAAATATGTGCAAATAAAGACATTTTGCTATTTGGTTACAAAAAAAATGAAAATTTCTCTTTCTTACACAGTGGAAGGTGGCAGGGTTTACATACGGGACTGGAGGGTGCAGGTCAGGAGACGGGCAATCAGAGCTGACGCCAAACAGAAGCCACTGCTGATGGGAGCACGGAAGACCCGGCCCTGCTGGTTTTATGCCCACCACCCCCAAGGGTGCCCTCTCCTCACTGAGATGTGTGCATTTGCCCATGGCCCCAGTGACCTACGGCCATCAACACCACCACATAAGAAGCTGCAGAACTGAGAAGGATCACAGTGTGATTCTGAAGTGGAATTGGATATTATTTGTATTTAAAATGCCTTTTACTTTACTTTAAAGAACCTTTTTGATTAAGACTTTGCCTGTAAGTCTGAAGTCTGTATTTTTTATTTGATTAAAGGTATAATTTAAATAAGCAATTTGGCAAAACATGGGCTGCTTTGTTTTCTTCAATAAAGAAATTCTTATAAGATGAGGTTCTTCCCCAGTGTTGTTCACCATGGCTGCACCATGGTAGAAAGGAATTGGGCTGGACCTGCACTGTAAATGTTAGCAGCATGAATAATTTGCAGGCCAGCGTGGGAGGTCTTTTCTGTTGTGGGGTCACTGTACCAGCCCTCCCCTCAAATGTCACTGAGATGGAACACTGCCTCGCCCCCGTCGGGGCCAGATGAATGCTGGTGCTTGCTATGAGTTTTATGGCAAATTTATATGACAGCTCAGTGAAGGTCCTTGTGTTGTGTTGATGCACACCTATTTCTCAGTCAATTTGCACTTAAAGCAGGCTCACTCAACTTGAAAGTTAACTTAAAAAAAAAAAAAACTCCCAACAAGAAATGAGCCACTGATTTAGAAAAAGCTGCATTTATAATTAGATCTAGTTAAATATTAAGCCATTCAATTCATATGATAATCCCTAGACAGTAACATGCCAGGCTAATATTACAGTGATCCTTAGCACAAGTGATTGATGCAGAGCTCAGTATCTTCATTAAACTCCTCTGGGCGTATTTACAATGGAGTGTGAAGGACATCTTTTACGCTGCCCCTGTGCCTTGAGAGCTAGACCACACTTTACTTCAGGACATATATAGTGGCAACTATTGACAAAACTAGCACTTGAAGCCTTGAGGTGCCTGGGGAGAAGGTGTGGGGGTGGTACGTCATTGGCATCTTGGCGGTTCGGAATTTAAGTCCACTTCCTTACCCGCTAGGCCACCACTACCCCAACTTCAACCGGTATGAAAAAAGGTTGAAATGTAACAAACATGCCTGGAAGTGAAATCTTCAAAATTAGATGCCACCAACCCTTTACAACTAATCTTTATAATGGATGCCAATAACTGCGAAGGACACAGTAAAATAATACTTGGCACTATACGTTTACATTTCACTCTGAAGTTGCATTATTCTACCAACAGCTGCTGAAAAGAAAAAACATTTAGTTATTGTCTATCGTCTAGAACTGTCTGAGCTCAGGTTCTTTTGGATCCCCTGACAGAATGTCATTAATCAAGTGCTATGTTAATGAGGCTGTGTGATTAGTAATAGAAAATATGGGAGATTGAAGATGGTGACATTGAAAACTTTCTGATATAAAGCCACTTGTCTTGTTTGTGGATTTGAACAATAAAATGATCTGAAGTCAGCCATGAGGACATCCAACATACAGACATAAAGTGGCTACTGATGGAAACACACTAATGTCAGAAGTCTGTTTTTTAAGAAACAAGTTTCCTACTGCAACAGAACAAAGGAATGAATGAATACCTACAATTGCTATAGGTGTAAAAGGAAATAATCAGAATGAAAGCAGAGAAGAGCATCTGGTCTCCACCACCACCACTGAGCCACTGCAGACACAGGCTCAGGGAACCCAGCCTGCAAGATGACAGGAAGAAGGATGGCCACCCTGGTCTGTATCTGGGTCAGTCAAGGGACTGCAATGGAGAAAGTGAGAACAAGCCTCATCTTGCCTCATGCAGTGAGCTATCAAATGCAACCCCAGGAGGAAGAACTCTAGTCCAACAGTCCCCTGGTGCTGCACACAGTAGATGGTAAATAATACACTGTAACATCTGGTGAGCACGAGCACGCTCATCTCTTATTTAGTGATGGCCTTTAAAAGATGGTGCGATTGTAATCAGTTTTATTCCTAAAAAAATAGAGGAGGCACACTCTACATTTTAAAATTTTAGTTACAAAAGTTTTTTAATAATGTTTTCTTTGAAACAGTTGTTTTTTACTGAGTAACAAGTTCAGGGTGACGTGAGCAGCCGGAGATGCAGCTACTTAGCAGACAGGGTCTTTCTTGCTTTGCTGCGAATTTGAGAAAACAGACTGGAAGGACAGTGTCGACAGTTTTGTCGTGTTATATCAAATCTGATGTTTATAGAATCTCTCTCGCTTGCCATGTCTCTCTATGTAGATGTGTGTGCAGGTTACCATGAAGCGACTTTGAGGTAGATTATCAAATTTGGTCCATTGGTATATACACTATGTACTACTATACATTATATAGAGTGTGTGTTCTTTCTGGGTGTGTTGGTCTCTCTGGGTGTGTTGGTGAACTAAATTAATGAAGTTTTTACAATTAACTACAAAGGAATAGATTTTAATATCCCGATGGTGTGTGTGTGTGTGTGTGTGTCAGATGAGAGAAAACCAGTTTAGTCAGTCTGAGGTCATTCTCCATGTGGGCTGGACATGGTCAACATCCCACTCCGAGCTGCTTAAGGATTTATGGCTTTGTCACTTGCTGGAATTTTTTCCAACTGACAGACACCAGTGATCCAGCTCCTCACGGTGTGTGTGCTTGTGTCTGCCTGAGAGTGTATGTACCTTAAATGACCTGTTGTTGTTCTGACAATGCACCACATTTAGAGAAGCAATATTTCTACTGAAAGCAGCCAATAATAATAATGGCTGTGAGTGTGGTAGTGTATCTATGTTTTAATTCTAAAATCCTGCTCTTACATAATGAAAACATTTGTAAATTGGTAAAAATGTTGTCAAATGCCAGGAGGAACAACTAATCACAGATGAACAACAATATCCAAAAATCATCTCTATAATCATTTGTACATATTTAAGATAATTTGGGGGAAACATACTAGACTAGTTTTTCCTCTAGCCCTATTTCTTTACCCACCAACTTCCCTCACTATTTCTCTCTCTCTCTCTCTCTCTCTCTCACACACACACACACACACACACACACATCCACAAAGTGAAGATGAGAGGAACACCTGCGACACCCTCTCGTTCTCCCTGTGTTCCCGACTCTGACAGCTTTGCCACATCTCTGGTGTGTGCACCGCATGACTCACACTGACTGACTCACAAACAGCTGCCAACATGAGATACGGCCCCTTCCCCCTCCTGCGCCTTTCCCTCCGCTCGCTTCGGCAGCATCATTGTCTGCGTTGTCCTCGTGATCGGTGTTTTCATCCTTCCCCACTGTCGATGCTCACATGACGCGCTGTCACCTGGGAACCGGGGAACCCATTGTGGACCTGTGGCCAGGGAGACACTGATACTGACCCTGCCCAACATCCGTCCACTCTGGGTGGTTTTCAGGCGACTCTCTGCTACAGATGCGTGAGGAGGATTTTCTTTGTCATGTGAGAGCAGCACTGGGGAGACTTCAAAGATTTGCTCCATTTGTTGTGCTCCAGTCACAACTTTCAAAAATGTTGTTTAAAAAAGCTATTTCAATTGCAATTGTCTTGCATTCCATATGCGAACAGGTGAACAGTCTGGAGGAAAGTCTGTCATCCATCTGTATCTTTTTAACGTAGAAGGACTGTTCATTATGTCATTCTGTTGTTCCATATAGTGTCATTTTAAATCTTAAAATGTAAGGTATGATCAATAAAACATGCTTGATAAACACACTTCTCACAGCTTTGTATTGTGAACTGAAAAGAAATCACTGGAAGCTGGAGCAGATGAGAACAAAGGTCCATCTGCTGAAAGTGAACAGTTTATAGAATAAGGAACAAAAACTAGGTGAAACTCAAGGACGTGCCACCTGGAACATCAAAAGAGAACAGAACAGAGACAACAGCACAGAATATATATATACACAGGGTAAACAAGGTGAGAAAATCGAGGTGATCAGAAAAGCTTGAGACAGGGTAAACACCCGGGACCCGGAATCCTGGCTAAGGATGGAGCCATGAAGGATAAGAAAAAAATGTATCATTATTAGTACAAGCTCAACCCCCTGTCTGCAGACTCATAATTAACCTCTCAGAAATGGTAAACAACTGTTGGGTAACACACTCGCCTGTGAACCAGAAGACCCGGGTTCAAACCCCACTTTCTACCATTGTGTCCCTGAGCAAGACACTTAACCTTAAGTTGCTCCAGGGAGACTGTCCCCTGTAAATACTGATTGTAAGTCGCTCTGGAAAAGGGCGTCTGATAAATGCTGTAA
Organism: Denticeps clupeoides; assembly: GCF_900700375.1. Classification (NCBI taxonomy): domain Eukaryota; kingdom Metazoa; phylum Chordata; class Actinopteri; order Clupeiformes; family Denticipitidae; genus Denticeps; species Denticeps clupeoides. The sequence continues at coordinate 24,782,282 of NC_041707.1, forward strand.
ATGTAAATGTAAATGTTTTTTTTTTGCATTTTAAAATTCCCAGTCAATTCCCTAACTACTTGTATTTAAAACATAGCACATTGGGAATGTTTGCAAGTGTTACATCAAGTATATTCTCTGGATTATCAGAAGTAAACAGTTGCAAACAAAAAAAGACCGATTGGAGGTTACCTACCATCTGGAGACAAGAAAATCATGACCCGAACAGCCCTTTCTGTTTCATTTTGACAGTTATTTCTCAGTCAGAATGCAGAAACACATGACAGACTGATGACCCCCCTCAGTCAATACATCACACACGTACTGCAGAACCATATTTCCTCCTTCATTTCCCTCTGTTGTATTTGTTTTTTAATGTTTTAAACCAAAATTTTTACCTTTTACCCAAACCAAAAAATCACCATTGGCAAGTCCAGACACACCACACATGTATTACATCAGGGTAATCAATAAAATGAATTGAATAAAAATGAATGAAGACTTGTCTATATCGATGCTTTCTTGGGGGGTCTAAAATAGTCTAAAGAGTTTAAAATAGTCTGATTCCAACCTGTCACATATTTAAATTGAATTTAAACATTTATCTTTTACAATGAACACATGTATTTAAAGCCCTTCTGAAGCGTCTGGTGGAGGAATTGCTCCTAATTGTCCCCCAGGAGTTCCTTTCAGGTGGTGTCCTCCCCAGACGGAGATTTTTAATGGAAGGGTGGTGGTAATGGAAAGCTGTGAGTAAAAATGAACACTAGGAGATGGCTACTGCATTATCCATCTTATTACACTCAGCCAGCATCTGCTACCCTCGGACACTGCCTGCCTTTTCCACTATCTAGATTCCATCCGGTATCTACACTTGTGCTGTGCACACATGTAAAACAAAACCAAAAGTGTGTACATTACATGCATATCAAGACTTTCAGAAAGGACAGGCCATGGATAAAAGGTAATAAAAACTGGTGTTCACAAATGTCTTGGTGTGGTATTTCGATATATTTATACATTCCCACTATAGCCTAAATGCTTTAACATATACAGTAGCTAGGCTTACTACTTGTTCCTTATTTGAAGAAATTGTCATGGTTTTGTCAAATCAATATAGACCACGATTAGTCCCATTCTCATCGTGCCATTTAATGGCATTACATGTAGTGTTGTTTATGATGAAATATATTCATCAACAAACCTTTTTGACACAATGAAGATGAGATGAGATGTAAATGCTGGACAATAACTATTATGAAATATATTTACATTTACATTTTACATTTACATTTAAGGCATTTGGCAGACACCCTTATCCAGAGCGACTTACAATGTGCTTTCAAGTTACCATCGATGAAGTGATAAGTTCTAGTTCATTAGGACCCCCAACTATATAAATCTTGTATGAATATAAATCTTTGAATATAAATCTTTTTAGATTCTGTACACAAGTTCGACAATAAGAAAGTAACAAGTTCATCTAAATATTCTTTAAAGAGGAAGGTCTTGAGCTGCCATTTGAAAATACTCAGTGACTGAGCTGTTCTGACCTCAAGGGGAAGTTCGTTCCACCACCGAGGGGCCAAGACCGAGAAGAGTCTAGATGAATGTCTTCCTTTTACCTTTAGGGGGGAATAAGGCAAGCAGTACTGGAGGAATTATATCATGTAAAGTGAAAGTGAAGTGATTGTCAAGGCACAGCACAGCATAGCACAGTACTGCACAGCACAGCACACGGGATCACAACAAAATGTGTCCTATACTTTACAGGGCAGCTTCCTTAACCGCTATACCACCACTGCCCTGGTAAAATTTTTGATAAAAAAAAATAAGACTGAATATGGTTTATTTTACAAAATAAAAATTATACTAAAATGTCTAATTATACTAAATGTCTAAATATACTAAATGTGTAATAATTTCCAAGACTGTATTATTTTGTGATTTCAGTTTTCTCCCATCCAGTCGCACAGATGATGTCACTTCCACATGACACAATCGCGGCATTAATTATATTTCAGGATACTTCTGATGGGTGAGCAGATGACTGGGAAAAAATTGAGGATGTGATCTTTGGATACATTTTCTTTGAAGTGGAAAATAAACAGAATGTGAGGTCAATAAACATAAAACATAGAACATCTTCCATGTCTGAAATGGATGTAGAGCACCCTTGATAATAAAATTATTATCTATAATGTAACAATAATATAATAATATTATAATCTTGTTTGAATTAAGAAATGGGTTCATCAGTTGACTAAGACTAAACCAAAATATTCATGGATAATTCTGACTAAAATATGACTGAAATGCTGAATTTTAGTGGACTTAGGCAATCAAAAACAACTATAATTGCATGTTAAACCTGATCTGGGGATAATGACAGCAGATGCCCTAGTGCATGATGGGCTTCCCAGATAAGTTCTCTCTTTCATCCACTTCAACACACAGGGAGTCTGACACCCACCCCAAAGACTCCATTACAGACCTGCCCTCCAAATGACCCCTCCCCCATCCCTCTCTATTGCGCTCTCTTACACTCTGACTCTTTCTACACTATTTTCTGTTACAAATATTGTCTTTTGCAGATGTTCCATGTTATTACATGTGATAATAAATTCTTTTGCAGTGGTCTTTAACAGAGAAACAGTCATTGTGAATATTATTCCAGTTTTATTGGCAGTAAATGGGTGTTTGTAGCCTAGTTGGTGACTATGAACCAGAAGACCAGAAGTCACTATTTGAAACTCCACTCATTACCATTGTGTTTCTTAGCAAGACACTTCACCCTGAGTTGCTCCAGATGGACTGTAACTATGATGTCTGAAGAATGCCATAAATGTGAAATGCAAATGTAAAGTTATCTGTATATATATTGGAAAAAAATCCCAAAATATAATTGACTGTAGACTGAGTATTGCAGTGTTTACTTCTGCTGGGCTTACAAACAGACTCATGACACATGGTCTTGTTCTGTCACTGCCAACGGCCATCGAATGATCTCCATTTAGAATAACGGTATATGTTTACGCAGTGTCCTTTTTGACAGTTACCCAGCTATGACTAAGCAACATTAAAGATAAAGGATGGTGGGGGGATGAGCCCAAAGATGACAAAAATCTCCTCTGGCTTGTGCCCAGTATGTGGGCTATTCATGTGTGACTGTGGTGTGCAGGGGGTCAGATGCTAGACAGTGAATAGCATCCCCTCATGTGACACATCCAAATCATTTTTTTTTACCTTTTGTGCCCACATGTTAAAATGTGTATTGATGTTATAATCTGCGACTAATTTTAACTATGAGCCCTTTTTGGACAGAGACCTAAAGTGTCAGAGTGGGCGGTGGTGTCTGAAAATAGTTCCTGCAAGGAAGAGATGAATCAACGCTGCACCTTGTGCTTAATTAAAGATTAACGAGAATTCGGTGGCGTACAGAGGTTTCTAGAAGCCTCACTTACTCTCCTGATTAGACTTATGTAACACTGGTTAATACTGCATGCCTTCTGAAATAGTAATGCCAATGGAAGCTATGGCACAGTGATGCTTTACTGTTGGACATTTTGGAAATTTGTGGCAACACGATGAAGAGCTACCTTTCATTACCTCTGATGGATGATTGTGTATATTTAAAATCTATATTCAGAAATCCCAGAGCAGAAAAGCTGCACCTGAAAGCCCTTTTCAAGTCGGTGTGGTCTCTGACAAAACCTCAAAAAAGCACTCCAAGCTCTATATCTTCTTTCACATTAAATACAGGGACTTGACAATGAGCTGAAAAGAGACACACATTCAGGCTTTTGTGTGTATGGGACATGCAATGTACCCCTAATGCAGCAAGGAGAGAGGATGGAATTCTTCTGTCCACTTCCATGCTTTGAGGAGACGTGAGTCATGATTTGTTGCCCTTACGTAACGCGGACAAAATCCCAGGAGGACTAAATTGATGGCTCTGTGGCAGTCCTGCCTTGATGCACAGCTTAAGTACCCAGACTGTCAGCTACCTCTCTCAGCCTACACCTGTGTCCAGGGTTTCGAAGCTCCTGCTCTGTGGGGAAAATGTCACAGCCAGTTTAATAGCACTAACACTATTTTTATAAAGGCATCATTTTAGATGAAAAAATGCTTTAGGTTGAAACAATGTCACCAGTCACTTGGTACCACTCGGTCTGAATCTCAAATGGTGATGGCTTTGAAACAGAACAGACTTTTTTACTTAAAGGGAAAAGGGGCCATGGTGTCATTAATCAAAGTGACTTCTCTGGTCAATACTGTGGGTATGTTTTATCCTGCCTTTGTGATTTATGAAATTGCTTTTTGCATCCTACAAAAAAAGCAGTTTCATGCTTTTTTCCCCTTTACTCAGCAGTGCCTGCTGTGTGATTACAGTGCAATGTGCAAAATGCCCATCAGGTTTATTTTTATTCCATCTGCTTGCATGATTTTATTCGTCTGATTCAACATTTCATTGCCCCAGACATAGTGACTGTAGCTGTGGCCATTACAGCATGTGTGGGTTTGTGTGTGCATGAATCCACCTGATTTCACCAAGGCTGAGTATACCATCTGCTGAGTATTACATTCCATAGTCCCATTTTTTAGTCTGTCTGGTTGGATAAATGCTACATGAAGAATGAAACCGCACTTGTTCACATGTGATTCAAAGCAGATGACATGCAACAGGGCAAGCAAAAAGTGCTTATACATTTGATATGTAATGTATGTAATACAAATGAACAAATGAAACAGAATTACATCCCCAAAGTTGTGTGATGTTGTCAAACATTTCAGTCTGCATGCAATTTATCCATAATATATTATAATATGTAATTATAAAATTTGCTCTGGTCCTATAGCATACACAGATACGTTCAGGTGATGGACCTTATTATATATATAAATATTGGACCTCATAAATATAAATATTAATGCATTTGCTCCTCTCTACATTTGAGTTGCATCTTCTGAAAGGCAGACTTTTCACCATATAAAAACCCATGATGTGTACATTTTAACACTTAACAGCTGGCTTGACATTGCACCATGGGGTTGCATAACATAACCTATTTCAGTCTCACAAAATTGACCCACTGGAAATATGCAGCAGTGTCAACAATGAGGGTACAGCATCTTGAAAAGGGCCAGTTAAAAACTCTTGGTTTGCTGACAGTTGTGGCAGCTGCGAGCAGACAGAGTGATTATGATGCTGAGGGCTTTTTCCTTGTTTCTGACATATGCCATGCCAAATGCCTTACAGGAAATATATTTACACTGTTGTTATCCTCAGTTCCACATGATTCTATTATAAACCTTTTTTATACTTATTTGATTTATTTTTTTCAAGGATCAAGCTAAAGAGCTTATTGATGTGGACTCTGTGGCACACTTTCCTGCTCTCTGTCCATCTCCTTTGGTCTCTGGATGAAAGAGACTCCCCTATGACCAAAGCAAAGGGTAACTTTGCCATGGCCAAGAACCTCCTGCAGAGAGCCAGGCCAGCTCTTTGTGAGTGTGTGTTCATATTGAAGATACCTTCAGCTCAACATTGATGTGAAGAAGCAGGAAATGGCTGTTGTGGAAAGAGTGCCCATATATAGATATGTTGTGCAATTATGACAACACAGGAATATCTGAGAGAAAACATGCATGTATCTAGGTAGCCTTTCTTTAAAAACCACTAAGATGATAAGAACAGCATCCTTTGTGATAATGTTGTTGATTTTTCTCCCAATATCAGTTTGCTTGAATCCTAAGTCTCACATCAGCTTTGTACAACCCTTAAAACCCCCCAAGAAACAGCAACATAAAGAGGACCATGTTTCATTAACGACATTTTATAAAGTGTGAACCTTCAGATGGATAATTTAAGATTATAAACAACTATGAATAGAAATACATGCCACTCCTGAAATACGTATTGTGTAACTCATTACTCGTTTACTGCGCACAAGTGGGATTAGAGAATGTGATTGCAAAAGTCTAGAAACACTTGCCTTGTTAAACTTTCCCCATGCTCTGCTGCCAAAGTAAGTTCTCTTTTATCTCTCAGAGACCGATATATAGTGAAATGTACATGTTTACCACATTACAATATGATGGTATAAAATAAGTCATAGAAGCAGGGCGAACAACTTAATCACTCCAGAGCTGTGCCTGTCAACCTTCTGTAGTTTCTGTCATAAATTATTTTAATCCAATGGCATTTAAACTAAAGGCGGACAAAGCTCAACCTTACAGTGTTGCCATGGAAACATGACTCATAAGAACTCTTTGCCATTACCTGCACCAGCTGGGAGATGCTTCATGACATCCATTCCCTGCTGATCTGTTTGCCAAACTGTTTAGAGCTCTGTTTCATGCTTGAGTTTTCTGGGTGGTAGTAGCCTAGTGAGTAAAACACTCGCCTATGAACCAGAAGACCCAGGTTCAAATCCCACTTAGTACCATCGTGTCCCTGAGCATAACCATGAGTGTCTCCAGGGGGACTGTCCCTGTAACTACTGAATGTAAGTTGCTTTGGATAAGTGTGTCTGTAAATGCTGTAAATGTAAATTTAAACGTGATTAAGGGGAATGTTTACTGAGTAAGGTACACTTGTACTTGTGTTGTGGTCATCTTTTGCTGAAAGGAAGCACAACGCTGGGACATATTTTAAACCTTTATCCAATTACCAATTGAAATAGAACAGGCGTTTTGAAAAGACTAGAAATTCATAAACATCATGACATAATCTCTTCATGAGACTCAGAGCTGTCATCCAACACTTTTGCCTGAAAAGGTTGGAAACTCTTGTGAGAATCGGAGTCTGTCATATCTCATCGCTCATATCCAACTAGTTGAAACACGTTTGTCAATATCAATGGACGATGAACAGCAGCTTCCTAAAAAGACTTGGTCTTTGTCCTAAAGCTGGCAGTGATAATTCAATGCAAAATGGTGTCACAAGAATCTTAACTAGAAAATTTGGGCATGTTACTATGATTATGTCTTTACTGTATTGGCTACAAAATTCTTCTATTAACATACAAAGCTAATCACGGATTTGTCTCTGGTTTCTTATTAACATACTTCTCACCTACACAAGAATTACACCCACAAGACTCCAGGTTCTTACTGATACAGAGAATCAGAGCTGCCCTGCTTTGGAACAGCCTTCCTGCTAACGTCCAGAATTCAGACACAGACATAAGACGATTGTCTCATTTAGGCTGCCCTACCCCTAACCCATTGTTGTGTAAGATGGGACATTCTGCAGTGGGGGATCTCACAAACACATGGCTAGCATTTCACACCTCTTGCCGTTTGACAAAGTCATGGAGAACAAAGAGGTGATTGCCTCTGGACAAGACAAAAGGAGCAGAAGAATCGTGGTCCTGCAGAATATCCCATCTTACAGTTGCACTTGCATTCCCAGACTTTCTACCATAACCATGCATTCTCAGTGAGTCGCTCTCTGATACTGGTTCCTCACATTGAGCTGCTGCTGAGAAATACTTGAATGAAATCTGCCAGAGGGTCATCACAGCCACCAAGCACCATAAGGGCTGAAGCTAGAGGGATCCTAAAATGAATTATCAGACTAGTTGAAACATACTGTACGATGCGCAGTACTTTCAAACACAGACAGTTTTTTTTTATCTTCAGATCATGTGTGTACCAAAACGTATACAGGGATCGGTTCAGATACTGGATGAACAATGATCCGTTGCACCACTAATTTTTAATGCCGACCTTGCCATAAAAACACGTTGGACTCTTTGTCTTGAACAAATGAGTACCAACCTTGCTCTGACATCTAATGCATGCTCTCTCTAACCTGGAAGGGTAGATTCACTCTTTTTTCCCTCCATGAGTATTTTAGATGAGTGTGTCTTGTGTGCTAAAATTGTTAAAGTGTGGGTGTGTCAACTGCAGGGCCTTTCAAAGCCCACTGAAACATGATGTACAGTATGTAATTTTAGACTTAATAATAAATAAATGTTGTTGTTGTTTGTACTTAAGGGTTACATATAGGGTCAGGTACATGGTGTGTGGTAAGTACATGTTTTTAATTTTTTAATTTGTTTGTTTTTGAAGGCATTTTAAATTTAGAGCACTCTATGATCTGGAAAGGGGCTGTCATACCCTGAGGTTTTTTTCAACCAGTTCAGATTTAAGCAAAATAAAAGAGTTTTAGAGTATCTTCTTGAATCAGAAACTTTATCCATGGACTATGTCCCACATTATAAATGTTATTGACATCTCTGGGGCTCGCAGTTATTGAAAAATGTCATCTGTTTTAACAGTATGCAGTGAATGACTGTGTGCGTGTGTGTAGCTGCCCTGAGGGTATACTGAAGTAAAGTGAATCTCTTCTTGGAATCTTCTGATAACAATCTTTCATAACAATGTCATGGCATGTGTGTGACGGTCAGTGCCGAACTGAAATTGGCACTGAAAAAAATAAAATCAAATCTCACAATAACCATGAGTATGACAAAACAGGAGATTAATTTAAAATTCATTAATTTATCATATTAATGTACATTTACAAGTTGCACAAGTTAAGTAATAGGAATGTCATTCTTGTCTAATACAGACTTCTAGTTGCTCCACTGTCTTAGGTCTTCTATGTCGCATCTTCCTCCTTACGATGCGTCAGATGTTTTCTATGGGTGAAAGATCTGGACTGCAGGCTGGCCATTTCAGCACTCAGACCCTTCTTCTACACAGCCATGATGTAGTAAATGATGGAGTATGTGGTCTGGCATTGTGATTTCCATTACAGTAGCATTCCTGTATACAGTGCCGTCTAAGGGCCTGAAGATCATGAGCATCCAGTATGATTTTCCAGCCTTGACTCTTCTGCTTAGAGATTGTTCCAGATTCTCAGAATCTTTGGATGATATTGTTATGAACTGTAGATGATGATAACTTCAAACTCCTTGCAATTTTTCTCTGATATTGCTCCCCTATTTTTCACTGCAGCATTGGTAGAATTGATGATCCATCTTGTCATTCTGAGAGGCTCTTTAACACCCAATCATGTTGCCAATTGACCCAATAAGTTGGTCAAATTGGTCCTCCAGTTAGCTGTTTCTTATATGTGCATTTAACTTTTCCGGCCTCTTGTTACTACCTGTCCTAACTTTTTTCAAAACGAGCCAATTTTTGGCATGGCATTTCAAAATGTGTCACTTTCAATATTTTATTTGTGATCTATATTCTATTGTGTACTTCCTTTTTTGGAATCGGTTTGTATAATAAAAACAATGTTATTGAATTTATGTAGATTTTATTAGCAAACTAAAACCTCACAAATTGGAAAGTTCAAAACAGGTTCATCCCCCATTATCCCATGAGACCAACCCCCAAAAGACAATTGCTGCTGGTTTTGGTTTTGCGCAGGACAGGGTTCAGCTGGAACCCTGAAAGGGGTTGCTCACACCACTACATGTTTAGGTGTTTGGTAAGATGCCTGACCACCTTCTGTCATGAAATGCTTCAGTGGCTTACAGTCTAAGCTCCAATTTATACAGTTTATACATATGGTCAGGACAAGATGCAAGACAAGACTCAACCAGGGTAGATTTATACATAGCAACACATGTGTATAAAAAAATACAGTTCATGTATAAAGTTTGCCATTAAAAATGTTTTCAGTCAAGGAATATAGGCTCAATTCATGAGTAGAAAACTGACACATAAACATCACAAACTATGTTGTGGACAAACTTTAATATCGCTGTTGTCTCTTGACAATGACAATGAGTGAATATAGTACCACTAATACAGGGAGTGCAGAATTATTAGGCAAATGAGTATTTTGTCCACATCATCCTCTTCATGCATGTTGTCTTACTCCAAGCTGTATAGGCTCGAAAGCCTACTACCAATTAAGCATATTAGGTGATGTGCATCTCTGTAATGAGAAGGGGTGTGGTCTAATGACATCAACACCCTATATCAGGTGTGCATAATAATTAGGCAACTTCCTTTCCTTTGGCAAAATGGGTCAAAAGAAGGACTTGACAGGCTCAGAAAAGTCAAATAGTGAGATATCTTGCAGAGGGATGCAGCACTCTTAAAATCGCAAAGCTTCTGAAGCGTGATCATGGAACAATCAAGCGTTTCATTCAAAATAGTCAACAGGGTCGCAAGAAGCGTGTGGAAAAACCACTCAAAGAACTGCCCATGAACTGAGAAAAGTCAAGCGTGCAGCTGCCAAGATGCCACTTGCCACCAGTTTGGCCATATTTCAGAGCTGCAACATCACTGGAGTGCCCAAAAGCACAAGGTGTGCAATACTCAGAGACATGGCCAAGGTAAGAAAGGCTGAAAGACGACCACCACTGAACAAGACACACAAGCTGAAACGTCAAGACTGGGCCAAGAAATATCTCAAGACTGATTTTTCTAAGGTTTTATGGACTGATGAAATGAGAGTGAGACTTGATGGGCCAGATGGATGGGCCCGTGGCTGGATTGGTAAAGGGCAGAGAGCTCCAGTCCGACTCAGACGCCATCAAGGTGGAGGTGGAGTACTGGTTTGGGCTGGTATCATCAAAGATGAGCTTGTGGGGCCTTTTCGGGTAAAGGATGGAGTCAAGCTCAACTCTCAGTCCTACTGCCAGTTTCTGGAAGACCCCTTTCTTCAAGCAGTGGTACAGGAAGAAGTCTGCATCCTTCAAGAAAAACAGGATTTTCATGCAGGACAATGCTCCATCACACGCGTCCAAGTACTCCACAGCGTGGCTGGCAAGAAAGGGTATAAAAGAAGAAAAACTAATGACATGGCTGTGGTTGCTGCTGCACGCAATGTTGATGGTGAACAGATCAAAACACTGACAGAATCCATGGATGGCAGGCTTTTGAGTGTCCTTGCAAAGAAAGGGGGCTATATTGGTCACTGATTTGTTTTTGTTTTGTTTTTGAATGTCAGAAATGTATATTTGTGAATGTGGAGATGTTATATTGGTTTCACTGGTAAAAATAAATAATTGAAATGGGTATATATTTGTTTTTTGTTAAGTTGCCTAATAATTATGCACAGTAATAGTCACCTGCACACACAGATATCCCCCTAAAATAGTTAAAAATAAAAACAAACTAAAAACTACTTCCAAAAACATTCAGCTTTGATATTAATGAGTTTTTGGGGTTCATTGAGAACATGGTTGTTGTTCAATAATAAAATTATTCCTCAAAAATACAACTTGCCTAATAATTCTGCACTCCCTGTACTACTTTGAAGGTTACCATTAGACACTATCACATCTATAAATAGCAATAGCATGTTGTTCTCCAGAAGTGCAGCTGCAAACTGAGCAGAGGTCTCCAGTATTTTTGATGAGCCATTTGTAGGAGACTAACATTGTGCACTGCCTAGCTCTCCATGCATATAGTGCCTCTGACTCACACAGTCCCTGAGGATGCCTGAACTTGGGCACAGAGCACTGAAGTTGCATCATTAGTGCTTTAGCACCAGTTCTGGATTCTGGATGGTGTCTGGGTTTAGCACTTCCTCACTGCACAAGGAACCCACCCACCCACCCACTTCCATTTGAGCTGGTGCTAAATTGAGTTTATCACTTCAGGGTTGGGATTATGTAGTGCAGTCATGGATTCCTAACAAGTTTGTATGAACACCCACGATGCTCACCATGAATGCATGTTGTGATGATTAGAACCAAAAGTACCAAAAGCCTTTCAGCATTTCATTTAAAAATACTGAAATGGAAAAATACTTTAAAATGGTTAGACTTTTTTTTAAGACAGTGGAGGTGATTTAGATTTTTAGATTTCAATTCTAAATCCCAAATATAATTTCTTAATTAAATTGAAGAAATACAACTGAAGAAATATAATTTCTTAATTAAATTGCCATTACTTTAAAATCAACACATTATTCTGATCTAAATAAGGTTTACTCAGGCTCAAAGTGGCTAATTGGAATACTGGGAAAATTCCTGGTGGGCCAGTCTGATGTTTGCATGAAAAACGCAGACATGAAACATTGTGGTTGGTGAATGGTGTTGATGATGTTGTGTATTAGGAGACCACTAAGGCTTATATAAACGAAAAACCAACTTTCATATTAGGGGACCTTTATACACAAACCTAGATATCTCTACTTTCACAAAGTCATGTATGTCTGTGAACTTACACACAATTTAAGTTTTTCTATAGCTGCAGCCGATGAATTGTGATAATGCTAAATAATACAGCCGCTCTTCCAATTTAAGCCGTTTGCTGCACTTTTGACCATATTCAGCATTTCAAATGGAAAGTCAGGGAATTATTTAATATACATTAATTTAGTGCCTTTCAGCTGCCTCATTGAAATAGTCTGCATTGTGAAGTAACCTTTACTTGCACTGAATTGGAAATATAAAAAAAAAGAATTTTTACAATTTTACATAGACTTAATATATAAGGATAGAGACAGGGGAGACAGGGGAGAACATGTAACATAACAAAGACCCGACCAAGAACACAAACAAACAGGGCAGCTTTATACAATAAGACACAGGTCAAAACATTTAGGGAACATTACACAGGACTAACCCCTTCCGGACCGGATCATGACAACTCCCATTTATTGCAGAAGAACATAAAGGAACAGAAGGATAATCCATCCAATATCAGGTGTTCTTGCTTGGAAAAAATCGTACTTTGTTTTGTATAGGGTTAGGGTTTTAACATTACATTTCATTATTGTCACATTACAGCCATTTTTTAAAAAATATTTTTCAGGCTCTTATCTTATAGGATCTTTACAGACCTGGATAATATTTACAAGCCAAACTTCTGTGAATTTCCTGCTCCATGATTATTTTGGGATTGCTGTGAATAATAAATTTCAGGAAACTAATATTTTCACTGGCACTGCAACCCTAATGTCCACCTGGTTCCGCCTGTCAGAGTAAGAGGCATCTTTAATCAAGAATAATCCCCTCCACCACCACCACCACCCAAAATTGTATTTGGGTTACTTAGCAATTGTATATTAAATCCTCATATTTCTGAATGACATGACTAAAATAGACATATAGACCTTGCTGCTTGAGAATAGTAGGAAAAATAATAGGACAAAAATTGTAGTTTTCTCCCTGTTACTGTTACTAAGCATAGCAAAGGTCTCCAAATTGAGGACAATGGGTGTAACATTAACAGAATGAAATATTATGGTTAAAATCAGATTGACAAAGTTCTTCACAGACATTGTGTCATGTGCCTTTTATGAATGCGCAAAAGTGGCAAGTGTAAACCTGGAGGAAACATACGAATCGGATGCAGTGTGTTTTTTAAGGTGATGTGTAAACGACCAATTTAAAGGCAAGTTAAATAGGGAATCAGGCTTCAGCTGATATAGACAATATAGGCTGCTAGTTCACATCCCTAAAATAAACAAAAACAAAATAAAAATCAACCCTGTTGAGCGGTGGAAGGTTATACCCTGAAATAAAAATGCGAATAATCATTTATAATTCCATTTTTTTAAATTAATTTTTGATATTACTTTATCAGGTTTTATTCTGTCTCTTACAGATCTGTCATGGCTGCCGGCACACCACCGGACCACCAGAGGGCGTGGCCAAGGTCAACGACCCACATAAATAGCTTCCGGGCATCATTCCGAACACTGCCTGCTCATTGAATGGTTTCACCCTCTGTGCTGCTAGCCTTCCTTTCTTACGTTACGACCGACTATACCCGTGACTATTATTCTCGCATTATCCTCACCTGATTGAGATGCCATGAATGCTGCTGACCAATCAATCCACCCACGAGCACGAGAATGCCTTGCCCTCTGATGCATGATCCGCCAAGGTGAATGACCCATGCCGTCCCCGACTTCTCCGGCCAGCCATCTTTAACTACGCCTATGCCATAGTAAATCACGTACTCTCTGTCTCCCTGGGTATACGGCTTACAGCCTCAGAGCCCTCGCCTCCCAAGCCCTGTGCCACTCCATCTCTGCCTTACCTTCTTCCCTACAGCCTCAGCGACGCCTCTTGTCCTTCCCTTTCACGTCAGCTCCACAGTCTCATCCATCAACACCCAAAACTTCCTGATAGGTTCAAATAAACCAACCATTGAAATTTTAGATTGATCATTTCTTTGTTATTAGGCAAAATCAGCAGGGGATCAAATAATTATTTCCCCCACTATATGTACTGTATAATCTGGTCAAACTTCATGGGGGGTATTTTGAAAGCATTATATAAGGCGTAGCACACTGGATGTGTTCAGGGATGTTAGATTCATTCGTTTGCTAATTCTTTAATTAAAGTGCTGATAATCTTCATGTTTTGTTCTGTAGTGGACATAACCTTGGGATGATGATAGCAGTGATAGCGTTTGTGATTCCAACACAAAGGAAAAATAACACAACATGGGGTCCCTTGTGTTTCTCAAGTCTGCCACATTATTAAATTGAATCACAATTCATTTTTCTTAAGGACATAAATCAAACAAGTTTTTCAACCTAAAGAACCAAGTATTTCTACATTCTACCATTAGACTAAATACAGAGAATAGACAGCAAAACCAGTGCTGACAAATTTGACACCATCAACACCTTCTGTATATAATAGCAATATCCTTAGTCCCTATAGGTTCACAAGTTGTTCAAATATCCAAGACTGGAAAAACTCCAGTTCCTTCGTCACATGTCAGATGATTAACTTTTAACTATGCTCATGATTAAAATTAAGAATTCCACATCTGGTTATAAAAATGATAACGATAAAAAAAAGTAATAGTTCATGTTTCAGCTGCTAAGCGTCTGATTTCAACTTCTACATTTATCTGGAACAAGTGATGTTGGGATGCAACACTTTAAACCACTCAGGGTGTTTTTTTTTTGACTGGTTACTTCTGTCAGTCCACCCCATTCTATTTTTATGTATAATTCTACTATCTACTCATTTAATGAGTGGTTGTTAACATTCTCATCTTTTACACATTCTGGAATTGTCTAAGATGAGAGCTTCAACAGTTCTTGTCTTATCCGTTTAATATCTCCAGTTCATTCTGATTGTAGACTCGTTTTGAGAATTGCCAGGCGAATCATTGAATCGGTTCATGTGATGAATATTGTTTATACTATTTTGCTCCATGCCACTGTTCCCTATTGCAGTGTAGATTTCAGAAAGAAAACTTTAGTCGTTCGTCACTGTTCAGCACACGGCGCAGTGAAGGGGAGTTCGCGTGTCTTGTGCGCATGAGCAGCGCGCAGTGGGTCTCCGTGGAGCGCAGCAGCAGCAGCAGCAGCGGCGGCGGCTCCGATGGAAGTGGGTTCGAAGCGCAGCTCCACGGACCGGGGGGTGTAGGGCGGCACCGGCTCAGCATGACCTGAGGGTCCGAGTCTCCGCTCCAGCACCCTGGACAGCACCTCTTGGCCCTACTTTGCGGAGTTCTTTCCCCCAGCGAGGAGTGAAGAGGGCACGCCATGCCGGCGACGGGGTCGATGGTACTGCCGGGCTCGTAGAAAGCGCGGCGAAGTGAGAGATGGACTTGGTGGAAGTTGTTTTGGCGCTGTTTATACTCGTGGTGGCAGTTGTGTCTTTGCTGTCGAACTTGCTGGTGCTGCTGTGCTTCATCCACAGCATGGAGATCCGCCGACAAGTGCCTGGCATTTTCACCATGAACCTGTCCTTCTGCAACATTCTCATCACCGTGCTGAACATGCCCTCGACCCTGGTGGGGATCATTCGGAGCCAGCAGCCTTTTGGGGATTGCCTGTGCCGCACCGTCAGCTTCTTGGAAACCTTCCTGACCGCCAACACGATGCTGAGCATGGCCGCCCTGAGCATCGACCGCTGGGTCGCCGTCGTGTTCCCACTCAGCTACTCCAGCAAAATGCGCTACAGGGACGCGCTGGTGATGGTGGGCTACTCCTGGCTGCACTCGCTAACTTTCTCTCTCGTCGCGCTGCTCTTCTCCTGGCTGGACTACCACCACGTCTACGCGTCGTGCACGCTGCGCCTGAACCACGAGGGCGCCCGGGTCCCGTTCGCCGTGTTCACCGTGGCCTTCCACGCCACCAGCTTCGCGCTGTCGCTGCTCATCCTCTGCGTCACCTACCTGAAGGTGCTAAAGGTGGCGCGCTTCCACTGCAAGAGGATCGACATCATCACCATGCAGACGCTCTTCCTGCTGGTGGACATTCACCCGAGGTAAGTTCTCACCCACAGAGTAACTTTTTCTACCCGCAACACCGACATATTGTACAACTTTTTAAAGCCCAAAGCTGAGTTGTGGCTGCTAATATTAATAACATCCATAACAAAAGACTAAAAGCTCATGTCGTTTTTATTTAAAACAGAGCCCAATCATAACTGTAATAACGATGAAAATGCATTCTTCAGTTACATGTGTGGGAAGAAAGAACAGTTGCAGACATGCAGTGAACAACCAAGTCGCAGTCGGAGTTACTTGTTACTTGTATGATTCTCTCTGCTGCATGCAAATGAAATGCTCTACTGGTTACTCACAGCGTCAAACAGCGGTGTGTTGCTGAGCAAAAGCAGAGAAAACAGCGAGCGACTAAGAAAATCAGCATTTTCATCGGGTCATTCATCATCTGTTTTGCTCCTTATGTGATCACCAGGTGAGATATAATTTATATCTGTCCAATTATCAAAATACCCAAAGGATTCATTGTATGCTTTGGTAATTATTATGTGCATTACAATTCGATCTATTTATAGCACCATTTCCACACAGTCATGTGATGAAGCTCACCACTGCTTTCTTTTCTTTTCCTCCTGAAATCTATATTTTGATTTCATTTCAGTGCTGATTGCTGATGATTCTGTTTTTTTTTCTCGGTTTGTCCCAGGCTGGCTGAGCTCCTGCCGTTTGTGGGCATCAACCGACACTGGGGCATCGTCAGCAAGTGTTTGACCTACAGTAAGGCCGCGGCCGATCCCTTTGCTTACTCCCTGCTACGGCAGCAGTACAAGAAGGTCCTGGTCTCAGTCACCAACCGACTGCTGAAGCGGGACCTGTACCCGTCGTCAGGACCCAACAGCTCTATGGACACGGAGAACGACTACTGTCTCCAGAGGATCAGCTAAGACCACGCGGTGGCCCATTGAACAGACACCGTTGTGCAGAGACTTAGGACATCCGCACTGTAAAAAATGTAGAGTGGAAAAAATAATCAAGGCAACGTGATGTAATGGGTTTTTATTTCTTTTTGCCTATGTGGTTTATGAGATTAATAGAATCACATCCACTTGATCTTCTTTACATTTTTTTTTACAGTGTGTGAAGTGCCGTCACGTGTCTGTGTGTTATAGGGGAATTTAAAAATGGAAAGAACGACTGCTATAGCAACATTCACTTTGACGTGCCCTTCACAGGCGCCTGCTCACCAATTTATCAGCATACACATATGAGCGTCCAGAATTATCCTGCCACACCTGACAAACACCACAAACGTGGACAGAAATACACACACACACACACACACACACACACACACACACACACACACACACACACACACACAGGGGCAGAGAATCAATCAATATTAAAATCATCAATCAGCTAAATAATAGCAGGACGCCTTCTTTAAGGAACCATGTCTGCAGTGAGGATGAAGATAGCGATCCCTACAGATTCCCCTACAGCGACCTCACTCTGTTCATGACTTGAGTGAATGGAGGAAAAAGGACGATTCCCAGCCAAATGTAAAAGTTATGCTGCCGTCTTTGTCGGTGTTTCAGGCAAGTTTGGAGAAGAAAAAATATATATATATATATATTCTTTTCTGACTGAAGTTAAGTGTTTGCAGTTGTTCACTATATTGTCACTGGATTTATTGCACTTTGTTAATATGTCAGAGATATGTAGTTACAGAAAAGCCAAAGGCAAACATGATTTTTACTGATAAAAGCTTGTGTGGTAACTGAATGTACTACCTACTTCTACTAGTAAGCGCCACATGTTTGTACTACTACATTATTTTGTCAGGAGACTTGAAGTAAAATGTTTATATGGATATTTATATGAGACGAAAACCGATGTACATACTTTGTACAACATGATGAAATATGTGTATTGGTTATTTTATATTACTTTGTAAGCATATGTTTGGAATGTTTAACGTTGATGGTGTGAAGCTGTTGACGTGCTTTGCAGAAGCCGCACTTGTGCCAGACTACGTTCATGTTACTGTAAAGTTTTTCAGTGTCGTAAAAAAACGGTTCTTGGTCAACTTTGGACGAAAGCTGTTTAGAAGAAGCCAGTCGTGAGTATTTCATTCTGTGGGCCATGTGCCATTCTGGGCATCTGGGCCAAGCCTTTATGTGAATCTGGTGCAATAAAGTGAGAACAGAGAGGCTGTGTCGGACGGATTGTCTGTAATATGTCTCAGGCGTGGGTGGACGTTATTGCCCTGCACGTTCAGACGCTGCGTGGATTTTTCCTGCTCTGACCAAACGCCACTAAAACGCCACTAAAACTTCCCTCTGTAATCTGAGAGGCGACCGTAATGCGTGTAGGAAAGGGACCTTTTCGGGACCCTCCCACGAACTTCAGCAATTAAAGAGGACGGAGCCGAAGTGCCACCTCAGCGTCGGTCCGGGCGGATAAAATGAAGGCGCTTGTTCTCCTGCAGCTCTCGCTGTCGGTGGTGGCGGCTGCTCCGCGGCGCTGTGAACCCGTGGACGAGCTGAGGGGTAAAGTGGCGTTTACAACTAGTTTATGTCAGAGTGTGCGATGTGTAGTTTGTAGTGCAGCCGCACGCAATGTACTATGTGAGTAGTGAGACATCTAACATATAAGAACTATGTGAGTATAAAACAGTTTAATGAAACAGTTAAAAAAAAAAAGTTACATCTGTAAATCGATCTGTAAGTCGTGCAGAGTTTTGTGCGCCCGGTCAATTTTATATAACAGGTTGGCGTTGGGCAGTAAATTGTACTGGGGAACATAATTCCTCTGCCGCCATCTAGTGTCCGAAAGTAACATTTTATTTTAACGTATGTTGGCAGGGTGGTGCAGGACTACAGTGGAGCAAAAACGTAAGTGGGGACAAGGCCACATGTGACCCAGTGCATGGTCTCCATCATTTCATTTTTATTTGTTCCTGTAGTTCTGATCCAGTGTGTGAGAGGCACGTGGATCTGAACCTGCAATGTTGTGGGTCAGGCTGGCTCTGTTACCCAGCAGGTCAAGCTGCACTCAAACAAAAGCAAATAATACTTCACCAGAAGGAACAGTCACATAATGTCCTGGGCAGTGGTGGCCTAGGTCCCCTTGACCAAGGTACTGTCCCCACACACTGCTCCCTGGGCACTTTCATGGCTGCCCACTGCTGATGAGTTAAATGTGGAAGACACACTTTGTTGTGTGCACCATGTGCTGTGCTGTGTATAACAAGTACAAAAACAATCACTCTCTTTCACTTTCACATTCATCCTAATATGAGGGCTGGCAGTTGAAGACTACAACGGGACAACTACAACAACCAAAAAAGTTTGACATTGCAATCCATTGTATAACATATTTTTTGGGTTACAGCTACATCTACAACTTTGTCCTATTTTAGGAATCAAATGAAATACTTGGCCCCTGGGCTGCAGGAATTCACCGTCAGAAAGATGTTCTGATGACCGATGATGATCAAAGTTATAAAATATTGAAATCTTAATCTCAGCAAGCAAGATTAAACACTATATGTGACACAGGAAGATGTCGTGAGAACAGGCTTCCTTCCCTCAATTAACGTCCCACTTTGAGTGTAGAAGACTTTTGGAAAATGAAAAAATTCAGTTGTAATTAGCTGCTATTGAAGAGCAACTTCTAATCACTTGCAAAAAATCTGAAAAAAATCATAGAGCTTGAAAACGATAATCATCACAGAAAATGTAGACATTGCACATGAATTATTCATTTCAGCATGTTCTGCTATAATAAGCTTCTTAAGTGCTGAGTATATTAGATATTCTCAGAATCTGATTAGTATATAATGAAGAAAACCTATATTGGCCTCTTTGCTACCTATGTTATTTCCACTCTTACTGATTTATTATAACCATTATAAGATATTGGCAAATTGTCATGTGTTTATGTTCATTTTGTTTAATTTTCAGTGAAAGTTGTTGTTTAAGACCTCACCACTGATGTTTTGCTGTATCTGTTTTTGACTGGGCCTATAGCCAAGTGCATAGAAAATGTCCTGAGCTACTGTATGGACATGCCCTACACCCAGACCATGTTCCCCAATCTTGTGGACCATCGAAACCGAGACACCACAGAGCTGAGCACCGAGTACCTGCTGCTGAGCGTAGTTGACTCCCTGCTGAGCGGAGAGTGCGTGCCGGACCTACGCATGCTGGGCTGTTCGGTCCTGACCCCACGCTGCGAGAACGAAAAGGTCCTGAGGCCATGCCGCAGCACCTGCGAGGCAGTGCACAAGCGGTGCACCCATGCCTTTGAGGCCATCAGAATGGCCTGGCCCTACTTCCTGGACTGCGATCGCTTCTTTGTCAGTGAGGAAGAAGGCTGCTATGACCCCCTGGAGGGGCTGAGAGGTGAGAGTCATGACTCAGGACAAATTTAGACTGAACCTGAGCACGCCTACAGTGTTTCATGAAATGTGGCAAAGTGCCTAACGTTCAGTTTAGAGAGGGAACATGGAAAAATGACCTTTGCGTACCATTCCCCAGGCGTTCATTAGCCTAATGAGGCCAGTATCATATTACTGTCTTGACATTCCTGTTATCTATCATGGCTGCCGACGGTCAGGCGGAAAATCGGTTTAGATCTGCTTATAGTAAGAAAATTCTCGTAATGCCACAAAACAGCGGCAAAAAACACTCAGCAGCACTTAATGATTCACGATTGAGAAGGATGCTTATACGCATCAGGTTTCCACTGCCAAGGACACCTCTGGAAAGAAATGAAGCCAGCTTGTATGATCCTCCCCATACCAGTTATATCCAGTTTGATAAGAGGCTGACGATTGTCTCAGTGAACTCGGTAGTATAAGCACGCGTGTTCCTGGACAACAGCGCGCACTGGAGCATAAAACACTGTCAGCATTTACTGGTGTAAGCCACTCAACCGAAAACACAAGCAGATGTTTAGAACTCTCCCCTGTCTCTGCTTTTTAATTGTTCCCAAGCCTCACGTTAGATTCCTTTTGCTTTTAAGGGCAACTCTAGCATTCCCCATGTTGTGGCCTTTGATCTTATAGACTCTGGATTTGGCTTATTTCATTTGCATGTGTCTGGAGAGTCTTTTTAATTTTGTGCTACATTCTTAGCTTCAGAATGGGCTTAATGTGGCTGAACTTCTCTAAACTCAGCAGTGGGGCACAAGGTCAAAGAACTAGAGCAATCTTTATACTTTCAGTAGATATTTTACTCTGGCAGATTTATTGTTTTGGAAGCAGGAAAACACATAAAAAAAAAAATCAATCATTTGGCTCTAATTGTTCAAAAGCACAATTTGCAACCCAGATGCAGTAAGCACACGAAATGACTTTGCTAGTAGATGCCTGTTTTAAAAGCCTTTCTTCCTCTTTTGTAGAAGAGACACCTGAAATGATCTCTGCCAGTGCAGCCAGTGTTGACTATGGCACCGTCCTGCAGTTTACTTACCACTCCCACACACAGCTCGTGAACATCTTGAAAAGGACGGCAGCAGAGTGCTCGCACATCTCCCGGACATACAGCATTGGACAGAGCACCGAAGGTCGGGACCTACTGGTAATTGAGTTTTCCAGCAATCCTGGGGAACACGAGCTATGTAAGTGGCATCAATAAACTGATTAATCTTCAAGTTTACAGACTTACAGTCCTCCTCAAGATGCATGGAGGCAAAATGAACTTGGGTCTTCTTCCAAAAAAGTTGGTAACCATTTTAGTTAACCGCATTTACAGCATTTGGCAGAGGCTCTTATCTAGAGCAATAGACACAAGTGCCAAAAAATTTTGTTATAATCCCAAATTTTAATCACTAGGAGCTGATCTGCAAATACCATTAGTTTGCTCAGAATCATACTTAACCATTACATATTGTTTTATAAATATATACAAGATCCCAATTTAATATGACACTCTCATATTTCCCATGTTGATGGTTGGAAGGCAATTTGGCCTCTGCACCACATGGATTATATACTGAAAGTTCCCACACACTCGCACTTTTTATTTCCAGAGTTTGTCATATGATTTGTCTTTGCCTTTCCCAGTAGAGCCAGAGGTCAAGTACATTGCCAACATGCATGGAAATGAAGCATTGGGCAGGCAGCTGCTAATTTACTTGGCCCAGTACCTGTGTTCTCAGTACCTGCTGGGTAACATCCGCATCCAGGCACTGGTCAACACCACCCGCATCCATCTTCTTCCTTCCATGAACCCAGATGGCTACGAACTGGCCAGCACTGACGGACAGGCAGACAGTGACCTGGACTATGATGAGGTTATCCAATTACTCAGGAGATTTTGAATGTGCTGAATTTTAGTGGCATCTGAAATGTTATAGCAGTATAGGCATTGCAAAAACTGAGGCTGGAGTTCAAAATAAAGCCCATTCAGGTGGTGTAAGTATCTAGGTCCATAACAAAATGCCTGGAGAGTATATGTACTAAACAACAATTTTAAGTTGCAAAACACATCTTGTGTCAGTTTTATTCAATATATATGTCTTATGAATGAATCACAGCAGACAACCTCCCTAATTGCCTGATTTATACCCAGGATGTTCGGTATATGGACACGTATGTGACTGGCCGGGGAAATGCTCAGAATATTGACCTGAACAGGAACTTTCCTGACCTGAGTTCCATAGTCTATAATCGTCGGCGTTATAGGCGCTTACGAACAGATCACATCCCTATTCCAGTCTCCTACTGGTTTGATAAGGTATGCATTCATGGTTTTAGGTGTACAACCTTTACACACACTCCAGTGAAATTGCTGTGTTGCAATGGGATGTGTTCACTTTTTTATGCCAAGGCTGTTGCTCCGGAGACTTATGCTGTTATGAAGTGGATACGTTCAATCCCGTTTGTGCTGTCGGCTAGTTTCCATGGAGGAGATTTGGTGGTGTCTTACCCATATGACTTCTCCAAACATCCTCAGGAAGAAAATCTTTTCTCTCCAACTCCAGATGAAATGGTATGACGCAACAGAAAAGAACATCAGCCTAGCAGGTAAGGAAGCGGATCCGTAATCGGAAGGTTGCTGGTTCGAATCCCGAGCCGCCAAGGGACGGCAAAGCACTGTCCCCACACACTGCTGCCCGGGTGCCTGTCATGGCTGCCTACTGCTCACCAAGGGTGATGGGTTAAAAGCAGAAGATACATTTCTTTGTGTGCACCATGCGCTGTGCTGCAGTGTTTTACAATCACTTCACTTTCACTAAATCAAGTGAAAAAAGGGCTTATAATGCAAATTGTAAACAGATAATAATGCACTCTTCTCTACAGGTCTTTAAACAACTTGCTAGAACATATGCAAATGCTCATACCACCATGACAAACAGTGACTCTGACCGATGTGGCACTCAGTTTGCTGAAAAAGGGGGCATCGTCAATGGTGCAGAGTGGTATAGCATTAAAGGAGGTAAGATACATTTTTAGGTTGTACTCGCTAAACAATGAAAGACTTAAATTCATTGGAGACATTTTCATTTTTTTCACCAAAAACACTACAAACATGCACTCATAATAGTGAAAATATGTTTTCCCTTAAACAGGAATGTCCGATTTCAACTATCTTCACACAAACTGCTTTGAGATTACAGTAGAGCTGGGCTGTGACAAATTTCCAACTGAAGAGGATTTGTACTTGGGCTGGCAAGAAAACAAAGAAGCCCTGTTGACCTTCATTGAAGCAGTTGAGTGTGTGTCATATTTCACCAAAACAGGCCAATTAATTCATTACATTACCCCTTACACAGGCACAGAGTCCCTTGATCGCTCCGTTTCATATGATTATTTAATACCCCACTTGTAGCCAAACTGTATCTAGTTTAGCTTGAACTGTTTATTCTATCCCAAGGTATCAGCCAGTGATATTCTTAGAAGAACCTATCCAGAAGTGGGGGTGATTTTTCAGCTGACAACCTGTCTATGTTCATAGGTTCATCGGGGAATCAAAGGAATAGTAAAAGATGAAGATGGGAATGGAATTAAAGGAGCAACAGTGTCAGTAAAGGGCATTCGGCATGACATTATCACAGGTAACGTGATCGAACTGCATAGAAGATTCATGCACTCATGAATATTAAGATCTGAACTCCACGTGATCCCTTTCTCTTTTGTCTTCTGACTCATCTATTTTGTCTCAATAACAATGTGAAAATATTTGCTAGGTCTGAAGTTTACTGTTTCTGTCTGTATCATATGTATCACTCTCAGCTGAAAATGGGGATTATTGGAGACTGCTGACCCCTGGCATCCATATCCTGACAGCTACTGCACCCGGTTACACCAGGTCACTGAAAAAAATTATCTTGCCTGCAAGACTGGAAAAGGCTGGACGTGTTGACTTTGTGCTCAAGAAGGCTGCGGTGAACCAAGAGGATTTTATTACCCCATCCATAGACACTTATGATCGCTTTGACCCCTTCAACAAATTTGCATGGTACAACCAAAGGGACGCTGGTGAACAAAGAATGGAGAAGGCAGAACAGCCTTGGTGGTGGTCTTACTTTACTCGCTCAGCTGGCATCGCTCCCACGTGGCTCCTAAGACACTAGATCGCCCTCTGGTGGCCATGACTTGGCACAACAAGGTACTAGCATAGCTCTACCCATACTCCACAGATGATGGCTGCTATCATAGAACTATAATTTTGCTGTAGTGAAATAAATAAGAAATTAAAAACATCCGTATGACTGGTTCATCCAGAAAATGTTTCTCCTAGAACACCATGGTCATACATGTCGGTGTAGCAGCAAGAACGCTTTCAATTGCAATTCCAGTATTTATGGCTATGATTCCACAACAGTGTTGTATGTTATTATGCAGAGCTTGTGTATTATTGCAAATTAAGCTGTTCTCATGATGTGGGAATAAAATATGTTGGACCACAGTAATAAGTACTTCCAAAAACCCTGAAAGGGAAAACTTCACAGTAGAAAATCGCTGTATTTCATCATTATTATTATTATTTTTTTCTTTTTTCATACAGTGTGATGTTTCTTAAGACCTAGTGAGGGCCCACAACCATATTACTTTATTACTGGTGGTCAATCCACATGTAATTTTTACAGGTCTTTTGTTTATATATTCATCTGACATCACTATTACCTGCAAACCCTGCTTGTTGTCTCAGTTTTCCAGGAAAAAGGAGACAAGCGATCCATGGAAACCATTGGCTATATCATATGCACAGTGAACTTTTTTGAAGTAAACAGAAGGTGGCAGTAATGGGTCTTCATCCTGTCTTTCTTAGACAATCATTATGTAATGTAGATATGTCATATGTGGTTACATTTAAAAGACATTGATGTAAAATGAATGCTGTATTTTTTACGGAATAACAATAATGTTTATACAGTGCAATACAGTGACGGTCCGTAGGTGGCGCCCTGATTCCATTAACATGCAGTTACACTACAGAGCTCCCCCTGTTAGTATTCTTAAAAGAAACAATAGTTTGTTGTGTTTTTTACAGATTTTAATGCATCGTCATATACACTGATCAGCCACAATATTAAATGACTAATGTGTGAAAGTCCATAAAACCACTCTAATCCATTGAGACATGGACTGCTGAAATTATTTGAAGGTGTTCTGTGCTTTGTGAAACTGAAATATTGGCAGCAGATCTTTGACATTGTGAACTGGGTCTTCCAGGGATCAATCACATTCAACAAAGACCAGGTCCCAGCAGAACAGCCTCACACTGCCTCCACCAGCAGTGTCACATCTCCTTTCTATATAAATAATACTAATAACAATAATATGAAACAATCTACAATTTAAAACAGCATTTTTTAAAATAAATGTATCCCAGCCACTGGTGATGCACAGAACAGTGTATTTCTTGGTGCTGGTCCCAAGCCTGGGAATAATGAGAAGGATTGCATCAAGAAGGGCATACAGTGTAATATTGGTAATATTTTCCTAGTATAAACTACTGGATATTGGAAACCCTACAAAACACAACAGTGTATTTTTATAGTGCTATTGAACTATTTGAACAAATGACCTCTGTCTCCCCACCTCTGTACCTTGATTCGCCTTGCACCTGCATCTCTACACCCATGTGCCTTGTGATACAGACATTATACACACTTAGTGCATGAAGAACAAGAAGTAACTGGGACTATCCTCTGTAAGTCATGTTGAACTATAATGTCCTTGTAAGTCAGTAAATTAATTTTTTTCAGAATGGATTGGACAGTTGAAATGTTGATCATTGACAGACAAATGTTCTTTGTTACAATAGAATAAATTAAATATTGCACCATTACACAATGTTTTAAGTTGGCACAGGCCATATTCTATTCATGCAGCATGAATGTGATGTGAAATTTGAATTCAGTTTCAGCTCCATTCCATAGCTTAATAGGTATTTTGTGTTGAGGTTAATGCCAGAGGAAGTTTGGTTTGCTCTAAGTTTGAGGAAGTACTACTGTAACTTCTGTAACATTTCTAGATGACATCCAATGAATTTATTTTTTACAAATGCAAGGTTCTTGCATGGCAAGGTTCTTGGTTTTGTATGTTTATAACCATTAGTCTGAATGAAAAAGAATGAGCACATCTACGAACAAGTGTAAGTGCAGGACAAAAGTGAAATCAAAAGAAAAAATGGTCTGCACACCTAAAAGGACTCCATACGCCTTAATTCTTGAGCAACATTTCACACTAACCATCATTCAAAATGGATCTAAATGGAACACTCGAATTTAACAGTCTGAAACAATGTCCCAATTATTCAGTAGTGTTGGTATACTGCCACTACATGGAATCCCTCTAATTAATTTTTAATTGATGATCTTAAAGTAGTGTTAATCTAATCATCTAACATTACTGTGACTTCATCTACATTACATAACTAATCTATTATAGACTTATTATAAAGTGTTACACAGGGTTTTGTCATGAGGCACAACGTAGTATTTTCTTTTCATTTGAACTAGCCATCTGGTGGACAGCAATATTTTGGAAACTGAAGCTTGCCTAATTTGAACTTTTGTATGTTGGAGCTCCTGTGGTGGGGCACATCAAGCTTTCAATGCCCTTTCGGTCAAAGTTCCTCTGACCAAATCTTGAGCTTCCACTGCCTTTCAGAATTACAACATTTACCCCCTTTTAGTAGAATTCTGACCAAGCACAATAAATAATGACTGCAGATTTCCATCTTAAATTTAACATGTGCGTTTACACTTGATATGAAAAGAACATTAAAATTTGAATGCACCACAGTTTCACATCCTTGAAGGTAATGCATTCCAGAGCACTGCAGAAATGGAATCCAGGACATTTTTGCAGATCTACAGACTTTAGTTTGCCTGTTGTATTCATATTTAATCCATTTTACCACTTTACCCTCCCCATACACACACACATTCACACAAACCTGCTATTGAGTCACATTCAGTACCACATTTTTCCATAAAGTCATTACAAATAGATTGCAATCTACATTCGTTTTGTTCATATCCACACTGCTTCCCTCGCACTCCATTTACCAGGAAGCGGTAATTAGTTGTGAAGACGCCCCAGCCACAGGGAGACAGGGCATGAAAAAGGCCATGCAGTTACTAGGATTGCTGAGGCCTTCTAGGGAAGCAAACTCAGTGTGGCAGAGATCATTTGTTTGCTTTGCAATTATTTACCGTCAGTGGAGACAAATTGATTTGAACAGCGAAACCGACCTTCACTGAGAGGCACCAGACTTCCTGAGCACCAGCAAATTCACTTGAATAGCATGATCTTACAGGTTCACAGCGACTAATGATCACTAGATATTGAAGCATGTGCATGCAGTATTGTAAAGCAGGGTGAATTTTTCATGCTTTATGGCCAAATCTTTGCCAAAATCCAAAGGGGTAAGGAACAGGCCCATAATCAGAAGGTTGCCCGTTCAAATCTGAACTGAGAAGTTGCCACTGAGCAAAAGCACCGTCCCCACACACCGCTACTTGGGCGCCTTTTACGGCTGCCCACTGCTTACCAAGGTGATGGGTTAACAGCATAGGACACAT
Source organism: Denticeps clupeoides (assembly GCF_900700375.1). Taxonomy (NCBI): domain Eukaryota; kingdom Metazoa; phylum Chordata; class Actinopteri; order Clupeiformes; family Denticipitidae; genus Denticeps; species Denticeps clupeoides. The sequence continues at coordinate 24,810,434 of NC_041707.1, forward strand.
TTCATTGTGTGCACTGTGTGCTGCAGTGTTTCACAATGATAGTCATTTCACTTTCACTTTCTTTCAAATTCATTAACTTAATTGCAACATTATTTTTGCAATAAGTATCTTACAGTTGTCATCAATTCCATGTTCAAATGCACTCAGCTGGGCTAAAAATGCAAAGAATTTTAGCAGCATGAAACATCCCATTTTCTGCTCAAAGTGCTAAATCATGGGCTTAAGCTGAACTGTGGATGTGTGGGAGAGAGAGCTTTGTCAGAGGGTCACATGTTTTTGGTGGAGAGGGAATGGGACAGTCCTACATAGGACTGGGCTCTATCCCACTCGCACCCCATGTGAGGTGGGGTTCTAGGTCACCAATTACTTAGGGAGTCTGAGAAAGTTGTATGGGTCTGCCCTCTGCTGTCATGTTAGATTAGTGTCAGGCGACTTGCAGGTAGATGATTGCTGGCTCTGCTTTCTTTCAGTTGACTGAACCTTGTCTGCAGGCCCAATCGACTTTGAATCTAATTGTTTTGTTAAATGACAATTAGGCTAAATGTTTTGGCTTTGAGCTTATCAAGCACTTTGCATACTTATTTCATACTGCTTTAGCACTAAATGAGGCTTTATATGAAAGAAATCAGGTAGAGTAGATTACCTCAAAGGTTCAGGTTAACACAAGCTTGAGATTCTTTGAAAATTTTGAACAAGCTCAGTCCTAGCCTCTAATAGAGGGCCTAAACTCCTTTGAATAGCCGACCCCCTCACCACCCCCAGACTGGGCTTTGACTGGCAAGAATGGGTCTGCTCTACTGAAATTATCCCTTTGGCGTCACAGTGAACAGCACTGGGTTCAGAAGCTTTGCAGTTGTGAATAGATTAACTTTTTATGAGAATCACAAGGGCGATTCACTGTGCTCAGCCAAACTAACATAATCGCAAAAACAGCATTTGATTTCCTAATAATGGCTCAGTGTCATCTTCAATTCAGTCTGCTTGTTCAGTGGCAGCAATTACCAGGTTGTACATGTGCAGACAACTACTTCACTAGGTGATAATAAGCCACTTTCTTTGTTACGGACCCTGAGCAGAACACATGAAGCAAAGATAATGCGATAAGTCATCCATGACTCCACAAGAAAAAAAAAACCTTGTCAAAAACTCATGGACTATGACAAACATGGGTCTTACTGGGTTAAGGTAATAACTCCTTAATAGCACCAGAGCCCTTTAATACAATAGAACATTGCTGCTCATTTGCAAAAGTCACTTCCTATTCAAAACACCAGGGGGTTCACACGTCTACCCCTCTTGCTGACTGTCCATGAGGGGCTTACCTTGTGTTTTTTAAACTCTGGCACATTTGTATTGCTCTATTTGGTTTTGTGTCCACAGCCGTGACGTGGGTCATGAGAGAGAACACAACCGAAGCAGTGGCCTTGACCCTGAGTCTGATGTCTCTTTAATAAAAGGCTCAAAGGCCATGCTTTGTTTTTGTTCCTCTGTGTTTTCTTTTTGGTTTTACTTCACCCAAAAACATTTTGTTTCCTCTGGATCAAAGTAAGGTCTGGACATTCACTGGGGCAGCACAAGTTCTGATGCCTGGCAGTTTCAGAATGGTCATCTTTATTAATTTAATTTCCAATTATGCATGGAAATAAGCAAAACTATAGAAGTAATCTCTTGTGCCAATCAAACCCTAGAAATTTGTAACATAATAATGTGTGAGTGTTTTCAGAAAAAAAGAATATAATGTAAAAAGAAACAATTTCATAATTTAATTTAAAAAAGGTAACTCTCCATATATGCTTTATCTTTTGCATGTAAAAAAAGAATTGCTTGTTTGATGTTGATGGTTATGACTGAATCATGATGGTGATGATGATCTGAAATTCAGAATATTAAATGATCAAAAAACATAATCTATCTTTCTTTCTCCTTTGGCTTTTAAGGGTTGCCACAGTGGAGAAACTGGACAGGTTTTAGAGCAAATACACTATTCTATGCATTTGGATCAATGAAAACCATGTTTTGGATGAGAAATGTTATATCCTGCAATGTTTGTGAGACACTTATGACAGATGGGATGATGGGGGAGGGTGATTTATGGCATGCCCAGCCAACAGCAGGAAAAACAGAGAAAGCTTTACAAACGACTGCATCTAGTAACTCCAGACAATATCTTTAACTCCAGACCTTGTGCTCTACCAAACACCTGCCAGGATTTCATGGAAACCTTTGCTGACAAATAGGGCATTATGTCCCCATGTTTCATACAGCATGGCAACATAGCAGCAGAACAGAAGGCCTGACTGGGCCTGCGGCAATATCGCCTTCAGATCGTATTACAGATACACATCCGCTCAAAGAGCTGTAGCCATGGCTGCATTACACTCCAGCATCATCTAAAGGCCTGCTGCCAGCGAGGATCATTTGTCACAATGCCTTTGGTCATTTAGAAATCAGTTCATTGTTACGTTCTTTTGGAATTTTTGTCGTTTGGTTTAACAAAATGAATTATCAGCTAATTTTATTAGGAAATTTGTTACACCATATACTGAAGATTTGTCAATTATACTATGAAACTGTACAAAAATGTTCCTTTCATGCCTATTTTACTGTTGAAAACAGTGTTCTGTGCAGATGTTAGTTTATGTTGTTCCCTGGTTTTTGTTTACGGCCACCAAGCCAGGTTTTGTTTCAGTCCTTTTATTATTTCTGGAGTGCTGGAGAGGACATCCACCACCCCCCATGCCACACACCCACCACCATCTCCAGCTACGAGCCCAGCCCCGTGTGGGACGTCCCTCTTGTCCCAGGACCCTTCAGTGGAGCAGCAGGTACATGCCAGTCATTTATAACATCCAGTGTTCCGGGACCGCCTCCCTGCACGGTGCAGGGATGGAAGCTGGCCGCTCTGCCAGTGGGGACATGCAGCACGTGCTGCAAAATCCCAGAAGGCACCAGACAGGGGTGCCGGGAACGGTCGCAGGAGGCTCCGTGACCGCCTCCCAGGAGCCCAGTGGTTGCCGCTGTCCGCCCTGATGCCTCCACTGATGGTACTGCTGGGGCTCCGAGGACATAGCTCTTGGAGGGGGGACTCTGTTGGGATTGACAGCACCTGGACACATCACCTGATCCCAAGCTATTAAAAGTCTGTGGCATTTTTGTGTACTTGGCCATGAACTTGACTTCCGTTTGTGAATTTGTTTATGTTCTGAGTTCTGGCAACCGCCACACACCTGCGGGCTAGTTTATGTTGTTCCCCGTTTTTGTACTGTTTACGACCACCAAGCCTGGTTTTGTTTCAGTCCATTGATTATTTCTTAATAAAATCCCTTTCCCAGCATGTCCTTCCGCGCTTCCTTCCCCCGTCAGCTCGCCAGCGTGACACATGTTGACAATGGTCTCAGTGGGCAGTGGAAGTATATATAAAATATACAAAGAGCTGATGTCGAAAGGTAAACACTGTAATTAGATCATCTGCTTGAGAGAAATACAATTAATGAATCTAAATGCATGCATACTACAAGCAGAATCTGGTTAACCTTCCTCTTTGGCTAATTCAGCCATTTGTCTTTTTGGGGTGTTAATGTCATATTACTGTAGTATTACTTGGTTCTCCCTGGATGTACTTCGTGGTGCAAATCTACAACAGATGCTCCTCCACTGGAGCAGCATGAGAATCAAGGGGCTCTGATTCACGTGTATTTCAGATCGTGTTGCTTACGGTGGTTTGTAATGGACTCTTATTTACATAAAACACTTTTCTCCCCCATCATGCAGCCCTCTCTGCCCCTCTGAATACTTAGCAAAGTGAATTCATTTAAATGAGAGTGTGCCCCAAGGGCCACGCAGTTCCAGTCCTGTCCTGATCACAGCATTGCTTATGTTCTTACATAACCCACAGCGTGAATCATTTCCCTGGATGGAGCGCAAACTTGAAAGGTCATGTTAAACAAATTCATACTGTGAGCTATACTACTTCATGAGGGTTAATCTGGAATTCTTCGTTAGGGCCTAATTGAACTTTGCCAAGTTAACCATTATGTTAATAAACATGGTGGTATTAAAGACCTAGTTTTAGAATGTGAATGAAATCTGGATTATTAGTATGTGTACAAATTATGGAATTAATAACATCCATTTGTTCAGTTTTGCTCTACTTGCAGTATTTGCTGTTTTGAACGCATCCAACCCCTGAAAAGGGTGTTTGAGGCTAAATTTGCCAATAATTTTTTAAAACTTTTTGATAAGGCTGTTCATTTACTTTTTTCATTTGATAAGCTGTTCATCTATACACTCTCTTTTCTGTATTTCAGAAACTTCTCAGTAAACTGCTATCCGTGCTGCCAAATAGGCTGCAGCATTAAACCGATGCATAATGTGTATGCTCAGAAACATACCTATGTGATTATTTACAGTTTCATGACTACAGAGAGTCCTGCTGGCACGTCTGAATCAGAAATATCCGCTCTGACTCCTGTTGCGGGGGCCTGCTGCTCATGAGAGCTATTTCCAGCATGCTACGGTCTAGACATGGCAAAATCAAGACCAGAATAAAACATAAACCCCGATTGAAATAAGTGTTCCTGATCTTAATGCACATTACCATCATGTCCCTTGGATAAAACACTTAAAAAGTCAGACAAGCGATGGTGCGGGGGTTGGGTGAGAGTGCAAGGGAAAAAAATGCCTGGAGTGTTGGGAACATTTCCGTGTTACTCTCAGCTACTTTAGCTGTCATGCAGCGGCACTGCAATGCATCAGTGAGTTCGGTGATGCCCAGCTTAAGCGTTCTAGCTGCCTCACGGTCAACTGGATTCTGAAAAACTTCCGTTTCAGCCTCAGCCTTTCAAAAACACCACTGGCATAAGTGAAACTGTCTCTGCACATTCTATCTAGTTCAGCCTTATGACAGAGTTTGTCACTGAGTGATGCAGATAGTGATGTATTATGATGGAATAAAGGGGGGGGAACGGAAAGCAGGGAGTGAAAGAGACTTAAAAGTAATGAAGCGCCCTCAAAAGAAAACTGAGCCTATCCTGGCTGATGGTTGGATAAATGAAGAGAGTGTGGCCTAGCTGGAGGACAGAGCAACATCACAACACAGAAACTGTGACATTAAGAGACAACACAATAAATCAAAATGACATTGTGTTGCATTTTGCCATCAGGGCAACCTACAGGGATGAATGGGAAAAAGCACAAGATCCCATCTGACACGATGAGCCATTATAGCTCCATGTCTGTTGCCTAGATACCCAGGTCCAGCTGAAGTTCAGCTATAAATTATGAGATTTGCTTATGTGCACTTGACCCAATGAAAGGGTCAGACAGTCCTGAGGGTTCAAACACTGTCAAAAAATGTATCATGACACCATGGCTGCCAGCTTTATCTTTGACAACTTTTTGTAATGTGACAAATGACACCATGTTAACTGGACCTAGGAGAGTATAATTTAAATGCACCACTTGAAGCATGTCACACCTTACAATATCTCTGATTTAGCAAATTCTGGATGAGCGTGTTGAAGTGGTTGAAGGGTGTTACTCAATTTTTTTTATTCTTTCAAATTATAGTAAATATTGAATTAAGGTTTTGCATAACAGAATATGTGTAATGATTGTATGTTTTTTTTATTTATATTGTGTATTTGTAGTTTAATATTGAATATTTGTTAAAAGCATTGCCTTAATTGCCCATTGAGCAAAAATGGTCATAGCCCGGCCAATGTGGTTGCACATCCCAGTGGATTTGACTTTGTTTAGAAGCAGAATAGTTGATTAAATGTAATCCTTTGACCTTTAAGCTCTTTATCAGTAGTCAAAAGCAATATGCCACCTGGGTTCATTGCACAAATTACATGAAGATACAGTACCAGTCAAGTTTGGACACATCAACTCTATGGAGGTTATGGAGACTAAGATGGGGACATTTTGAAGAATGCAAGAAATATATTTAAATATTTTGGTAGCAGGAGTTTGATGAATTTGTTTTTTCAATGTCATTTCATTTCACGTTCGTGACTGCTTTGTTTACTATCATCACCATCAGAAGCTGCTTCATGAGATGCTCAATAACATCAGTGAATGAAAAGAATGTGTTCAGCATAAGCATTCAGGACTTCACAGCAATACAAGGACTTCAATGCAATAAAAGATCCCTGATTTGGAGAGCTTCAAATGTTAAACATATTTGCATTTTTCCCATTTATTACATAGCCTCACATATGCTATTTCATGGCAAGACCCATGAATGAGTAAGTATGTCCAAACTTTTGACTAGTAGCGGAACACAGGGTCGTTTCTCGATAGCAGATGACAGTGTGGAAGCCTAGCAGCTTTCCAGCATTGGCTGTTTCCATGGCTGAACATGGCAGCAGTGTCAGGTCAGATCAATATATGGTTCCCAGGATTCCTTTGGAGCTTTAATCCAGGCCTCTGTGGGTGATGACCCCAGGGTAAAGCCTAAGCTCTTGTTTTCTTGTTGCATTTTTTCCAAAACTAGCTGGCCTTATGGAAAAGACAGGGCAGAACAGATGCTAATACCTAAAACAACACATACACATTTGTCTGTACATTAAACAACACATTCAAGAAGATGTATTACTCTTTAACCTAATAATTCAAAGCATTGTCCAAACACCTACATTTAAATGGAATTGGTTTAACATCTTAAGCTAATTTCATCAAATATAAATGTTTTAATTGTTGCTGGTTAACGTAAGGGGTATGTTTTCAAATGAAGGAAAGTCCTGCTTTTACAGAACATGCTTCCATGTTCCATACTCCTGCTTCACGTTTTTGTTTGGAGAGCTATATACCCATTTGACAAGGAATTAGCATAATTAGTGTAATAGACTTCTTTGTGTGAGTGAAATAGCTCTTTTGCCCGAGGCCATTCATTTCTCATGGTTCTGTAGTTAAACAGAGCAGATATTCTGCAGTTTCTGTTAAAGCTTGAGGTTGGCGTTCCAGACCTTCGAATTTAACAAGTGCACTGAACCCCCACCCCCATCCACACACAGAGAGGGAAAAAAAGAACAGTTGATTTCACAGATCCAATTAAATAATCAGCTTGTGTTATCTTACTTAAACTAACAAGCGATAATCTTGGAATGGTGTTAATCAGCCATAAAATTAATGACAATGTTTAGTCAAGTTCTTTGACTACAACTGCTATCTAATGTCCTCCCAGGCACCCCGGTCAAATTTTGTACACCAACTTGATAGTAAACATGGTGTCATGATCAAGGAGGAAGCAGGGAACTGAAACCTGTAACATTGCAGTTAGAAAGCAGTTAGGAATCCATAAATAAACTGACAATGGCTACGGCATAGTAGGGGTAAATGAAACACTGCCATAGGGAAAAGCTGAGATAAAGAGCTAATGTGATCCAGGCCCATGCGATGCGCCCCCGAGAGCAGCTTTTAAAAACCTCTCTGATACCAAATTGTCAGAGCAGATAAAGAACAGGGTTGGAAAACAAGGGAGAAAGGGCTTTGCTAACAGTATGGCTACATTCCCTGCAAGTGCGACTCACTTAAGTCAACAGCTATCGTTATTAAAAATGCAAAATTAGCATTTTAAAGTGGAACACATTTCTGTACTGTGCTCCAGGGGCCGTGAAACTCATACATGCATATAATATGTGCTCAGTCATTCCCAGAAAAGCTGAGGGGAGGTGGATTAAGTGAAAAGGGATCGGATTGTATTTATTTTTTTATTTAGGGGGTTTATTTAGAAAGAAGGTTATAGCCAGTGCTCTATTTAATGTTGCTGTGCTCTGTGTAATAAAACTTTTGCGGGGTAGTGGCCATTGCTATAACAGAAAATTTCCAAGAACTTTTAGACGAGTCTTTCCTCTGCTTGTCTGATTTAATTTTTCTCTGTGAAGCACAATCTTGAATTACAGCAATGACTTATTGTCTCTCCTTAGAGCACTTTGATACAAAATCACTGGGTTAATAAATGGTGACTATTTTTACCGATTTGTTATTCCATCCTCTGTGAAGCAAACTGTGTTAGCATACACATGGTAATGCTATAGGGGTTCCAAATTAAATGTGACTGTGCCCAGGAAAGGAAAGGCGCAAATCTTTCTCTTCCCACCCTAAACCCCATCAATCATAATCAATTGTAAATTCTTCACCTTGGATCCATTTGTGCCATTAAGATCAAACAAGATCCTTGAAGCAAAGCACCCCCCCCCCCAATCCGTCCCACCCCAAGATAATCAATGTCACATGATAGGAAATTTTCAGGAGCAACAGTAATCACAGTGAACTATTAAAAGCATTTAGAAATGGGAGTTTGCTGCCCATCTATTTTTCACAGGAAGATTTGCATTTTGCACAGCAATGTAATCATCTGGCAACAAACGCTATTTGAGTCATTACTTCCTCACATGAGAATGACCTAGGGACTATTGTTGATGCTGAACAAAGCTGATATTTACTTAGAATATTGAAACAATGTAATGAGCAACGCACATTTGTATTAGCCTGAGGATAGTCCCCTGAACCCCAAGCCTTTAATCTTTGCTCTTAATGGTGAGATCTGCTCAGTAAATATTAGCATACTCTTGATTACTAATGACAAGTGAAAGGAGCCCTTGAACTTGTCTGGGTTAAGAATCTTATGAGTGTCCAGGCATCAAGGCTGTAACCCACTTAGTAATTAATACTAATTGTCACTGTGGGCAATGTAGCATGGGAACAACTTGCACTTTATCATTTCACCTTCCCAGAGTTTTACCACCATCAGTGAAGGATGGTCTGCAGGACAGCAAATGTCCTGCAGACCATGAACAAATGTCCTGATTCATCAATGAAACCTTTATTCTTGAACATAAAAGAACACTGGCTTTATCATTTAGTATGTTTGTGCTCAGAAGATGTAATATTAGCAAAACTGTAATATTTTTTAAGGATGAAATGTGTTCCATTTCAGAGGCCACATAATATGTTTGTGGTTAACAAGGGGTACTTGTTTCTGAGTGCTGTGTAGTTTAAGGGCAGCGTCACTTTAACCAAAAGTGATTTAAAATATGGCTCATGGTCTTGTGGGAAGGCCATTGCCTTGGAAGTCATATGCTCTGGCCACAGGCACTTGGCCACTACAGTCATAATCGGACACAGATTGTTGAAAAACTCCAACTGCAACAATGGCAGCACATGTTTGAGGGAGGGGGTTTGGGTGTGTAATGAAATCCATTTGAAAATCTTTTGTGGGTCACATGTTCATTAGTCAGTGGTTACCTGTGAACTCATTTCTCAGTCAATTTACAGAGCTTGTTAGTCATTCAGTTTAACTCACATGCTTTGGACTTGTCCCAGTCTGAAGAAGGATTGGTCTGAAATATTCCTGACTTCAACGGAAGCGCTTAATCAAGACCTATCATTTAGTTTCAAAATGGCAGTTAATGGAGTGACCAGAGTAACTTCTGTGTATTGATATTTTCTGTGTACACATAGAAAAGTAATGTTAGAATTGCAAAATCTTATAATCCCATTAAGGACCCACTACGAAGGACACAACACTATACAATAAAAACATGCGAGGCTCACACACATAGAGGAAAAACAAGCAGGGCCATAACAGCTCATATCTACTATATCTACTAAAGTCCTAATTAAAGATATACCCCCCCCCCCTCCAAAAAAAAGACCTAAATGAGGATCACCTAAACATTTTCAGAAAATTGAACCTCAGAGGGATTGTTGACAAGCAATACGCTTAAGTGGCTATGCAATGGTTGTCAACAAGAAGCAGCAGCTGCTATATGGAGCGGCCGAGGGATGCGGACGCCCGGCAAATGCCCAGGGGATCCAGTTTAGCATGGCAATGAGCGAGATTAGTGTAATCTACTGTAATGCCAATGTACATTCTGCCTTCATGGATCAGTGGTTGGTACACCAGTCATTTCAATTTGGGATCTTACAGCACATTGCAGTTGTGGCTGCATCACGGTGTCGTTCATTCGAAGGCGCAAAAATTTTGTAATGCTGATCTGCAGCTCTATTTTGCTGTTTAGTGTGGTTACATTAGAGTGCTAAACACAATGGCTGTTGGAACACTTTCCCAGGTCAGCCAAAATGACTTGTCCGGACGCCTCTCCGATATGAAAGCATCACTGCATGGTGAGGTAATTAGCCCTTTCAATAAGCAATAATTCTTGCAGCTCATCACTCTCAGTGACATGATTTCTCTTGACACTTTGCTTCAGGCAGAACAGGCGGCGCATTTAAATGTGCATTAAGCAGGAAACAAGCTTGTCTTCAATTCCTTCTAATATAGAACCCTTAAAGTATTAAATACCTCCAACTGGTGTGTCTCTCCATAATGTTTTTAATATTTTTTATTTAATGTTATTTATTTAGTCCATATGAAGAACTTAGAATGCATCTACATGATTTGGGGTGTAGCTGAAATTTACAGCAGCTCTAATGCTATAAATTGGTGAAAGTGGTGATGAAAAAAGATGACTCTTTTCTCCTGATTTACTGGGACACTACTTATTCGCCCCATTAAAAAAACAGTCTTAAAAACCAGTGCGAATTATGCAGTGCACAGAAATAATGAAGCGTTTGCTATTCATGATGCCAATGTTGCTGTCAACAAAATGTGTCTTGCCCAGTGGGGCTGTACTATGTTATCTGGCACTGGCTCTGTGCAGCAGCAGAGCAGAGGAACCGGCAGCCCTGAGTCGCTCCAGTTAATACAGCGTGATGTGAGCAAAGCAGACAAGCCAGCGGAGCGCACCCCGCGGTCATGCAAAATGCAAAAGGAATATGACTTTATTACAGCCTTCTAATGGTGACATAACAATCTGTTAAAGCACTTCCCTGAATCTCACTACATCTCTCACTTCTCAAACCCCCTCCCCCTTCAGTCCCCGTAACTCTCTCTATTACTGTCCCTTTCTTTTGTCTCTCTAGAGTGCAATTGTTTGAGAGAGCGAGAGAGAAACACAAATTTGGAAGTTTTCTCTTGTATAGTTTAGTAACAAATAATGAAACTGTATAAGTGTGGCAAATCTGATCCTGCATAGTCAATACATCATCGTGTTTTTCTACCTATTAGAAAATGTAAAGTTTGTTTAGCTGACCTTATTCCAAGAGAAATTCAGTTCTTGCAGAGTGACGTAATTCAATGTGCATTGTAATATATGCAAATATAAGGTCATGGCTGAAAAAGCCTCCAACATTTCCCTGTGGCATAGCAGGCCTTTGACAATCCCTGAATCACTGTATGATGATCTTTAGAACAATGTTAATGGTGGCATTAACAGCTGATGACACATTGCATCAGGATGTGGAGCTATGTGCTGATAGCTGATATCTAGAAAAATTCCCAAAATGCAGTTTAAGGTGGTCCTGCAGTGTTTTACATTTTACATTTTTGGTGTAAATGCTGTAATATTTCTCGGCCATTCAGGTTCTGTCTGTTTATCTGTTATTCATGCATGTGAACAACACACTGTAAAATGTCATCTGCTTAATCATCTATGACTGTCTCTCAGTTCAGCCCACTGGATTTGTGTCAGATGAGTGCTTCAAAATAAAATAGATGGAGTGTCACAAATTCTGTTCCTCTTTGTTTATTATCAGGTCCAGCGGACCGGTGAGCATCTGAAGGATCATGTACAGAAGCCTTTTTTCAAATGAGCATTTGATCAGTGCGTCAGGAGAAAGTTCCAAAATAATATTTCCACATACATTAAAATATGTTTGAGACTCATTTCAGCAATCTTTAACATTGATAGAGAGCTCTCTCCATCCTCCTGGACCTGGACCATCAGTGTCAAAGTTTAGAAGGACTTTAGAAAATGCCAATAGCATCATAGTGGAAATATACTTGCATCTGTTAAAACCTACCCTGCACTGTTCAGTATCTCCAAACATGGAAAATACTTTGTTCAGTGCACCTTGATAGACACCTTGGCTACTGCACTACTATATCCCACTACTACATAATAAACAGTATATGAGGAAAGTTAGTTCATGAGAGCTGTCAGTCATTACCGATGTCCCCTTCTTGAACCTAAAAAAACATTAAAGCTTGTTTTCTAGGTTTCAGAAATAGTTTTTTTCAGAATGGCTTTATCCTCTATCCAAAGATGAGCTGATCAGCTTACAGAGCTCTTCGTAAAGATTTTGAATCTGTCCCTGACATCTGCCACTGACCTCCCCTTAGAACAAGGTATCGTCCCCACACACTGCTCCTCAGGTTCTTTTAATGGCTGCCCACAGCTCACTAAGGGTGATGGATTAAATGCAGAGGACACATTTTGCTGTTTGCACTGTGTTCTGTGCTGTGTATCACAATGACAAAAACAATCACTTTTTCACTATTTTTCGCTATCACTTTCAATATGTCAATTTTACATATTTACATCACCAATATTATTTTTCACCGAACATTTTATTTTCCATTCATCTAGTAGCCAACACATAAGAAGAGTAGACATGTTCAACAGTGTACCAACTCATGATATCATATTCAGAAGATGTCAGAGATTATTTCCGTTATTGCCTGCAGCAAAAGAAAGAATGCAATTATCATGAGGAATGTGCAGATTTACCAAATAGTATAAGCCAGTCAAATTTAATAAACTATTTTGTTCCTTCCCAGTCTTTGATGTGATCAAAAGACATAATCCCTGCAGTGTAGCAACCCAGTGTACAAGCCTGCAAATTAATTTACTGTAGAACCATTCAAGATGGAATCAGTGGGCTTTATAGATAAAACATATGAACATGTTTAGTAAATCCAAATTCATCACATTTCATACACTCCAAACTAACATTGCCCAAACATTCAACTCTTTTGGAAATGAAAAATTCTTGGAAGTAGAACAAAAGGATGTGATGTAACTCACAGTAATGCTCACATAGCATTTAATGGTGAAGCATCCTAATCAAGAATATGTTACCTTTCTGATATTTAAAACCATATTTTCATTAATAAATGTAGGTCTTGTTATACTCGTCCTTGAGATATTCACACTCATTGACTCACCTTCTATAACAGATATTTCCTAAGCAGGATTGTAGCTGCTGGAGCCCACAGGATGGCATGCACACACACACACACACACACACACAGTATTCATTCACATACCATAGTGTGCATGCCTTTGAACAGCAGGAGAAAACCGAAGAACCCAGAAGAAATCCTTGCAAACATGTGAAGAGCATGTCAACTTTGCACACACAAAGCTGTAGCGGGAATTCAAACTCATGACCTCAGAAGTATAAGGAACATTGCTATCTACTGTGCCACCCATGTACAAAAAGATGAATAACGCTTTAGAAAAAGCAGAATGAAGTTTTTGTGAATTAATGTTCATGTCACTGTGAATTATGTCTTTAACATGCATATTTTATGTAGTTGTTTAGAAGCTTATTATTCCATATATACACTGTTAATGTCAACATGCCCATAAAGTCACGACCAAGGGGGGGATGGAACGATGGAAGTTGAGGGTAGGGAAAAAGGAACACAGTTTATTGAGAAAACAAAGGAAACAAGCCACCACGCCTTGCGCTGAAAACAGTCCCCTCTGGTTCTGCTGTACTCTCCCTGCTTGCCCGCCTTCACAAGTCCTACGCCTTGCACATGGCAGCTCTCCTGCAGACCAGCAGGCCTGGATGCACACGTGTCCACATAGGTTCTTGTATTGCACACGCAAAAAGACATACGACATACAGCACAAACCATGCAGAGGGAGACAGTGGGGACATGGATCCGCTCTGCCCCATCCACGGCGCCGCCTGGCGATATGGAGCCCCAGTCACGCCGATGGTAATCAGCATTAGCTGGGTGCGTTCAGGGCTTGCACCTCAGGTGCGTCTGTGGCGTCCAGGGGAAGCTGAATATCACACTGTCATATCTTATTGTGTTAAAAATACAATTACAAAATGCTAAACATCTGTACACCGGAACACATAACCTCTGCCTGACCCTCTTAATAGTCTAAAACTACTGCTTAAAATCTATTCTTGTTTTTGTTAGTAAGGAAAGCGATATTCCAATTTAATATGATTTCTTAAATTTCTTATCTAAACCTACATATAAAAATGAGGACAGTCATCGCTTATTTAATGTACAGTGTATCATTTATTTAAAGGCAGTATCCATGAATTTGATCTACTGAGAAAAGTTCCAAAGTTGACTCCTGTTAATGTTCCTTAATGAAAACGCTTACACCAAAAGACTGCCTGAACATGCTCATGATGTATTGATCTGAGAAAAAGCAGACATCAGTATATCTTCCCCTCTGTCGCCAGACCTGTGGCTGACGTCCCAAAGGCACTGAGGGTTAGTCAATAGTCTTCCATTAAGGGCGTATTCGCTGTCATGATGACCTGCTGACCCTCATGCTGGTGCCACATGGCCCTGACCGACCACACAAATATGAATTTAACCCCACAGCTCTGCTACAGACTAGCCCATTAGAGTGTGGTATTACTTACCACCAACATGCACTATTGATTTGCCCTAATATCTTTTGTCAAAGCATGTACAATGATCAGAAAACATGGAGACTTTGATGCATTGCACTGACTTCTAACACCAGAACACTGACAGGCCTGCTTTCTGAGTCTTGTTTTTTATGCTGATCGCATCTTCTCACCTTTCACAAAGGACATGTTTCCATGCAAACATTCCAAGCAGATGTCTGCTAATTTATAGCTCCAGATGACAGACGGTTTTGAAGTTGTCCATGAATGACCAGAGGTCAAGGCTTTTCATTTGTTTGGTCTAAATACAATTATCTGCTGGGTAATATTTGTCACAACATTACAATACATGCTCATTATTAATTTTAAGGAGATTAAGGTGATAACATAAATTGTGCACACCGAATGTTTATGTATTTTTTTCCCATCCCATACAAATATGAAATCACATGCACGTAAAAATCTAATTAGGTTGCAGACAAACACAACTGTGTTCCAACTGTGAAGCTCTGACGTTGTCTCTCATATCACTGGAAATGTCTCATTTTGTGTGATGTATTGTAGTAATTTTATAAACCCAAATATGCATCCCTTACTTTTTGATTAAATTTACCTACAACTGCATTAATTCGTTTTTTTTTTTTTTAACCGTTGTTAGAGGATGTGTTTTGGGGGTTGAATGTAAAAGATGGTTTGGGTGCTTTTTAGGTTACCTGTTAGCGCGCCGACCCCAGAAAAAGCTTAGAAAAGAGGCAGAATAAGAAAGCCTCCTGACAGGGTCAGACAATGGAGAACCTGGGAACTGAGAAATCAGTTCTGTTTTCCTGATCCTATATTGTTGCTGTGAAATACAAATAATCCTATAGAACACATATTTAAAATTGATGCTCCCAAAAAGGAACAAAGTTCATTTTATTTATGCCTCTTTTGCTTCCATTATTGTATGCTTGTTTTCTGAATGAGTTCCCAAAAAAAAGGGCTTTCATGTCATGAATATTGCATTTTCATTTTATTATAGGGTGTCATTGTCACAGCCTTTTTTCGGTTAAAAAGCCACTGTAATCTGTTGGTCGCCTTTCAATTGACTAACTGTGTCTCTCTAACATCTTCTAAATTAATGCATTCAATAATCCATCTGAAAGTCTGCTGGGACATCCTCAGTGTACCACAGTTCCTCTCAGATTTCAGCACTTAATGAATGGGATGTTGTTGATGTTGTTAAGTGCTGTGTCTTTGGCCTTTACCTCAACCTCAGAAGACCCTTAGGAGTTTTCCCCATCCTCAAAGGCAACATGAGAAGACTAGATCTCCTCTTTATACAACCAACACTGGGGCATGTATGCATTATTAGAAATCAAGAAAAAATCTAATAACTTGAAACAATTGAAACAAATGACCCTAGAACAATGGAGTGGACAGTTCTATCTGAACATCAGAATATGACCCAGACTCTAATTCACACTGGCACATGTAGTGTTTGTTGCTTGGTTTTTGCTGTAGGTTCATTCTTTGCAAGAGGCTACAGTTCTAACACTGAGCTGAGGTTCTGGCCCATTTTAAACTCAGCCAGGGCACAGTGCCAGCCCACCACAGGGCTTACACACACACCTTACATTCACTCACACATTCACACCTATGGTTAATTTAGAGTCAACAGTCCACCTGTGTGTATGCCTTTGGAAGGCGGGAGGACACCAAAGAACCCAGAGAAAACCCATGCCAACATACAAATAGCATGAAAACACACACATCCTCAACCTCATAACTTTGACAGAATTAGGCAATGTTGCTAATTGCTGCACCACTATTCAACACTTTTCCCAAGAATAGTTTAACACTAAATGTGATAAAAATGTTTGTAATAACTTCTAAGGGCAGAAGTCAAAACCATCTAACTAAAAAAAAATAAAAAATTACTGGGGATGCCACTGAACCTGTCTTTGATTACATGTCCAGAAAATACATATACAGTCTTTTTTTCTGCAGTAAATTGAAATGCAACTGTTGGAAATATGTTAATTAGGTCATGCAAATTAATACAAAGTGCCGAGACAATGTAGTGTGCAACTGTACCAGCTCAGTTATTCTCATAATCACCTAAGGCACCAGTGTCTTGCTGCATTATCCACATTTTTGCACCACAGAGGAAAGTGGTGAGGATAATGCAATGTATTATAATGTGACTGATCTATGGTATTTAGCAGACACCCAGAGCAACTTACAATCAGTACTTATAGGGACAGTCTGATAACATTCAAATATATGTCATTTTTATGAATGGACCTTCTTGGATTAGTAGATAAAATTAATCCTAAAATCCTATGTTCCTGGAAAGTTTTAAATATTTTGAAGTGATCTATATTTCTGAGCTGTATAGATAATTCCTTGATCAATACAACAGTCTCCTCCAATTATTTTAATAAATTGGAGTTCATAATGCAAATTATATAATGATTACATGCTGTTTGATGAAACAACACACATGGTTATTTACCTGTTTGAGAATGATTGTCAGAAGGTGTGATGCTCAAAAGTGCCTCTGAGCCACTTTGGTCAAAACATTACAGTAAGAGCTAAAATGATCAGGCAGATATCTACTTGCATTTATTTATGCCTCTGAAGATAAAAATATTTATTTGTGCCTTCTGTTTGTGCCTTTGAAGATCCACAGCCCAGACTGAGTGGGCAGGAGCAGGTTGTGATGGAGTTCAAACGCTGAAGAGCTCAGCCATTACAAGAATATGGGCAGATAGGCACTTAGAACATGATCTCTTAAGCCACATAAAAAAAACACTATTCTTGCAAACAGTTTTTTTGTGATTTTGAAATTGTATGCATAAAGCCAGTAGTTACAACATATAATATATGTTACAAAACATGTAAGGTACATGTGTTGTTCATTTATTTTATAAATAATACCACAAATTACCCAAACATTATGTCTTGATCCAAATAAATATATTATATAAACTGACCACAGTACTATTTACATCAGAGAGCATCTTTGATTGTACACAGCGTACTAGAAAATAAGATATTATGCAGGCCAATTGTAAACATATGGTCAGTGGATGACTTTTGCTAAAATATGAGAAATGTGCTGACAGTTTTGGACTTTAATTTAAATTAAGAATAACATTACTGAGGCTGCATCCAGCCAACCAGTTCTTTGTAGACACCGCTGGCAGTAAGTCAGTATTTTATATTAAGCTTCCCATTATGCACTCTAATTAGCTCTGAATTAGTGCATATTGTATCAGGTTTAGAATTTAATTGATCTTTGCCCACCTTCAACCACTCCCTGGATTGTAGAGAGGCTCGCAGTAGACTGCAGGCCGCCAAAAGGTCATCTAAAAAAGGCAGTGTAAAGGCAGTTTGTAAAAGGACAGCTTTTAGTTTCAGAGAAAGTGAAGAAATTTAATGACTGTACAGTGATCTCTGCCACCGTCCTCGCCTGGAAAACACAGCCATATCCACTGATAGAGCCATTAAACGCAAGGTTAATGTTTCTGCCATGTGAACCTCATAATCTCGCCTTTTAAAATACTGAAGTAAAGTCCACCTGAGTACAAATTCATGTAGTAAGATCATTGTTCCTCAGGAATTTCAGTCTGCCAGGTTGATAATCTCCTGGTCTTATTGAACCCTTATTACTGCACTGGACTCTGGACACCCACAAGAATACGAGCATGACACAAAAAGTGATGCTAAAGTGAGAAAGCAGTCACTAGACTCCTTACTGTCTATCTTTTGTATATCCTCAGCCATACGTAATTCCTTATAGCCCTATTTCTACATCTGCAAATATGGACTACTCATACAAAACTGAAGAGGCACATTCAGGTCACCAATTTGAGATGGTAGTATATTATAGTAAATAATCATGATCAGCACAAATAATCATGGACCATACACACTGTTTACAATGAGAATGTACTCTGCCTCTTAGGAATTATAGAGAAAACTATATAATTGCATGTTACTTTACAATTGTGGGCCTTCTAATGTAATGTAATAATAAATTATAAGCAGAGGTCATGAGGTTAAATACAGAGGTCATGAGGTTTTTCCCCCTTGTGGAATTTCTACAGGAACTCCAGAGTGGTAAACCCTTCTCCATGACATTTTCAGCTCGTTCATGTTGTTATTCTTGCTTGACCTATTCTGCCAACCCCAATCCATAAGAACCTATTTACTGCCGGGTTCACCAACATGATGCAAATGTCCCTGCGCTCCGGCCTATTTCTGGCAGAGTCTGAGGACATTACCAAAGCAAACAAATGCTTCCCTCCCAAAGCGGTTGAATGCACAGGTTAACTGCAGCTCGGCCCTGAATGGCTGTGACAGGGAGTAGGCAGCCAGAGGCTCAACTGACCCGGAAAGGCTGGGGGCGCGAGTGTGGTCTTTTAGGAAAAATCTCTCGAAGCAGCAGCTTCTCCTTGTTAGACAAAAAAAAAAAAGAAAATAACAGACATGCTGGCACAGGCATACCAAGGCAATCATGTGCTAAAATATTACTGAGACTGAAATATACTTGCGATTTGAGCAAAGTTTTGCAGAAAAAAAGTACTTCAATTGCACCAATAAAGTACATTTTTAGAACATTAAAACATATTTATTTTTAACTGGGTATAGTCTCACATAGCTATGATGTACAAAAACTCAGCAGTGGAAAATATAAGGGTACTTTTCCTTTCCTGCCATTTCAAGGCAAGTTGCTCACTGAGAAAGGAACTTTTTTTTAAAGGAGGACTTTTTTTACAATCCTGAAGCCTGTTTAAAAATGGTTACGCATTACGTGAGAGAAAAGGAGAACTTTATTAATTAACACATATTATTTTTAACTTCGTCATTTAAAAAAAGGAAAATAGAGAAAAAATTTACGTGAACGACATGTCTTAGTACAAAAACCCGTTGGGTCACATAAAGTGCACAGTAAAATAATAATAATAATAATAAAATCTGAATAGTCCGAGATCACTCGATAACTATTTTAAAATGAACGTCGAGCTAACGTAAAATAGAAAACATGCATAAAAACAAAATCATTGATATTTATACATTCAATGACATATTACTTGCGCAGTATTCATAATTCTGCTATGAATGCATGCTTGCACTATACTTTGGTCCATATATGTAATAAATGTAACAAGAACAAATAATTAAAATAATGCTGTATTAATCATCTGGAATTATAATTACACATGATCATAGTAATGGTCGAAACAGCGCCTTATAAATAAAAAGAAAAACTCTTACGTAAGTACAGTAAGTGAGTAAGTGGTTTAAAAAAAAAAAAAAGGATGAAGAGCCAGTGGTCGCCTGGTCGTCCCGAGGTCATACGTCCCCGCCGAACAGGCTGAAGTAGTACAGGCCGCTGGCCGGGTAGAGCGCGGGCAGCGGCGCGGCGAAGAGCTGCGCCGGCGCCGGCGCATCGCCGTCCGCGCACAGCTGCCGCTTGAGTTTGTTCCGCCGGTTCTGGAACCAGATCTTCACCTGGGTCTCGGTCAGCTGCAAGGAGCTGGCGAGGCAGGCGCGCTCCGCGCTGCTCAGGTAGCGCTTCAGGTCGAACGTGGACTCCAGCTGGAAGATCTGGCGCTTGGAGAAGATGGTGCGCGTTTTCTTCTTGGCCGCCCCTTTGGACCTCTTGGCGAGCTTCTCTCTCTGCTTCGGGCTGCCCGGCCCGCCGCGGACCGGCGGCGCGGCGGAGGAGTCGGAGCTGTCATCGTCCGGTTTTACCGGAGGAACCGCGCCCGTCCGGCTGCTCGGCGCGTCCTTCAGGCTGAGGATGCTGTCGATGGTGAAGCTGAGGCGGGACGGTCTGCATGGCTGGCCCTCTCTGCTCATATTCCCCCCCCCGCTGCTGCTGCTGCTGCTGCGGCGGCGGCGGAGGCTCATCGCGCCGCGGCCCGGGATCCCGCGCCGTCCGGACGCCCCGCCGCCTCAGCGGCGTTTTCATTGGCGGCGAGGGCGGAGTGACGCCAGCTGTCGGCGTGGTCGGGGGTTACACCCTCAGGCCCTACTCCTCCTGCATGCTCGTGTTGGGGTTTTTTTTTTTTTATTTCTTCAGCAGCGAGCTGTCAAGTCTGAGAGCTTAATTTAATTACATACTGCAATTTACTTTTATATTCGTTTCTTTGAACGACGGAGGTCACACCCAATGTATATTTATTATTGCCCATCTAAAAAGCGTTCTGCGAATTGCCGTTTCAAGTAGTTTTATTTAAATAATGCCTGTCACGTGTCATTTTAAAACACACAAGGAAACAGAGACCTAATTATTTCCTTTTATTTCTTTATTTGTAACCACATGATAAAAATATCACCATATAAAACTTTAAATAAAAAATCATAATAAAGTGTACTCCACACCTCTTCTCGCCGCCTCTATGACTAACATGTGCGCCAGAATTATTGCTTTATTTAATGGTGCTCAGAGAACAGTCCGAACGGTGCGCGTCTTTATTCTCAGTCCCAGAAGCCAGTTCCCTCTCCTTTACATCCACGGGCGTGTTGCGGAGGTGTGCGTGTGTGGAACGGCTCCGTCACACCAGAGCCGCCATCTGCGGCCTCAGAAGCGCGAAGGGCGGCGCGATGGAGGAGAGCGCGTAACTCCCCGCGCCCAGGTTTTCGTGGAAGATGACCGGGACGCGGACGACCCTCTGGGCGGAGTAGGGCAGGCTGGCCTCCACGTCGGCCGCTGCCTGCCTCTTCCACTTGTTCCGTCGGTTCTGGAACCAGATCTTCACCTGCGTCTCCGTGAGCTGCAGGGAGGCCGCCAGGCCTGCGCGCTCCGCGCTGCTCAGGTAGCGCTTCAGGTCGAAGGTCGACTCCAGCTGGAACACCTGGCTCCTGCTGAACACCGTGCGGGTTTTCTTCTTCCGGCCCCCCTTCTTGAAGTCTTCGTCCTCTGTCTCCCCACGGTCCGAGAGAGGCAGCTGGTCCCCAGAGCTTCCCTTGCGACCCGCCAGACCTGCACGCAAGAGAACACGTCAGGTGACATTTATTTCCAACCCACCTAGATACGTAGATACGAGCGAACTAGAACCCAGTAAAACTGGGGAGAGCATATTAATAATAAGTAATCATTTATTTCCTTCCAAGTGTACTTTGTAATCAGCCAGTAACAAAAGCCGCGGGTTCGTACTCACTAAGAAGCGTTTGTCTGAACTTTACGCACTTGTGCAGCGTGGCGCGCTCTGGCTTGGCGGCGCGGGGGTGCTGGCTCCACCGCGGTCCGCCTTCTCCTCGCGGCCGCGGCGCCTCGGCTCTGCGGGCGCGGCAGCTCCCTCGTCGGACTCGTTCGATCGGAGTAAATCCTCAATGAGGAACGAGGAGACCCTCGGCGGCGCCTTGCGCGTCTTCTCCAGCATGGTGGCCGTTTTCTCCGGCTCAGCTGCTGAAAAAGTGACGTTCGTCCAGCATCACAGCTTCTCCACGGGGCGCGCGTGGGAGCGTCTGGGGTCGGGGCACCTTGGAGACGCGCGGATGTCACACCGTCCCGCGGACCGGCTCGCCTTGAGGGGCTGATAGGTCCTCGCGAGCTTATTTAGGACAACCAGGGAGCGAATGGAGACGCAGGGATCAGGCCTGCCTGGTCCCGTGTGGTGCACTGCCTCCTATCGGCCACCCGCGCATTTACAAGCGCACTGTGGGTAGCAGAACTTCCCCCAAAAACGGAGGTCCAAGCAGGTCCGACTTACTTACTGGTAAATGTTAACTGGTTTTTTATTCATGGAACACCGTCAGCTCGGGTCTGTGCGCCAAGGCTGGGAAATTACGTTAACATCGAGGTAAGCTACGTACAAATCTCAAATGTTGAAGGTGCTTTAGGACCCCAACCTGTAACGGGTTTAATCGAAACGGGTACAAATTATTGCTAATTATTCCGGAAAAGGTCTAAATTAAATCACTTGAAATTTCAAATCTCATGTAAATAATTGTATCAGTCGTGATTAAAATAAAGTCTATAACCCACGTGTTTGGATTGGTTATTGTTATTATTTGTATTATTTTGTTGATGTAGTTTATTAATGTGTAATTTTCGTTAAATATCTTCACCAAGCACGCATTGGGGGGTTCTATATAATAACACATTGTACAAAATGCGTTGAAATCTCTATGTGAATACCAAAAACAGGGGTTTAAATAGGACACGCGTGGAAAATATTTAAGTGAACGTTGTGATGTGTTTTACATTTGTAATGTGTGATGCCCAGAATTACATTTTCTTTCAGTTTACTCGGTACTGCAGGATCTGTAGGCTCACTTCCAATCTTGCGTGTAGAGATTGTCCATTTCTCTCGTTTTTCATATCTGTCTCGTCTGGTAAACGACTTCGCGATTTCGTGCTGATTCATGATGTTACTCTGTTACTCTAATGTGATCAAGATACATTAGCGTTTCCCGACAGCTTAAAACTCCGCATCAGCATCAGCACTTTTACCCCCGATATCGCAATCATACACAAAATCAATAAGTAGAAATGCTGCAGGAACACGCACAACTCCATCTGCGGACGTCGTGAGCGACCGTTTCCTGCCCAGATTCTGAGAGCATTCGTGTCATTGTTGGCCAGAAACTCGGGTGGTTTGGGGATTATGGGTCACTGTTACACGGACTCTGCTCCAGGTCACCGCTGCGCACTGGGCCAGCAGGAGAGAGAGACGACCCGAGGCCAACCAGAAGCCTTCATTCTTCCATAAACCCTACACACACACACACACACACACACAGAGAAATGGCCCCGTGGATGATCTTCATTCAAAACTGTATGCTAGGATGGCTGATCAGTCGGACAGAAAGTATCCCTGTAAAAATAATTACATTTAGAGGCAAAAAAAAAAAATCATGAAATGGCAACTTTTGTTTTCCACGTTTATTTGAGAGTGCAGGTGAGCGCATATTTTGAACAGTGTGTTCTTCAGTATTGTAACACGATAAGGAAACGACGTTTTAATGCTTGCAAAGCAATCCACAACCCTGCAAAACTTCATCGAGTCCGATTCCGAACGTACCGACACATGAGAGATGTGGAAGCTGGAGAAAGAGGTGTAGAGCACGTGGACTGGGATTACTGGGAAATGAGATCAATGGTCGCGTATCTGCTGCTGCATAATTCTGCATAATGCTGCTCACGATGCCAGCCGCTACTCACAAGCGCTTTGGAAACCATATTAGCGTATTGTACGAGGCCTGCGTAAAGAATGTCGAATATCGGTACGCGCTGTGTTGCGGGAGAGCTGAAACAGGACTAGTTTGGAAACGAATCTCCCTAAAACACCCTCATGAACCCCGGTATTTTTATATGATGCTTTTACTAAATTTTCATCATCGTTGTATTTAATTCAGGGTCCATTCAAATATTATGAAGATTAACTTTACATGGGATTTAGTTTCCATTTACTGTTCAGATTATTTAATATGGAATTAATCTACTTAAACAATTAAACATATAATTATAATTCGAATTTTAGTGCATTTGGAATTTGTCGAGTTTTTTTTTCGTTTAAAAGAGCACAAAACAGCGTCTTGAAACGCGGACTGAATAGTCCAACAATACGATATACAGCATAAAGAACAACATTCAATCCAAACCAGTCCAACTTTATTTATTGAGCATTTTTACAACCACACAGGAACAGAGACTAACACAAAAAGTCACAGCCGATCTCGCAAAGATTAAAATATACAAAAAGATTAAATAGACAAGACATAAAACGAACAAGAACACTAACGAATGCGCAAAGAAAATAAATTATTTACGCACAATACACATTACAAGCAAGCTTTAAAAGTACACATGTGAATCGAGTCAATGTGCGCCGATAGGACGGGGCTTTTAAATCAAAGCCTCATATCCTCAAGACGCCTCAGCGTCACGAGGCTTCTTGTCACGCAACGTCTCAACCTGTGTTACGTCACAGACACGCGTACAAATTTCACGGAGGAGCAGAGCCGAGTCATTGCTGCTGATTCGGCTCCAGCATGAGCCGAACACCCCTCCAAACCGAACGCCTCCTCATTTCACACGTTGCGCTTCCATCAGAAACACGAGTTGCAAAGTTCATTTGATGTTAGGGGTTTACTATTAGCAATAGCACCAAAATAAATTAATACGTTTGATGGAATGTGCAGATATTAATGTGTTGATCGTTCCTGAGAACTGTAGAAGAAACAATATTTCTACACAAAACACTCTTTATGTTTTGACTGTTTTAGTAAGTTATATGCAAGTTATATAAATTTAATTAACAACTAATTACATTATGTCGCAAATGTAAAATCAAAACTTTATGATGGTTAATGTGAACATGATTTTCACCTTTTAGTATACAGCGCCACCTTGTGCCAGTTATGTGACAGAAAAATATCATGACGTCAAAACCTATGGAGGGGTCGCTGGGAGCACTAGGATTGAGGTCTCTATCATAAATGAGAATTTGATACATACAGTATAAAAAGAACTAAATAATCTACCCCAGAAAAATTGAGGTACATTTTGTTTAGCTAATTTATATTCAATATTTTTTAGTATCTTACATTTCAGTTACCAACCAAATAGGGTAAAATCTAACTAAGACTCATGTGCATATTATTAGTAAATTGTACCTTGTTTACCTTGTAAACTGTAAATTGTACCTTGTCAAGTTAAGAAATGCCTAAACAAGTTAGGTAAAATCTAACCAACACTTGTCATTACACTATGAGAAGATTTTATTTTAAACACATTTGCTAAACCTACTTAGTAACATCAATCAGTTAAATTTATTAGCCCTAACCCATTTAAATTTACCCCAAATAAATTTCCAAAACACAACTAATAATGTCAATATCTTTAATCAATAAATAATCAAATACACAATGAGGTACAATTTAGGCAGGCAATGCATATTTCACCAACTCATCATCCAGACTAGCAATCAACCAAATGGTATGTGCCCCCAGTAACCCCCTTATTCGGGTCATCCCCTCCCAGGGGAGTGTTTTATGTTCAAGTGCAGTTTTGGTCACCTGACTAAGGTCCCTTTTCCCCTCGCTGTGTTTAGGTGGCTGTCCAGCTCTTGGAAGAGTCCTGGGGGCTTTGAACTTCTTCCACTTATGGATAATGGAGGCCACCGTGCTCATTGGGACCTTCAAAGCAGCAGGAACTTTTTATTGTTACCTTAACCACATTTGTGCCTAGACATAATCCTGTCTTTGATGTCCACAGACAATTCCTTTGACTTTTTTTTTTATAAATTTGCCAAAACCTCATACGTTTTTCCATGTTGTCATTATTGGGGTTTTGTGGGTGAGGGGGAAATTTTATTTAATCAATTTTGGTATAAAGCTGTAACATAACAAAAGTGATGCACTGTGAATACTGTAAACTGTCCCATGCATCCCAAGTGGCTCGGTTAAACTTTACTCAATTCCAGTAACTCCAGTACCTCATACTTTCCTCCTCTGTATTTTTGCAGAGTCCAGTTTTGAGTTATGGCTCATGATAAGTCCTGGGAGAAGGCTCCCACATATACACGTGATTTACTCTGGAAGTCCATTGAGGCAATCCAGGGCCAGGCAGGTGCCAGCAGATGAGATTTTCCATCCACTGTGGTTAATAACACTGCAAAGATATAGTTGATTGGGGCCCTAACTATTGCAGCATCATCCAAGTATGAAGCAAGATTGCATTCTGTCCTGCAACCCGGCTCAGACATAATGTAGCAGACATAATGGCCGTCTGTGTAGTTTTTTTAGTTTTTTTTTTTTTTTTTTTGTGGGGGGCGGGGGGGGGGGGGCGGCGACACCTGTCTTACACCATATTCTATGACCGTCGCTTCTTGCGACCCTAGGGGGCGCTGTTTCGTTGATTCGGTCAGATACAAGTTCGCGTGCACGAGCCCCGCACGCTTTTTACGCAACGCACTTCTTTTTCTTTTGTCAGCTTTTGCGTTTCTCTTGTGTGTGTGTATATATAAAAATTAAAAGCTGTCTCCGTTTTTCCAATCAATGTATATACTTTTAACACGTTAACACGCAAAATGAATTTTTACAATGAATGTAAAACGTTATTTCTGACAATATATTTATACTTCTGAAGTTCTGAATAGGTGATGCATTTAATTCAATTCTGGAGTCTGTTTGAATTAAACTAAATATTGTTGGACTCACTCACTGCTACAACCACACTTCAGACTTGATACTCAGCTACAATATTGCACTGTCAAGATGCTACCAATAAACAGTAGTATCTGAAAGTGAAATGAGTGAAGTGATTGTCATTGTGATACACAGTGAGCAGCCATGACAGGCTCCCGGGGAGCTGTGTGTGGAGATGGTGCTTTGCAACTTGGCAACATTCTAATTACGGGCCAACTTCGTTCATCGCTAGGCCACCACTGCC
This sequence comes from Denticeps clupeoides, assembly GCF_900700375.1. Lineage (NCBI taxonomy): Eukaryota > Metazoa > Chordata > Actinopteri > Clupeiformes > Denticipitidae > Denticeps > Denticeps clupeoides. The sequence goes on from NC_041707.1 coordinate 24,837,282, forward strand.
CTTCTCAGATCATTTTCTGATCTTGTGTGCAGTAAAACACTATTAGATTAAATTGACACCGCAGATAAAAAACTAAACCAAACAATCACACAAGCCTCCACTACTGGGTTTTTAGATAAGCTCCCAGAGCTTAGTATAGTAAATAAGGTACCATCAAAAAGCTACACAAAGGATGGAGTGAAATGGCTGAACATCTATCAAGACTAATTTCCAGCAGCAAGAATGTCAGCAGACTTCGGTTTAACACAATATCTAGATTAACTCGGGCCATACAGGAATCTCACCCCAAATCCCACCTGCTTTTAACCCTGAGGACTTACAATTAATACAATTAATACAATTAATACAATTAATCCGCGAAACAGTGCAAACTAGAAGTCCATTGTGGATCATACACATGACTGCCTGGAAAATTTTAGCCCGTTACCCCGTTACAACCACAGGAAATCAAACTCGACCTGCATATTAGACAGCATACCAACAACGCTATTCAAGGAGATTGTTGGTACAATATGGGAGCCATTACTGGATCTAATCAATGCATGTATAAGCACTGGTTATGTCCCTACACAAACAGTTGTCCCTTAAAGTTATAAATCCTATAAAAAAAAAGCCTGATCTTGACATGAAAAGGCCGTTGGTAAAAACAGCACACTCGATGCATTCCAGTCAGGTTTTAGACAACGTCACAGCATGGAAACCACTCTTAGTCAGAGTCACAAATGATCTGTTTATGTCATGGTTATGTCTCATGGTCCTTCGCCTGCATTTCCTTGACCCGCCTCCGCTCGGACTCCATACTCAAAGTCCTCAACTTCGGATCGACTCATCATGCACCAGACAAGAACAAGAAGCAAGAAGCAGAAACAGCAACCTGCTGCAAAACCATGCAAGAACGCTGCCAGCTGATGTCACAGCCTGCCTGAGAGTAGGAACACTCGCCCACACACACACACACCAAGCCACCGGTACATTACTAATAGTGGGCTGGCCACTCCTAATATATCTTGCCTGTCAGCTTAAACAAGGGTCTGCATCACAACCCACAAAGTTATCTGCATCACCATTCTGCTCATACAAGGATTTGGGGATGAATGAAACCTTGTCATTTATGTTTCTATACTTCTATGTTTAATGTGGTTCAACTTTAGTTGACAAGGTGTGGATGGTACAAGAAACGTGAATCTTACCACAACCGTAGTATAGCTCCATAACAGAACACCGACAGTATAGCACAAGGGTTACAAGCATGAGATAAGCGCAGATAAAAAAAATATATTAAATGGGAATGCTACCCGAAATGGACCATAAGATTGCACATTCATTGGCTGGCAAAAAATAAAGCAGATCTGGGGATAACAAGCTCTTTTTACATTCACTAAAAACCACAGATGCTGCAGGCGCAACAAAACAGCAATTGTGGGCTGCTGTGCTTTCTCTTTTGATGGCAAAATAAGATTGGAAGCACACAAGATCGAAAGCGCTGGTTCCAGGCATTTCATATAAGTGTGAGGAGCCAGAGAAAGGACAGTGGGCAGGACACAGACACAGTGCATCGCCCCCTCGAAAGCACATCTGAGAAACTGCCTGTGATCTGGGTGAATCACGATATGAAAATGCATGTCTGTCAGGTATATTGTTGTGAACCAAACCTTCTGGCTGTAACATTTTGAAATTGTACACATGCAGGTGCTTAGTTTAACATTTTGTACGCTTTGCAACGTTGTACGTTCATGAGAGGAACCGATGTCCCATTTAAAGGCTGCAACTGACCCACTGAGGAAAATGGCTCATCCAGATAAATTGCCCTATCGTGGTATGGCATGTTTCACAGGGTCAGCCAAAGATGCCACTGGGCCACACTGTAGCAGCCATGCCTATAATCTGAGGCAAATCTTACCTCATTGACGAGTGTGGTGATGGCCCCTTACGGTGGCAACACGCTGCCCATGCAGGTCAGATAAGCACATCACCTGGTAGGTCTGCAGCAGGGTGCAGTGCTCTGCTGAGAAAGAGCTGAGCAGCCTGCATGTCCTCATTTACATTTACATTTACATTTACGGCATCTGGCAGACGCTTTCAAGTTACCATCGATTAAGTGATCCTCCTTGTCAGAGGACTCGAAGGCTTGTCGAAGTCAAGCTCAGCCTGGTGTCTCCATCTGGAGAAGCAGCTCATTCTATCTCAGTCTGGAAAGGCCCAGTAGAGTCAGAGAGAAGAAGGTCATCGTGCTCCACATTGTGCTCACCCAAGAGAGGCTGGTCAGTCAAACCTTTTGGAGCAACTTTGCTGAACTTTGCAACTTTGCAGATCAAACCCAGAGTCATTCAAGTCCAAAACCACTAGCGTCGTAACCACTTTACGCCCATTTTGATGGGTGTAAAAAGTGTCCTTAGCGAGGAGCAGATCATAAGAACTGAAGGGGATATGGCAGAAACAAGTGGTTTTATTGGGGGGGCATGGCCCCTTCCCCTCTTGCCCCGTCTCCTGCTTATAGGCTTGATTAAAGGTGTCTTCAGCTGGAGAGTCAGAAGCGTGGTTATCCCATACTTCTGTTGAGTCAATCGACTAAAAGTGAACTAACTGTCCATAGCCAGCACCTCTCACAACATAAAACACGATGCTGAAGTAAGCTCTGAATTGTCTGTTCCACCGTAAATGCTGCTCTGCAGGCTGCAGTACCTATTACGGACTAATTTCAGGCGGGCATAAATAATCTAATGAATAACTTTTTCTAGGTCTGTGTAGGAGTGAATATGTTTAATTTTGGAGATAAGATACAGTTGGAAAACTGTGACAATTGAATTAATTTGCTTAGGGCCAGGAAACCTGTTTCAGAAATAAAGAATGTCTTAAATCTGTATATGGTGATGATCTCTGTGCCCACTCAAAATTCTGAACTATTAGAAATGGTATCAAGTGTTACCTGTCTGGCCCAACACTGTATTCACTGAAATTGTCACATACGAACTGTGCATTGGATTGATGAATGCCATACTTGTACAAAACAAAAACTCTGAGCCACTGAAAACATGTAAACGGTAAAATAGGATGTGTAGAAATAGTATCAACTAATACCTTTCTGGCCCAAAACGTTTTTCATTGTAAGATTGACCTGGGAACTTTGTTCATGTGCACTTCCTGGGTTGTGCGAAATTGCAGAAAAATAACACAAATCAAATCTGCGCACTAAAGTCCCTACTCATTTACACTGGGGTGATCTTTGGGTTGGAGGATGAGTGTTGATACTGGAATGCAAAATTAACACCGATGGAAGATGGACAATAAAAGGTCCAAAGATGGAAGATGGAAATACATTTCAAAGGGAGGAAATGCTGCACACAAAATGTTTGACTCACTGAAGCTTCTAGTTTAGGTAAGTAATTCGTATTTACGAATGAATCATTTAGTAATATTTATAAACATGGTTATTTAATAATTATTTATTAAACTTTATCCTATTAAATTTATATTTGTTCATGATCTTTATGTGGACAATCACACATGGCATTATGGCACACCTCTCTGAACATGTTGAGCACCTCATTACAGATTGCCAGATTAGTGTGGTACAATGTGCGATATGGCTAAAAAACTGACCACAATATACTTTCCCATATTGAAAGATTCGATCACATTTTTCGGATATTGCCAGACTGAAACCAAAGAAGCCACCAACGATAATAAAAAGTTTATTCATATATTAAACCATAACTTTTGCTGCCCTCCTTGGCTCCATTTTCACCCAGTTTGCTCTTTACTAGCCTTATACCAGTGGTTCCCAAACTTTTTCTGCAGGACCCTCTTTTCTAGATAGGAAAACTATCACACTCCCCATATATTTTATGTGGAATATTCCCGGACCTAGGGATATCTGGCAGTGTCTCAGTTAAAAAGTAAAGGCACACACAAAAGAGGATAATTTATGCCATTTTATTGATCGTGAAAAATATCCAAGACTAATCACAGAGATTGATTGTGAAGAAATTGCGCTCTTTGATCAAGATTGTATAATCGCCCAGCCCCATATTTGCTACACTGTTCCCTGTCATGCATACTATGTAAACTATGAACAAATGATTATTTTCTTTTAAGGTCTGCTCTTACAAACTGTATACCTGCTAGGTTTAGTTATTCACACATGATTTTGAAAGTTAATTATTATTTTAAGGTTTGATTTAATATCTTTGTAAGGATTTTCCTTGATGTTTTTGCTTTCAAAATATTTTCCCACTTTTTTTATACGAGTACATTCCTTTAGTGTAATATCATATGCTAAAACTGTCCATTATGTTTTTTTGAGGATACTCATGGTAAATTAAAACCTGATGACCTGACATGCCACAATCTGGATTGTGAAGAAGAAGCAGATCAAAGCAGATCAAAGTCTGTTACAGGCAGGGATTTTTTGGAAGGGTTGCAGGATTACAAAGTGTTCCAAATGCATGTGTCATCCTTCTTGGCTACTGAGATACACATTCTTCCAAAAAATTATAATGCAACTTGACTGGGAAACTGTCCCCCAATTCTGACTTTAAAGAACAGTCTATTCTATTCTGGCTTTAAATAACAGTCTATAAATGTATGGTAAACATTAATATGACTGAAAATTCATAGGTAAGAACATTCTACCAGACCTCTTTCTAATTTCTGAATTAATAAGGAGTTTGTGATATAGTTATTACACAGCTTTTTCAATTGGGCATCATGTGGGCATTGGTTAAGTGGAATGTTCTGCTCTAGCCTGAATTTTTCCCACCAGTTTTAACTTGGCTGTCGAACTACAATAATAACAGTAGTAATTATTGTAGTATTAGTAGTGATAATAAATGAAGTGATTATTTCTCAAAATTGAGCCTAAATGAGCCTGCTTAATTGGAATTTAAATGACATGAAATTGAAAATTTAAGTAAAACTTACCTCAAATGTTAAGCAGAATATACTTAAAAAAATTGGCCTATATATTTTTGCATTGTACCAGCAAATTGTACATTTGAAGGTAAATACTTTTGTACTTTTACTCAAGTAGAATTTTAAAAGGGGGACTTTTACTGGAGTAAAATTTTACAATGGTGTCTCTAATTTAAGTACATGGTTCATGTACTTTGTCCACAACTGAATATAATTTACATCCTCCCTTTTTATGTTTGTGCTGCAGTATCAACACTGGATGAATAAAAATGTGATAAATAAGGCCTACATGATTGTATGTCAGAATCTTTGTGGTACTGAATTTGACTTTTGAGAACCACTGTTCTCCGTAAGTGGAATAAAGGCTTTAATATTTCCACAAGGCCACAACGACAGGCCAAAAAGAGATTTGCTTGGTTTCGGAAGGGTTGAAAACTAATCTGATGCAGGAAGAATACGCGCCCAACTCCTGCGCATGCGCCCTGGCGCTAATTAGCCGGGATAAATAGCGGCCAGCAGCCAATCACGTTACTGCTAAACGCAGCCAGCGCAGCGAACGGCGGTGTTCGTGCCTGGGAGGACAGGAGCGACAGTGGCCAGCATTCCAGGAGGGAGCCCTCAGACGAGCGACCCGGTTCCGTCAGCCCACGTCCACGGCGCGGTGAGTTAGCACGCGTCACGTCGTCGCGGGCTTACACGCCCCGTTTACCTGCGAGTCTGAAGCAACGAGTGTGTGACACTTGAACTAACGTGGTCCGACTTTTTTTTCCGGGTGCGACCACTTCAGGCGACTGACCATGTTAGAAAAATAACTTGCTGGAATTCTTTATGTCGACGTGGAAGTGGAATGAACTTCCCGGCTGAGTATCTGTGTGCGCGCCCCATCCCTCGGCATAATGGGTGCGGATGTGACACTGACGTCACCGAATGCCACCGTTCCGAGAACGTTCCCGAACATGGCAGAAATCCTTAAAAACCCTTGTATGGATTAATGATTTTGTTTTCGTTTCAACTGTGTTAATACACAGATATCCGGGAAGGTTTGTAGTTCACGACCAAACTTTCATGACCACGTGAGCAGGGCGCATTTCCACCACTCGTCCGTGGAAAGCGACGGAATAGGAATGAATTTAAAGCTCACTTGTGCCTTTGTAGTCATTTCCTTCGTCATAACCACTTTCAGGTGGAGGTTCTAAACCATGTTGTCTACGCGTCATGTGAAAGTGTGCCCGGGCGTGCGCAGTGCATTCTTCTCCGTGAAACGAAACTGAACGCTTACCAGGGCCACTGGCACCGCGGGTTGGTTCAGCAGGTGGGGCTCTGCGAACATTGCACATTTTATTCTTCTGCAGCAAAGATGACTGACGCTGAGCTGGTGAAAAAGATGCTGCGGGCGGTGCTGCAGCCCAGCAAGAGCGGGGTGCCCCTATCCCGGCTGCAGGCCCAGTATAAAGAAGTGACCGGAGAGCTGATCCCCTTCAAGCAAATGGGCCACCCCACCCTGGACGCCCTTCTGCAAAGCATGCCCCATGTGGTCCAGTTGGAGCGTAGTCGTGGTGGGGAGGTGAGTTTTTTTTTTTTTTTTTCCTTTTCACCTGTTTCTTAATGTTCATGTGAAGACGAGTGATGAAGATTGCATGTGCTTTCGCAGGTGCTGTGCTTTGCCACAGGGGTCGGTGAGATGGCGCACGTTGCGAAGTTGGTGGCCCGTCAGCGAACCGCAAAGAAGACTGGCCGACCACAGCTGGTAAACTGCCAGATGAGAGTGAAACCAGTTGCTCCTCTAATGCTCAATGGTAAGCTGAGCTTACAGTCTCATTCTAGTAGCTATTCCTTGTAATATATGTCATGGTAATGGATCTAATTCTGCCAGCACAATATAGTGCATTTTTTGTTGTTAAATCATAGTTAGGAATTCTCAATATCTTGCAAAGTGTCTCCAGTCTTCTTCACTTTTCACATGTACTGCCTAGTTTGCTTGCTTATTTGAGGATTGATTTGCTGAATTACACCACGCCTGGGTTTCAAGTATCGGCCTATGCAGATAAGACTGTACACCCCTGCACAAGGTCAGGGAACTTAACCATGGGCTGGCACACTTGAATCTGTAGACCAAATATTTCCCAGAGGATGTTGCAGCAGTTCCAAAAATTTGATTTTTTTTTTAATGGCATATTACCTTTCTTAGTATGACAAAGTATGATTTATTCCATCTATGGGATGTTTCCTTTGGATGTACAGTACAGGCCAAATGTTTGGACACTTTCTCATTCAATGTATTTTCTTTATTTTCATGACTCCACATATGTTCATTCATAGTTTTGATGCCTTCAGGGAGAATCTACCAATGTAAATGGTCATGACAATAAAGAAAACACATTGAATGAGAAGGTGTGTCAGAACTTTTGGCCTGTACTGTATGTTGTGTATTCTGTTACACATTTGCATTACATTGTTTTGCCACCTAATTAACCCGATATTAAATGGACTTTAAATGTGTGAAATGGTCGAACTCTTTCCAACTTGTGAGGTACAGACATAAAGGGCTATTTTATAATATAACATTTCATTATCCTTCATTTAACTCTACACTTGGCTGTTTCCAATATGTTGGGTCCTCATTCTTTCAAAATTGATGCTTGAATCAATTATAGTGTAATAAGATTGTAGCCACTAATTAAATTCCTTGCTCATGATTTGTGTGATTCCTAATCACACAAATAATAAATTTTGACCTGCAAAATCATTTTGTTACTTTATTGAGGGTAGCCCAACACAAAGATGTTTATTTGTAATGTTTACTATATAACTATATATTATGTTGCTATAGATGATGTGATGTCAGCACAATATGTTTGTGGTTTACATTTTTTTGTAAACTATATAGGCAACACAGCTGTCCTATATATGTTCTAGGGAGGAATGAGGGTTTTGGGAAGTGCTAAGAATAAATTCCAGTATGAAGACAGTGGACCTTTCCTTCTGCCAAATGGTGTCACTGCAAAAGTGAGCAGTAGAAAGGTAGGGGGGGGGGGACTCATTCTGTCTCAGAATTTTATAGGAGTGTTAAAATGGGGCATGTGGTTTCCTCCTAAGCCCTGATACAGAGAATGAAGCATCTGTTTCATTTCCCGTGCTGAGCCACGTTGCATGCCAATGCAGCCTGCTCCTGCTGGGCTCTTTTCCTTTTTTGACCCCTTCCCCCCCTCTTTTCTCAGACAGTGATGCCGTGGCTGCAGCATCAGCCCTTGCTTGTTAGCTTGCCTCATCTAACCTCGCTCTTAAAGCAGCCTGCGGTATCCGTGGAGAACCAACACCGTCTCGCGCATACAGCAGCAGAGATCTCCAAACGCTCTTATTTCTTAGCTGTGCGAGAGAACGGAGAGTAAGGCAGTGAGAGAGAGCACAGGGAGGGTTGGACTGACTGCATGATGTCATGTTAAAGAGCTGCTTCATACCATGATGTCATATCGGGCTGGAAGGTAGGGTGTTGGATATGTGATGGGATGCTTTGGTATCAGGATATTTTAAGGACAATGTGAAGATAGATCAAGCTTACTGCTGGTATAGACAGCTGCACTAACAGTACGGCACAGCTGAATGAATGAGGCTTCATGCTACATCAGTTAAATTCATTCATGTCTGTCAGATATTACTATCATGAGACTAAATTTACTGGACTGAAAAATATGGTACTGTTTCTGGAGGGAAAGGTACAGAATACAGAGGTTGTGCCAGATTGATAAAATATATTCCTAGGAGCAGGGTCTCAGGAAAGATGTTTTGCTCTGCATTTGTTTTACATTTGTCTAACCAACAGCCAAGCCCAGGACATCACTACGACAACCTGATCACCAGGGAAGACTAGGGCGAGGAGGTAGCCGGCAGGGTGGGCATGGCGATGGCCGGCAGGGGTACGTGAGGGACAACCAGTCTGACTCCAGAAACACAGCCCAGGACAAGCCCCCAAACACTCCCACCCGGAAAAGCTCAGTGCCCTCAGACAGGTGAGTTGATAAGCAGTCAGGGGTTGTGACGGTTTGTCTGCATAAATATGCATTTACCTCGGTAGAAAAACAGCTAGGGACAGAGAGAAGTGGCAGGACCAATTGTTTGCTGTTGTTTGTCTTACTCTTGTTATGACTGCTCATACATTTACAGCATGTTATCAGACGCCCTTATCCCGAGCGACTTACAATCAGTAGTTACAGGGACAGTCCCCCAGGAGACACTTATGGTTAAGTGTCTTGCTCAGGGACACAATGGTAGTAAGTGGGAATTGAACCTGGGTCTTTTGGTACATACGTGAGTTAGTGTTACCCACTAAGCTACTACCACCAGCTCATCATTTCATCCCTCATTCAGGACAGGGAAGAGAAAGAGGGAGACTGAATGACTGAGGGCGAAATGCTGCTTATTCAGCACAGGTTGCTGTTTGATACCCTATACTCTACACCACAACACCACCCCCTTGCTTTTCAGGGAAAACAACTGATCTCACTCAAGCCCACACCACTACTTCTGTTTTCTCTCTCACCCCTACCCCCACCCCCCCAAAAAAAAAGCATGGCACACAGAACAGGGCAGAGGGAACTATGGGTGGCACAACTGTGGTGCATGGGCTGGGGGCCTCTAATCCTCAGCCATTCTACTACAGATTAGCCATTCTAAACCAACCCGGTATGACTCAGCACATTTCCAGTGTTACAGACAGAGCTTGGTGTATTTGACCACAGAAAAATACCAGATAATTCAGCAGCTATTTTATTATTTAACATCTCTGCTGTAGACATGAATAATGGTGCACTGGATGGACATTTTGCAACATTTTTTTTGCACCATTATGTGGGATCAACACACAGTTCTGTTTAGTCATTTAATTGAATTGGATACTTGAATTGGGTCATTAAGTAATGTAGCAGATGCAAATTGGTTACTAATTTTGTTAAATATGCAGTTTAGTGAATATGATTTGTTATTTAGCTGTGAATTGCTTTTTGAAATACACTGTAACTTTTTGTTTTCAGATCAGACAAGAGGATGACCCTTCCCTCCAGATTTCAGAAGGAGGTTCATGCACATCTGTCAAGGAATACACAGCAAAGTAATAGTAGGTATTACTGGAGGTGAATATACTAGTTAATTTTGGGAACATTGAGATTTGTTTGATCCCTCCTAAAAACACAGATTTATAACTGTTGGTTAGAATTACTGAGCTATTCAATTTCTCAGAACTACATATTGCCATAGGGTTCAAGTGTAGTATAGGACAATCTATGTGTTTATGGGTTGTAGTTACAAAGCTTTACACAGCTTCCTGAGGTGATTGCTTATTGGCTGTTGAAAGACAGCTCAAGTTGGTCATAAGCAAAACTTTGATGTTTAATATCTCCTGATGGCCTTATAGTTGTTGATGTTATAGATGTGCTTTATTACAACAGTAAGTGCTGTAAATGTGTCTCCTTTTAAAGCTACCAACCCTAATGAGAGTACACCTCTGGGAAAGCCAAAGGCATCTAACACAGGGTACAATCCCCAACTGGTGCAGAGTCGCTTGAAAGAAGTCCTGAACAAACATAGCCATGGATTCTGGGTGTCAAAGTTGCCTCAACTCTACCGTGAATTATATAAACAAGAGCTGCCCAACGAAGCACTGAAAGATCTGGAGCAGTGGACACATCTCTGCACAGTAAGTTATTGTCTGAAACCTGACTTTCCATCATCTCATGGTACCATCATTTAAACAGAATCTTGTAAAATGTAAGCTTTATGGTTAAGGATGAAAGTATGTGTAAGTATATGAAAGTGATGTGTAATGCAGTTGTATATGTACAGTTAATCTCCTGATGTAATGTGATGTAATTATCTGATGTAATGTGGCTTTCAGATCTGAATTCAGCCACCCAGGGTGAATTTGGTTTCTGCCCTTCTGTTAGGTGGAGAAACCTTGTAGCAGCAATCCTATGGAGCTCCTCTTGTACCCTGCCAAAGATCTGAGCCACCCCTGCAGCCCCAGTACTGTCATAACTCCAAAACAAGAAATGCAATCTCCTGTCCTTCACAAACCACACAAGCCCAAAACAGCCATCCCCAGTCCTCCCGACTCTCCTTCATCCCTGTCCCCAGAACTCAAGCACAAGTTAGGAGAGCTTCTCCTCAAGTACAGCAGTGGCTTGTGGGCCCATGCCTTGCCCAAGCTGTACCAGGACACCTACAAGGCCAAACTCCCTGAGCATGTGCTGGAGAACCTCTCATTGCTATCTGACATTTGCACAGTTGACTACCCAATGCCCGACAACCCAAAGAGGGCCATCCTCTACATGCGAGCAGGGGAGGATGAGAACTGTAACCCTGCCCCTTTCAGAGATCTGCAGGCCCGGGCCGAGGCTGGCAAACGCCTCAGCAGTCAGTTGGTGCCCCCTCTCCTCATCCCAAGTGAGGAGTACCCTTCTGTATTGGTAGTGGAAGCAGCCAGTACTGACAGCGTCATACTCAGGCAAGGCTGCAGACCAGCAAACTTTTCCACCTGTGCTGTGAGGGTTTATTAATATTTGCACAATCTTTTATGTGAATATGCACTTGGAATGCAGAATGTTGAACTCTCACACATGAAAATGTTTATGATAACTGAAGACAATATTTATCTAAAGTAATTTTTCATTAGCCATGACATTAATTTCTGTTTGAGTGACTGAATCTGGATGATTTGTATTCAAATTACTTCGGATAACATAGATTGTGTGTGGACAGGTACATTGGTGAGGGCTACTCCAAGGCTCAGGAGAAGATGGAGGATGAGATGAGGGAGTTCTATCGTCAGGACAACACCAGGCACGTTCTGTCTTCACCTGCCGCGGGACAGCTGGCAGCAGTGCATGCTGAGGAAGAGGAGGAGATTCTTCGTGCCCAAGTGTGTGAGGTTATGACCGATAAAAGCAAAGTAAAGGTGAGTCCTGAGCTTTACAGCATACACTTTTTGTCTAAATGAACGTGTGTAATGATTCTTATATTGGAATTGCAGGTTTATTATGTGGATCATGGGTTTTCAGAGATCATTAGCAAAAGCAAACTGCTGGAGCTTCATGAGAGGTTTTTCAAACTGCCTTTCCAAGCCACCAAATGTAAACTGGCTGGTGAGTTCTACAAGATGTAAAAACTGAGATCTTTAAAACTGAATGTTCAAGTATAGGGGTGGGCAAACTATGGCCTATGGGCCACATCTAGCCTGTTGGTCTTTTTATTTCAGTCTACCAAAGATTGGTAAGGAATTGGCCAAATCATAATTATGCCTGCTTTCATTTAACCTTGTCCGATAATGCTTGGTGTTCCACCAGCTGGCACAATAGGCGCTGATAGAGGTAAATGAGGTGATGCGTTTCGATTAACAACTTGATGCATCGCAATGAGTCCCATATGTTTTCTATGTTACATCAAATTATTTATAAAAAAAAAACGAGTTAAGGTCTTGTTCACCTGTGTGGATGCTTTGATTTGAGGTCTGTGCTCACCTGATGCCACGGTCATCTGAACCAGGCATTTTCCTGGTATTTGTGGCGTCAAGTGAGCGTGGACTGAACGGCAAACGTTTTTCTGCTCATTGTAGCAAATCTATAGCTGCTTTCAGACTGTGCTGCGCTCGCTGCGAGGTTTGTGCTTCTTAAAAAATTTGCGAGTTGAGCTCAATGCACTGCATTTGCTGTGGGGCTCAGTGCAAAAAATATGCATTGTTTTCTAAACTGGTAGATCTCTGGACACTCAGAGACTGATAAAATTAGCTTTTCCTCCATTCTTGCTTTGTACGTGTTTTCAACACTAGACCATGAAAATGCATAACGGTGCGCAGCGGTCAAAGTTCAACAAATCTAAATTTGCGGTGTGCTCACAAGGCCACTGAGTGGCCTGCTGCACAGTGCGAAACTCCTACCTGGAACGGCTTGGTACACAGATCATCAATGTCAGCCTCGCAATGTTTTGATCAGATTAAAACCTCTACTAACCGCCCACCTACATTCAACTATTTACCTCGGACCTGCTTGTTTCTCTGCATGTTTCCTTTCATTCTTAAGGGGAAAATATTAACACTGTAATGCCATTTTTATTTTTATGTCTAATATGTATGGGGCCTGTCTTTCAATTTTTAAAAGTCACTGTGGCCCCTGAGCTAAAAAGTTTGCCCACCCCTGACCTAGTACAACCTGGGTACAGCGAACAACTTTTTGTTAGTCCTACATCCTGTGCAATATATTATTTTGTTGACTTATACATCTATGTATGTCACACAGGTTTGGGGCCCTTCTGTCAGGAGGCAGCTGTGCTGAAAATGTTTGAGTCCATGGCAAGTGGCAAGATAATGTTAGCAGAATTAGTGCAACGTGAGGAGATCCCTGTAGTGGTTCTCTATGATACGTCTCAGGATGATGATGTGAACATCAATGCTGCCTGCATGAAAGCCCTGCACGATAAGTCATTGGAGAGCCCTTTGCAGGTACTCTGTGTTCTCATTCATGCTAATTCCTGCAAAGCCCTCTGATACCTAGCCTATCTAACCATTTCTCTGTTTAACTTCTATAGGTGAACAGTGTCTACATGAATGTGAGCGTGACTAGCGTGCGCTCTGATGGTACATTCTACTGTCAGCTGCCCTCCCGTGGCCTGGCCAAACTAAACGAGATCCTGGAGAAGACTGATTCATACTTCCACACACAAGTACCTGACTAAGCTATTCCCTCTTTCTGGCAAATAGTTTATTGTTCTTTCTATACGTGTTGAATTTATTTTTAGTTGGTGACTATTTAATGAAAATTACTGTCCAGAGAGTTTCAGATCAAACACACTTGTTATATAATACGAATATTTGCCACAGAGTGTCCAGTGTAATTCAATATTTCTAAATATATTTGTGTTCTACCCACACTGTACCTAATCTTAAACCAGCCTTCAGTCAGAAGGATCTACAGAGTGCTGGCCAGATTGAGATTAAGGGACCTAATCAGGGGTTAAGGACTGTGGGTCTAATCACTGACCAGTAGACACTGACCCAGTGGCACATATACACAACTTTAGGTAAAGTATTCAAGTACCGTTTAGTTTCAGTGGTATTGTGTTGAGGCATATCAGTACATATGTCAGTGTTGAAAGTGTAAACTTTTTTTTTTAATTTTATATCTGGTGCAACAGATGGAGGAGAGGGATAGGTTGATATCTTTGTGTGTCTGTGTGTGTCTGTGTGTGTAGAGAGAGAGACAATGTAATATCCTGTGTGGTAGGTGACATCAGAGCTCCTGGTTTCCCGGCCTTTCTGTGGGAAGAACTGTTTGGCACGATACAAAGGCAAATGGTCTCGTGTGGCGGTAAGCAGATATAATCAGTGAACATATTGTCGTGTGCCAATTCTCTCTCTTATCTGTGGACCAAAGAAAAACATACTGCTGTGATTGGGCCATGAAACAGGACTGAATTTTTAGACTGTTATACAGTCTTTAGTTTTAAAAAACAATATACGCTCAGTTCCTTGACTTTGTGTTTAATAAAATGATGCTTAATGAAGCTGCAAATAAATCCAAACTGTAGTAGCAATTACCGCATGGTTGTGAGATGGTTAGCAATATGGCCACAGCTCAGACGTTGTGAGTTTGAATCCTGTATTTGCGGGATCCCTTCCACTGTCCAAAGGTGTGCCTACTACATTTACATTTACATTTACATTTACAGCATTTATCAGACACCCTTATCCAGAGCGACTTCCAGTAGTAGTTACAGGGACAATCCCCCCAGGAGCAACTTAGGGTTAAGTGTCTTGCCCAGGGACACAATGGTAGTAAGTGGGATTTGAACCTGGGTCTTCTGGTTCAAAGGCGAGTGAATTGTCCAACTCATGTGAGTGAATATGTTGAATGTATTCGCCCTCTGGTGGCCTTTTTCCAACCCATTCCAGTTCTTTGCTGCACAGAGTGTCTCGGTATTAACTCCTGTAGCCATGACCCTGAGTAGGTGTGGTTATGTAAAATGAGTGATTGAGTGCAAAGTAACAACTGCATCAATTTGAAATAACCCTCTGTATATTTCATTGACAATTGATTTGTGTATAACTATGAATAATTTTATGTATTCATAAGGCTATGTGGATTGACAAATCATATCCTTATGAACTTTGGATCAAATTCTAATGGTTTTAGTGGGAGCTTGAACCATGTACAAAAATTTATACCATAATGTATGATCTGTGAGGCATGTTATGATCCTGGATTTATTTTATGGTACCCATTGCCAGCATGTTTTCATGCTTTGTTCTTTCCTCAGATAAAACAGACTTAAATTTACACAAATAAATATGTGGTTCGTATAATTGCAGATCACTAACCTGCATGGTAGTCGAGTATTGGACATCCTTTTTGTAGACCTGGGTGTGCAGGCGTCTGTAGAAGTCTTTGAACTCAGAGAAATCCCTTCCTCCTTCCTCCGGGATCTCCTTACCATACCACCCCAGGTATGTAAGTTTGCAGGGATTCGACCCAAACGTTCTTACCAGGCTGAGAGCACCATGTGTTAGTGCATGTAGTTTTGTCTGTAGAATACAGCCTGACATTTTGTTGTCTTTGTGTTCAGGCAGTGAAGTGTTGTCTGGCTGACCTGGCTGTGAATGTGGGTTCCTGGACCCCTGATGCAGTGCAGTGGCTGAGGGACACAGTGCTCCACTGCACTGACTGCAGTATAAAGGTTAGTCCACCTCTGCTTATAAACAGGAGACCATCTTTTTGTATTCCCTTTTTTGTCATTTTCCCCACTGGGCAGGACAGAGTACAATATAGACATTTATATTTATACCTATTCAAATTCTTCACACCAACATTTCAGAACACAAGACTTGTATTGAATCACCAATAACCAATATTTTATTCACAACAGATTAATCACTCGCTATATTGCCCTAATGCAGCCTTTCCTTTCCTTTGGCAAAATGGGTCAAAAGAAGGACTTGACAGGCTCAGAAAAGTCAAAAATAGTGATATATCTTGCAGAGGGATGCAACACTTTTAAATTGCAAAGCTTCTAAAGCGTGATCATCGAACAATCAAGCGTTTCATTCAAAATAGTCAACAGGGTCGCAAGAAGCGTGTGGAAAAACCAAGGCGCAAAATAACTGGCCATGAACTGAGAAGTCAAGCGTGCAGCTGCCAAGATGCCACTTGCCACCAGTTTGGCCATATTTCAGAGCTGCAACATCACTGGAGTGCCCAAAAGCACAAGGTGTGCAATACTCAGAGACATGGCCAAGGTAAGAAAGGCTAAAAGACAACCACCACTGAACAAGACACACAAGCTGAAACGTCAAGACTGGGCCAAGAAATATCTCAAGACTGATTTTTCTACGGTTTTATGGACTGATGAAATGAGAGTGAGTCTTGATGGGCCAGATGGATGGTCCCGTGGCTGGAATGGTAAAGGGCAGAGAGCTCCAGTCCGACTCAGACGCCAGCAAGGTGGAGGTGGAGTACTGGTTTGGGCTGGTATCATCAAAGATGAGCTTGTGGGGCCTTTTCGGGTTGAGGATGGAGTCAAGCTCAACTCACAGTCCTACTGCCAGTTTCTGGAAGACACCTTCTTCAAGCAGTGGTACAGGAAGAAGTCTGCATCCTTCAAGAAAAACACGATTTTCATGCAGGACAATGCTCCATCACACACGTCCAGCGTGGCTGGCAAGAAAGGGTATAAAAGAAGAAAAACTAATGACATGGCCTCCTTGTTCACCTGATCTGAACCCCATTGAGGTCCATCATCAAATGTGAGATTTACAAGGAGGGAAAATAGTACACCTCTCTGAACAGTGTCTGGGAGGCTGTGGTTGCTGTTGCACGCAATGTTGATGGTGAACAGATCAAAACACTGACAGAATCCATGGATGGCAGGCTTTTGAGTGTCCTTGCAAAGAAAGGTGGCTATATTGGTCGCTGATTTGTTTTTGTTTTGTTTTTGAATGTCAAATGTATATTTGTGAATGTGGAGATGTTATATTGGTTTCACTGGTAAAAATAAATAATTGAAATGGGTATATATTTGTTTTTTGTTAAGTTGCCTAATAATTATGCACAGTAATAGTCACCTGCACACACAGATATCCCCCTAAAATAGCTAAAAATAAAAACAAACTAAAAACTACTTCAAAAAACATTCAGCTTTGATATTAATGAGTTTTTTTGGGTTCATTGAGAACATGGTTGTTCAATAATAATATTATTCCTCAAAAATACAACTTGCCTAATAATTCTGCACTCCCTGTAAATGCCTGTCCTCTGCTGCCAAGTGGTCTTGTGTCTCCTAGTCTTGCGATTCCCTTATTACCTTGATTTGTTTTCAGCGGTTATATCCTTACTGTGTCCTTTTTTTAGTTTTAATTTTTTCCACAATTTGGTTTGTACTTATATACAGTACAGGCCAAAAGTCTGGACACACCTTCTCATTCAACGTGTTTTCATGACCATTTACATTGGTAGATTCTCACTGAAGGCATGGAATTTTTGTACTTAACAAAAAAAGGTGAAATAACTGTTTTAAATTCTAGTTTCTTCAAAAAATAGCCACCCTTTGCTCTGATTACTGCGTTGCACACTCTTGGCATTCTCTCTATGAGCTTCAAGAGGTCGTCACCTGAAATGGTTTTCCAACAGTCTTGAAGGAGTTCCCAGAGGTTTTTACTACTTGTTGGCCCCTTTGCTTTCACACTGTGGTCCAGCTTACCGCAAACCATCTCGGTTTGGTTCAGGTCCGGTGACTGTGAAGGCCAGGTCATCTGTTGCAGTACTCTATCACAGTAGGAACCAGGCATGTGGAATCAATGACTCGGATGAACTTGTCTTCAGAAGCAGAGGTTACTCTTGGTCTTCCTTTCCTGGGTCGGTCCTCATGTGTGCCTGTTTCGTTGTAGCGCTTGATGGTTTTTGCGACTCCACTTGGGGACACAAAGTTTTTGCAATTTTCCGGACTGACTGACCTTCATTTCTTAAAGTAATGATGGCCACTCATTTTTCTTTAGTTAGCTGATTGGTTCTTGCCATAATATGAATTTTAACAGTTGTCCAATAGAGCTGTCAGCTGTGTAGTAACCTAACAACACAACTGATGGTCCCAACCCCATCAATAAAGCAAGAAATTCCACTAATTAACCTTGATAAGGCACACCTTTGAAGTGAAAACCATTTCAGGTGACGACCTCTTGAAGCTCTTCGAGTACATAACTCCACATGTGTTCATTCATAGTTTTGATGCCTTCAGTGAGAATCTACCAATGTAAATGGTCATAAAAATAAAGAAAACACATTGAATGAGAAGGTGTGTCCAAACATTTGGCCTGTACCGTACATGCAAAATTACTTTTATTTATTTATATGAGAAAGATCTTGTCTGCAAGTATTTAATCACAAATGGTCTTCTCTCTGCTCACTATACTAGGTTGCTCAACTGGATGAAGGAAAGAGCATGGTGCACGTCTCCCTGTTCACCAGCAATAGCTTTCATGACTCAGGACACAGTGTTAACCAGCAGCTAATTGAATCTGACCTGTGGAAACACCAGGCAGATGTTTACCTTAGTAGTGGTCACAGTCCCTCCAAGAACTCTGCCTCCACACTTTCTGCACCCACTCAAAGCCAAAACATCACAGGCAGTCCTGCCAGAAATGGAGGCCGGATATCCCAGGCAAAGAGATCCAATTTACATCCAGGTACCAAGGGCCCACAACCTGACACTCCTAAAGCCATCTTTCAGGTGCCACCTCTACTGGAGCTACCACCTGCTGGGCACAATATGGACATTTATGTGTCACTGGCTTGTCATCCTGGGCACTTTGTGATACAGCCATGGCAGGATATGTACAAACTGGTGGTGCTGATGGGGGAGATGATTCTTTACTACAATAAGACAGAGGAGAAACCCATAACTGTGGAGAAGAACCAGGTGTATGCTGCCAAAGTGGAGAACAAGTGAGTTCGATAATTGTCATTGTGTGATATGTGGCTGTTTATGTTTCCATAATGGATCTTGAATTTTGGAGTGAGCTCATGAACTACAATGGGTACGCCAAATTTTCACTGTTATTTTTCAGCCATTTGCTAAAATCATCTAAGTTCTTTTTTTTCCATTTAATGTACACTTGGCACTTCATATTGACAGAAAAACGCAGAATTAGTGATGTTTTTGCTGATTTATTAGCAAAGAAAAACGGAAATATCACATGGTCCTAAGTATTCAGACCCTTTGCTAAATATTTAGTACCCTTTTGATCTAATACAGCTTTAATACAGAGTCTTTTTGGGAAAGATGCAACAAGCTTTTCACACATGGATTTCGGGATCCTCTGCCATTCCTCCTTGCAGATCCTGTTCAGTTCTGACAGGTTGGATGTAAATGTTGGTGGACAGCCATTTTTAAGTGTCTCCAGAGATGCTCAATTGACGGTGTAGAACCATCTCAAGGATGATCAGATGAAAGGACAGCACCTGACTGCATACTTTCAGTTTTTCTCAGTTAATAAATAAAAAAATGTCAATACTTCTGTGGTTTTCTGTCAATATGGGGTGCTGTGTGTACATTTGACGAATAAAAAAGAATTTAAATGATTTAGCCAATGGTTTCAATCTAATAAAATTTAAGGAGCTCTGAATACTTACCCTCTGTATACATGCAGTTACAAAGTGTTGTGTTTGTTTATTTATTGTTAATGAATAAACATCATTCTATCATTTGCTGACCAAATACCATGATTATATAATATTTCTGACAGTATACAGCAAATTGTGCTCTTCATCTTTAAGATTTTTGGTTGTAGAAAAACATTCATGTAACCTGGTGTATGTTTGTTTTCCTCTAGCTGGCACCGTGTCTTGGTGAAAGGGATCCTTACAAATGGATTTGTGTCTATATATGAACTGGACTATGGGAGACATGAGCTGGTCAGCTCTACCCGGCTTCGTCCCCTCATTCAGGAGTTTCGTCAGCTACCATTCCAGGGCATCACTGCCCAGTTAGCAGGTATTTTTTTATTCTGAACATCTGTGACTATCTGACAAGGCACAACATATAAAAATGAGGCATTATCTGATGTCAAAGTGAGCAGAACAGAAGCATACATGCACCAAAGGAATGGAAAAGCATGGTCGGCTATGTAGGCACTCTGCAGGTTACAAGGTTATGGCACCATCTGGAGGGCCAGAGGCATCAGGAGCTTACAGGAGTCCTATTGATCATACATTTTTGACTTTTGAACATGAATAAAGGATCATACTTGATGTCACTAGCTACAGTCAAGCTGTTTGTTCAGATGCTGTTTCATTCACAAGTATGAAGGTCATCATGTTGAATTTGTTTAGAACTATCAGCCTGCACTTGTGTGATTTAATTTTAAATGGGTTATATACCACACTGGGACTTGACTACTTTTATTTTTTGGGCTCTTCAACTGAACAGTGGGGAATGTGTGAGCTGTAGTTTGTTCATTAATGATGAGCATGGTGAGGTTGAGGTGCAGGAAGTGAGTGAGTATTGTCAAGGTTCCAGAGTGAACATGCATTTGTAAACTCTTAGACTAAATATAGGATGAAAATTACGTTTTCAGCACCTTGTTTATGCTTCACATTCTTTACATTTGATCAAAATTCTGCCCTCTTTTCTAATATATAACAGGTGTGAAGCCCAGGCAGTGGACTGAGGAAGCTTCCATCGTTTTTAGAAACCATGTGGAGAAGAAACCTTTGGTGGCCCAGCTTGAGTCAGTTCAGGAGGCGTTTCATCCCTGGGACCGTAAGGTCACTGTATACCTGGTGGATACCTCTCAGGAGGAGAAGGACATCTGGGTGCATGACCTCATGGCTGAGTTTGCAGAGGAACTCACAAAATCTGCGTAGAAGCATCATGCAGGCGGTGGATTAGGGAAGCTGCAACATTTTGGTACCATTTCTTTTTCAGTTAGATTAAGTCTAAAAGGTGACTGATGATTACTATCACTTTATTCAGTATGAAGCATTAAAAGGTGCAAAATGTAGGATTTGGGGGAATTCATGGACTCAAATGGAAAGTGGAGTATGTTTTCATGACATTTTGTTTTAGAAGCTTAGAATGAGTCATTTTAACTGAAAAGGAACTGGATCCTCTTCCACGTTGCTAAAGTAGCCCACAACAATCGATATACTGTTTCTAAAAAGTGCGTTTCAGGTGCCAGCTTGAATCCAGCTCTCACTGTAAGCACATACTGGCTACAGTGGACATTTGGAAAGAAGGAGGACTATTCAGCTGGTTGTAATATGCAACCACATTGATCTAGTATCACACTGCACCTATAACTGCAAACGCTAAGGGCTGATCCTGTTGGAGTAAAAGCTTTGCTTTAATGGTGAAATGACAGTGTTTTTAAGCTGCTGTAATCTTCTGAATGCTTCTGTAGGCAATAACGTTATCTGCATTTCTGTTCCTGAGGGGAATGGGGTGTGCTGTGTGCTTTCAGGCACAATTTTCTTTTAGTTGGATAAAACTAAAGACTCAAACAGCCAAAAGTGATTTTATAGAGTAAAATGTTTACATGGCCTTGCTTCCATGAGTCTTGAATTAATAGGTTTACAGAAATAGTAAGGATATTCCCACCGCCACAGATGTTACAAAGCCATTTTGCTGTTCAACACATTTTGGCTATTGAACGTTTTCTTTTTCCTGGGATTTTAGCTATTTATTTTGATGGATTACATCTCAAGTATAGACCTCACACAATGGCTGCACAAGGTGTGAATTTTGCTGAGGTGCTGGTCAACTTCTGACTTGCATAAAGCCACATCATGTAGCACAAGTGTGAATGAACAGCCAAGATCTACATGAACACTAAGCATGGTTTGTGTGTGTATGGACCTTTGGTTTAACAACTAAATGTTTAGGAATAAAGGAGAAAAAAAAGCAAATCCCCTGTGTTAATTATTTGCATGTGAAAATGTTTGAGTATTTTGTATTTGTTCCGAGTATAACTTAATATTTTCAGGAAGAGGGTTCTTACCCCCTAATCTGAATGAAAGACATAACACCTGCTTTAGTAAAGCTTCATTTATACACCTTCTTTATTTGCCACACATGCATTCAAATCGATCACCAACAAAATTTAAATAGAAACTATGGACTGAAACAGATGTGATTGTGTGTGGGCCAAGGGAAGATGGGGGTTGTGAGGATAGTGCTGTGTGATTTTCAAAGGTCACTGCAGTTCACCTAGAACCAGCCGGCAGCAGTCCCCTACTTTGGCGGGGTCAGACACGCTGCAGTACTTTGTGATCTGCGAGGAGATGCCCAGTGAGCGTGCCAGGCCTTTGGCCGAGTCATCCCCTGACACCATGGTGCCCAGTGCCACCAGCAGCCTGAAGACAGCTTCTTTGTCCTGCACCACCTCCAGGGCAGTACTGGCCACAGACAGGCACTGTGCCTTGGCCTCCAGCTCTGAGGGCTGCCCGTGAAGATGCCCAGCATAGTTCAGGACCAGAGTGGCCAGCGCCACATGGATGTTCTTGTTGCAGACAGAGCGCAGATCAGAAGCCCGAGAGAGCACAGCTTCCCGTTGTTTCAGGAGGAGCTCTTGACCCTGTGCAGCCGCAAAGAGGTTGCACATTGTACGCAGTGCTAGCATCTGATTGGCTGGGCGCCCCTCAGGGCCCATCAGGCATAGCAAGAGGTTGCAGAGGCTCACACCTTCTGTGTCACTGCACATTTGCCTGTTGACCTCTGGGTGTCGCACAGCTAGCCGCAAAATGTCCAGCACTGGGAAAACTATGTCTGAGAAAGCGAGAGAGAGGAGGATGAGCTGTGAAGTCACATTGAAATTCTCACATTGGTCACATGAATTTGGTACTTTGATCATTGATGGTAACATAAGGCATAAACCGTTTCAGTCAGAAGACAGAAGACATTCTGACTATACAACAATTATTATTCAAATTCTACCCGTGAACCTATTTATTTCTTACTAGATCTTTACATCTACATAGGACAAAGTTTCAGATACACTACCAGTCAAACATATACTTTATCAATAACCTCTTTTTACATTGTTCAGCATAAACTTGGAGCATAAACTTGGAGGGCAGACTTCAGACTGCCCTCCAAGGTGCTCAGGAACCTCTACTCCTGCACCATAGAGAGCATCCTGACGGGAAATATCTCAACCTGGTTCGGGAACATCACCATGAAGGACAGGCGAGCCCTACAGAGCGTGGTTCGATCAGCCGAACGAATCATCCTTACCAAGCTCCCTGACCTTCAATCTATCTACAGCAAGCGGTGCTGCACCAGGGCCAGGAAGATAGTGAAGGACCTCACCCACCCCCAACAATGGACTCTTCTCTCTGCTGCGATCAGGGAAACGCTTTCGCTCCCTGAAGTCCAACACAGAGAGAATGAGGAGGAGCTTCTTCCCGCAGGCTGTCCAAGCTCTCAACAACAGTACATAGAACTTTCACCTCCAATCACTCCGGACTCTTTGCACAAAAGCACTCTGCGCTTTTTACCTTACTGCTCTTTTTTTTTTTTATGGTTCTTTTTCTCTTTTCTTTAAACATTGTCTGTAACCCATTTGCACACCTTCACCCTACCAGTTACACATATTTTATGTTAAAGACGTAAAAGTGTAATATTTGGTTATGTTTGCAATATTTGCATATTGGTTCATTGTTTACTTGCAACATTTGCAATACTGTGGTCTGTAGCAGTCGCAAAAAGCATTTCACTGCACATCATACCGTGTATGACTGTGTATTTGACAAATAAAATTTGAATTTGATTTGAATTTGATTTAAACATTCAGCTCCCTGTTCGGAGAGCCTCAAATGTTAAACATTTTGCCTTATTTACAGTTTTTTTGTTTATTACATAACCTCACGAATGCTATTTCATAGTCCTGTGTTTTCAGTTTTGTTCTATATTGTAAAAAAATGCCATAATGACCCATAAATGAGCAGGTGCATTTACAAAGCTTTATATCTCCTTCAACTTGTATACCTTCAGGCCAATGGCAGGTTTTCCACAACAGGCTGATCTGTTCAACAGTGGGTTGACCTTTGGTCTTAAGGTCAGAGATGGATAGCAGAAGCTTCTCCAGGCTGTTCAGTGCCTCTTCTGTTAACTGGTGCACGTGAGGTGCACCACCGTTCAGCTCCTTTAGTTTGCCTAAAGAGAAACACAAATTACAAGAAAATCATACAAAATGTAGCATCCTGGAACATAGCAGCAGCAGAAGCAAGGGAGGAAAAAACAGCACACCATCTTTAATAAAACAAAATCCAAATAGCTATTTGGTCTGTCATATAACCATTATTAAAGAGCATTAATAATGTTAGAAAAGACTATTCATTGCATTCTATGCAGTGTAATATTTCATTAATTTCAGTGATTTCTAATTGAGCTGAGGCTGCTTACCCAGTATCTGTGTGGCATTGGCCTGCTCAAACATCACACCATCCGTCTTGGGGAAGTAGATGTTTGTTATGGTCTGCCTGACTCCAGAAGATGAGTAAGCACTTCCACCTAAAATAGGACAAGATCAAAGTTTGTGTTGTAGGGATCGGACCAGCTGACCCTCTAGTATCCAAATGGCAATGTGAACAGGTGTAATGTGAAGTCCTCTTGAGCTGTTGGGTCTGTGATTGTAAGGGGCAGCCTGGCAAGAACACTGGAAGTTTCATTGTGTTCAAAGGACAGCATAAACAAGATTTGATAAATTCAGCTAAATATTGGTTGTTCACTTTATGCATTACAAGCACATTTTACCTGTAAAGGGGTCTGCTACACCTGCTGGAGCAGATACTGTGGAGCCAGTCCCTGGTATGTATCGCCCAGACCCTGAACAGCACCAGATAAGAAGTCAATTCATTGCATTCATTTCAATTAATGTAATCAGCAACATTAAAGGTCACCATTGTAAGAAGAGATGAGTAAGTTGAGATTGTGCAAAAGCAGTAAAAGCCACAGGTTCCAACAGGTATACAAATAAAATAATACAAATAATAAAACAAATAATACAAATTAAAAAAAATCAACCAAATGATAAAGAACGAAACCAAAGTCCGATCTGCTGAAATCAGGCAAAAAAATGCTTCAAGAGTATTATGGCCTTATCAGATAGATTCAGAGGAGCTTTATCAGGCCGTAGCTCCACAATTTTTAACTGGTCATTTGTTTGTAGAGTTGTACATAATGATTGTATTTGCCCTAGACCTGATTTTTTGCATGCTTGTCACACTTAAGGATTTCGAAATCACACATTCAAATATTAGACAAACACAACCAAACTAAACAAATGCAGTCAAGTGATTTTATGTCGGTTTGTATTTTTTTTCTATTAATAATACCTGTGAATGGGTCAGCACCATAACCACCCTCTCTGTCTGAGGTACCAGGGATGTACCGACCTGAACCTGGAAACAGACATGGGTCAGACATGGTTGACTCTTGTGCAAGACACAAATAGGAGGTATAGTAGGTATTCTGTAAGTACATTTTATCTACTCATGTCAAGTACATGGAAATGTAGAAATGTTGTAATGGTTTTTAATGAGATGTTTCTGTTTTACTTTTCTATTGACTGACATTCATTAATGAGTCTAGGACTAATTGAACCCTAATCATGATTTATTATGTTCCTACCAATGACTTGATGGATTGATTAGAGAGGACTGGGTAATGGTTGTGGGTAGGCCTGTGTTTCTTATAAATAAGGCCCACCTTATGTAGGGGGGCAGGCAGTCAGAAGAGCGGTGGCGAGGACTTAGACCTGGGACCTGTGACGTTGCCGATGGTTATCGCATCGCCGCTGTCAATGACAGCAGCATGAGTTCCCCTTGAAGGGATGTCGGAGTTGTAACTCCCGGTTTGCTTTTTATTTCCTTTGGGCTTGGGGCATTACATCCATTTCCCGACTGATTTTGTGTTACAGTGGGATTGTCGTTCAGAAGCTGAGGTCGACATCAGGAGGAAGTTTGTGGACGTGGGTGAGCGTGAGAACGTCAACTCTCAGGTTACGTTTCCATTCATATAAGCCTGAAAGAAAACTGGGCGGAGTTCACTGCCATGCACTCAGGAGGCAGACTTGGGTGTGTTTGTGGGGTTCTGGACTGCGTGACCTGGCTCATCTGCTGGGTTGGACCGCTGGGAGACCAACTCGGGATGAACCATCTGGGTAACAATTTGGTTTGTGTTGGGGTTGACGGATTTTGTACTGGTTGGTGGGAGCCGACCAGTACTGACAGTTTTTAGGATCCTTTTCATTATTAAGATATAAACATGCCTTATTGTATACTCAGGACTGTTGTGTGTGTACGGGGGTTAGGATAACGAGCCTGGTTGATCTATTATGCTGATTTATTACCCACCCAACCATCCTAGAGTGTGAATTGGTGGTTTTTCACTTGTGGTTTCTATTTTGACAAATTGTGGGTTTTTATATGTACTCTGAACTGTCACTATTTTCTGTGTGTGTGTGTGTGTGTTGGGGAGGGCAGCATCAAATCGGCAGTACTGGTGATGTGTAACAGCTCCGGGCAGTGTTTTATTCCAATATGCACCAAACATTAATTTTTAACTGGTTGATCTAAATAGCACATAAAGTGTTACTATACTCATTTGAACTTTGTGTGTTGTCTGTGTCTGGGGTGGACCAAGGTTGAGCATAAAGTAACCTCACGGTCACGTCACGACACTCACAATAAGCATATAACATTTTCTGAATAAAGCAGTTGTCATCATTTTTTTCCTGTTTGTTTAAACATATTTGGCCATGCTCTCTCGTTAGTGGTTCTCTTTCTTGTCACTTAACACTCATTATTAGTGTGTTAAATCTATCCCATTCCCATGTCAAAGGTGAAAGCCATGAGGACAGACACCCTTTTCCTTAGCTCTAGAAAGACTTTAATGCTACTGAGTCCATCTCAGCACACAGTAAGCTGTTAATATAAAACTTAACCATAAATGTATTCTAGTTCTAAGTTCTGTAACCTTAAACATCCTTTAAATCATGCTGATAAACACCCATCATCATAAAGGAAATCCCACAATTCAAAGTTATTACATACTATGAAAAATAATTAATTATTTAGATAATTATTTCCATTAATGTCATTAATGTCATTAACGTCCTTATCCAAAGTGACTTACTCTGTACTAGTCTGGTTCATAGGTGAAAGCATTACCTACTAGGCTACTACAAGCCCATTTTTTGTAAATCATTTTCAAAAATGCAAGTCAGTCCAAAATCACACCACACTGTGCCGCAATTCAAGAGGCCTTTGTTATTATATCCCCATAATGATGTGGTAAGTGTGATATGATGGCAGCAGAGACAATGATGGTCACTTTCTCTAAAGTGTCTTGGTGTAATAAAATTCTAAAGTAAAGCGAAATCACTATATATTGAGAAAGAGCCTGTATATATGGCAGAAGAAACAAAACATAGAAAAATGCAATTTACTAGTTAGGCTAACCCTAACCCTTAGCCTAGATAAACATAATGGGAATAGTGCTTTTGACATACCTGTGAAGGGGTCAGATCCCACAGAAGGTGCTGATCCTAGCGTGTGTCCTTTAGTGTTCTCAATGATAAAATTGGCTACCTGGTCCAAGAACATTGGACTCAGGTCATTCTTCTGTAGGAAGTTATGTGCGGTCAGCCAGGGGTCATCAGTTACATTGTAGGGTAACTTCATGGAGGGCCCGCCCTCATTCACGTCTATAGTGAAAACAAAGTCGTATTCCTAAAAAGAGAGGAGGCGGAGTATATGGACATTTAGTCTTATGCAGGATATATACGGCTTATGACTTTAGGGCAATTTAGAAATGTCCACATTGCCCAACAGTTTTGTCCATTAATATTAATCAAATTGATCAACAATCCTGTCCAGACATTATTAAATGTTGTAATTGAATATGGTGCCTTGAAATGTATTTTAATGAATGGAATATCTTCATAAATAATGGTCTTTTTTCTAACTTGTCAATGACTATTTCTAATTAATTTGGTAATATTTTTCTTTTCAAAATCATTTCATATTTTTTCTTAACAGCATACTACATTCTTAAGTGTATTTTGCAAACACTGTGTTGCATATATCAAATTCACTAGTTTGACAAATGAGATTCTTGAACGAATCCACGGTCTGATTTGGTAGGCCATAACAGAGATTGTGTGTCATGTACACAGCGTTATTCAAGCAAAAAAAAATTAAGGAAGGGTGAACACACATCATGTCAAGATCGAATAGAAGTAGTCCAGAATGAGAAAGTAAGGCGCATTAATCGTTCCAACTGATCATTCCATCCCTTTATAACAAAACAGGGCTTATTGAGTAGTTACTTTTTCCAAGAGAGACACAAAGTCATGAACCAAGACCCTCACCTTTCCTTCATACATAATTTTCTTGGATGGCTGCTGTGAAGACCCACCCACCACATCTCCAATTTTTATCCAACGACTTTCGCTCATGCTCCACTGATACGCTTCAACGTGACCCCCCTCCTTAATAAGTCGTGTCTGTCCATCACGGTTCCCTGTACACACACATACACACCAGATACCCGACTGTGACAAATTGAATTGTAAGAGCAATCATTGTTTCAATCAAATGCTTAAAATTCTGATGCCACAGTAGAAACATTCAAGATGACTACACCATACCAGGCTCATTCAAATGTTCTCTTCCTGGGAGATCCTCCATCTTAATGTCACCCAAATCTCCAGTCTTGGGGTCGATGGTTGCTTTGGAGAGTTCATCCTCAAAGGCCTGTAGGTCCTGAGCACTGGCGACACGTTCTTCTGACTCCGTGAACACGCGGATGATACCATCACTACAGATTGGAGAGGGCAAAGTACATACATATACATAACCAAATTTAATATTACTTGGTCAGAGCATGTCCAAAACCACAGTGCTTTTGGGAGTGTTCCTAGTCCAAAGAAGGACAACCAGTGAACCAGCCACAGAGTCACTGGCGATCAGAAATTTGGCCATCTGTAGCCTAAACTGCTGAAAACCTTGACACTAAGTATGATACATAAAGTGTCAGAACATTGGTTGGAATACCATTACATAATGTTTTCAGTTTCATCAATGATATCACAGTGATGTCATTAGTGTGCTACTTGATCTTTGTACCTGTTAAAATAAATAAATAATAATTTGTACGTACCTGGCACCAGCAACAATGTCTCCATTGGGCAACACACAGCAGCACCACACTGACTGGGCTGGTAACCGAATGGTCTGAACACAGTCACCCTTCTTCCATATCCGTAATGTGCGATCTTCACCCGTGCTGACAAAATCTGAAAGCACAAATGACCTATTTATTGCCTCTGAAACATATATAGAAAATGTGAGTCTAGTATTTAGTGTTATATCATTTATCTTAATGTTTTTGGTGTCCACTACTTCAGTGTTGAAATTCAGTTCTGAGTTATGTTGTTTTGGCTGAATTATTAATTGAATGTAATCCACACAGATCATACACAGAATCTTGTAAATCAGCTCTGTTTTTACAGTGAATTTTCAGTGAACTGTACAACATTGCAATATGTGCAGCATCACAAAATATTGTAATCGTATGTAATATATGTAATCGTATGATATGGATCGTGATGCATATCGTATCCTTGCCAACACACACCCCTAATCAGAAACCTGGTAAAGTATCTTTATACAGAGGACAGGGTACCTTGTCCATTAGGGAAAACAGCCAGGCTGTAGATGTAGTTGGTGTGGCTGTAGTACACCTGCACACACTCTCCTGACACCATCCACCTCCTGATGCTGGCATCATTACTGCAGGAGAAAAACTCGACATCGCTTACCACCGCCAGGCCACGCACACAGTCCTCATGACCTGAGGGGAGGAACAATAAAGTCAACTGACAGTATGGAGGAAAAAAAAGGTTTACTTAATGTAATTTCACTGAATATTTACAAAATATATTAATAATGCTGCATACATTTTATAAACTGCTAAAGAAAACACTTAATGTGCATAAAAATTATAAAAATACTACGGTTAATATTTTTAGATTTTAGAAGCGGAAGCTTTTTTTTAACCTCCAAAAAAATACAGCACTACGAAATGCAGAACATGATCAGAAACTATATATGCCCCCTTGTGGCACAATTCAGTAAACAGACATGCACTAAATTCCAGAAACGAATTAAAAAAACGACAGAAAAGTGGACAGAGTAATATTACTCTGCCTAACCTGTTCCTCTGTTAAACAGATATTCAATTATGTTAAATCCAGACAGCATAGGCCCCACCTGTAAATGTCTGTTCACATTTTCCAGCTTTCCACAACTTGATTGTTTTGTCAGCAGACCCAGTCAACATCAGGCCCTGTTCAGGCAGGATGACCACTGCCCACACGGCTGCTGAGTGCCCCTGAAAAATGCAGTGAAATGCAGTGAACTTACACTTTATCCAAAGTCCCCAGACATAAGTGCATAGTGTTTTTTTTTTTATTTTACCTGGAGAGTCATCATGCACTTATCACCAAGCCACACTTTAGCCGTGGTGTCCCAAGAACCACTCAGGAGTGTTCCAAACTTCCCAGCAGAGAGTGAGCATACTATTGACATGATGGACATAATACAGAACTTTTGCAGATTAAGCATGCATGTACAATGCTTACCCACACATGCCATACAACATATACATATAATCTGCCTTATACCTGTGAGCGAAAAACAGATCTACCTAACCGAATATTTTATTTCAGCAGCTGTCGTTAGAATGACAATAGAGAGAAATCTGTCTTAAATATTTCCATGATACAGATATGCACAACTTACACGAGGCATGTCTTACCTGTGTTTTTGTGTCCTTTCAGGACATACAGAGGGTCTGGTCTGTCCAGTGAAAAAACACAAACGTTGTTGTCATTGCCACCTGTTGCTATGAGTCCTCTGGGGTACGTTTCACTGGGTGCAACGATGCACACACAGGAGACAAAATTTGTGTGTCCATTCATACAATGCATTTCTGTGAAGCCATTCGAACTGGACAGAGAGAAAGAGTGCAAGAGAACAGATGAGGTTCAGTTAGTTAGGACTGTCACAACGAGGCTAAACTTTCTTTCACTTCCTACCTGATTAGCTGAAAATGCATCTGGCAGTTTTGGACACAATATAAAAAATACATTATAGAAAATAATCATGGAAAAGTTTAGCTGACTGAGGAGAAAGGGGAGAGGGAGTGAATTCCAATAGACTGAGACTTGAGAATGAAGACCACAACGGGGAGGTGGATCTCAGATAGTCTTGTTTAGTTAGCTATTCTGCTCTCACTTAAGTACATGTAAATTAGACATCTGCCAAAAAAAACCGCTACCTCGTTAGAAGAGTCCGAGAACCACAAACTTCCCAGTGAATTGATTATTAATCAGATCAATGTTCAGGTTCGTATTGACGCCAAGAAGCCAGCGATGGATAAAAACCATCCGTCTGCGCGAGTGTTAGCCAGTGGGGTACCTGGAGTCGGGAAGCCAGACCCTTGCGGTTCTGTCTCTGGACACAGACACGAAGGCTCCTTCTGGGAACCACGTGGCAGCAAGGCCCCTCACATCCATCTCATGGCCTGGGACGGAACAGCTCAGCCTGTAAGTGTTAGAAGAAGCCATCCTCGGAGAATGAATTGACAGTTCCTGCGAGCAGCTGGCTAGATGTTGTTAGCGGAAAGGGGGACATCAATGAACCGGAAGCGAAAATTGAACAATGCGCGCGGGGTCATGAGCGTGTGTATGGACACAGTGCGGCGTGTTCTCATACAGGAGCCTCGCGGTGATTCCAGATTCTGACTTGGACATCACTCTACTCTCATATAACAATAAATACATATCATTGTTTAGGAAATCGAAATATTCATCCTTGTCATGTCCATAGACATAAACACCAGATGTCGCCTTCAGCCTCTCGGCATGCGTCAATAGCGCCGCCATATTTGGACGGGGTTACAATCTCATTCAATCATTCAATTTTCCTTGTCTGAAAAAAAATGTGTACAGTTCATTGTACTTCTCTAAAAAATCTACACAAATGCCTGTTGATTTGGATAAAAGCATAAATATAAATGTTTGGAGAAAATACCTATATGCATATTACGTTTTCAACATAAAATGATGCTATATGCTATACTATATATTACAAATGCCTTAAATATAAATGTTCTCGGTCGTAAACATGTGTTAGACATTTGAAACGAACCAAGACAATAAAAGTCGCTTTCCATATTTGCCGGTTCATGATGTTTTAATGCTGGATTTCACCTTGGCCCTGATAGACGCTCATTCATTTAGAAGTAGCTCCACCCCACCCCAACATGGCGGTTCTGTTGACGCATTCGCTCCCATCGGCGCCCAATTCAACGCGGTATCTCGTGTTTATGTCTGAGTTTGCTCAGGGGAGTCGGACATTTTGAGTGGGGCACTTCCGAAACGGATGTTCGCTGATGGTCGGGGCAATGGAAAAGCGATCAGAATGTTTTGCAGTACATATTGTAAAATATCACGATTAATTTACGACTGACTGTGTTAAATGTTTGGGCAAACAAATTTCTACATTTTTTGTCTCGTGGAGTTTACTTCCTGGTAACGTGTTAAGCCAAGATGGCCACCTTTTTTGACATGGGGTTGCTGCCATTCTATGGTTTTATTTCCTTGTGAATGGCTGTTACGGAAGCGCATACTTCACTGGTTTCATTCAACGCTGTGGAGATCTGTCAACTGTCAACAAGTATGTAACCAAGCGTATTTCGAGTTATCTTATTTGTTTTGCTTCCTCTTGGTTTTTGTAGGCGATGCTGTGTTATTATCAGTAAATACACGGCAGTATCGTGCACATAATTAACCTTGATGAAAATAAATCAATAGCTATCCTCTCATGTTGCTAGCTAATGCATGCTAGTCACTTATTCGTTGAGTTATTCTCTTAAAAATGCTAAACCACGCAGACTAGGCTTGGCGTGCTCTTTGTCGTATCCACCACTACGTTCTTGGCCTGTCGTTTAATAAGCAGGATTTTTTTGAGCTCTGCAGGCGAAAGTTTGCTAAAAAGAAAACTGACTTCTGTCTCTACATTGGTGCAGGTGCTCCTGGCAGCTGGGTGAGACCAGCACAGCCACTGATGCCCTGTGGCGCAGTGTAGCTTGTGGAACTCGCATAAACCCCATCCTATGCATTCTCATGTAGAAAGAGTTTCCCCTTTTAATAGCTGAATTGTTTTAACTGTTTCCACTCAAGTCAGTTAGTTGGTCATGGCTTACATCATGACACAGTCCTATAATGTATATTCTGCTTAAGCTTCAGGATCAGGTCAGATTTTGAAAAGGTGTCCACATTTTAGTTGTACACACTACTAATGTTCTTGTATGAAGATATTAATGCTAGGAGTTATACTGTATATTGAGTTCTTAATTTGTGCTGATCTTAAATGTTTTTACTTTCAGGACTCCATGGCAGGGGGCTGCTGAAATGCAGAGTTCTGTGCATTGAAGAATCAAGAAAGGGGTAGGTTGAAAGCCTGATGTGATCTTGATCTTCTCCCCCCATCTTTACAGTAGCCTAACCTGCCGGAAATATGTGGTGTGTCCTGTTTTGAACAAGAGATCTGGCCTGCTTGGCCTGGCCCAGGGTGCTTAGCGTGAGCATTTTCAGGGTCAGGGGTTACTATTGCTGCTGACAAACTGTGAGCCGTCAGGGGACTGGGACTGGCCTTGAATCAGAAAGTCCAATGTTGTCCATTTGACTGCTCTTTGTTGTAATCTGTGCTGAGGCTTTTACTCATCATCATTTTAAGGTGAATTTTTTTGTTGTAGACATTAATGCAGGCAGTAATGCATTTTTAATATTTCCCAGAGGGCTCAAAATGATCAATGTTTTCCACATTAGGTCCTGTCTTCATGTCCTCAGAACAGACCCTGGCAGAGCTCTGACTCCAGCACTCAGCAAAGGAAGCTGGAAACACCACAGTTTCCTGACTGACCACTCCCTGTCACCTCTGATTCTCTCATCCAGGAAGGATGAAGCTGAGGCTGCATGTTGTTGTGGATCCCATGGGCTGGTTCTGCATCAGCACCGTGTTCTTCATCTGGTTCTACAACACGCTCTTCATTCCTAAGCTGGTGCTTATTCCTCACTTTAATGAAGGTCACATTCCATGGGCCTTGGTCATCTGTGAGTATTCTCATTTCTCAAAAACGTTTTGCTGCAAATCTACAGGGACACTTTTATGCCCAGGTTTTACTGGATTCAGTTTACATTTAGGTAAAAAAAAAAAGAATGAAGAGAAATTAAGGAGTAAAAAGTTCTTTTGTTCATTGCAATTGGCAACGTGAAGCAGTAATGGTAATTTTGTGACCTGAAAAACAAAGATTTCAGGAATATTTTAATTTAATGTATTTGTTTGAGAGAAAATCATGACATCCAGGTTAAGATAACCAGGATCACCAGTGAGACATGTAGCTATGTTGGCCCACATTCTGTCTGGCTGAAATGTGGTTTGTGCAGTGCATCAGGTATGACATTGTTGTGGATGCCCAGCCTGGTATGACTCCATTTACCCCACTTCACCAGGTTTGCTGTGAGATAAGATGATATATAGATGGCATATGTTACTCTCACCTGACATTTTCTGACATGATGTGTCTCACATCAGTACAGAAGAACAACATCCTTTTCCCCCTTTTTCCTCTAGGTTATTACTTGGCTTCATTTCTTTGTGTGACTGCGTTGCTCCGGGCCTCTACAGCTGACCCAGGAAGACTTCATCAAGACCCCAACATCCCACATTCAGGTACCAGCATATTCTCATCTGCCACAGCCCTAACATTAGCCTTTGTAATGCCAGGCTGTTACCATCCTCCAAACAAATATTTTCACCTGATGTTATAAGGGAAAGTGGATTCATTACATGCCCAGTGTTGACATTGAAGTTCTGGAGTTACAAAGTCTCCAAAATCATAAAACTTTTAGCTTTCCCATGTTTCTGGTGGTCTGTTTTTAGTGCTTGTATTCAGACATTTGAGTGGAGAGAGATTAATAAATGAAAGCTATTCATTTGTGGGTAGTGGTGACTGGTTCGAATACTGATCTGCCAAGTTGCCACTGAACAAAGCACCGTCCCCACACACTGCTCCCCAAGAGCCTCTCATGGCTGCCCACTTAAAAGCAGAGGACACATTTTGTTGTGTCACCATGTGCTGTGCTGTAGTGTTTCACAATGACAATCACTTGCAGATTAGTTTAATTTTTAAATATCCAATTTACATTGCATTTTACACTTGTTGATCTCAAATGCTAACTAAAACCCACTAGAAAATTATTTATATATATATAAATATCTACTTTCACCATATGTATTACTTCCATGTGGTGTTATAATTTCAGATCATATTGCCATCTATGGCCACTAGATGGAACTGTCATACTAGATGGATTTGTCCACTTTATTTACATTAGAACCTGGCTGGCTGTTAATCTAACCAAGCTCTGGTTTTAAAATGATAATATGCCAAGTGATCATCAGTTTTGAAAAAACTAGTTCATTAATCAGAGTAAATAATGGATGGATACTTGACTGATATTATGGTTTTAAAACTGCCCAATGAACCAGTGTGATATATTCTAAAATATAAAATCTTAAATTCAGATTACAATCAGAGTACAACATTGAAAACTGTATGTTAAAATTGGTTTTTAAATTTAGTCAAACTGTGTTGAGACAATGATCTCTGTGGTCCTGTAGATGGAGGCATTGTCCTACTTGAAGATTCCCTCATTTTTCAGTGTACACTTCATACACTTTCAGTGTATATACATACTGACCTATTTGATGAAGCAGACATTGTTTAAATCATTGCCCAAATTACAGTATATATTGTGGATATATTTTTTATATAAATGTAACTAAAACTATCTGAACATATTTGTTTTTGATCTCCGTCCTATATTTGTATGAAAGTGAATTCGTGAGTTGTTAAATCCCAGTTTATTCTTTGAATTGGTCAATTTTGAGATTTTATTTGCAATTAATTTGTTTAGCACCAGTTCTAGCACAGCATACTAGAGTAACCCTAATTTGCCATGTTGATCAACAGCAGTTTTATTATTATCGATTTTCACGGAGTGGTAGTTAGAGGGGTTGAAAAAGAAATACAGTAAACTATTAGAGGTGGGTTGTCTACATTTAATCAGAATTACACTTTAACAATTAATTTGAAGTATTAAATTTGGAAATTATTTGTATACTTTCATTATTTATTTACATTCATTTGTATGAATGGAAGCCTGGCCGTGTTGTTGGCTTTTTTTTTTTTTTTTTTTTTGATTGAGCACTTGAGTTAAAGTCGTAGAGTGATTAAAGATGTAATTGTAACTTGTCTGTTTTGTCTCTCTTCTGAAACCAGTGATTGCAGAAATTGTTTCATTCAGACCTCCATGCTGGTGACTTAAACTGTGTTACTCATGCATCATCAGCAAGCTCAGCGGTGTTCATTGCTTAAGAGGCTGGAAAATGTGCACAATCACCCCCCCCCCCCCCCCCCCCCCCCTCATTTGTCACTGAGGTCTTCTCTCTTTCAATCTCCAAACATAGTGTTAAAGGCAAAGCACAATAAGGAAAAATAGAAAAACTGCACACATTTAGAGAGAAACCTTTAATTGCTAAATCTAATTTGATAATGTTTTGATGTATTGCTTTAAGTTTACAGTACACTGCTGCTTTGTCAGCACGCACAACCTTTGTGCTGGACTGGATATCTTTTCACATAGTTCTCACATAGCTGTAGCTGTTTTCACACAGGCAGAAGCAGCTTGCTACTGATGTTGAAGAGCTAATCAGATTAGTCAAGATGGACATGACTGAGTTTAGCGGTGATCTGCTTGTCTTAATGGTGTTAGAAACTAACGCTCAGGGTATTGTTTTTTTGTCTTTCTTCCCGATTGGATTGTTGTCGCATGCCAGCTGTTTTATGCATGTATATGTATAAAGCAGGGAATTTTCTTGAATGTTGATTCTCGCTTACAAAAATCTGCTCAATTCTTATTAATTAGGGGATGACATTGTGCTCGTTGGTGACATGGGGTTGACAAAAAAATGTCAAAATGGGAATTGTCTTCTCTCACATTAATTATTGTTTAAGACTCCCGATTGAATTGCTGCTAATTGAGTAGAGACACTGCATGGTGTGATGTACATGTTGTCATCAGAATTGCACTGTGTGACAGACGCTATAAATGAATAGAGGCCTCTTTTTTTTTTTTTTTATGAAATTGTGTATGTGGTGGTCACCAGGCCCTTTTAATTTCAGTATAATCTTAAAACGAACCTTGATCCTTAAATTGATTTGTGAATTCCTCAGTCTGAAACTGTTACTGTGAAGAGGATCTGACAGAATGGTGTTTAGTGTTGGATGCTGTCAGGATTTCACAGCTGATAGTTCATATGAGGAGAGTGGCTGTGGGTCATGGGTAATCTCTTGTGTGTGGGTGTGTTTAGTGAGGAAGAAACACCTCTAGACTGTATAGGAACCATCAACGTCAGTGTTCTTAGTTTTCTCTGAACAGAGGCTCAGTACTTCTCGGAGGTTTTAAACATGTGCCAGCATGTGCCTTGTGACTGCAGTAACACGCTTGATTGTGTGTTTGTGTTTCACAGAGAGAGAACAATGGGAACTGTGCAATAAATGCAACCTGATGCGACCAAAGAGATCCCACCATTGCAGCAAGTGTGGGCACTGTGTGCGCAGGATGGACCACCACTGCCCATGGTAAGGCCTAATTTGGCATGGGTTCCACCGTATCCTCCTAAAGCTTAATGCCGCACTGCAACAATGGATTTCTGGCAATGCTTCATCTAGAAATATCTTCTAATGAGGAGAGACATAAAATGGCTGCTACTCTGAAGAACTGAGTAAGCAGAACCTTATTTGGTCACTGAACTGATCACACAAATCATATTTTAATCAAGAATAAATATTAAGTGCCTGAAGCTAATGGTCAGTACTCATTAGCATCCCTTTTGTTTTGATGGCCATCTTAGGAGTCTTTTGGTTCTTACCTGGGTGATTTTCACACATTCATCCTTCCTCTTGCAAGATGCTTGGGCCATCTTGTATGTACTGTTCTTGTCTACTCACAGATTGTCAATGATGTTTAGATCAGGGGACGATGAGGGCCATGACAAAGCCTTCAGCTTATGTCACCTGACACAAGAATTTTGAGGTGTGATTCCGATCATGGACTCATCAGATGATGAGATGATGTTGTGTTTGCTACTATATATTTGAATTGATTCTTTACTATACTAATTAATATTCACTGTGTCACTGGATGCAAGTCAAAATCATGATTGATCTTACTTTTTGCTTTAATAGTTAGTGAGATTTTTTTTTTTTCTGGGGGATTGAAAAAGGGTTTTTTCCCCCCAAACACACCTTTGCACAAGTTATAGTTTGAAAGGTTTTTTCCCCCCAAACACACCTTTGCACAAGTTATAGTTTGACTTAACCAGTCATCATGTATTTCATAAGCAGGCTTGTATAGATGTTTCTAGATCACAATATTTTCTTATGGTGCTTCCATATGTAGAGTCAGCAGATGTCACTCCACAGCCTTCTGAATCTTTTTATTTCTGCCTTTATAATAATCCAATGAACATTCATTTCTTAGGAAAAATATGGATATCTTCTTCATCCTTCTGCTGCTTTGCAAGCATGATGTAAAATTTGCCTGTTTATTTTAGGCATTTGCTATAGTGTTTTTCCTATCTCATGCTTTCTCTGAGCAACACACCCTCACTCTGTCTCAGGAGAGCAGATATACTGAAATTATTACTTTTCAAGCAGTTAATTTGAGGGTTGTTTTTGAATGGTGCTTTTTGCTTCAGCTTTAAAAAAAAAAAAAATTACACTCTCTATTGGATTTACAAGTTACATATTACCTCGACAGCTGTACTTGAGGGTAGGTGCTTAATGTAATTTTGACGAGAACGCATTGTATGAGAGGTCTACATACAGTGTGCATGCTAATGCAAATTTGTTATGACAAAATCCAGGAAGAGCAAATAATAGGCATACATGCAAGACAGACAATATTCACAAATACTCAATTTCTTACACACTCATGCTTTGGTTCAGTATGTTTGGTTTGGTTCAGTAGGCACCAGTGTGTGGTGTCACCTCCGAGTGCCCTGCACTGCAGCCAACCTCTTTTTTTTTTTTTTTTTTTTTTTTCTTTCTCCCCCCTCCTCTCCCCCTCTGCCCCCTGTCCCAAGGCTCGGTTAATGAGGTCTCAGTAGAAAGTTAATGGAAGGAGCGGCTGTATCAGGTGACCTGGGGAATCGCTCTGTAGTGGTGCAGGGTCATGCTGTACAGTAGGGCTCTAGAACAACGGTGCTTGGTCCGGATTCAGCAAATTGCGACTCGCTGTCATCGCCTTTAATGGCCAACAAGGGAAAGTTTTTCTTTTTCCTCTTTTTTTTTTTTTTTTGGTACCCATATCATTTTCCAGGCACAATTCAGTCCAACTTTTATTTAGACCACTACTTGGACCATTTTGCATGGTTATGACTAAGATTAACACAGCTTGTCATTCTCAGCCACTGTCTTCAGGCTGCTTTGTTCAATCACTGAGCATGTCTCTGAGATTCTCATGCCCAGCTGCTTTCATATATGTGCTTGTTAGAAGCTGGATTTGTTTGGGGCCAGTATTCCTTGTCTGAAACATCTACACATTTACAATCATTTTGATTTAATGTTTGGTTTAAATGTATTGATCCAATTTTTGCTTTCTGGTTTCTTTTCCTCTGTAGGATTAATAACTGTGTTGGGGAAGACAACCACTGGCTCTTCTTGCAACTGTGCTTCTATACTCAGGTGCTGAGTCTGTTTACTCTAGCTCTGGACTTCTGCCATTACTACTACTTCCAGCAACTCGGCATCATGGACCAGGTAAGAGACCGGAAGCAGACCAGCTCAAACCAGCCCTGCTAGTAGCCAACTTTCCTCCCCATCATGTCCAGCAGATGCAGTGGTCCATGTGTCTCCTATTGCCAAGCTCAAAACCCGAAAACCCCATTACGAGTAAATAAAATCGCAGCAGCTGAGACATCACAGTCGTTGATGTGAGGCAGTCTGTAAATTAAGCCTCTAATACCTCATTTCCTGTTTTTGTTTACTTGTGCGTCCTGTTTCTCTGTAAACGAAAGGGGCACAGCTTTGGTGTGGAAATCAAAAGAGAGGGTGAATGGCTACAGAAGCATCTGCCTCTGAGAGATAATGCTGTTATCACCAGGAAAAAGCTTAACTTTCCCAAGCGGGGCGGAATATGTTGGATCGGCGCGTCACATATGCTGCAGCACAGCGATAGTCTGTGGAACGGGCCCCCAGTGAGGGGAACAATCAGCTTCACCGCAAGTGACGAGGAATCAGCGCTTAAAAACAATATGGTTGTCAGCCGCACAGAAAAATGCCTTTTTTTTTTTTTTTTTTTTTTTTTAAATCCCCTGAGACAGCATCTATATGTGTCCAACAGATTAACATGTTCGGAATAGAGATTGATTAACTGTGTGTGTGTGTGTGTGTGTGTGTGTGTGTGTGTGAGAGAGAATGAACATAAAAATGTCGTTTTCATTTTATTTTACAGGAGGAGTTTTCGGTACGTCATGAGTTAGCCCTGCTCCGTATCTCATGCTTTATGGGTTTGGTGATGTTTGGGGGGATGAGTAGCCTCTTCTACACCCAACTCACAGGCATTCTCACAGTGAGTGTTTTTTTTATTATTATTATTATTATATGTTATTGATTTGTGGCTATATTTCACACAAAAATAATTGTATGGTCACATTTGATGACATACCAATTAAACACAATTCATAATGAATGAAATTAAATGTTGTGTTCATCTTTTATTTATAGCTC
The DNA here is from genome assembly GCF_900700375.1 of Denticeps clupeoides. Taxonomy (NCBI): domain Eukaryota; kingdom Metazoa; phylum Chordata; class Actinopteri; order Clupeiformes; family Denticipitidae; genus Denticeps; species Denticeps clupeoides. The sequence goes on from NC_041707.1 coordinate 24,878,151, forward strand.
ATATGCTATGTGAGTGCTCACCTGCCCCATAATGAACATAATGCAGGTGACTGTTGTGTGGCAGGGTGAGTTTTTGTTAATGACCACTAAAAACCAAATCTCATACAAAGTCCCATACAAAAACATAAGATTACATAATCATTTGTAACAGTATAGATACAAACAGTGGCCACTTATCTGTATCTGAACAGTGTTATGTTTCCCTTAATGTTACAGGTTGAGAAATGCTACTAGACAGACAGAGGCAGTTTATCCTACCAAACTTGACCAAATATTTAGTGGTCTTACACATGAGACAACCTACAAATATTGTTTATTTTGCATACCTGAGAGAAAAATAAAATGTTGCATGTTCTTTTTCCCTCTAGTTGCATTAGTTGTATTGTTCTCATTTTTATTTTAACATTTGTTCTTTTTTCTCCCCTTGTGTGGAACTCTCGCATGAAGGCTGGAAGCAGCAATGTTCAAAAGTCAATACTATGTAACCTGCTAGAGAGATCTATTAGTAAGAGCTGCATTACTGACTTGTTTATCATGTAATTCACCTAATTTCTCTTAGCTCTATTTACTTTGGATTTTGAACTTCTTTGTTAAGGATTTAATGAATTTGTTCTTGTAATATAAACTGAACTGACAATCTTAGAATCCTTTTGTGAGAGTCGCACCTCAAGGCCTTTAATCCTCTTTATTGGCCCAGTGTGTGTGCATTCTCTGTTTGTGTGTGACGTATGACACTGCGTGACCTTTTCTGGTGTTTTACCCTCACACACGCACAGAGGCACAGACCTCCCACAGCCCCAGACCACACTTAGTAATCTGCCTTGGACACTTGGCGAAATCTGTACAGTAGAGCCCTACTGTTCAGCATCTCTGGGCTCCCTGGGTCTCTTTTGCCATCTTGTTATTGTGAGGTCCTCCAGAATTGGTAATGAAATAGGACTGAAGACTGTGCAGCAAGATAATCACTTTTGACTGTGATCCCTTAATTGATTACTTAATTGAGCGCCAGCATAATACAGATTAGCCATGACCCAGTTAAACTGAATATTAGTCATACCTTTCATTTATTAATAATAAATGAACAAATAGACTTTCTTCCATTGCTCTTTCAGCACCTTCATCCCTCTTTTGGCTCTATCCAAGTGATTTGATTGACATTTTATCAAACTGCCAATTTGTTTTTTCATTTGCTTAAGACACCAGCAGGCAGATTGCCCAGGACCTTTGACTTGCATTTCCACATTTAATTTAATCTAATCTTAACTCTTGACATATCTCACTGTGTTATCACTGATTAATTTAAGAGTCCTGTGGTGTATCACACACCTCTACCACAAATGCCCCACAGTTCCTGCTCTGCTCCCCCCATGTAAGTATGGAGTGGATTTTAAGTAGGCACCAGCCTGTCCGTGCCATGGCATTTACCTGTGTCTTTTGCCTTCTCACTGCCTTCAATCCAACATCTCTTATGCATGGTATTATGGGATTTGGCAATCGCCAGTGTTCTTAGTGATCGTTCAGCTGGCTGAAGGGACTTGAAGAGCAGGGCTTAGCTCTTGATCCCAACTTAAGATGGCATCGTCCTTACACCTCTTGACCAGGGCCACCTGAGGCTGCAGGATGTTATTTTAACAAGAAGGCACAATGAAATCAGTCTTACATGTGTTTAGCACACTCCCTTCAGAAGGTGAAAATGAATGGTTTCTTTCCTTTTCCTCCTTTGTGCTTAAGTGTATGTACATACATTCAATTTATTAAAAAAAGTCTTATAAATTGTTGCTTCTTATATTGGATTTTAGCCATAATCTTAATTCTGATAATATATATAGATGATATTCCAGGATCAGTAAAAACTGAGGAAAATCAGATCTGCTAAACATGCATGTAGTCTGTATATACTTACATGACTCAGATTAATGCATCTGGTTGACAGTGTGGGCTTCATGATGCTGGCATTATTGTTTACCCTGCAGAATTGATTGAAATCTGAAATCCTCACAATCTTTATTTATTTCCACACTGATTTAGTCACATGATCCCTTCAGTTTTAGGGTGTGAATATAACTTATCACCCTGAGGCTTTCTCCCATGCATGGGCCACTCAATCATCCCTGTGTTTTTAGCTCCACACACAGACCCTTCAGATGGGCCCTTTCAGTGCAGAGAGGCTAATCCCGTCTCATTAGCATACACCCGCTTCTCCACCCTCCTCCACAGCCTCTCCTTCTGTGTTGTGCTGGTCTCCTCCATTCCACGCTCCTTCTCTTCACATGTGGAGGGATTTACCTCTACGTCGTGAACACACACACACCCACACACAGATATATATATATATACACACACACAGCCCCATTGTGCACAGGGCAGCTGCCCCTTGCCCTGTGCCAAGTTGGCAAGGTGAAGGCACAGAAGGATTGGCGCTGGTGTCAGCTGCACTGTCGTCCATTGTCGCCCCGCTATAATCGCAGGCCACGCTCCCAGCGTGGGAACAGTGTGAGGGGACGTGGAGTGTCCCAATGTGTGTATCTTACATATAGCAACTGGCTGAAAATAGTGCTAGTGAAATCATGTTCTTCCCATAACTTAACTTTTCATGTGATTCACCTTACAGGACACCACCACTATTGAGAAGATGTCGTACTTCAGCAATGATGCGTGAGTGTGCAGAATCCTTTCTCTACACTTCAGAATTTCATTTGTGGATCTGTACTGAAATTCTTAGAATACAAGTTCCTTTTTGTCATCCAATGCCTGTTAACTACTTTTGCCTGTATTAATTCTCTCTCGCTCTCTCCGCCATGCAGTGGACCCAAGAGGCCGTGGCAGCAGACACTGGCTGAGGTGTTTGGCACTCGATGGAAGATCCTGTGGTTTCTGCCTTTCAGGAGCCGGCAGCCGCTGGGCCCGCTGCACTCGTACCGCTCCCACGTGTAGACAGATGGGCCCGTCTGGGCGGAGGGTCGCCATCTTTGGCAAGTTGTGCTGCTGCCCTTCTTCCTCTGCCACCCCTGTCCTTTGCTGCCAATTCCCTCTCACTGAAAACCCAACCCCAAATCTCAGTCACCACTTCCTGTCTCAATTGCATCTACACTTTGTGAGCTTAATAGCTTTCTGATTTACACACTAATAACTCCACTGCCCTGTTGGAGGGTATGACTAAAAGAATAATACAATTGCTATCTGAATTGCTATCTGGAAGAATAAAGCACTGAATGCAGCCAGTGTAGATTTTTAAAATTGCGTCCCTTTAATTTGGGCACACTCTCCCAAATAGGTGTGACGCAAACCCACCAAAAGCTAGGCTGTGTAGTTTCCCGGGTAACCCTTATTCGTTAAGATCTTGGCACCCCCTGCCTGAAGCACCCCCTCCAGGTCCAAGCCATGTGACCTGCGGTGACAGCCTTGGCAGGCCGGCCGATGTGGACAGGCTTTTTGTCTGTCTCTACAGGACCGGGATTGATAGCTGCGGAATGGGGCTGTGACCCTTGGCAACAGTGAGATGGGGGAGATGTTCCGAAATGACCCCTCTTTTATTTATTTAAAAAACAGCACTACCTCTACCCTTCCTCAACCCCTTACATAAACACTATAGACGCTAACTGCCTGTCTTTTGAGTCTGTCCTGCCAAACACCCTTTTACCTCGGTGGCAACACCACCATATCCTCCTTAATGCCCCCGGCCCGCCTCAAAAGCACTGCAGTCTTATCACTCCATTCACTTGTTAGGTAAAATTCACTCTTATTTTATAGTATGTGCCTTTTAGACTGCAGCATGAGTTTAATCATCTGCAATGGTCTAAACTGACCTGCCAGTTAATAATATTTATTTTTTAAGTAATGAAAGTGATGGGTTAACATTGCAATCATACTGACAGTGTGAAACAAGGTATTTTTAATTTGCATCTCAAAATTTCTGTCATTTTGTGTGTTTTTGTTTTTTATTGTTATTTTTTATATAATTGTTTTTTTTTTGTTGATTCTGATGTGGGAAAATTGTAATGGGTATTTATAGGTGATAAATGCTTTCTTTTCAATATTGGAAAAATGAATAGCTCACAATTTCCCTCCAATTTCAAAGTGCCTCCTTGTAAACCTTTTTTTTTTGGGTTCCACCCAAGGAGCTCTGTGTCCATCTTGTTAATTTGCCAAAGAGTCACTGCTATGCTCTTTTAAGCCAAGTTACTTCAGAGTTCAGCATAAAGTGGTACGTGACCTTTTTAAAATGTTTTTATTAAATGTTGTCCTTGATAAACAGAAGGATGCCAGTACACAGGGTGACTTCTTTTCAGTTTTAATGTCTCTACCGTGCTGAATGCACAAACAGTATAATTAGAAATTGTTCATGTGCTGCTGTGTTGCTTTTTGATCACTAAACATCATACACACCTTTTGTTATGTATAAATTGCAAATTCACTTCCAAAGTGGTGACATTGCTGAAAACACATGCACTGATACATTTGCTTGTACAAAAGAGTCATATGGTACTATGCAGGAGTGTTAGAACTATAAAAATTCAGAATGTGCTATATCTGCTTTGATATACTTGTTTTTCAGAAAATTGTTTCACTGTACTGAGAGATCAAAAACTATTGCTAAACATGAACTGAAGTATACAAGGCTAATTGTTAAGAGAATTCAGGGATAGTGTTCCATAATAACAAGACTCATCAGTTTGCTGTCCAATAAGACCTTGTTTTGTGGAACACGCCTCCAGTCTGGTCATGCTATCTGGAAATTGTTTGAATGCTTTTTATTTTTGTTTACAAATAATCATAAGGGAACTCTGAAAATGCACTACTTCATAGGGCTGGGCAATATGACAGTTTATGCCATTGTATGTCATAATAAACATGAAGGAAAATAAATCTACAAATGAGTAACATTGTTGTAGTATTAATTTCAGGTATATTGCATTGCATAGGCAATCAGCATTGATTTATCCACAAAAGAATGACAAACTTGGTCCACTTTAATTTACTTAACATTTATTGTGGAAAAGAGTATTACAACAACAATGTATTTCTTATATAGCCCATAATCACATACAGGATGTCTTAATGGGTTACAGTTGACACTCCCCAAACTTGACCCGCACTCGATGATATTATTCATCTTGCTTCAAATGCTTGAAGATGACATCAATGTTCATATCACAGTAACACAATGTATACATATTGCCCAGCCTTTCTATAACATTAACCATTTGTGTTTTTGTAATGTTTTATGGACTTGTGTTTTTAAATGAATTTACGTTTTATTCATTATGATTGTGATTATTTTGTAGATGTAATTGTTGTTTCAAAGGGTGTATATTTTGGGCCTTTATGATTGTACTGGGTTTGTCCTGTGATCTCATGTATAATTATATAAACATATATGATTTATATCTACCTGTGTGTTTGTTAGGAGGAAAGACTACAACATACCACTGTTGACCTGTTGAATGAATTCCACATCCTACTTTAGCTTTAGTTGCTAGCTCTTCTCAGCTGCCCCAAGAATGGTGGTCTTAATTAAGCAATGAGGACATGGACCTATATCAGTGCGGTTAATGTAAAGCTGTCTCTTCTGCTGTCACTTTTTAGTATTTTATTTAATTATTTTAATAATTAATTTTGTGTGTGTGAGAACATGTCATCAGTATGTACTGGGTCAGTTAAGCAGATTTATGGAAGGATTGTTATTCTATACATTACTATTAATAAGATTACCACATAAAACCATTACTGCACCTATTTTTAACAGAAAGCAATAAACTTTCATTCGCCTTGTTTCTGATGGCTTTTTGGGTTTAAAATCGAATGTTTAATTAACAGTAGCACTTATTACATTGTTACACGTATTTTACTTTTCCAGTGTAATTATCACAATTTTTAATTATTAAATAAACATTCCAATCCCTACTGTTGGGCTTCATAATGTATTGCTTGTGAAATTGCTCCAGTAATTAAGTCCGAGCACAAGGATTGTGGTCCCAGAGAATACATTTGTGATGATACAAGGTAGAGGCTCAAAGGTCCTCTCTTCAGTTGTTGCTCTTTAATAACGAGTTTTCCGGTGACCTGAAGTCATCCCATCTGTGGCGGAGCTAGCCATGTCAATCACTACGAAGGAGTTATTTTCACAGGCCTACACAAATAAAGTACACCCCGTCCTTCTGAACTGAACCCCCCTCCAAATCTGACTTTAGGTGCAATGGGAACCTGTGGGACCCTGAGAATTTTCTCTGTCTCTCTTGTCTGCCTTTATATCTGTCTATTTAAAATAAAGAGCTGCTTTATTTTGTTTAATGCCTATGACGATACCTTTGTCATTGTTGGACTGATTTGAACGTATATGTTTATAGTGATGTCGATTGCATAATACTTTTAGAAGAGCTTTTGTTACATTACATGAATATCATTCCTGATTTTCCTTGTTTCTTTTAAATCTGTGTGTAAATTGAATAAAGATTAAATAAAATATGGTGTAATATTACTTTAATGGCTTCTACTTTTTAATTCTACTTCACAATTCTTAACTCCGCCAACATCAACAGCATCAGTAAGAATCAGATTAGACAGAGTAGCGTTGTTATTATTAGATTATTGTGTTTCTGATTTTGTTGGTTGATTCTTCTCATTTTGTATTCGGTTCTATACATCTTTCTACTTTATTCAACTTCTCCTGTTTGGGGTCACAGCAGATCAACAGCTCTGGCTGCCAATTGGTTGTCAATTTTGCCAGTTGACCTGGCAAAAGCTTTACGCTGGATGCCCTCCTTGACGCAACCCTCCCCATTTTTCACAGGCTTGGGACCATCACATGAATCCCCAGTGAATGGGTTAATATAAATCTTTTCTAATAAGTCGGGTTGTTTTTGTTTGTGAGCGTTCAGTGTTTTGTTCCTGCAGGTTTTTTTTGCTGCATTGAATATCTCACTCCTAAATGTTGCTCACATGCTATGTTGAATGGCTGGTAGTACATTGTGCTTTTGGGTGAGTTTGGACATACGGATAGAAAGGAACTATAGGGTTTAGTTTCCTTTTGAGTGCCTGCTCAGCTTCTGTTCACTCAAGTGAAACTATCGCTCATGTCCTGGTGTGATAGGCACATATTAGCAGATCAGTCCTGTAGCTGAACATATGCTCAGTCCTAGCAATCAGGTCTTTGCTTAGGTTAGTGTGCATGTGCGGGACCTAATTTTCTATCAAAAACAGACAATTGCATGATTTTGTATTCCACATGTGAATCAAACTTCATTAAAATGTATTCTTACTTCAATTACATGGAAGTCATTCACAATTTATTTTTTTTAGGTATAATTTATGCTCTGTGTAACCTTTGACAGCTTCCAGTTCATCTGTATGCAGGAGATATTTGGGGATTACACCATTGTGACATTGTTGGCTTAGCTAAATGACACCAGGCTTGGTGGCATAGCCTCCCAACAGACCCTGTTAAAAGTTGATGCCAACTGTGGGCCACTAGCCATGCCCTGTGTGCACACTTCTATTTGCCATACCCATGTGTGTTCTGTCTCGTCTTTGGTGATAGGCATAGTGCCACACGCATGTGGTGTGACACTGAAGTGCCTATCTATGATGCCATTGGGCTTGTCAGACAGTCGGAAGTTCATGATGCCCAGTGTCTTTACACCCACTAAGGCACACCAGTGACACCAGATTAGGTTCATTTTCTCAAGAGCTTTGAAACAAAGCCAATGTGGTCTACTACAACCTTGACTGAAAGGTTTTGTCACAGTCTTGATGTGAAAATTTATACTCAAATTTGCATGATTGAATTTGTGGTCAGAAATGGAAAAAATAGGCAAAGCTTTAAATTATATATATTTAGTATCTAATGTTGTAGGATATTAAATAAATCTAATGTTTCAACATGAACCTGTAATGAAAAGGCAGAAATATACCTCACTTATCTAAAATGATCTCATTGAACGTTGCCTTTTACTTCAGCAAACTCAGCACTGTACTCCATGTAGCAATCTGTTTGAAAGAGATTTTATTAATGTGGTGCTGACATGAGCAGTCACCTCCACACACAGGCAGTAGGGATCGCTCATCTTTTTCTTTCCTCTGCATGCTCCTGCAAATGAGAGGAATATGAGCTGCAATGGTTTACCCTAGGGCTGTGCACACCTCCTGGGCCCCTGGAGGTGAGCTTGGGGGCCCGTGGATCTCCAGCTGAACAAACAGCCATCCAGCTGAAGGATGGGAGGACTGGGGTTAAAGTAGGGAGTGAGCCGGAACTTGACTCACTCCACCAAAACAGTGACTGTTAGTGTTTTTCCTTTCCGATTACGGGCCTCTGAATCTGTTCAGCATTGCCTACGAAATATACCAGATGCATGTGGTGGTGGGGGGTGTAGGATCCTGTCCTGGTTTCCAAAAGGAGGTATGGTTGCCAACTGGTTGGCCTGGTTTCCATAGAGATGTGGCATTTGTGAGTGGCTGGCCTGGTTTCCATGGAGATTGTACAGTATGATTCCTGTTTGCTGGAGTCCCCTTTATTAGTGACAGAGCTCATTGTTAGAGCAAAACTCGGTTACCTGAGTCTTGAACCACATGGCTTCTGGTCAGCGCTGTTCTCCATGGACCACCTGAAAGCTGGGTACTTTAGAATCAGGTTGCAGGTTCCTAATCTTGTAAAGAATTTTTACATGGCACCGCACTCACTTAGCAGCATGTTTGAACTAGTAAATGAGAAATCTGACCTAAAAGACCACATCTAAACGTAAAATAAATTTGTTAGTCAAAAACATCCCTTTAGCAGTTCTGTTATTGATAAACAGAAAACTTTTTTTTCTTCCCCATGAAGGACCTTGTACCTCCTGGGTTCTAATGGGACTGCTTTCCCCATCAGAGGATCTAAATGCCTTCGAGTGATGGACATTTCGATAAGTCAACGTCCTTCCTCGTTTAAAGCCATCCCTTTGTCGGCTGGGCATAAAGAAGAGACTTCAGGGAGGATAAACTTAGCTTAGATGAGAGGAAAGGCAGGCCTTTTATCTTGGGCAGGCACTGTTTTTTACACAATGTCTCTCCAGTAAAGCTCAACAAAGAGCCCCTTATGTACTTCCTTTCTGCTGGCAAGCCTGATACACCAGCTCTAGTGATGCTAGGAAGGAGACGTCTTTGAGAACGAGGGGCTTGGATGGAGGGGGGATAAAGAACAATTCATGGGAGCAAAGGAGGGGTGGGAGGGAGTCCATGTCCTGCTGAAAAGTAGCGTCTAGGCTGGTCTGAAATAGTTCTGTAGTGTCACTGCCGCATGCTACCCACCTTCAACGCTTAAGACTTCCTCTAGACATATTTTTCCAGTTCATTCACTTTGATTTTGCGATATGATACTTTTGGATGTAGGGTATAATATACATCAAACAAAAGCAGGAGATGGTATTGTCACAAAGTCTCCCTCCCCCCAGATGGACTAGTGGTGTTCTCCAAACAATTAACTCTTAATGCTATTAACCTTCTTTCTGACAAGTTGTCATGGCCATTAACTCATGCAGGACTTCACCCTCCTTTCTGCGACATGGATGGATGCCTCCTGGTTGGATGCATCGCTGTCCAGGCTCAGCAGGAGCGTCTCTTCATCAGCTCGGCGTGTGTCCCTCGTCGTGTGGCGGCGTGAGTGACGGTCACTGTCATCACTGACGAGCTCCCTGCGGCTTGTATTCTCTGCTTGAGTGACAGCTGCCCCATACCTCCTCCAGGCAGCTCTGAAACGCCGCCCGTGCCACCGCAGGGTCAACTGCTCCCAAAAAGAGAAAACATCTTGGCCTGGAGCCCCTAGGATAGTATTGGTCTATCCATACTCCCAGTGTTGAGCAAAACTCAACTCAGCAGGTCCACATCGACAAATTAAATGGGAGCTTTAATGATATGACTTACTAACTATTCTATGTAGAATTAATTTTCTGAATTCAGAACTTAGATCTGTGCCCCCTCTAATACATCTCAAATAGAATTTATTTTTATGAATCAATCTGATGTTTCATTTTCACTGTGCAAAATCTGAAAACTATAATCTTGTAAATCCTCTTTTTTAATCTAAAAATAATAGTTTCAATGATTTATTCTTAGTAAATTGTCAGCTCTGATGAGAGTTAAATTAATTGTCAATGTTTTGAGTCATATAAGACTGACGTACATCTTGGATAATGAAAAGCAATTTTTAATTGTAGGCTTGAGTCAAGGCTGCTTAAGTAGGATCTTGTATTACAACAGCAGACTATTAACCCATATTTGATTGGCCTATTGTCCTAAAACAGATGTCTTATTTTTTGACATTATGACAGGTGGTCTTTTGTGTGCAAATTAGTCAAACTCACAGATCATGTCAGTGGATTTTGTAATTAACTAATTAGAAAATCCACAATTAAGTGGAAAAATGACTAGCACAAATGAGAATTTTACATATTTTATTCCAGTAATATTTGAATGAAAATGTGTATGCTTATTTTCTTAGCTTTAAGAGTCAATTATTAAGTTATTTCAAATTTCATATTTTCCTCAAGTCTGCAGTCCTGCTTCATAAACTGGCCTAATTAAAGAAATGGCCACCTGTTATTGTCTATGGATTGGACATCTGGCTAAACAAAGGGGGAATTATGGGAATGAAATCATAATAACAGACCCTAGAGGAGTGATATCTGGGATGATATTTTTACACAGATCTATTAGCAGGATGATTGAGGGTATTACATTCCAAATGTGATTCCGTCTCTCTCTATGTTCCTTTGGCACTAGACTGGGATTAGGCACAAGATAGAAAACCTCTCTGGACACTGTTAATCATCTATTAATCACAGACCAGCATGCAATTTCTTGTAGTCATCTGACTGTCCTTTCCATATGGATCAAGTTTAATCCAAGTCCTTCTTATTATAAATATTCATTCTGTACCACACTGTCCCTATGTGACACGTTAACAACACAAGCCAGACTGGCTGTGGCATCTTTAATACATTAGGCTGATACAAAGACAGCAATTATACGTGACCAGTAGTATACATGACCAATTTGAGCGGCACTATAAACAACTAAGCCAATTTACTTGGCAACAATTGATTTATAAAACTGCAAATAAAGTTCACATTGTGATTAGGGTAAGCATGTGCAATCTTTAATTTCCTAAATGGCAAAGTAAATAAGAAAACTCACAGGATCGTGACTGCTATGTGAGAACTGCTGGACCAGAAAAATTACTTAGTTGTGTGGCTTCAAAATATTTGGAAAGCTGGGACACAGCATCATATCTGATGCATAATGGGAGGAATTTGCATCCATGGGTGTTTTGCTGTAAATGGAGTGGTTCCATTGATCCAAAATGTAATGTAATTTGACCTTCTGGCCTTCTGTGTTATTGATTGGAAATATTGATTTTTCTTTTTAAATCACCAAATACTTTGCTGAAAGAAAGTAGAAATCCAATTAAAACTAGAGCATTACAAAATAATCCTAATCCAATCAAGGCTAGAAAACTTTGATTTTGCACAAAATCAATAAAGTTTGTATGAACTTGGAGGGCAACAGACGTAGTGTCAAATGTCATTTGGCGACGTTGGCATGGTTTTCATCTGCAAAAGTTTGCATGACAACCCCCACAAATGAGAATGTAGAGGGGGAATTGAGCTGTTATTTTGGACTATATGAAATTGGATCGAGGGATCAGATGTGGATTCATTTGTTTATTTGCTTTAAGAAGTTTTAGGCGTCTGATGCAGCTTCCCTGGATTGAAGTGGCTTTTCTTTGGACTCCACTGCTATTATTCTGCCTGCCAAGCTCAGGCAAACACAATGACACAGTTAAAGCTTCCTCTAATGCATTTCTAAAACATGTTTCATGTGTAACAGGATGTCCTGGAGTTATACTGGATGTCAATTTTACTTCTGTTACCAAACCAAATGGAGCATTGAAGCATACTTTCAATAACCGAATAGTGCAAAATCAAACCAATGTCATTATTTAATTGGCAATCATCTATATCTACTCGGCACGCTTTAGTGCAGGGAAAACGTACAAAACAGCAAGCCATTGAGAGAAAAGCAACAACAAAGAGTTAAGACAACACATCCCTGCATGGCAGATTAAGTTAGGGTGATGGAGGACAACACTAAAGGTATTCTCTGCTGTGCCCCTGTTGGTAAATGCCATGGCCCCAGAGTGCCCGCAGTTGTGTGCCTCTGCAGTTCATATTTGTCTGACTCTTTCTCTCTCACACAATCCTACAATTCACATGCAAGGGCCTGGCTGCCACTGGGAACACAGTGTGAGGAGGTGGCGGTTTGGAATGTGGTGCCACCAGAAGAAGGTCTCTATAGGTTTACAAAGAAAGCAGTAAACAGACAACAATGCTCGCATTCACCCATCTGTGCAAGCATCACTGTCAGTGAGGCAGGTTGATTAGTAAGTCTGTAAATGTCAGTGCCGTGACCTCGGTTGTTTGTTGAAAACATTTATGAGAACGAATGCATCCGCCGGCCAGTGGGAGGAAGACCACAATCTGCACGGAGCTCATTAGCATGCTGACAGCTCTTTGGAGTTGCTCTCTGATGAGGCGCAGAGGAGTTATCGTCACTATAGCGGTTTGCTAGTGCAGAGGATCGGTGTCAGACTTGGCTGGTTGCATAGAAGAAGACTGCTCTTAATTGATTGATCTAGGAAAAGGCCACTTTGTACTGGTTTAAACAGCCAAAGCTCCCCTAACTCTATTACTTCAAGCCAATTACTATGTGCCGTCATGCCCAATGGCTTTGAGATGTGCACTCTTACCTTATTTTAAGGTCTTTTCATGGGAGACTCTATAAATATGGCTGTTATATATTTCTGCTTGAAAATGATTAGGACTGTTTTATTTTTCGTGAGACAGGCCCACATGTTTACACATTGGATTTTGTAGCGTTCAGCAATGTAGAGAACTGCAGAGTCATCTTGTTACAATTCTCCCCGTTCCTGCTTTCAGTTAGCATCTATTTACATTTAGATTTACCTTTACATTTAAGACATTTGGCAGACGCCCTTATTCAGAGCAACTTACAACGTAGTTACACATGTTTCAACTTACAACATCTATTTCCTTCATAAATGCCATGTTTATTTTGCATTGACATCACAGACTCTGCCTATGCCCAGAAGCTGACAGTCCAGGGATGATGACTCTTGCTCGTTCAATTGAATTAGGACTAACACCAAGATGTACCAAATGTCCGTCTGTACATCAGAGCTTAGATTAGAATTGAAAATGTCACCAGGAGCAGCCAAATGTAATAATGTAGTTAGTCAAACCAGTTAAAAATTTAAATGGATAAAACACCCAAACACCTGCACTAACGTGCTAAGGTCACGTCTACCGAGTACGATAATAGACACTGTTACTAGGATTTGTAAGTAAAAGCTTTTAGAAAGCTTTTAGAAGCCTAATCCACCAATAGAATCCTGGGAAGACCTTAGAAAAACACCTTTTGGAGTTTTTTAATCTCATTTTACAGAGTTCATTAATATAAAATAAGTACAAGTGTTGCCTCTTATCATCTAAGTTAATTGCATACTTTGCCTAGATGTAGTCTAGAATTGTACAGAACATTAAACACAGTCTTAAATTAGGTGAGCAAAATCAGATTTACCTATGGGAAATCCAACTCTGCAATGTCTTTTGCATAAAATAGTTCCTTTTACTGAAGACATGTAATGTAAACTCCATATTGTCATGGCAAAATGATTCATGATTTTTAAAGTATTTTTAAAGTATTAATTATATATCAACATTATCGAAGCATGTGATCTATCTGTCTCTGTACTTTATATTTTTTCCTTCAACAAAACGTCCTTTGTGAAGTCCATCCAGTAACGGCAAGGTCTACATTTCCCCAGTTTTTGTGCCAGGTTGCTCTTGGGTGAAAATGTACCACAACTGAATTGAGAAAAAGGACCTCACATTATCCTTCTCAGGTGTTCACTAGTTACTGAGTTATGATGAAAACCAAAAAAAAGAAAGAAAAGAAAAGAAAAAGGAAATAACATCACCAACAGATATTTGCACATTCATTTTTCTCGTTTATTTTCCATTCATTCATTTACATCATGTTTCATGTAGTGTACTGTTCATGATAAAGGTGAACAAACTGGTTCTGTAGAACATTTACAAGCTATAGGCAACATCATACTTTTGTCCATCTATGTAAATACAGTATAGTTAACTACATGAGGTTTGTTTAGTTCATTTACAAAATATATACTAATAAATATTTTGAGGCAATAATCACTTTGTAAAATTAGTAATGAGAAGTACTAAGATATTTTATCAGGCAATGTACATAATTATCTAGGAGTAAAAAAGTTATATTTCAATGTATGAAATGTAAAAAAAAAAACAATTCCCTTTCAAATTAAATGACTGTAGTTACAAACAGAGCTGTGCAGTTAATGAAATACAGAGTGAACACAATAGAGCACATATACGAGTAATTAGTGAATTGATCATTTGCATCATTAGCACTGCACCTGTGTTCCATCTGCAAGTCAGGAGCGGCTCCTCAGATGGCCGGTGTGCTTTTCTGCAGCTGGAGTCTCTCAGAACACTCTTTGCATGCTCTGGACACTAGTGTTGTAGACACATTTTTTTTAAATAGATGAAATGGTTGCTCTTAGTGTGGGTGATTTCCCCTGGAGTAAACTTTCGGCTGCCTACCTGTGTGCTGTTCTCTCACTCCTTCTCTCTCTCCCTTGCTGTCTCCCTCTCCCTCTCCCTCTCTCTCTGTCAGTGTATGCTGTCTGTGATATGTGAACTGTGCCCAATGCTCATGTCCATGCCTTTGTTTGGAGAAATTAATTCTATTTGGGCCTCCCCTCATCTACATGGGCGTTTTTTTTCTGAAGGGAGGGGTTGGGAGGGCAGACTTGAGTGTGTGTGCTAGTTCTTTTTGATGGAGGGGTGGGTTAAAGTTATTGCAAACCATGGGTCGAATGGAACAATATACAACACACAAGAATGCAAATAAACTTTAGCCATCTCAGACTGACAGAAGCCCCTCCAGACGCCCCTTCACCGGACTCCTTGGGGCTCCACAAAAGAACCATGCCTCTGTTCTCCACCACTTAAAAAATTAAAGCTGGACTGGCTGAAGGGGGTGGTGTTGGTTGTACGCGCGCGTGCGTGTGTGTCTGTTCGTGTGTTTGAGAGAGGTGGGTGTGTGTGATATGTGTGTGTGTGTGTGTGTGTGTGTGTGTGTGTGTGTGTGCGTGCGTGTGTGAGGGACGCAGATCCCTGATCCTGTCATTATACCAGTGAAGCAGGAGTCATTGGTAGTGCAGGAGCTTTTTTCCCATGATGCAGTGTGATAAGGATTGGCCTACATGTAGTTCAGCCTGTCTCCGCTGATGTCTCCTTGATTAGGTGTCTTATCTCCCCTTGAGCTGCGTCTGATGAAGGCTGCTGACAGACTAATGGCGGGGAAAGCGGCAGACGGCTCCATAAAATGGCAGCTCTGTTATGACATGTCAGCCAGGACCTGGTGGATGGTAAGTTTTTTGTTGTTTTTGGGACTTTTTTCCCCCTATCATTCTCTCGCGTTTTTTTTTTTTCTATAACTCCTCCTTCAATGCTGTGAATGGCATGTGTTAGAAAGTTGAATGCGAACTTCTGCAATAACTTTTCTGGTGGCTTTTTAAAAAAGGACTGCACTATTTGTGGTCCTGCTGCCCACAATTGCTGTAATTTATGGGGTAATCTTTGAGTCAAAATTGTTCTATTGTCTCATATCATCTGTGCACCCATCCTGAATGTGCCTCATTCTAAATGACACCCCCCCATCACCCGCCTCCCCCCGCCAACAGCACCCGCACACTTTTCTCCAAGTTTGGCAGAGGTGCTGTTGACCAACTGCACGAAAACAAAGGAAGTTTGGGGAGTGCTTGGTGTCGGAAGCTGGGGTCAGTGTGACACTTGGGGTTATGCAGGTTCAGCAGGTGGTGTGTGCCGGGGGTCTCGGTGACAGTAGTGCTGACGGAAGGCTGGGGTTGAAGTTGGACTATTGTGACAGGTCGCTGCTCACTTCTTAATCAGCCTGCCGCCTGTCTAGCCGCCCTCGGCCACATGCGGTCTCAATGCACCCCTTGTGCCGGCGATGAATACGGCAAGTCAAGCAGTGGCTGATGAGCGTGCTGTTTGACATGCTAAATGGCTGCTAATGAGAGAAAGAGAGAGAGATCGAGGGAATGAAAGAATTTCTCACCGTTTGCTTCCTCCCTCTGTTCTAGCAAGTGTGATGCTGGTGGTCTTCTTGTAAGGTAAATCTTCGAGTGAAAATTGTTGCTCATAGATTGTAGTTTTTTTTTTTAATTTGGGATGCAGACGGAGTCAGAGCTACTGGGCTACACCAGCCTGCATCTTCAGCTTGGGTTTGTCCATTTTTCCTCTCAGAAACAATGGGCTCTTGTTTTCTTGTTCTGGCCCATCCCTGAATGAAGCCTGATCAGAGTTCCGGTGTGAATATTAATCTCGTATGCTGCAGACATGTCTGGCCATCACGTTGCCTTTGGTTTATGTTTGTCTGGACTCTGGATGGCTATCATACCTAATGCAGAGTGTGTGAAAAGTGTGTGGACAGACAGGACATTTAACTTCAGAGGCAGGTTCATCAAACTTGCTGGGGGGAAGGAGACCTGTCGCTCGCCTCTGTCCCCTTAGATGTGAGGGAAAACACTGGGTGGGTAAAGCAAGACTGTTTTGATGTGACCTTTTTGACTGAGCTGATGTGAGATTGTTTGTTTCGTAATGAATCAAAATTTTTAATATTTTTTTTCTGTCATGCTTTGAAAATCTGCAAATTTGCTATTTTAATAGCATTCAGGCATAATGCTACAAAGTGTCTAGAGTAAAATATCTCTTGTCAAGTGCTATGTTTATTTTGTAAAAAATAAGTCAGTGAGTGTCTTATATTGTGAGTAAGTGATGTTACATATTTTTAAAACCTGTTTCACATATGTGTAAATTTTGTGTTTTAACAGCAAATAAAAAATGAATGAACTGTGCTTTACAACGATTACTTTACCTTATTACGTTAATCATACAAAATGTCTATTTTAACAACATTCCTAAATCTATTTGAATAGTTTAATGTAGGTTTCATTTTGTTTTTAAGAAAGCAAACCAATATTATTATTAATGTATTATTTTGTTATATTACATGTAACATTTCCAAACACTACTTAATAGTTACACATTTTCATGAATAAATAATAACTCACTACAAGATTAAAAACACAATGAAAAGGATGACAGTAGCTCATTTTATAATTATTTTTTTTGCCAAAAGTAACTACACCCTGGTTAAATGACATAAACGTCATTGGTCACAATGACCCCTTCTGTCCTGCGGTGGAGGAGGACCCTTTTGTAGGGAGGTACAGTTCACCTGAGGACTTGTTAGTGACCTGAGAGGAGTTGGATGACCTCTCCAGACTCCATGGTACTGGGTGGTCAGATAGTCCAAAAGCTGGAGGTGATGTGTAGAGGTGGAATTAGATAAGACATGAAATTCAAGCCCCTGGTCCGTGGAGCCAGATGCACTTACAGTATGAGACGGCAAAAGCTGGAAAAATGAAACCCACCGAGCAGATGCTTCAGTGCCCACGTTCAGAGTGGAAACCAGTGTTTGTTTCTAATCCCTGTGGCCAACAGTTGTTCATTAAGGTACACAACCAACTGCCCCTTCCATCCACCCCCCCTCACTGTCTGTCAAGGCACCTTCTCTAACATTTGCCATGTTTTTTTTGTTGCCTGTCTCAATTGTGAGGTACAGCTGGGAGCCATAATGTCGGTTTATATTCAACCTCCCAGCAATCTGGCCTTCAGACAATGCCACACTGCTCCTGGTGAATTTGGGTCGTAGATTAGCATAATACCAACCTAATTGTGAATAACATTAGCATTGAACAAGGCAGCAATTAAAGGGATTAGAGGATAGGGGAGCTGGGAGAAAGACGAAGAAACTCCGCAGACACTGTGCTTGTGATACATTTGGCTGAGAACCGAGTTACTGCAGGCCTGGGTGTCTGTCATACGTTGTGTTGACCGCTGGATCCCACAAGTCTAGTGAGTTGCCGTTGTCTTGATCAACTCAAAGTCTGCTAATTCCATTCTAACGATTTAACATAAATGTAGATGTGAACAACTGTGAACAATTGTATTGATGATATTTCAAGCAAAATACAGCTAATGCATTGAGATTTACATTTACATTTACAGCATTTTATCAGACGCCCTTATCCAGAGCGACTTACAATCAGTAGTTACAGGGACAGTCCCCCTGGAGCAACTTAGGGTTAAGTGTCTTGCTCAGGGACACAATGGTACTAAGCGGGTACTAGGCTACTGTTGTATTTTTGTAAAGCCTTTTTTGTTATATTTCTCCTATTTCTCCTATAACAAATGTGGATGTGTGGTTTTTGGAGTGTGAGCCTCACCAAACACGTTAGTCTGATCACTTACCTCACCATGACAGGTGTGTGTGCACATGCATCTGCTCATATTAAGATATTTAAATAAAATATTTCCATACATGAATTCTTGGTGATTTTTTAGATGTGGAACCATATGAAAAAGGCCATAATCATGTACAATGTATATGATATATTAGATGGCATTATTGAAAATGTTTTTTAGTTTTTTTAATGTAAAATATATACATATAATGATAAATGAAAAAAAAATATCTCAATGTATAGCAGACTTTTTTTTAACATCTGTGTGTGAACAGGTAGCCATAGCAAATCTGACATTTTTGATACATCACTTATAAGACTGGTATGATGGGTGTGTTTAGTCAGCATTTTTACTCTGCCCACAACATAATTTGTAACCTCTGGTGCCTGACTGATGTTCAATACCACTCTTTAATTACAATGTTAATTATTCCGCCTGTTAAACTGACATCAGGATAAAAGAGGCCTGTCTGATCATTATCAGAGTGAATAGTCAACTTCCCCTTGATTGTCTGCACTTAAATCTGTCAAAGGCACCTCTGTGTGCAAACTTTATTAGGGAAGGTTCAATATAGTTTTCTGCATAATGCTTGCGCCGCTTATTAGTATTTTTGCAGAGCGATCTGACTTGATAAATGATCGAATGGCTCCCCTTCAGAATATGTCATGGACATGGGTTACTTAAATAATGTTTCTCGTTTTCTCACTCACTACAAAAGCTACACTAAGATGATGTAAAGATAGGAAAGTAACAAATTATTCAAGCCTATCGACTCAATCTGAGGACACAGGCACCGACAGACTTTGAGATTCCTTTATCCATTCAGTCCTTCTCATATACACATCTATGTGAGCAGGGTCTGTCAGGGTAGAAAATGGCCGCTGTTGTGAGTGAAGGAGACCTGTGGTTCCCCCTCAGCATTACTCAGTGCTGTGTATTCAGCCCTAACGCATATCTGCCCTGGGTAATTGTTGAACAAAGACCCTATTGTTGGGTGTGGGCCTTGCTGAGGAGGGGGCACCACTGACAGAGGCCTGGAAAAGGACAGAGATCCGGAGAAAGACACCACAGCCATGGGGGAACGGCATGTACCTACGGCCAGCTACTTCACTTTTCTGCATGGGTGACACTGTAGGAATCTGCTGCAAACCAAAATAATAAAGTATGTAGGACAAATACTATATTATCAAAAACAACTATTTAAATGGTCCAAACCATTCAAAAATGCAAGAATTCTTTTCTGCAAAGCAATCCATAATTCCATAATGGGTAATATATATTATTATCCGTATAATTCCTCTGCAACAAAAAAAACACATCTTAACAAAGTCATGGTAAAACCCCATTTTAAATAAACATACCTGAAAAATGTAATGACAGTGATAAAATTACTTTACTAAATAAATTAAAATACATATACTCACATGTGAAAGCATGCAGTCATTGTTTTAATGTACCAGGAAAGTTGCTTCATTATATTTGAGATTTATTTGAGATATATTTGGTTGAATAATTAGGGTCCTTACTTTTTGTGTGTGTGTGTGTGTGTGTGTGTGTTGATGCTTTGATCACTGTATATAATGTCGTCCCTAACAGAAAATAAATTGCTATCAAGAATATTTCAAACCCTCTTAGCTACCTCTGAGAAAAGACCACAGGTCATTGTTGTAAAAAAACTACAATGTGTAACAATGCACTCCACAGTTTTCATTTACAGCCTACTCCTGGGCACCACTCCCAAATTGCTCACTTTCATTACCATTTCCTCTCTGTGATTTCCAGCTAGATTTTTGTCTCTCCTTTTGAGAAGAATATCTCTACATCTCTGACGCATGCATTAATGTGATGATTGAAAAATGCCTTAAAGTCTTGTTTGCCACAGTGTGATTGAACGTGCAAGAAACCATCGATTAATGGCCCAAATTCTCTGCCACAGCATTTTTCACAAAGGAAATGTAATAGATTTGCTTACGTGCCACTACAGGTTTAAAGGAGTGTCTAATCGCTTTACATCAGACTAGACTATATTTACATTCATCCCCCATCCTCTGAAGAAGTAATGTTGATTAATATTTCTATGCTTCAGTGGAAAAAGGGTCTGTAGGACTACAAGTAATGAAACCCCCAATATCTCAGCACTGTCACTTCATTCAATAGCGTCATTCTGTTTCAAAAACAAAATAAATCAGCATACCAAGGAGTGCCAAATAATTTTCACATCAAAGCTTCCTGTGACATTGGTGATGTGATAAAAGTACCGGCTTGTGGCAAAATATTGTGGCATGAGATGAGCTAGAATGAGACGGACGATGTGGTTTAACAGGGGTTACTAAGGAGAACTTGCAGAAAACGCGGGAAGGAAGAGCGACTGAGGGAGAGGGAAGGGGTGATGCAGTAGACTGCAGTTTTGTTTTTGTCCCAGTGGGTGCTCACTGTGTCTATTGTGAGACTCGAATGTTTGTGAATGGGAGCTTCAGAGGGTTTGGCAGCAGAGCCTTGTTTACTCTGAAGTTTCTCCCTGTTTATTTGTCTGGGTCGTTCATTGTTGCTCTCACACTTGACGGCTGGTAAGTGTTTGCGTGGAACAAGGACGGCCTTTCAGTGGCCCCAGCAGGTGCAGGGTATTTTTCTGCTGCGTGTGGCTGTGAGACCTGCCTTTGGAGGTTGGGGCAATTCACTCCTGCTCCGAGACAGGGGCCAAATCATGGGAAACACACCCGCACAGCCACAGATCATGGTCATGCCATTCACAGTTAACCCCTGCATGCATGCAGAGAATGAATGGGGAAGGAAGCGCATTACGTAGAGGACAGACACTTACCAAACAAACTGGCCGTCACTAATTCAGTTGGCTAGTTTGGGTGCTTTTGTGGTTTCTTTTAAAACATGGTCAGTCAGCAGGTCAGTACATGGCCTGTATAGAATTTTTGTTTTATTAATATTTTTGGAGTATTATTGGTGTCCATTGTGTTTAAATTGCCATTTAGGGAAATATTCAACAATTGATTAATTTTATTTATTTCTTTTTTTTATACTCTGGTCAAATGGTGAGATCGATCAATTAAATCTCTGGGCATATCCTTTTTCTTTCAATTATAAGTTGGAAATGTATATTGTTTTAATTTTCAATTAATTAAATATATGTACTTAATTTAAGTAAAATGTCCTATTTATTAATAGGATAAACACATAAATGTATTATTATAGTTTAACATTCTTAGTATAGATTTATTATTACTAAGGAATTTTTCATATTCCTTTACTGGTTTTACTGGTTTAGTGCCCAGATAATATGTGAGCCCTGACATGGCACCAACTTTTCTGATTATACCGAAAGGTCATGTGTGTGTGTGTGCATTAAAAGGTCTATTATCGCTCTCTAGTGGTTGGGATGGATAATGCTATCAAAATTCCGAACGCTCCGGTATAAAACATGATAATGTTAAACTAAATGAACGTACATTTCTTAACGATGCTTAGACAAACTGCTTTAAGAATAGGCTTTGACGTTAAAAATGAGGCACCTCTTTGGGGCAAATGGGGAGGTACAAAATCTGTTTTTAGGCATATTAATATTAACCCCCCACCCAAGATAAAATATATTCTTGCTGCATCCACGTGTAAAGAAATGCGTAAGTACATATAAACAAATATCGACAAGATCGTATTTTCTTTTTGGCTTTTCCAGTATTTCCGGGCTTTTGGAGTAAAAAAATGTTTTGTTTTTTTTTATTAAACCGGAAAAGGCTTGGTTAAATTACATATGTTTTTATGTTAAATAAAAGAGGAAAATTCTGCTCGTTGCCGTGCCAGGTTTTACCTGCCGTGACCCGGATTCGAACCGGGGTTGCTGCGGCCACAACGCAGAGTACTAACCACTATACGATCACGGCGAGCTACGGAGCAGATGAGGGTTCCGGCGCAGGCGCGCGCTCTTAAAGGCGGCGCGGCGTATTAATGGGACTTCGCGGAGGTTGTCGAGAGCTTTTTCTCACGTTTCGACGGATAATTACGATGGATCGACACGATTTACAAAAATATCGTAAAAAACGTGTCTTTTACGAGACCGACGGCAGCTTGGCAGCCAATCAACGCGCACTATGTAGCACTCGCTCAGCGCAGCGTCCAAACTAGGCGGACAAATCTGCGGAAATGTGTTAGATGAGATCAGGTTTATTCAGTTTGCATCTTAACTATATTATTTTAGACTGAACCAAGATAGGAAGGTGGGAATGTGGTGAATTTGGTCCAGTTTGTATGTGGAAGTTTTTTTTTCTCGTTCTTTCTTCTTATGAACAAGTTGCCTGAAGACACTTTCTCGTCTGGCCGGGGAAAAAAGGTCTGGGGATGAGGCCTCTGTATTGCAGCAGAACATGCTGCACATGGTATTTTAGAATGGACTTGACTGTGAACCAATTTCCTCCATCCCATCCCTTTCCCTGAGGCTAGCAAAAGACAGGTGTCCAAAAGCCCCACAGATCCTCAGTCTTTCCTGGATAAACTCACTCCTTCCCCATCTTGGACTGACAAGGTTTACATTTTGACCTTGCATTAGATTTTTATATATATATATAAAAGAGGTGTAAACAACACCACTGTGCAGGAACTAGGGATTCATTTCCCATTTGTGGGTTATGGAGGTTCTGTTTCAGTCTAGGACCTGGATTTCTCAGACTGTGATGGATAGTTTGTGTTCTACAATTTAATGCTAAAACACTTCTTGAGTTGCAATAAAAACTTTACAAATTTGGAACCTTTTACATGGTATCTGTCATATTGTCAATTAATATAGTGTCCATTGAAAGGCCCAAACAAATAATAATTACAACAGCAAAAAATATGAAAAAAATATTTTTATTTAGAGAAGCAAAAACATGAACAATTTTAATTTTCTTTTTTTATTTAACGGCTGTGACAGATTCAGTGAAATAATTTTCACTAATGACCTGTACAAGTCTGGTGTGTGAAGTCATCTCAATCGAACAGATTCAGTCCAAAAAGATGCTATATATATTTTCATCAACAAAATCATATTCCATATAAAACTATATAATTAATTGCAGACTTATTTACAATATTGTTTCTCCAGGACTCAGGTCATAAATGTGCAGCATATATGATTTATTTATAACTGTATCATTAAATAGTAAAAAAAATGCACAGTAATTGTATGTCACAGTATGTCAAGTGAATTTACAAAATTCAACCTAAAAAAAGTCCACCTAAATATCACTATCAACAGCATATTATTTTAGAACATTCTATTATTCCATCTGAATTGCAATGGTAAAATGACAACCACCAAACCTTAACAGAAAAGACCATGGTTTTGCAGATATTTAGTGTTTATGAAAAAATATATTGAAAAGAATGTAGATTTTTCATGGTTTGGACAGTAAGTAAATAACATTATAACAACAATAATAAATCAAAATGGTATAGCAATTACTGTTCTCTCTTCCACAAATAAAAGTGTGTGAATCTAAGAACCTGTTCACAGACACAGACACTCATTACAGCTGTGGGTGGCACATGCCAATCCACACAACTTGAAAGCATCTTTTATCATCTTGAAAGCATCACACACACACACACACACACACACACACACACACACACACACACACACACACACACACACACACTCCAAATGCTCCAAAAGATCCAAATGGACACCAGAGGCTGCAAGTCTCTAGTAAGGGCTGTTGACTTCTCACTGGTCTGGAAAACATGCTTTAAAAATGGGTTAATGCAGACATAAAGGCCGATGTGGTGGTTTAATCTGGTTTGCAAAAAAATTTGCTAAATGTTTATGTGATGTAAAATTAGCAAACTTACGATAACCTAAAGATACATTTAAACAGCAAATTAAATGTCTTATTAAGTGCCAAATTCTTTGGTCTTTCATCAACAAAACCAGGAACAACATATTAAGAAAAATGACAATCACAAGAATTTATATCCAATTGATATTAGAATTGAAATAGCTAATTAGTTAACAATTAAAATAAAATTATATTAATTCAATTTAAGCAAAAATAAACGGATGCTTATGATATTACATTCTTCCCTGGAAATCTCACATTTCAATTTTTTTTTTTAAAGTAAGTGTCCCAATTCCTTCCAAATGATCTAATTAGCTCCCGGTAAATGTGCAGGTTCACCATTCCCGAAAAAACAGCTTGTATGGGAAGTATAGTAGGCGACTGAGCAGCTCATCTTTGCCTGTAAATAATAGTAAAGAGCAGCCGAATAAAAACGCAGTCATGTCTATGTTTCAGGATCGGAAGTGAAGAAGTGGGAGAAGAAGAAGGGATGGGTGTGCTGGGTGTGGAGAGTTCACTTTTCCTTTTTTTTTTTTACGTGTGTAGAGCCACTGACAGTCCGAAAAATGTCGCCACCCGCGACAACGTGACGATGAAACTGTCAAATGCGCGCTCACGGGGACGCCGGCCACGCGTCGCGAATTCCCACCCGTGGCAACAACTCGGCAGGCGCGAGCACGTCTCTGTAAACTTTTTTTCACCCCCAAATGGGTTTCCGTAAAGAGAAAAAGTATCACCGAGATCTTACCCGGTGTGTGCCTGCTCCGCCGCTCGGTGTTCCGCCCTTTCCGCCTCCCGGCTGCTTCACTCCGAGCGGGGAAATGTGGCTCCGTGTCCGCTCCGTGTCCGTGTCCGCTCCGTGTCCGCCCTTCTCCACCTTCCCACCTCGCCTCCTCCCTCCCTCCTTCCTTCCTTCCTTCCTTCCTTTCTTTTCTGGAGGTCCCGTCACTCCTGCCCCGTGTGAGCTTTCACCTGGTCCCGCTCGCCCCGCTGGTGCGCACGTGTGAGTGTCCACAGCTGGCGCGAACCTGCGCGCGCGCGTGGGAGCTTGCGGCGTGGATTCGGCAAGAACTTTTCTCTGGGAACTTTCGGGAAATTCCTCCATAAATGTGTATTTACTCCTGTGCGTACATGTAAGTGCCTAAATGACTGCGTTTTTCAAACCTTGCAACCCCTTGTAACGACACTGATATCTTATTTATTAAATAAACAATATTAAAATCATATTCGTGTTCTCCTTAGCATAATACACGCTTGTTTTAAACCGAAGTATAAAATGCACGTGTGCTTTTTGTTACATTCCGCCTGCTTATCTGTTTTAAAGTAAATATTCTCGCTCGGGACAATTTGACCTTCCTCCTCGGTCCGCGCGAGCCGCTCGTCTTCGGATATGCAAATGAGGCGTCCGCGGAGCGGAAGTGAGGGTCCGGGCCGCCGCCGCGTCGACCAATCAGGTGGCAGCAGCGGAGCCCGAGCGCGCAGCTCCCCCTTCGGCGGCCAGACAGAAAGTAAAGGCGCAGACCTGCCCAGTTCCAAGAACTCTGCCTCTTCTGGACCGCGTTCAACTGAGCCACCAAAAACGCATCCAAAACTCTGACTTAAAGAGGAAGGAAGATCAAATAAAAAAAAAAGAAAAAACCGAGGTGCTCGCTGACTTGATTTTGCCGCCTGTCTGCCAAGAATTCTCTTCCGGTGTTGATTTTTTTTTTAAAGCACCACATCGAGAAGGGAAAAGAAAAAGAAAAACTGAAAAAAAGCACAACATTGAAGCTGAGAAATGTGAAGGTACCGGCTTCTCCCTCACCAGCCGCCAGGATCCCCGTTTATATCCATGCAGTACAGTGCAATGGTACGTGGACGTTTCACGTCATTTACTGTGTTGGTGTGACTGTCGTGTTTGCGCCGCGATCCCGCGTGTCGGGAGTAGCTGGCGGAGTTCGGGAGCAGAGAGGGCTGCGCTTGGCAGACGTCCTGACTCCCCGACTCCCCCTCGCCGCGAGTCGTGGAGGTGGGGGGGGGGGCATCGCGACGCCGGCCGGGTCAGCGCGATGTCCTTCACGACGACGATGATGATGATGATGATGATGATGATGATGGGGCGCGGGAGGGGGAAAAGTCAGCACCGGTGTGACGCGACGCGACTCCCGCCCCGGTCCCGTGCGAGACTTCGACGGCGCCAAAGTTGAAGCGCTGCCGCTGCTCTGTAGTGAAACCACAGTAAAGGAAGCACGTCCACGGTGTAAAGTGTGTCCTGCGTGTTCTGTCTTTTATTCGAGTTGTGTAGGTTGTTTCAGGGCAGATGGACCAGGTATTCACAAGTTGCCGGATTCACTTCTCGCACGTCCGACAACTTAAGCGAGTTGAAAGTGATCGATATCATTTTTTTTATGAACAACAACAATTAAAAATCGTGTCCTCGCGTTTTATTGTTTTAGTTGAGACGCGGCCGATCGCGCGCCGGCTGCGTGGCTGCGTGGAGCGGACGGCCGCCGCGGGCTCGTGTCATGCGGGGAAATTTCCACGACAGGAGCGGGGTGGAATAGAGGAGAGGAGAAGGTGGGCTCGCGAGATGCTGCTGCTGCTGCTGGTGGAGGAGGAGGAGGAGGAGGAGGAGGAGTGTGAGGGTGGAATTAAAGAGAGGAGAGCTTGTTCCCGCGCCGTTTTATACCCACGCTGAACCGCCTTCCGCGTACTCCGGGACGATCTTTCTTTCTCATTTAGCGTTTTGAAAGTTTTTTTTTTGGGTGGATGGTTCACGCTGTCTGAAGTTCGCCTCCCTTCCTCATTTCTGAAGGGGACTTCGGACTTTTTTTTTTGGATGAGCCCTTCATTTTCCCCCCAAATGAGGATAACGGTGTAGCGCGTGGACAGAGAGGGATGAGCAGATAGGAGCAGTCAGCCTGAGCCGAGCACTCCTCACACCGCCAGGTCATGATGTATTCTCCCATCTGCCTGACGCAGGTACCCGCACCGCGCCGCTTCCACGCCGCTTCCACGCAGATCGCGGGCTCGACTCGGGGAAGGGACGTGTATGTTGGAATGTCACGTCTCCAACACGCACGCACGCACGCACGCACGCACGCTGGTTTGGCCGGTATTATAAAACGAGCCTCCGTGCGACGGCGAGTAAAAAAGGCGCTAAAAGTTTTTTTCCTGCCCGGTCAGAGGCGACTGGCAGCCAGTGGCGGGCGTGGAGTGGAGATGAAAGGCGCGATAAAGGCTGATTCGGTGGCTGGACACAGTTCTTTCTTTTTCTTTTTTTTTTCTTTTTTTTGGCTGACACAGTTCCACTGTTTATATTTTACTTGGCATCAGAAAGTGATTGAGGGAGATCGGCTTTGTGCTGCGCGAGGGGGCCGAGCTTGGAAACGCTGCAGAAAAGGCGTCAGAATAAAAATCTGCCAAGAGACGGACTTTTCATACAAGTTTAGATAAAAAAATACACTGACCGTAAGTTACAGTAGTTTTTAAGTGGCAGCATATGAATGACTTAATTCTGTAGATGAAGTCAAATAAATAAATTCTATGTTTGGGCTGGAATCACCCAAAGAAAAACAAGTGTCTAAACGGACAATATATACTCAATAATATACTCAATTATATGTACATTTAGATGTGGAGTTTATATTTGCGTGTTTTAATGAATTTTATTTTAAAAATCAAATTGGAGCAACTTTGAGTGTAAATGTTTGTAAATATGCAAATCTTTTTTTATTGCTCTGAATGATCACAGTAGGTGCTGTAAGTAAAAAAGCAATCGGTTAGTTTGAGTAGTTTTGCCATCTTTTTTTTTTTTTTCTGTCTTTATCAGTGAGCGTCTGAGGAGAGCGGCTGTTGAAGCGGTGTGACGCTGCTGTAATGTGGCCTGCGTGGTGTGTGGCTTCTCCGCTCTGCACACGAGGCTATCGCGGAAGGGCAGAGATATGAAGTGGTTTGCCGGTTGTGGTTTCCCCAAGCGCAGCCGCCTGCCTACACAAAGAACAATATGTGGTTTAACTCTTGCCTGGCTCTCTGAACCCGCTTTCGGCCACGGCAAAATAAGCGCGGGTCCCCTTCTTCAGCTCTACCCTGCGGTCGGCCTTTTCACTTTTTAGCTGCTATTGCACAAGTTTATTGAACAAACATTTTCCTAATATTGTCTGTATTGCACCCAAGCTTTAATATTAGGAAAGTCCTACGATGCACGTTGGGCGTCACTGAAAGCATTTAGGGAATAAATACAAAGAATGCTTATCGTTCACATGCATTTTCACCAGAATAGTTTGTACCAGAATAATTTTCATTGGCAATTTTCCTATTGACAATTTTACAAGCATGAGAGAACCCCAGAATTTTGACTTTGTTTTCCCTTTTTGAAGGATTCAATAGAACAAACTGGGGCATATG
This sequence comes from Denticeps clupeoides, assembly GCF_900700375.1. Classification (NCBI taxonomy): domain Eukaryota; kingdom Metazoa; phylum Chordata; class Actinopteri; order Clupeiformes; family Denticipitidae; genus Denticeps; species Denticeps clupeoides. The sequence continues at coordinate 24,906,850 of NC_041707.1, forward strand.
GGCATGCACACAATACGTATGAGTACGACAAATATGAATTAACCCTCGCAAGCTTGAGGGGGTACAAGAATTTCGCAAGTGCTGCTTTGGCATGGGATATTTTATTGCCACCCTTACAGAACAGCTCAGGGGCACAAAGAATGCAGAGTTTGTGCCAAGAGGCTGTTTTCATTGTCCAGCTTGGTTTGATTTCGACCTGGAATAAATTGCGTTGCGTTTGCCGCACCTCTGAGACAGGGAAGCGGTGCGTAAAAGAGTTTCTCCCCGGAGAGGCCCAGGTGTCCCTGTTTAAAGACTCTTCCTTATGCACCGGCGTGTGCGCGCGTGCATGTGTGTGTACAGGACAGGGGTAACAAACGGGGAGAGGGAGAGACTTCTTTTCTTTTGTCTGCCTCTAGGCTGTTTGACTGCGCTCCCTTTCCCCCCCCCCCAAAAAAAAGCCCTGCGAACCTCCTATACCGTGAAGCTGCACTGGAATGCTGGAACGGCTCAGTAAGAGAAATGGAAGTGTGAGGGGCGCATGCTCCCCCCCCACCCCCCCACCCCGTGAGCGCTCGCTCCCCAGCTCAGAGCATGCGAGGAGTGTGCGCGAGCGCGGCGCGATTACTTTATATGTGCGCTTTGTGCTGCCGCTGCGTTGCCAGTGGAAAAATAAAGCGGCGGCGTCCTCTTTGCTGTGGCTGTTCCAGCACCTGTGTGAGAAATTGTAGGCAGGGCGCCTCGGTTTTGAGATGGTGGACGGAACCGTTATCCCTGCGGGCTGGCCGCTGCCGCTGAGAATGGTCGTGAATTGCCTTTATTTTATAGGGAAATTGACTAGGAGGACAAGGGTCACAGCCTTGTGCCGTTTTTTTTTTTTTTTTTTTACGGTTTTGTATCTCAAAATAATTTTGGGCACGACATAAATTGTCTGCCTTTTTTTTTCTCCAGCAATTTCTGAGCTGGATTTTAAATGGTCTGTTTCGTTTTGGCTGGGATAACTTTTGGCTAATTGAGTGAGAGCCTTTGCCAAAAAGGTCACTTCTGTTATGAGACTGTTCCTGTTAACTTCCTCTTTTTTTGCTGTTTTCTTCTCTCTCCCTCTCTCTCCCATCTCTTTTCCTCTCTTGGTTTGGCAGGATGAGTTTCATCCCTTCATCGAGGCACTTCTACCGCACGTCCGAGCAATCGCCTACACGTGGTTCAACCTGCAGGCTCGGAAACGCAAGTACTTCAAGAAGCACGAGAAGCGGATGTCCAAGGATGAGGAACGAGCGGTCAAGGACGAGCTCCTGAGCGAGAAGCCTGAGATCAAGCAGAAGTGGGCGTCCAGGCTGCTGGCCAAGCTCCGCAAGGACATTCGGCAGGAGTACCGCGAGGACTTTGTGCTGAGTGTTACCGGGAAGAAGCACCCGTGCTGCGTGCTCTCCAACCCCGACCAGAAGGGGAAGATCCGGCGCATCGACTGCCTGCGGCAGGCCGACAAGGTCTGGCGCCTGGACCTGGTGATGGTCATCCTCTTCAAGGGCATCCCTTTGGAAAGTACAGACGGCGAGCGGCTCGTCAAGTCCCCCCACTGCACCAACCCAGCACTTTGTGTCCAGCCGCATCACATAACCGTGTCGGTCAAGGAGCTGGACTTGTTTCTAGCGTACTATGTCCAAGACCAAGGTAAGCAGCCTGGCGGCATGAGTTTGTGGATGGACGGATGGGCGTGTGAGTGATATGAGTGGGAGTCGGCGGTGGGCTGGGCACGATTGTTCACTGTGAGGAACACATTGCCCTCTTGGCAAAGATGGCAAGTCAGCATGGCCACGGAAGCAGTCACACGTCAAAAAAAGTCACAGTTCACCAAACCAAACCAAACCAAACCAAACCAAACCAAACCAAACCACAGAGTCCTCATCCGTGTTTTAGGCCGTCTAATAATTGTTTAATAAATCAATAAAGGCGTAAAACACTGGACTGAGATCTACAGACACACGTTTAGTTTCAGACATTTTATCAAAATTACAGTAGAATTTTTTAAAGGCAACATGTAATAATAACTTTATTTTAAAAAGCAAAATATTAAATTAATATTATATCATTTTTTTTATGACTGGCTAATTTCAAGCTGTGATTTTTTTCAGCTGTGAATCAAATTTTTTTTGAATAAAACTGATTAGAGAAAATGTAAAAATAAATGTATTACTAAAATATGCTATTTAATATGCTATTTGTTAATTACACATTTCAGTAAATATTTTTACAAATTAGTGGGATTTTTCAAGCCTGTAATACAAAATATTTTACAATTAAATTCATCGGTTTCACTTGGTTTTGTTTCAGAGTTGCACAGCAATGAGAAAAGTTAAGCAATCGTTTTCTCACAGCAAGGAGGGAAAAAAAGACACACAAACGCGCCGCGAGTTGCAGAAAATATTTTTGTAAGGCACCGATACTTTTCTCTCTGCCGTATGAACTGCCAAGCCCTGGCTCGGTACCTGCCTTGCAAAAAAGCCTTCTGGAACAATTTCATCACCCCCCAGACTGGGGACACTGAAACCATTTGTGAAAAAGAAACCCATTTTTTTTTTAACACTACTCGTCAGCATTGCCATCCCAGTACATCCACATTCGCACGGCATGGACAATGTAATAAATGCCTCTACATGCAAGAACTCCCTGCATGTTTCAGCGGCAGTGAGCGAGAGCGAGCCGCCCAGCTAGCCCATTAACGGAGTTCTGCGCCTCCATTTTGTGATCCGAGCGGTGCCAGGCAAAGCAGAAGGCATAGCCGAGTGACAATAATGGTTGCCACTGGCACCACGGTTGGCATCAGACCCTCTTTTGTGTCTTTGTAGGACGGCCCTGATTTTCCCCGGGTTGGCACAAATAGAGCCGCCTTAATCTGTTCGATATCAGCCCATGCAAGATAGCACAAAAGTAGCTTTTATACAGCTTGCAAACAATTAATGAAACACTATCCAGGTTTTTGAATGGACAAGTTTTTTTTCTTTTATTTGATACCATTATATTTTTAGTATTATTATTACAATTATTGTTATAATTATTTTGTACTCCCATACAATTCCTTAGCAAGAAAATTTAGGGAACAGCAGAAAATATTTAAGAATTCCTTAAAATTGAAGGAATAAGTGTATGTGTTCTAAGTTTGTGTGCCAAGTTCATGAATTCTTTCTGTAATAAGCCGTCAGTGACACGTAGCATTTTTTAAAAAAAAGAAATAGGCCTTGTGTTCCGGCTTTTAGATTTCAGCTTGATAGCAAATAGCGGTTTGCTTGAATTTCGTGCTGTGGGGCATTAAAAGAGGTAAACCTACCCTAACAGAGGGAAAGAAACAGTGTGCTGTGAGGGTAAAGGTTGGGTGTAACGTGATTGGCACCCAGTAAGCCGTGCCCGGACAATGCAGCCACATTGTGCTAGCCTGCGGTGAGGCCACCATTTTGTTTCGCGCCGTGCCAGGGGAGAGGCAGGGAAATTGCCAGTAATGGTTGTTAGAGGTATGGAGGTTGGCATCGAACCCTCTTTGTCTGCTTGCAGCATGCCTTTGATTCGTTGGTTGGCATCCGCAATGCAGTGGGCATGTTGGAAAGTTTTTTCGGCAGTGGCAGAATGGGAGCCGCCATGCTTTGTTCTCCGGCAATCGTACAAAGAATACATAAAGCGCATACAAATCTTAGTGTGCAACTGTTTTAATTGTTTTGAACAATTTCTAATCAAAATTCTTCACACTGAAAATAGTTTATTTCTTTTTGTTACTCCGCCTCATTCCCTTTTGTAGCTCAGCCTCATTGATATAAACAAAAAAAAATGGTCTCATCCGGAAACAACCAAAAAAGGTTGGTTCCGGATAAATAATGTTGGGTATTGGAGCATCTGCCGTGGTAGAATGGAGGGCACTTACCCCCTTTTTTGTTTAGACAGGGTTGCGCTAAGCTGGGCAGACTCTGCCATGGCACCCCCAGAGCATGGCCAAATGAATGCCCGTCGGGGTGGGGGGATGGGAACGGTGCTCTGTGCTGGTGGGCAGTGTGCCATGCCCTGCCTCCTGCACTTGTGGCAGCCATTGTGGCAGACTTGGCTTGGTGGTCTTGGAGTGAGCTGTTTCTGTCCCCCTCCTCACCATTTACCCTGGCATTCATCGGATGTATTTATCTTCTTTTTTTTTTCCAATAAAAATGAAATAAAATCTAAGCCACATGCTTTCATCCTGGACAACTTGTGCCAATGCAGAGTGGAGAAACTCTGACCTTAAGACGAGTGCACCAAGAGACAAATGCTTTGTGTCTTGTGCAGTTGGCCGAGGTCCACGTTCTTAGGCAGCGCAGTAGTCTGATGGGCTCACAGATGATTAGTTCTGATTAAAAATGTCACTGCATCATTTAATTAAAAAGAATTATTTTTACTAAAAACTTCAATGATAGGTCTCTGTTTTCCCACAGAATTCCACAGTATTAATGTTATTATTAAAATCTGCTTATCTTTTCCAAATTCCAAGTTGTTCAGTTTCATAATGCAAGCCAGAACACGTTTCTCTGTCAACCATGCTTTTATTTCATAACTTGGCTATTTCATGAGCCTGGAACTTGTTGGCTGCAAGGGAAGAGCTGTGAATTCTCACTGCTGTGTATGTGTGGGTTTTTTTTTTTTTCATCTAGTATTGCGAAACAATATGAGACTTTTTGTGTCCTGTATTTGCAATCAGCAAAGCTCTTGTGTTTTAGAAAATTCGTACATTTTATCTCAGTTTTCTTCATCACCACGCTTCTCCCTTTATCCTTTTCTCCTCACAATCTGGAATACATTTGTTCACAACCCTGAAGGCTGTGTTTGGGTTTTTGTTCAAGGCGTGCAACTCTCAAATAAAAATGAAAACCCAAAATGCCAGTAATTCAGTATCAATTAAGTGACTGTTTATGCCTTTCAGAAATATTTAGAAATGTCTGGCTTAGCGTCTGTTTCAAATTTCTAGACAGCTTTTACTCCTTCAGTCAGTGTAAAGTGTAGCAACGCAGTTAAAAAAAAAAGTTCCACTGACTTTCATTCATGTTTTATTTTTTAATCATTTGTAATGTGCAAAAAATATATTTGGTTTATCTCAGGAGTCCTGCTCATCTCATTATTATTCATGTAATTTATTTTCATTATTTATATAGAAAGGCTGGATCACTTGGGGCCGGCATTAATTTCCAGGAATTATGGCACATTTTCAAAAAAGTAAAACATTTTGATTTATCTTTCTTTTGACCCACTTGGCTTTGATTCTGAGTAAAGCTGGATCGTGACACGATCTTGACAGTTGTTGAAAGGGGTCCTGTTTAACGAGGGCGGGTCCCAGCTTCTGGCCTTGCAGTCAGGACCTCAGGAGAAAAAAGGGGGATGCGGCGGGTGTCCTGTGAAGTTTAATTGAGCAAGGCAGCTCTGTGAAAACACTGTGGTGGCCAGAGGCACGTGGGTGGAGGCTGTGGGTTGAGTGGGAGGGTGGGTGTGTGTGTGGTTAGGGGTGGCTGAAAGGGGATGCTTTTCGTTGTGATGCCGTAGGGTCAGGACCTTATGGGCCGGGTACCTGCCGCAGCCCTTCTGCCCTCCTCTGACCCCTGATTGTCTGGCTCAGAGGATCACCAGACCCTTCACCCACATTGGCCATTCATCTTCTGTCTCCCCCGCAATGTGTGTCAGTGTGGTGGGTGGAGAACCTTGAGGAGGAGGAGGAGGAGGAGATGGGCTCAGTCCAGCACACTTGCTCCCCCTCTCGAGTGTCCTCTCCTGGGCTGGCGTTCGTCTGTGCTTCCCCCCCCCCCCCCCCCCCCCCAATGAGCTCCGTCTGCTCCAGTTCTCCGGCTGTCCTGCCTCCTGCCTGTGCCCCCGAGCAGGCCACGGCATGGGGTGGCTGTTTGCACCTAGTTTTCCAGGTGGCTGCATGTAAGGCACGAGGAGGACCTGCCGGCCTGACCCTGGGGTCAGTGGCGACACCAGTGACTAAGCAGAGCGACCTCTGTGCCTCATTTCAGCAGTGCTGCCCGGTGCTGTGCCCCTTCTGTGCCAACTCCCTGCTTTGCCCTCCTCTCCTATGGCCTGAACACTGATGCCAGCTGCTCACCAGCCCAGACCTGCCCATGGACAAAGAAAAAGAGAGCGAGCGAGAATGGACTGACAGCAGTGCAGGCGGAACCGTTACGGAAGCACAAGTGCATTGTGGTGGTTGGCGGCGAGGGATGCTGCCACGCCATTTGTTTTTGTTTAGCCGTTTATTTATTTGTTTCCTGATTGTTTCCAGCATGCTCTCGTGTCTGTTGCCCACCCCTGGCCACAGTTTTGGCCGTTGGAGGCCGAGAGCGTGCAGTAAAGCAAACCGTGGGTGAGCCTCGCTACTGGCCTGCTCCCCAAGCCGTTACAGATGTTGCTGTATATAGAAAAAGGGATAACTGTCCGTACTTTACACCTTTTTACATCTTTTATTGCTTTTCTTTCAAAGTCATCAACAAGTGATATCTGCACGCTTCCTGCATTCAGTTATTGAAATGAAATTGCTTGTATTTGATGTGCTGGTAAATTAAATGTGAAGTGGGTGGAAAGAGGCAGGTGGAGAAACAGGGTCCTCTGTCATCATCAGCTCAAATGATGTCCTCCATGCTGTTGGGTCACTGTGGGTATATTTGTACTCTGATAAGCCCACCCTTCCCAAGTAGAACACACACAGTGTCACTAGGGCTGGACGATATATATTGAAATCAAACCGATTTGAATAAACACGATAAAAAAAAAAAGGTAACAAAATTGCAAAATCCGCTCTTTCTATTTCAACTTTGATCATGGTGCGCACGCAAGGCCAGCGAGAGAACCCTAACCATTGTACATACGCTAAAAATGGCTGTAGCTCGTCGGTCACGAGGGCACACGTGCCACCCTCCCGTGTCCAATCATGTCCCTGTATGATAGACAGTCATGCTCACCAATCAGATGTGTCCCATGTTAAAGCCACGCCCACTCACGCTTGCTCTCAACTCGTGGTATGATACATCGCAGTTCATATTTCAATGTACAGTTATACAACAGTTTTTAATGCACATAATATAGTGAATAATCGTAAATTAAATAGCAATCGTGATTTTTGTCAAATAAATTACAATTTGATGTTTTCTCAAAACCGTTCAGTGTCTCTGACTTTGGATGTGATTGCTCAAATATTCCTAATGCCTGTTTACTGTGGAATTCAGCCCAGGGGACTGAGACACCTCTCTTGTTTTCTCTTGGTTTCTTTTGGTTTCTTCTCTCTCTCACTCTGTCTCTGTCTCTCTCACCCTCTGTTCTTAAAATGTTTTATTTGCTCTGATGTCATTTTCAAGCAGCACCCCAGAGGTGTGAGTCCTACCTCACTTGCCCCTTTTCACTACTCTTAGACTGTGTAAAACCTGCCATTCTACACCTTTAAAAATCACCAAACAACTAGAGATCAGAATTCACAGTAGACGTTAATGCTCTCATTAGATTTATAATGTTGGGTGGAGTGGAATGTTTCAAGAGGGGCTAACCAAGTCATGAGACCTGTGACTTTAGGCATAGTAAACACTGTTGGTACAGCTGCCCCTGAAGAACTAGCTAAATAAATTAAACATTGAAACATCCTAAATTACTATTCAGTGCAGTTTTATAATTTAATATCTGCATGCATGGGGTGTTTGTGGTATATAATGTATTGTATTATTTCTGTACCTACATGCTGTAGGACTGGATGTAACTTGCGGACGTCGGTGTACTGTAGAAGCAGATGAGTATGAACTCATGGCTCATTAGTATTCCAAAAGGCCTGCGGTGACTACCTCATGCAAAGCCATAACCTATCGAACACATTCCCCAGATTAATCCATTTAGACACCCCTCCCCGCATGCATTCTCTGGCCCACTTTATTGATTTACCCTTCTCTGTAACCCTCCTTCCCTTTCTATACTCTGTTGTTGGTTAAATTCAGCAGTGCTACTTCATTAAACAATGCTTAATAAGACCCTTTTTCCTTCAACTTCTCTTTTTATTTTTCTCATTTCTCACTTGTCTATCGCCATTATTTTCTTTCCCCCCTTTTGCCCTTTCCCTTGCTTTATCTCGCCAGCTAAAGTAACACAGGCGATGGTTTCGCAACAGCTTTCACTGCTGAGTTTGACCTGCATGTCATTAACAGAGGGTTTTTGCACAAGCAAATACCTCCAGGCTTAAGCAGACTGTGTAACCTCCCCAGCCCTCTTCTCTACCTCTGTGCACTGTGTACATACGTCTCCATGGAAACAGGCATCTCAACACAGAGCAGAGGCCGTACAACTATGTGGGTGCCTTTTTTCTGGTTTCCTTGTTTTGTTGGGAAGAAAATCCACACCAGAATGTTACATTAGAAGGAGCTAAAAATATTGGCTTTTATGGGTGATTATTCTGAAACTGGGAATGCTGGCATAGAATTAAACTTGCCTTTACTTCAGCTCTCAAAGTTCTTGGTCAACTGTATCATGAAATCTGCTGGAGGTTATGTCTTGTGAAAAACCAGAATACACTGTCCTCCAGGGACCATTTTTGACAAGAGGAACAGCTTTCCTCTCCTCTCCCACGCACTTCCCAAATGAAGATAAACGGAACTCTCCTCCTGCCCCCCCACCACCTCACTGTACCTCACTGTATGGGGCATCTGGGTCTCCGCCTACTCTGACTAGACGCCCCGCCGCAACAACCTCCCCTCTCCTCAATCAAGCTCTTCATGGCTGACACGGCCCCTTATCACACAGCTGTGTTCATGGAGTGTAGCCAAAGAGTGCGGAGACTGGGTAGTGGTCCTCAGGCCTGGGATGTCGCGCCAACTGGGCATCCTTCATCACTGGATGGGGGCACAAGATTTGCTGCCAAGCAAAGGGGTGGGGAAAGTCATAGACAATTGGTGATGTTGCCAGGGAGACAGTGACTTCTTCACGCCCTCCCCCCGGCGGGACCTCTTTTCAGAGTGGGACGCGACAGTTCACTGGGCCAGAGTGATGGCCGTCTCCTCTTTTGTCTGGCCTGGTACAGTACCCCCCGCCTTTGTAACGGATTGGCTTGAGTTAACAGGGTGGAAAAAGAAAGGCTGCCTTGACTGTTAACCCACACTGGGTTTGGAACCAGGGCGAACAGATGCCCCACGCAATGCGGAACCGCCCTCCTACGGAATGCTGTAAAAGAGAGAGCGTGGGGAAAGCTGGGGGTGGTGACAGGCTGAAAGCACAGTGGCAGATTGGACTCATCGCTGGCCCTTTTGTGTTGTCAGGAGCCCAGTCTGTACTCCTGTCTGGGCCCACACCCATCTTCTCAATTTCTCGGTCTAAAAGCTGCATGTCTGAGAACGACACTGTAGCTAACCTTCATTTCATGCTGCAAAATAAAGGTGACGTTGAGAGGGAACCAAGTCTCGTTGAGTAAAAAGGGTGTGTCAAGCCACTAATCAATATCAGACATGCAGCTAATATAGATCCCTTCCCACATTTAATTTCAGGTGGAAGGTAAGGTAATAGAACATTTTGAGAAAATGGAGCCTGGAGACCACACTGTTATTTATGTTATCTGATCTCACTGTATTGATCATTCTGCAGGTTGCAGAGAGGTCAGGATGTTGCATGGATCAGACAGGATCATGCTATCTGGACCCCGTAAAGGCATTAGGAAGCCAATCCAGTTAACAGAAATTTTGATTTTTAAGATGTTACAAAAGTTTGGTATTGGAGTTGATTCACCTCCCATATACAGTACAGGCCAAAAGTTTGGACACACCTTCTAATTCAATGTGTTTTCTTTATTTTCATGACCATTTACTTTGGTAGATTCTCACTGAAGGCATCAAAACTATGAATGAACACATGTGGAGTTATGTACTTAACAAAAAGAGACCTGGTATCCACAGTCACCAGACCTGAACCCAATCGAGATGGTTTGGGGTGAGCTGGACTGCAGAGTGAAGGCAAAGGGGCCAACAAGTCCTAAACACCCCTGGGAACTCCTTCAAGACTGTTGGAAAACCATTTCAGCTGACAACCTCTTGAATGCCAAGAGTGTGTAGAGCAGTAATCAGATCAAAGGGTGGCTATTTTGAAGAAACTAGAATATACAACATGTTTTCAGTTATTTCACCTTTATTTTGTTAAGTACATAACTCCACGTGTGTTCACTCATAGTTTTGAGGCCTTCAGTGAGAATCTACCAATGTAAATAGTCACGTAAATAAAGAAAACACATTGAAAGAGAAGGTGTGTCCAAACTTTTGGCCTGTAATGTAGTGCAACAACTCCAATACCAAACCTTTGTAATCAACAAATATCATGCCTTGTCATGCCTTGTCATGATTGAAAGTGCAACCTTCTTCCACACTATGCACACAAAAATTATTGGTCAATGAGAATTTGAGGTTAGGTGACAATCTGAGTCAGGTGAAATTTTTGCAAAGGCTTAAGAGAGACTTGGGGACTTAGTTTGCCCTGTCAGGTGTGAGGCGGGAAGAAAGTCCCTGCTCCCATAAGAGGTCTAGCAGAGGTCTTTTAAACGTTTTTCCTTTCTAGTCACTCTATCTCTGAGTTTGTAAAGAAAGTAAGAAACTTTGCATTCCTGTTGAAGAGGAACGCACAAATACTGCTGAGTTAGCTGAACCTATTTTGATTACTCCAGCAACATTAAGATGAGTTCTATGGCCAGACATAGATAAGGGTAATCAATTTGGACAGACTGCTGGTCTTCCCATAGCCAGAACTCATGTGAGGGATGACAAAAGAACTCCAGGAAAACCTGCACGGTAATGTTCTCATGGAGACTATGGAGGCCTCTGCATTTTAGTCAGATGGGGGTGATTAAAGGCACCACCCTGGTTACAGGGTTGCTAATGAAACAAGGGCTTTTATGGCTGCGTATGGGCTTCGTTATGACCAGTTATGCTGAAAGGATATACGTGTTGGCTCTGGATAACTTGAATTCTTCACAAATTGGCTTGACTTTATACTTGGTATGGTTATTTGATCGCTTTTTTTCCCACTACAGAGCACACACACATGCACACACACAAATAAGCTGCCCATAGTATATAGTATAGCAAAAAGTTTACCCTGAGAGTCCTGTATAGCCTTCATAACTGTTGTCATAACCATGTGTCACAGGGAGAAGTGTTTTAAGTACAAAGGTTAATGTTTGGGTGCTGGTTTACTTTTTTGAGTTTGTAATGAGGGTTGTTACATGTGTTCCAGTGGTAAACCCGCAATTACGTCTGCATTTTCTCAAAATGATCTCTTAACTGAATGGCACAATTAAGTTTCTTTGGCACAGTTTATTTTCAGATCTGTTTGCATTGCAAAGTCGTGCAAACATGCCAGCCGACTTGTGTGGCAAGTGTAGCTTCTTCGCTTTCTTCCTTTGTCATCATAAAATACTTACCTGTTCATTGTTGTCATTATAATTTAGCATTTCAAATTCTATTTTTCAGTTGGATGAATGGAAATTGTGTGGTAGGGACGTGGTAGTTTCCCTGTATTTTAGGTTGAAAGTTTATGCTGAAAGAAAAGACCTCAGGAAGAGGATGCTTTGTGGCTGAAGCGCCTTTTCTTTCTGACAACTGGGTTGGAAAAACGGCGGGCAGGGACAGCCACATGATTGCTGCTCTCCAAAGTTCCCATGGTTTACCCTCCTCTGGGCAACACTCCACCAGCAGGCCACTTTCTTTCTCAAGCCCCATTCATTCTCTCAGCTGCCCACTCACCGACCTACACAAGCCTAACAAGTCTGCATTAGAGACAATTAGGTATGTGGTTTGTGTTGATTTATTAACTCAGCTGATACTTAATGGCAAATGAGGCAAGAAGAACTGAGGTTCTATGTTCTAAGTCCAGTCTATGGCAACTTACACAGTATGTGTGGAAGCCAACCCGCTTAACAGCTCTGGTCTTTATCGGACATTTCTTGGATAAAGAGGAATAGAGGAAAGTTCACAATTTTCCTTCTATTGAGACACCAAATTTCAGACACCATTTGCCCGGTTCAGCCATAGTGTTTTTTTTTTCTAAATGCATGAAATTACCTCAACAGTTGCCACTTGTAAATATGTAGTTTGTAGGAGCGAAAGGATGGAAAAAAAAGCATAAGTGATATAGAAAGCAAGTTGGGTTGGGCTTTTGGTTTTTTCATTCATTCCTCCTGCAGATAGCAGGGAAGCCATTCTTCCAGATTGGGATCAGACCCCTTGGACAGAAAAGTGAAGGCGATTAGCTTTTATCCTTCTGGAGTACTGGCATACATTAATGCACTTAGCTGTAATTGAGGGCGATGTTGGCCTGAGAACGCTGACGCAGGTGGCCTAAGTTTAGGTCAGAGTGGCCTTATCAGACATCAGACCACTATGCAGGAATTCTTTATTAATTAGTGACTAAAGCTAGGGTCTGTGAGGCTATGCTGTTATCCTGGAGGATTGTAAGCCCATTGGCAAAGGGATACTGTAGTCCAAATTTTTAGATAAGACTATTTGAGGACAGTGAATTGCGTTGAATTGGCTATAATAACCCTTACTAAATTAAGACATACTGGGCTACTAATGCACAGCATTCTAAAGGCTTTTTCTGTTCTTATGGGTAAATCTCAGGGGTGGTATACTGGTAGTGGAACACTGGTCTGAGGAAAAGATACGTTCTAGCTAAAATTGGTTGAAGTGCCTCATGGGGAGATGGAATATAGACTTGACTTTGTCCCACTAGGCAGGTGGACATGTGAAAAAACAGACAACATGGAGAGAGTGAGGGAGAGTTTTGGGGAGAAAGTCCATTGACCCTCGGGGGAAAAGGCGCTCTGATGAATCAGCACTCTGTTTTGAAATATCTTCACCCACTAGTGTAGACATCCCCCCCACTCCCACAAATGTGAAACTATTAGGCATCGACGGAGGGTGTTATTTTCTTCTTCGTCTTCCTTGTGCACTTCTGGCTGAAGCCAGGGTTGCCATATGTATCTTGTTAAGGGCAGTTATGACAAATGGCAGCAGCTGTACAAACTAATCTCTGTAGCTTTCACACATGGTGCCCAATTAACAATGGGCCACTGTCGGGCCTTAATCCACGCCCTAGCTGCGCACTTCTCCTCCGGGCCACGCCAGAGGAGCCTTCTGAGGCCCTGCAGCAGGGTGTGTGCATTTATCTGCCTACAAATGATTAACCAGCAATATGAGCCTAAAGTACCTCTTCTAGTTTTATTAAATGTATTTTTGGTTACTTTAGAAAAAGATACAACACACACATATACTTATTTATGAAAAAAGAAAAAAAGAATATGCATAAACAATGGTTACAATACCAACGAGACCCTTTTAACACACTTCTCTAATATTTTGACAGATGTAGTGGTCATAGTCCCATAGACACGAGGCATGTTTCATGCATGCAGCTGCAGAAGACATAGGAGTACGTGCCGTGAGCCCAGTAGCAGCGGGAAATGGCCTGTCAGGGGGGCACATTCCCAACTGGTCTCTAATGACAAACTGCTCACTGCAGTGGTCACTGACAGCTGGACAGATTGGCAGTGAATGTCCCCTGCCTGTCTGCTTTTAGGGGAATTGGATCACCTCGAAAATCTTACCCTTTCAGCACAGCCAGGTTTTTTTTCTATTGTTTAACTGGCTGTCCTGCTCATCCATCTTTAGTCTTAGTTGGGATGATAGACCCTCCTCAGGATGTCTGTTGCTTAGAACTCTTTCTTTGTTTTAATTAATAGCTGTGCCAGATATATGGCTCTTATGTATCTATAAATAATCCAAATGACCCATGAAAAAATGGAATTCACGCTCTGGCAAGGTCTCAGTGGAGATATAGTCACATCCTCTATGAGTCCCAGAGACAGTGTTCCTTGCTGAAGTGAAAATTAAATAAAAATGTCTCTGAAGTATTTGCCAGAATTGGGTCTGGAGAGTGCCAGGTTCTGTGAATGGGAAAACTACTGAATGAGAAAAGGAAGGAAAAAAAATCTAAAACTGTGTCCAAGAATAATTAGGTCTAGCCCTTTTAGAACTGGCGTTGTGACCATAGCCAAGATTACAAGCAGAGAGGGATGAGGGAGAGAGTGTTCTCAGCCCGGGTGTGGAGACCAAACGATAACCGACAAGAACGAATCAACCACAGCCACCCACCGCTCAGACACTCTTGCTCTCGGCTGTCTCTGAAAGTTTTTGATATTATCTGTCCTCTGTGCCTGGCTTTTTCCAATCTTACCTTCAGGCCTGAATACTGCCTTGGATTTAACAATTAAATCATGACTTTTACATTCATGAATAGACTAGGGAGACTGTATACTGTGAATCGGAGAACACTGGCCTTTTCCTTTACCTCTTTTCACCCACAGAAAATACCGGTCTGGGAGGCAGCCTCCTCTGCGCTGACGTGGGTTTTTATTTTAGTGGTGCAGTGTGATTTATATGTGTTAGGATTTATATGAGGCAAGGGAGGAGCCAGAGGGTGCAGCTGGTCTAAAACTCACCACCCTAAAACCCTGCTTCTGAACGCAACACACACAGACTCTGTCTTATGTCACTCTGAGTGCCCAAGGCTGCAGCAACACACACACACACACACTCTTATAACAGCCATAGTTACAGAGAAACATGGTCATTAAATGTGCTGCATGATCCAGCACCACAGCCTTGTGGTTTGGCGATGATGGCAGGTTTCCTGGTCCCGAAACATGGTGACATGGAGAGTGACCCTTGGAACAACAACAGTGACTCATCAGATCCATTCACTTTCAGGACCTTAACCCCGCTATCCTTTCTTGCTTCTAAACTTACACACACTTTCATAGAACCACAATGACCTAGTGAACAGCTGTGGCCATTTAAGACCCAGGTGTTTGATCTTAGCATCAAGTGCTGTTCCTAGAAGAACATTATGTTGAATTAGAACAAAACCTGGATTCTTCAGACATTCTAGAACCTTCACTTCTCCCTCCTTGGCTATTGTCTTCAGTCTGTGGTTTTGAGTCGTTATTGAAAGCGAGCCTGTGTTTAACCTTGCAATGATACATCTGGAAAAAAAAGCAGAGGAGCGAACCCAACTGCAGTGAGGGACGGCTGAAGGAGATAAAGAAGGCGGTGTCACATGACTCTACCAGGCGGCTAACTTTTCCTGAGAATACCTGCATTATCTCTAGCATATATTTTTTCCTCTCCCTTTTAATAAGAATGAATCAAATCATGAAAACCTATCTGACTGGATCTGAAGAGAGGCTGTAAACCAATCTTCTTTACCCTGGAGAATAGGAGAGATTTTTGTCTCTTATTTGTCTCTTTTTCACCCCCTTTTTTAACCACTGTTGCTTCTGACATGTGCATTGAATTAATCAAATCCCAGAGACTGAGAGAATATAAATATCTGTCTCCCTTTTCTTTTTTGAAAGGAGGGAATGTTGGGTTTTGTACTGCATCAGGTTTGGGTTGCGATACACAGACCGGAGGTCGGTTGCACCTGCGCTGTACCCCGTTCCAGGACACTGCAGACATAGGTTCCAGTCATTCTACACTCTGGCCTGTGTGCCAACTTTTCCTTAAGGATCAGGTCTCTCTCTGTCTCTCCCCCTTTCGCTGTATGTGTATGCATGCACGCACATGTTACTGCACACTGTGCTTTGTGTGCCTTTCCTGTGAAATGATGTGTGTGTTTGTCGGAGCATGTATATGTGTCAGCACCTGAGTTCTTAGCTGCATTAGCACGTAATAAATCTTGCGGTATCTTTCAGGTATTGCAGCATACCAGCACTGCCTCGCCGTCCTATTTACGTACATGTGTGTGTGTGTGTGTGTGTGCGCTTACAGAGCATACCATAAGCAAGTTCATTGCGGGACACACACTAGCCTGTTCAAATGACACACACACAGTGCCACCTGCACAGCCACATACAAAACCAGTTCCTCAGAGCAGAAGCTCTCCACATCTGTGTCTTCGTCTGTATTATATGTATATTATATGTGTGAGTCTTCTTCACTCTCTTTAAAAGATATTGGCAGTAATTAGCAATCATAAAATCATATCCACTCTTTCTATTGGGATTCAGTAGCATGTTCTCACCCCAAGTGGTCACGGGGGGATTGTGTGTGTGTGTGTGTGTGAGTGTGTGTGTGCGTGTTGGGGTGGAAACTGTGGCTTGCTGACAGAGACTGCCTGTTGTTTCTTTAAACCTTTAAGAAAAGGGCTAGTGTGTCTGATGGCCCTTCCCCCTTTGCCTCTTATCCTGCCCCCCCCAGCCCCCCCCCCCCCAGTCTCTTCTATATGTCTTCATTGTGGGGCATTGTGGGGCGTAGTCGGGGGTGCGACGGCCTTTCGGCTGAAAAGCCGGAACCGTCACCTGCCAGACTAAAGGAATGTTAATGCCGTGGCCCTGATAATTGGATTTTATACACACCGTCTGTGGGGACAGCCAGGAGCTTGCGCCTTATTGTTGGGCTCGGTCTGGGGACCCTCAATGGAACCTGTCTATGTTTATACAGCGGCTCATGTCTTAATAAAGAGTGTTTACAATGTGCGTGTGGGTTTGAGTGTGTGAGAAAAAAGCAGGAGAGTGACGGAGGGGCGAGAGGAGAAGAGAAAGAGGGTCTGTGTTTTCAGTTGTTAGGGGTGTACGTGTGGAAAAAGCCAGTTATGTGGGGGCGCGGGGGCAAAAGAGTGAGTGAGATGCTCGTGCTGTAATTGCCCGTTACTATATGAATGCCCAAGTCGGTCCCAGAGACCAAAAAAAAAAATGTGAAAAGGAAGAAACAAAAAAGTAAAGAGCACCAAGCTAAGAAAAGAATTAAGAGTTACAAATGGAGGGCAGAAGAGCAGAAAGCATTCAAAAACACTACAAAAAGTGTGAGAGAAAGAGAGAAAGAGGGAGGTATGCAAGCAGGGATCATTACGGCTGTTATGACTGCTCTTGTGTCGGGGCTCTGGGAGCTGGACGTGCCTGGTGTGTTCGGCTCCCCTTTGCCGGCCTCCCTCGCTATTTTCACTGAGTGATGGCCTGTGCTGGTTAACCGTCTCAGCTGTACTGACCTACATTCTTTTCATTCACCTCAGAAGACCCTGGACTTGGCCCACCCGCTTCCCGTCCTTTCACGTAAGCTTGACTAGAAGCATTTACATTTACATTTAAGGCATTTATCAGACTCCCTTATCCAGAGCGACTTACAATCAGTAGTTACAGGGACAGCCCCCCCCCCTGGAGCAACTTAGGGTTAAGTGTCTTGCTCAGGGACACAATGGTAGTAAGTGGGATTTGAACCCAGGTCTTCTGGTTCATTGGCGAGTGTGTTACCCACTAGGCTACTACCTCCCTAGAAGCAAACTTTATGTTTTGTTTGCATATAAAAATGTCCTTCCCGAACATAAGGAAACGGGGACTAGAACAAATTCCTCCACCCCCGCTCCTTTATTTCCTGTTAATGTAGCTGAACAAATGCTAAAGATTTTGCCTCTCTCGTTGCCTCTCTCTGTTTCCCATTCCTTTGTGTCTGGAAGTCAAGCTAAGTCAAAGAAGCTGCTGTGTTTGACATCCACTCTTCATTTGCATTTAATCTGTGTCAGAAGTGAAGCTTCTGGAGTGCTTACCTTTATAGCTTCATTGACAAAAAGCCACAAGCTGTCATGAACCGGCCCGGAAGGGGTTCACGTTTGTTCGGTGTAATGTTTCCTAATCGTGTTCTCCTGTGTCTGTTGTATTAAGATTCGTGTCTGTTCACCATTGGGTCTTTGTTATATGTTCCCTGTTCACCAGTTACCGGATGTCCCCCTGTCCTCTTCTTCACAAATTAAACCCCTGTTTCGTGATGTCGTGCGAATGCGTCCTTCTTCCTCGTCAAGTTTAGTCATCATTTCAGTTCACCTGCCTCGCCATGCCAAATGGCTGTGACACAGCCGATAGGCAGTATGACCAGAACCGGCTTCCTCATTGCATGGGTTGAGCTGCACCAACATCAATGATGGTGGCTGCTTCTGGGGCAGTGGTGGCCTAGTGGTTAAGGAAGTGGCCCCATAATCAGAAGGTTGCCGGTCCATCAAAGTGCCACTGAGGTGCCACTGAATACCGTCCCCACACCCTGCTCCTTGGGCACCTGTCATGGATGCCCACTGCTCAATAAGGGTGTTGGGTTAAAAGCAGAGAACACATTTCTCTTTGTCTTTGTCTGTCAGACACTTTGTCTGAACAACACACTATTTCATCAGGTTGAAATTTCTTACACCATTTCTTGCACCAGTGTGCCTAAAAGGTTTGAAAGGATTGAGAGCTCCTCTGGATGGATGCAATGTGTTTCTCAGCTGTGTTTGTGGTGTGTGGTAACTAATGAGGGGTAACAAAACGGTGTAATACTAAACTTTTTTTCTACCCTCATTTTGTCTCCAAAGTGCTTTAGTTTGAATTGTTTAGTATTTGGGTAAGAAGCAAGCTACTTATATCGAAGTGCAGAATGTAGCTGAAGACACCAGTCAAGTACACAAGTGGATATTGGGACATCCAGACACAAGGGGCCTGTTTAGTCTAAATGGAATGGTAAAATATGTTAACAGAGTTTGACATTTTGCTCTTTCTCAGCCTCGTTTTTTTTTTAAGGGCAGAGGTGTCTGGTCGAGTGGTGTTAACCACTCTGCACCAAAACCTTGCATTGGGTTAGCTATCTATGGCCTTGACTGACGGCCAAGCAGATGTTTTTATTGGAGCAAGCCCCACGGTTGGCCGAGACGGCCAATTGGCCGCCTGCTTCTCAGCTGTGGGGAGGACAGATATGGGTTTCCTGTCCACCCCTCCTCCTCCAGCCCAGTGTCCTCTCCACATGTGCCAAAAAGCAGACCCTGCAGTCCAATGAGGCTTTCCCGCCAACAGTTCAGTGTACCTCCCACCGTGAACCAGTGTACCGCAAACAACGTGCCTGCTGGGATAGCCCTTCTTCCTGGTCTTCCACTGCCGTCATGGGAGGTCTGACTAACTTGGACCAACCCTCCATCCCATTTCTAAAGGGGCTGTGAGGCTGACCTGACATCTGCCTAATGTTTTTGCACATCTCTTGTCATTCACATGAAACTCAACACCAGCATACTGCCATAGTTCGAAAATGGCCAAACTGTCTCCCACAGGCTATTTCAAGTTTTATCCTCTTAACCAGAATAGACACATTTAAGAGACTAGCCGTTAACATCCAGCTTCAGTTTCATTACATAGTAGTCTGCAGACGGCCCCTTGGGCAACGTTACCCTAAGTGCACGGTAAATCTGTAGGGACCAGGAGCAACAACCAGTTATGGACATGTTGATCCCAGTACAGGGCAGGAATAAATTAACAGGCTCAAAGGTCTGTCAGACTGTAGCATTGTATGAGTGGAAGAATTTAGGACTCACATCCTTTATATGATTGCCCATATGTAACTGTCACCTTTTAATAGCATCAAACCACCACATCATCAATGAAGGAAGTGATAGGAAAGACACCTATTAAAACCCCTATTAAAACCCCTATTAAAAAATTTACTGTAATCCATGTGTTTACATAATTTAGAAATACATTTTAAATTGCTGCTGACAAAGAGAAGTAATCTAACTGTAATCAACAGTAATCTAAGTGATTATCAGTCAATCCATTTTGTTTCAGAGTCCCAACACTACCTAATCTATCAATATTCATGTTCAGCTACAGAGCTACCCCCAACTTTGTCAGCTGAGTTATACATGCCTATGCTATTGGGTATTTATAGTGAGGTGTTGCAGGACGTGGGCTCTATCTCCCCACCTGTGTAAACACAATCGCCACACTCTTCAGAGAGAGAGAGAGAGAGAAATCACAGCACCTCCTTTCTGCACAACTGTCCATACTCCTCCCTTTCCTGGTATGGAAAAAAAAAGCCAAAAGAACAATGCGGACGCCTGCCTCCTATCCTACAAAGCTTATCTCATAGTTTGGGAAGTGAGTGTGTTGTTCATGCATGGGTCTTAGGTAGGGCTGGATATAGAATTTTGGAACCTTCCATTAAGCAAGGGACAAATCTGAGCTCACTGCTGAGCTAATGTGATGGAAAGAGAAAATGCAGAACTGATCATTAGTTTTTGTGTCATTTAGCACTGACGAGCTTTCATAAAGACACATAGCTATGTTTTGTCTGCATCATAACTAAAATACTCTTTCACTTGGATATTATAGATCGCGTTTAGTAAATAAAGCTGGTTTCCATTTTAAGCCTTAAACATTAAATGCGTGCTTCAGGAGAATAATCTTTTTAGAGATTTTGTTCTAAATCAAGTTCCACCCTCGTTCATTTACATTTATGGCATTTATCAGACGTCCTTATGCAGATGGACTTCGTTACATTAGTTATTAGGTCATTAGTTACAGGGACAGTCCCTCAGGAGGCACTCAGGGTTAAGTGTCTTGCTCAGCGACACAATGCTTTTGTGGTCCTCTGGTTTATAGGTGAGAGTGTTACCCACTAGGCTACTACCGCCCGTTCAAAAACCAGTTTTCGAAAACATATTTCTGGTATTGGTGTCAAAACGTTTAAACAGTACCCAACCCTAGTCCTGGTAGAACTAAGCTCTATCCTCTGCCTGCTGAACTTGCTTGTGCTTGTACACCAAGGATGAAGTTAGTCCATGGAGGTGAAAAAAGGCCTAGTGAGCAGCCAGCATTAGCGCCATATGTTTCATGCCATCAGACAACCTCTGTCCTCCACCACTGAAAGCGCATCGTCTACAAGGCACTGAAGCATGTAACCATTGTTGAGCCACATGTAAGAGTGAGCGCAACCGAAAGCCTGGCCGCGCTTAATACATCTGCATTCTCACTGCATGACATCATCTGCCCTTGCTGATCATTTTACCCCGCTGTGGCACAACCGCCACTCAGAGTTGTATGGAGAGTGCATCCGTATCATATGCTGCGGCTGCAGGGACTGGCTAATCGTGCCACGCTCTTCTAGAAATCGTGTATCCCAAACTTGTGTCTGGGGCCGTGTAACAGTATCTCAGGAGGGGAGCGCAAAATGGGTGCTTTGTGTAAAAGACTTGCTCTGGAGGGGGAAGATAAGGAAAACTAACAACCAAGGCAACCCAAAAAGCTACAGGTTAAATTTTTTTTCCAGTTGGAGACCTCGCTTTGTTTTTTTTGTTTTAATCACACCAGATCGTAATTGCACCAGGCGTTGAATGTGCATCAGCGGTGCAGTAATTCATGTGAACTCGTGCATAAAAGCTTGTCCTTACTGCCGGGTGGACGTGTCCCCTTCAGTGAGGTAATATGCAGGGGTTGAGGGGGACACACTACGCTGGGCAGCTAATAAAAATCACCTGCAGTGACATCGGTCATCCGATTCCCCACCGCCTCCTCCCCGTCCCTTGTGAATGCACAAATTCGAACAACCCGAACCACATGTGCCAGCAGACCGCAAAGTGCTGAAGCCATTACTGGTCGCTACGGATGCTAAATTGAAAGCAGCCATTCTGTCTGTGTGCTCGGAGGTGGCTAAGTGTCTGCACTTCATGCCCTAAATGGCTGATTTGGGGTCTGCTTGGTTGCCGATCTTTGTTAGTGGGTCCTTCAGATGATGCGCTGTAAGTTTAGAGTAAAACGAATAGCAGGGGACAATTTCATTGACTTGTCGTTGGTGGACTTCTCTTTCCAACCACAAAATGACAACCAGCTGCTGTGATTTAAGTGCGAGCGTGTGTGTGAGAGAGTGTGTTTGTGTGAAGCTGTTGGAACGATGCCTTTTTAGGACTCTTGCTTCGAGCTCTTTATACAGCCTATATCCAAGCTGTTTATGGATGGTTATAGTTTTCTTAGTAGCAACTTGGCACAATCATGGACAGTGCTCAATGCAGAACTGGCATTTTACAGTAGCTTTTCTTTTTGTAATTCCTTTTTTTTGTCCTGAAATACCCCGTTCTCCACTCAGTCCAAAACAGAGGTCTTGCTTTAAGGCTTTTGGCTCCAGTGTTCGGGGCTCTGTGGCATTTGGCACACATTCTGCAACATGCACTGGAGCTGCCGCATGCTTGGCAGTAGAAACTGTAGCCTCAGAACCACCGAGGGTAAGCCTTGTCTGGTGGTGATGATGCAACCCTTCTCTTCTTCTTCTGGACTGGACTGGTTAAACTGCTCTTTACGCTGTGGTTCACTATAGTGAGTCTTTATGACCTTGCATTCTGTTTGCTGAGTTTAGTGGGATTCTCGGATCCACAGGAATCATACTGTACCCCCAATAGGAGTCTTTTGGTGGTGGATGTAAAAGTTTTTCTGTAAGATATATTAATGTACTGAATTTGTACTGTACACTTGGTCTCCCGCCTTTTCCCCCGTGCTCAGTTTCTCAGGCGTTTTTTTTTTTTACTTGCATGTACTTGTAATCAGGAAATGAGGCTGCATACCAGAAGTAGGCCGAAAGTCACCTGCTGAAGCTGAATAGCTGTAAGCCCTCCCTGTATACATGACTGTCAAGCTCCACAGCCTGAGGACTTTAACCCTTTCCTATCAAACTATCAGGCCTGGTTTACACTTGTGTTAACACCCTGTGTTCTTTAGTTTAAATTTGTCTGGTCAACTTTGAATATATTGAAATAAGGAATTAAAAAGAACTTATCTTTTCCCACTTTTCTTTTTTGATGGTTACTCCCATGGATAGCTCTTCCCAGTTGGCTTGACAGGATGTTAAATCTCTCTGGATTTGACTCTTGAAATGAGAACAAAAGATTAATGTATATTAAGTTGGCTGATGTGACATGTTGTACCTGGTTATTCTCTTAACTGCTTCTAAACTTTTCCACAGAATATGCTGAAACCCTAGAATTTGATGGGAACTTTTGCAGGGATCATTGGGTGATTTCAGGAACATTCAGGCCTTTACCGTCACTCGTTGAAGAGGGAGCTCAGTGATGAGGGATCTGTATGTGTGTGACTGGGACTGCTAGTGAATGATGGTGGTGTTAAAACAAGAGATTAGTCAGCAGCTTGGACTAATGACCTTGACAGGTCAATTACACCTTTGTCGTGTGGATGAAACTCTCACTTTCATTTAATGGGTGTGGTCTAAATTCACACTGAGCTGGTGCTCAAATACAAGATCCCACCATAAGCAGGGTTCAGGTGAAATGGCGACATTACCATGTCTAAACCTATATTTGCATCTATCCATGGAACGCCCTTGTTTCTGTAAATTAAAACCAGAGCGAGATGAGCATCACACACAGTGGGCGCAGAAGCTTGTGGTTATCTGCGGACGGACGTCACTTGTGGTTTGAGACAGACTGCCCTTTCATTCACTCCACCCGGAAAAGAGGCTCACACAGATTTAAGGGGCAGCTTTGTTTGTGCTCTGTGGTGCTTAATCAGTTTGGATTGGACACCATATTAAATTTGGGGAATTGTTGGGAGAGCCCAGTGGCTGCGTGCTCTTTTGTTGTGGACTAGGGCGAAGAGGGGGCAGACGCTGGACAAGACTATACAAATTCATGGGGATTGGGCAAACGGGACCTTTACGTTGCTCCCGCAGACTTAACTGAGATCAAAGCCGAGAAAGGAGGGGATGCAAAATTTGTATTTTTAACAGACCGGCAGAGCATGAGCTGCTTCTAAGAACTTAAGGTTAATCCCTTAGCATTAGCACGGCTCTCTGAAGCATCGGCAAGCACTGTTCTTTCTCACGGACCAAGTCAGTGACTTAAATACTGCATTAAATAAGCAATTTACCTGTCAAACATACTTTTTGACCATGAATTGTCTGCAGAAACTCTCTCTCTCTCTCTCTCTCTCTCTCTATATATATATATATATATACACACACACACACACACACACACACACACACACTATTGTCTGTATGAAAATATGGATCTGTTGACAGTGAAATTATTATTTAGTTCAAATATGCTGAATCATTTATACAGCACAGACATTTGTACATTTCCATAAAATAAGTTAATGAATCCCAACTAACTCCCAGTCCGATCAGCATACCGTCATTATGCCCCAATCCACCCCTTCCACTTCCATTTGAGGCTCTTGAGAACTGATTACACAAATGTTTACATATTACATAGCGCACTAAGGGAGAGATAAAGGGCCGCTGATACTTATCCTCTGCCTACACAGTGGAAACCACTAAGTTCTTACATAAACCCAGTCTTAAGTGTCAGTTGTAGCAGCCTGCCTTGCACCTTAAGTGGTGGGGCCAGAATAGTATTATGTAGATGAACCTTGACCTGTCAAATGGGCTCTTCATGAAGAACACTGGCATTATTTGTTAGAAATGGAATAATAAAAACTAAACATTTGACTGTATCAAACGGCACCAAGGTACTCAAGGTAATTAACCGAGGTGTAGAAGGAGAATGAAGGGACCTGGCCGCAAAGTTGGTCAGGGAGATTACGGGAGAGGCTCTCGGAAAGGAAGGTGATGAGGGCTAAATTTATCTTGTTCTTTAGACCAGTGCGCTTTGCGAATGTTGTCACAGTCACTGGTGAGGTGCGCCTGTCTCATGCTGTTCCTTTTGCGGTGGCTAACATTTCAGGTCTATAAATACTCTTGCATGCATGTGTGGTCTTTCTTGCATGCTGAGCCTGCTTTGCCTCCTTGGCTGTCAATGTGATTCCTAATTCAAATGTTTCACAAATAAAATCAGAACTCTCGGAATCCTTAAATCATTTTTACATTATTGTGAAAAGGGCAGTTTGTACAAGATGCCCTGAGATTATAGGGAGTTAAATATTCCCACTCAAACTCATTCTCTTGTTCTAGAAATTGTTGAGAAAGTTGAGTGAACCAAGGGTTAAATACGGTGATAAGAAATTGTCTAAAATATTCTGTCGAGCTTGGCCGGTTTGTCATTCTCCTGGGTTGTATATGCTTGGATAACAGTGTGTTATCATTCGACTTTGCAAACAAAAGAAAAGACTTTAAAAAAGATTTTTTTCTTGTTAATAAACACAGGGTTCTTTTTGATGGTAATGAATTATGAGCCAACACAAATCAAACTAATGAAAATCCCTCTCCGTTTCTTTGTTTGTCATTTCTCCCTGGGTGGAGATCCTCAAGTGACAAGAGAACCGTCTGAACCAGTAACCCCAGGTGACATCTAATCCACAGTCTCTGCTTCTGCCGAGTAGTGAACACTCCTTTTATTGTTTGAGAAAGGTTGGGTTTGCCTAATCTTGTGTATGACCCAGTTTATATTCCATTTCAAACAGCCCTCCGATAAGGCACTTTAAACCATTCAAGCTGCATCTGCCGTCTGGCAGCCTCATTGAGTGGAGGAGCCCCACGGCTGACTGGTGTACTTCTGGACAATCTCACTTTTTCCTGGGAGGGTGTACCTTGAGAGGCAGAGAAATTCCCAAAGTGCCGATTGGATGGGGTGCTTTGTCCTAAGTCAGGCTTCCGGAGTCTTTTGGTGTAGCAATGTTGAATGGAGTGGAGCCTGAAGCGTTTCCGTGAGCTTTTTAAACTATTAGGTACCAATAGCAGACGGGACTTGTTCGTCCTCATTTATGGAGACCCCTCTTTTATGAGGTGCTACTGGACTGCTAATGCAGGTGGAAATGAAAAGTGACCATTCACGTAGCTGCTTTTTACTTTCACCACAACCCGTGGATGGGGCTTTGACAGGGTCAGGTGAGCAACAAAGCAGGGTCAAGCACCTTCTCCTTCCACCAGTGTCAGAACTAACACCATTTTTTTTGCACGTTACTTGAATTAAATAGTTTTATATGGTAGTGCTTTTGTAAAAGAGTGTCATTTAAAAAACAAATTGCCTGTGGTACACTGCCTACCCTGCATATATACAGGTTTTGTTTACAAAGTCACTTAATGCACCGGGTTTGGGTAATAGAATTGCTCGATTAACTGTCACAACATCTCGTCCTTTCTGGCAACCCAAGCCAGTGCAGAAATGGGCAGCTGTGTTTATAGCTTCCTCTGCCGAAATGTGCATAAAGAGTGGCGGATAAAACAAGACGTGATTTAGAGACTCGGCCACAATGCGGATGATCGTAGCCACCACTTCCTACCTTTGTGTGGCCAAGAGTCCAGAGGGGGTGGTGGCGGATACAGGGTCCAGGCTCCAGGCCCTGTGCAGGGGAAGGAAGCTGAACCTCTATTATCTCAAACAAAAAGCATTTGCGTCTCTCAGGGTAGGATGTCACTAATGCAATTGCATTTTTTTGGGAAATGAGATGTGGGATTTGGAGTTACACTCAAAATTAAAGTGGAAATACACCACAGGCTGGTCTAACATTGATGTAATGTCAAATGAGCATCAGTATTGTGTGTGGCCTCCATGTGATAGTATGACCTCCCTACAATGCCTGGGCATGCTCCTGATGAGTTGTCGGATGGTCAACTGGATGGGATCTCCTCTCAGACCTGGACTAAAGCATCCGCCATCTTCTAGACAGTCTGTGGTGCAATGTGGCGTTGGATGATGTGAGACATGATGTCCCAGATGTGCTCAATTGGATTCAAGTTTGGGGAATGGGTGGGGCAGTCCATATAGCATTAATGCCTTCATCTTGCAACTGCTGACACACTCCAGCCACGTGAGGTCTACCATTGTCTTGCTTTAGGAGGAACCCTGGGCCAATCGCACCAGCAGATGGTCACATGAGGGGTCTGAGGATCTCATCTTGGTACCTAATGGCAGTCAGGCTACCTCTGGTGAGCACATGGAGGGCTGTGCGAATCACCAAAGAAATTACACCGCACACCATTACTGACACACTGCCAAACCCATCATGCTGGCAGTGATGTTGCAGACAGCACAATATTCTCCACTGCGTCTTCAGACTCTTGTCACGTCTGTGACATGCTCAGTGTGATCCTGCTTTCATTTGTGAAGAGTACAGGGCACCAGTAGCAAATTTGAGTCTGTTTCAGACCATTTAAGAACATTTACATGCACATTTGCTGCCTTAAAGTCATTTTGCAGGGCTCTGGCAGTGCTCCTCCTGTTCCTCCTTGCACAAAGGTGGAGGTAAGAATCCTGCTGTTCGGATTTTGCCCTTCTATGGTCTTCTCCACGTCTCCTGATGTACTGGCCTGTCTCCTGGTAGTGTCTCCATGCTCTGGACACTACTCTGACAGACACAGCAAACCTTCTTGCACAGCTTGCATTGATGTGCCATCCTGTATGAGCTGCACTACCTGAGCCACTTGTGTGTGTTCTAGACTCTGTCTCAAACTACCACTAGAATGAAAGCTCCGCCTGCATTCAAAAGTGACCAAAACACCAGCCAGAAAGCATAGGAATTTAGAAGTGCTCTCTAGTCACCACTTGCAGAACCACTTCTTTTATTGGGGATGTATTGCTTATCGCCTATAGTTTACAACTGTCTATTCCATTTTACAGAACAGCATGTGAAATTGATTGTCAATCAGTGGTGCTTACTAAGTGGACACACACACACACACACACACACACACACACACGCACACAGTGCAGGTCAAAAGTTTGGACACATCTTCTCATTCAATGTGTTTTCTTTATTTTCATGACCACTAGTCAAATAGGGCTATTCACTGTATAGGCCTTTGTACCAACCCTACCTCTGCACAACACAACTGATGTAAAGCATTAAGAAGGCAAGGAATTAACTCT
This sequence comes from Denticeps clupeoides, assembly GCF_900700375.1. Taxonomy (NCBI): domain Eukaryota; kingdom Metazoa; phylum Chordata; class Actinopteri; order Clupeiformes; family Denticipitidae; genus Denticeps; species Denticeps clupeoides. The sequence goes on from NC_041707.1 coordinate 24,934,459, forward strand.
TGACAAGGCCTGATAATTGAAAGCCATTCCAGGTGACTACCTCATGAGGCAGACTGAGAAAATGCCAAGAGTGTGCAAAGCTGTCATCAAAGCAAAAGGTGGCTACTTTGAAGAATCTAAAATGTGAAACATATTCCGGTTTGTTTCACACTTTTGTTTTGGTTTCTACATACTTTTATATATGTTTCTTCATAGTTGGCAGGTCAGCAGAATTAATTAACAATGTAGCAAATAAGAAAACTAAAGAAAAACAATTAAATTAGAAGGCATGTTCAAACTTTTGACTGGTACTGTGTCTATATAAGACACACACACACACACACACACACTGCAGTGCTATAAACATTTTGGTTCATGACTTGTAGCCTTTTATTTATTCGTACAGTATTGTACAGTGCTGTGGCTCTGCTCTGTGCGCAGGAGTTTCTTGAGAGACCTTGAGAGAAGCCTGTGCAGGCCCCAGTTCACCGAGTGCATATGGCATATTTCAGCTCAGTGCACAGAGACCGCCCTCACCAGACCCCAACCGCCCATTCTCCTCCCACCCCTAAGCACATAGAACTTTTTTTCCACCCTTGTCCTAAGGAGTGCTCCCTGTAGACAGACTGGCTGGTCTTTCACAGACCTTCTCCATGAAGGAAATGCATTATGTGTAAAAGGAATTCCATATGGTGACATATGATCTGTGTAATTCCTTCAATTGATAAAAAAGAGCCTACCTTGTATGCACCATTCTTTGTGTGCCAGGCATGAATAGCTCAGGAAGGAGCCCTCCCCCCATTTTTTTCCCGAATCATGCGCTGCTTCTTTGTACACGTGGTGCATTGCTCTGCAGAATGCTGTTGTGATGGCGAGGCCTCCAGGCTTTTGCATGAATGTTTACATATGGAGAGCCTGGGGTGTTCCAGGTGAGACTTGCCAAGCTCAAGTGGCTTGAAGTAAAGCTCCTGTCCTGCTGAAGCACTGTGAAATGCCTGTCATGGGTGTCAGTAGGACCTGTTGAGGACACACTTCCAGACAAATTGCCTGAAATAATATTTGGCAAAATAGTTTTTATGACCATTGGTTGAGTGGAAGTGTTGGACATGAGCAGTTCCATCAATACATATAGATTAGTATGGTTGATTCTCTGGTGGCTCTTTGCTATATTTTCCACCTCCATAGTTAAATGTTTAGATAACATTTAATATCATATGGAGAAATATGATTTTAAGCAGTCTTAATAAAGCATTGCATGGGCATTATCCCAGCCCCCACACTGCATGTCTTCCTTGAATAGTCATGAATAATGTAAAGTACAGGATATTATATTAAAAGAGAAAAACAACCAGGACCCTCAAGTTTGGGGACCCAGGGGAGAATAGAAATTTGGCAAGGGTTGGAGACAAGAAAGGAGTGTAGTTTGGGGCATTACATAACAAAGACCTGCAGACATAGACTTCCAACCTGTCTTTAGTGTCAAACTTGCCTTAGCCCCATTATGCATATAGCATGGTCTGAGCTGATTCCCTTGTTCAGTCATGCAAACATTGTGTAGTATATACACACCTAGTCACAGTTTGAAAGGTTCTTTTTCCCATGAGAATGGATTTGTATGGATTTAGTTTCTTGATTTGCCCGGTAGTTATTTTAATGCAATACATCTGCTGTGGAAATGTGTTCACATTACCCCACACCAACTGCCCGTGCAGTGGGAATTAATTTCTATGAACTTTTCAGATGCTTGTTTAGCTGCATGTTTCTGGGAGTTCTTTTGTAAAAACTTTAAACACAGCCTGATCAAATGTTCACGCAGTTATGGCCACACAGGGAACCTGGTATATATGGGTAGTAAAGTATTCCAGGGGGTTTTCTGTGGAATGTTGGAAAATGGCTACAGGGCAATAATAATGAATCCACACAATAGTGGCATACCTGTCCTGAGTTATAAAAAAGCTTGAAAGTGTGAGGACATGGGGCACGCCTCCAGGCCTGGTACTAAGAAGCAGGGGGGATGAAAAGGGAATTTTGCGTGTCATCTTGGGTGGTGCATTAGAAAATGTGATTCAGAGATACATGTGCAAAGGAGCAAGTTAAGTCACAAAAGACAGTAGCAGGCAATTTACTTACATTTTTAATTGACCTTTTTTATTCTTTTTTCGTCTCTTTGTTTTTGTTTTACATCCTTCCTTTCCTACTCTCTTCCTTTCCTCTCTCCTGGCGCTTTCTACTTCCCTCGGTGAAACATGCCCCACGTAATATAAACAAGAAGTCCCCACTTGCCCTGTGGTGTTTACTTTCCTGTGCAGCCAGAGCAGTGCCAGAGAATTGTCCAACACGACCTCCCCAGCTCCACTCGCCACACCCCCGCTCGGCCCAGTGTTCGCCGTTGCTGATAAACTTAAAACGACATGCTTGGGTGACTGGAAAGCAAGGCAGCAGGGCTGGCTGTGAAGAGAGTGCAAAGACCCCCACCGCTAGGTTGAGCGGACGATCACAGGGAACAGAGGAAGTGGCGGAAAGAACAAGGGAAAGGGTTGGGGGAGGGGTGCGGGTAGGACGGGGAATTCCTGAGGCCCAGCCATGGAAAAGCTGACAACATACGTAGATTTTCATCGTCACATAGACCTCCTGACCAGGAAGTGCGGTCACTTGATGAAAAAGCTAAGAACCAGTGCAAAAAAAAAAAAATTCTGTCTGATCAATGTTGAGCATTTTTTCTGATCATCCACCCAGAATGCAGTCACTCTCACACAGCCACTTGCATTCTTCTGGCGGCACCTATACTGTAGAAAAAGAGACTTTTAAACTGCTAAGCTCTAATGTGTAAATCTAAAGTTCTTTTAGGTACTCATGCTGTAATTATGACATCAGTTTTGTTTAATTTATGTGTCACATGCTAATCATCTCTCCATAGAGATTGAATGGGATTTATCTGACTGGGTTTATTTATGTATATGCCTTAGGCCAGTAGCATTTAAAAAGAATTTTAGAAAGGGTTTTGTTTACAGAATAATGTGTTTTTTGTATTATAAATGTCACAAATTTAACAGATTTGCGGCATAGGAGTGGCAACAGAGATTATCTGATTGGTTGTTGCCAACTGTTTATTGCCCGTCACCCTTGGGCATTCTCAACACACTCCGTTCTTTCATAACATAACATTTGAACGCAGCTAAGTGAGGTGATAATAAATTAAGGAAACCTCAATAATACTGCAAGTCAGGTAGTGTTTGTTTTGGCAGAAGGCCATTGAGAGCGAAATACTCTCAATGGCCTTCTGCATTCCTATGCAGGGATAAAGCTCACAGCGTTGTGCTGTACATGTGACTTTGTGTCACACATTTTTTGTTTCCTTGACAAATTTTGGGTTCTGAAGATAGGAAGACTGTAAATTCAAACCCCAAAGGAAGCGTCATGAAATATGTATGCGTGCTCCTGGCATGTTTGTTTTATAACCTATCTGCAAATTTGGTTCCACAAAGTCTATTTGCACACGAACTCTGGACATCAGATCATGCTCTCACAGATATTCATAAAGGCTTTCATCTCTCAGCAGAGCACGGTTTTAATTGGAACTTTCCTAGACATCCCTTTTGAAAGAGATGAGTGTATCCTGGTTCCTTAATGCCAGATTTTGTGTAACATTGTTTATGGTTCTGGAACAACAAAATCTGAAATTCATTTAGCAGTTCCTTTCCTCACCATTGCCCATATAAACTGGGCTCCGGAGCCAAACCACATGTTGTTATTGCTACAGCAAAGGGCGGCCCCTCCAAGCCTCAGGAGCGCTGGGAGGATTTGCCTCCTGAGCCTGTGCCAGAGCTGGGACGCTCCTCGTACAGAAAGGAATTATGGGAGCTCCAGCTGTGCTATGCTGTTCTGCTTTGTGTTGCACGGATGAGTGCCTTCAGCCGCTCCATTGCGATCAGCAGTCCAGTCTTCTCAGGCAACTGTCTGATTGGACCACTGCCTTTGAGCTGACCTTGCAGTGGGGCAGTGTGGTCAGTCCCACGTGAGGAGCTTCATTCCCTCATTATCTTCATGTTAATCATCAACCCACTGCAGTGCTGACTCTCTTAACCCTCTCGGAGGGGAGCCAGGAAACCACTTACCGTTTCCCATTTCAATATTAATTTTATTCATTCACAATCACAGTCTCACATGGTGCATAATCCACCAGATTGGGCTCATTAGCGAGAAACAAAGGACTTTGCTGCACATGCCATGCCCAAGATCCTGTTTGTACCAAAATTGATAATCAGCAGACCTTTAGGCATAAAGGTGGCAGTTTTGTTATATTTGTGGAATTATGTGATTGCAATGGCCTGAATAGAATGTTTGGCATTTTGGTCCATCATTGGGTCTCTGCAGGTTTCTAGCTCGGCATGGTGACACAGCGGAAATTGATGGTGCTGTGAGGGGGAGTCAGGGTTGGTGTGGAGGCGGCAAGGAACAGGTAAAGCAGCGGGGGGCTTATAGACAGGAGTGAAGATCAACATCTGCCAAAGGGATCTGTGCTCCCTGCAATCTGGAGCTGATAAAGTGGATTGGGGCCTGCCTTTCATGGCCCATATGCACTCTGTGGTGTATTAGCAGGTTTCAATTTCAGCACACATGTAAATTATTTTTTTGCTGTCGGATTAAGCACTGTGATGAAATGGTGGTAAAACCCCTGTGTGCTAGATGTCATAAATTCAGATCTGTGGGATTACTGGCTCCAATGTTTTACATGAAAAATGTAAAGCCAAGACCATTTCTTGTCATATCACTAATTCCCACTTTTCTAATCAGGAGGATCGATACAACTAGATGTTTCCTACCTCCCATCAGTCTCAGGTACTTTGTACTTTAATCTACGGGACATGTGGTGCGTTCATGTAAGTCATTGTTCTATGAATGAGAGACTGGGGGGCTTGAAGCAGAGTGGACTTTGTGGATAATTGACTGTTGTGGCACAATATGTGTTGCAGTGACACCTGCAGCATCTCTTTTCTCAAAAGTATAATAGGTCTGTAATAATCTGTTGGCTATGATGGCAGTCTGATTTTTATGTTTGTAATGACATTAAAACTCAGCGGCCTCTTCCATGTCCCAATCCCTGTTCCTTGCTCAATGTGTGAGAGCCAGCAGTGCCTAGTAATTAAGTGCCTACTTTGTTCCTATGTCTGTTTTGCCAAGATCTTGCCTTAGATGTGGCATTATATGATCTAATAATTCCACCAACAAGCTAATTAGGATGTGCGTGTGTTCGGTTATATGCTTAGCCACAAGTCATACTGAGTTGCAGCAAAGGAGAGTGTAAATGGTGGCAGGCCGGGCCTCTCTGTTGCCTCATGCCCAGCTGGAGAGGGGCCATAGTTGTGTTTGACAGACCCCGCTAGCCTGGCACTTCGCCCTGCGTCCTCCTGTACAGAGCTCCCGCTCCACTGGACCACTACACCACAGAGACTGGCTGTTAACGTGTGCCTGATTGCGCTAATGGAGCCGCAAATGCCCCTTTCATCGCTGCCTGACCTGCATTCTTGTGTCTTTTTGTAGTTACGGCTGGTATTCTTTATTGAGGTATTGTTAAAGCTCAGTGATGATCACCATTATTTACACTGCTGACACATTTGCCACTTGACATTATCATTAATATATTCCTCATTATCTGCCATGTTACTTATCAGAACACACTGAACTGCCCTCCATGCAAATGTAAAAGGGCTAATAATCTGAGCATTAACAAAATTTTAGATTAGCAATTTAGCCATTTGTTGTGAATTGGTATCTTGGTTTGAATGGATGAAGACAAAATATTCTGTGTTCACAGTCATGATCTAAGTCTTACTACAAACTTGGAACAGTTTGGAACCCCTTGGGGTGTCTTGAAATCAAACAGTATTTATGGTATAGAGAATGAACCTAACCTACCTAACACACCTTCTGTATTACTCAAAATCTGCTTTATAATGAACTCACTTTTTGGCAGTAACGAGTTGGATCATTACACAAATACACAAAAGATCTATGTTATCAGACATAATTGTGTTGTATTGCTATGAAACTCTTTGTGATATGTTTTATTTTTATTGTTTAGTGGAATACCCACCACTGGGGGCTTTTGATATAATTGGTCCAATATATATATTCTATATTCTATCATTTTGATGATGGTTTTACATGAAATTCTTTTTGTTTACAAAAAACAATATCCGAGAAATTGAATGATGTTAGTGTTTCAATTATTTCATGATTACCAAACATAATTAATCAGATTATCTTTTGACAGCTTTCAGACCTTTTCTGACTAGATGTTTTTGTCTTCAGATCTTGAGGTTCAGATGCAGATGGGAGTAATGGAACTGCAGGTGTTGCAGATACTGCCATGACTGATTGAGATATTGGCATCTTGGCAAGTCCTAATGGGGTACATAGTGCTGAAAAGGATGGGTGACCACCCCCTCCAACCACAACTTTATATATAGAGAAAAAATATGTTTGTTCATTCATATTTAAGATCCATAATTCATTGCAGCGCCTTGGGACCTTTGATATGCTGGAATAAGAAGACTTGAGAGTTCTGCATGCAAACTGACACTTCGGGACAGCAGTCGATCTGCACTTAGACTGTATAAGCTCTGTTGCTTCAGCACAGCCAGTTCTCTACAGGGTGACTTGACGGCTTGAATAGGTTATTAGGCCTCTGTGATCCTGCGCTTTCCTATTCCTCTCCCTCCACGCTCCAGACCCTTTTTGGGGTGACAGGGTTGACGGAATACTGCCTTTGTCATCAACTTGTCAGACTGAAGGGACAGCGGGGTAAAAGGGTAGTATGTGTGCATCTCTTTCTCACACATAGACTATTGAACTTTGGTTGTGCTACCACCGTTCATAATCATGCTGTTCCTCCCAATCGGCCTCCTGCTGCTTCATTCACAACTACACAACACTCCCACTCTATGTGTCTGTCTCCCTCTCTCTCTCTCTCTCTCTCTCTCTCTCCATCTCTGTCTGTCTGTCTCTTTCTCTTTGAGACTCCCTTTCTCTCAGCCCCCTCCCCCTGCCCCTTAAATGCTTGTGTGGAGTTAATGGACTGTTTTGGCTGGGCTCCAGTCTGTGAGTGTCACCTCATTAGAGTGCCTCCAGACTGGAGCGACAGGGCCATGCCGGAATGTCATTGGTCCGATCCCCCGGCCTTTCCAAGCCCCTCTTCCGCTCCCTATCATGAATGGGAAAATGAAATCTATAGTCTCACCCTCTCTCTTTCTCTCACCCCACTCCTTCTCCACCTCCTCCTGTCGCTCCTGCCAGGTCCAGAAAGGGTCACTTTGGATGTATGCCACTGGGAGGAGGGATCTGGGAGTGTGGCAGCTTTTCTTCCCTCTGCTCATCCATCTATCCTTCTCTGTCGTTCTCTCACTCGCTTTCTCTCACTCATCCCTCTAGATGTGCACAATGGGTCTCCTCATTCATGTCAATCAAGTGATTGAAATGCTGGACACGCCCACACTGCTCCTTCTCCATAATTTCCTTCCCATGTAACATGAGGTCACAGATTTTTGGCAGAGAGGGACGTGTGTTAAATAAACAGAACTTCTTCTCACATGTGGTGCAGCCATAGAGAGACATGCCTGGCGTAGTTATTGGACATGCAGTTGTGTTGTGATGTTGTTTCTGATGGTAAACAGGCATTTACAGCTGTGTGTGTTGCGTTCAGTTCTGTTGTATTAAACAACAGCTGGCAGTGATGTAATTTAATGTAAATGCGGTTATACCAGGCAGTAAGTGGAGGATGGGGGGGCTGGATCCTCTCACATGCATGACTGCTTTGTCACTTTGATTGGTACAGCTGGAGCAGGTGATGTGGAAACACACACTGACACACACACACACACACACACAGCACTGTCATTGATATGCACTAATTTTTCACATGACAGATGACTTTCTCTGTGTTCCATGTTATACTTATGAGAGAACACATGTACAGCACAGACCTCTGCAGGGTGCTTGTCTATGTGTGTGTGTGTGTGTGTGTGTGTGAGAGCGAGAGTTTCTGTTTCCATAGCCCTATTGCTTCTCCGGTATAATTTTCTCTTTGACATAAAATATGAAGCATGTACATAACCACACTGTTCAATCTCATGTAACATTTTTCGTCCTCCTCTTGATGGCTCAGCCACTCCTTCATTTGTCCCTGTTTGGATTTTATAGGACACATTTGATAATCTAAAGACAAATTCACCAAGTCTTTCTTTGAAAGAACAGGAACAGACAGACACAAAAAAAGGAGATTTGGCTTTGTCCTCAATCCCTCATCATCTCGATGACCTCAAGCCCCTGTTTGGAGTGGATAGTTAATATGGGCAGACCAAAACTCTAGTCCAATTCAGTCCCTTAATAAAAAACATCTTGTCCCAATTACTCTGTAATAGAAGCTTCATCGACCAAGCCAGCAGGTTAAGAGAAAAAAATATAATAGGCTATCACCTACCAATGGACGACATTTAAGGGGATGTGAAGGTTCTGGGTAAAAGTGTGTGTGTATATGTGTGAGGCCACTGTCTTGTGGTGATAGGCCTTTTGTCCTGAAAGCCTGTGGCTGTGTGTGTGTGTGTGTGTGTATGTATGTATGTATGTATATATGTAAAAGTGAGAATATGAGGGCAGGGCTAAAGAGGGACACACTACATACCCCTACACATTACATTGGTATTCCTGTCCTGTAACAAATATAATAAACTTTTGTGAGCCTAAACCTTACCTCTAAACTTAATATTATTAACCAAAAGCAAAATTTTGAAATTATATAATATAATATAATATGTAATTATTTTGTGTTAAATATACATACCTGTCATGAACAACAGCATGACTTGACAGGAACAAGAATGACATTCTAATGTATTAGATGTATTAGACTTTCCTTTGTATTAGATTTACTAATACAAAGCACAAAGTACACATCATAACACAAACATTCACCCACAATTTAGGCAGTCAGGAACACAATAGACAGCACGAAACTGACTTTATGTGTTTTTTCACTTTGTTTAGTAAGGTACATAATATTGTTAATCAATTATTTAATCTACATTTTAATCTACATTTTTGGAGGTCGAAGTATATTATTGTAAACATTGGTATTATCAAAATCAGTTATTTGTCATTTATCTATTGCATTTTTAGGATATAGGAACACTAATATAAAAAAAAAACAACAACTATAGGGCATTTTTTATGGTTTAGTTTTTTATTGTAAAATGTAGTTCTGTAAACAAAAACTTGCCAATAGCATTCTTATTAATGGGCTTTGTCAGTGGCTGCTTCTGTAGCCATTTTTTTCGTGGGTGCAGTAAGGAGATGGGCCTGCAAGATGGCCGCCGTTCTGGCTTTGTGTCTGTCCTCCAATAGCGGACGTCCATTTCAGGGGGCCGCCTCCTGGCGCCCACTGCCCACATTTTTTTTTTTTGGAGGGGAGCTTGCAGATGCCAGGCCATCAGAACCCTCCTGCAATCTGGCACCCACCGCCTGGCACCCACCTCTCTCTTTTTTTCCCGCTAACCCAAATCTCCATCGTGTTGTTTGGGTTAGGGTGCTGCGATAAAGCTCTGTGTTTTGTCAACAGTGAGCGGCACGGGCCTAAATAAAGACGGAGAGAGTGAAAGAGGAGGGCGGACACTGGATTGGCAGAAAGTTGATGGAAATCGTACGGAAAGGGAGCTGGGAGGGTTCAGAAAGATAAGGCTTGGTCTCGAAAATGAAAGAGAATGAAGGCGAGAAGTGGTTCAGGATAAAACCTCAGTAGACACAGCCAGAGATGAGCAGATAGACGAAGAAGAAGAAGGAAACAAATAGTCATTGGAGGAAGTGAGAAGAGAACGGACCGAGAGGAAGAGAGGTAAAAAAAAAAAACAAAAAAAAAGCGATAAGATTGGAAGCCTCTGTGTTGGAGTCGATGCCTGGAGGCGTGAGGTCGAGGTTGCGCAGCCAAGTTTGATAGTGTCCAAAACCCCCTCCCCACCCCCAACCTTCTCCCCTGTCCAGCATGCACGGCCACGCCAAAATATTTACACAAGCACAGCTGTAGTGTGGAAACATTACTACCAGGGCCCCATAATTAGGAGATCTTTCTGCCTCCCCGTCTCTTCTCACTTTCTTTTCTCTTCCTCCCTCTCTCCCTCTCGCTACCTCCCCCCAGTTCGGTGGCTACGGAACGTCTTGGCTCAGGACTCGACTCGTTGGCAGCTCCGTGTATGTGCGCCGCTCCAGCTCGCTTCTAAAATGGCTGCCAGACGATGACTCCTGAAATGTCGACGGCATGCACGCGTACCGTGCGCGCGTGCGCGTGCGCGTGTATGTTCTGCACTTGCGGAGACGGTGCGCCGCAGGAGCCAACAGGGAAAGTTTCTGAACTCTGAGACACGGGCCGTGGGGGCATAACGCGCGTGGTAGGGAGGGGTGTTTGATGGGGAACCATGGCATGAGGTGGGCATCTGAATTTGTGCAGGCGTCACTGCATTTTCCCAAAGACCCGGAAAAGTCTTTGCAGGTCGAGAAAAAAAAGTGAGCAGTGCAGAGTGGGAATTTGGATGTAATTGAGGTGTAATTAGGATAATTGTGTGAATGGTATGATAATGATCGTAACAGATTTGGAAGATCGTGTCGGCCCAGAGTCAGACGTCATCCATACGAAGACTCTCTCGTTCGCTCTCTCTTTCTCTTCAAATTCCATTTTCTTGGCAGGTTTGTTTGTTTAAACAAGTGGCAGGGCGTACGGGTGCCAGGCCGTGTTGTTTCTGGAAGTGGGCCGTGGGTCTCTGCTATCTGTCCTCCAATCAGGTCCTGCCAAGCTTCCAGTGCAGTGCCTACCTCACAGACCACCCTGTTTATTTGCGGGTTACAGTAGTTTATTTTAGTACGGCACCATCAGACACCATCTCTTCTACTCTGATTCCATATGCACGTATTCGCCTGCACACACACATTCATCCTCACCAACATAGTACTGGTTTATAGATGGAAAGATGCACGTGCACTTTTAATTCTTTTAGTTTTATTTGCATTGAGTTTCTCTCTCAAACATACACTTTCTGTAACTTCTGATAACGGTGGATGCTTGCTGCAGAGGCATTATTTACAGTGGCTTAAGCCCCAGTGCAAATGCTAAGTGGCTAACGGACTTTGGAGGGCACGTGAGCGCTTCCTGGAAGACGGTAAATGGTGGCAGGTCATAATGGGCACAGCCAGCTGTTGGCACCGCTCACATGTCAGGGTCACTTGGGTCACCAAGAACAAAGGAGTTTTCTTTCACTCCTTTCCTGTCCTATTCTTTTTTCTTTTTTTTTTTACTCCCTTTAGGTTTTGGCTCTGATTCAAAAATGTCCTTATAGGTATATATCATGTCAAAACCTACATTCCACAGCCTGGAATGCAAATGCATGGTCACAGACAAATAAAACCCGTAGAATTATGCAATATACAGTACAGAATTTAAAATAAAAGGAAAAAATGGCCAATAATGCAATTAATACACTGGTCAAAACACAATTTACCCATTCATATTTTTTTACTGGCTTTTTTTCTAGCCGTGATCATGTACACTCACATGACCTTGTGACTCAAATCTAAAACCAGACTTTTGAAATGTCTGACAGACATACCACAGTCATCAAACCGATTTCCCCTCATGCGTGTAAACCAGGATAAGGACGGTAGACCTGTTAAGTTCAGCCCTAACTGTCTTGCTATGCAGCGTCATTCAGGAAGCAGCATTTCATCTTATATTGTAAAGATGGTAAAGAATCCAAAATTCAATTATAAAGAGATGTAGAGGTCCCAACAAAAAGCCCAGCTCAGTCCCATACAAAAATAATGATTCTTGTTATAAATGTTGACCCTTTTGGGAATTTGGGTCTGTCTGTTCCCCCTCTTCCACACTTACACAGGTGTTGACCGCCCCAACCCTCCGCTTCCAATGCAGGCACAGCCCCTACCCCCAGTGGCTGGCATTTGGTTGGACACACTGGAGAGCGGCTTCTGAAACATGGCGCTTTAATTGGCTGGGCCAGCTGGTCTTTTGTCGCTCTTCTGTGTTCAATCACAATAAAGAGCCATGATCTAACGAAGCCATGCTTTGAGATTATAGATGCCCCCTGTCTCTCACGCTCTCCCTCACCACACACCCTTTAAGCAGACTGATGGATGGCCTTTTCAAGGGGTGCTGGGCGAGGGGGTGGCACAGACGTGGGCACGTCCGTGATGCCTGTCACTTCGAAAGCCACCCGTCCCCTCTGAGAGCCCCGACTGGGAACATACCCAGCCAGCCTGCCAGCTGCAAAGGGCACAGCTCTGCTGTCATTAGTTCCAGATAAATAATACCAGTTTTATTGCCACTGAAGGTGATCGTTGAGTCACATGGCACAGTTGTATGCAACAAATATGTCTCTTGGTCCCCTGTCTCCCTTATTTCCTGTGATGTCTTCAGTATTTAGATTTGCAGGGTTAAACATGAACATTTTTTCCTCCTGCTCAACGTATGGTGTTCCTCCCTTCTTTGTCATTGTTGAGACGAGGCCAAGAACATTCCGTTTTTGCAGTGCAGTTTAATGGTCAGTTTGAAGGGGGAGAAAAATAAATCTCGCCCTCCCCCCTCTCCCTTTCTCACTCGTTCGCTCTTGTGTCTTCTCCCCCTCCTCTATTTCACGTCCCATACGAGGCTCTCGAAGGCTTCGCAGGAAACGCGCTGTTGTTAGAAGTAGAGGCTATCTGAGTTCACCGCCTCCCTGCTCTTGTCCTCATGGCCGGAGTTAAAGACATAGATCATATCTCGCCTGTGTTTCTCATTGGCTGAGGTGTGCACGTGGGGCCAGTGTGTAAATCATTGGGGAAAGGTAAAGTCCACACCGTCCCGTCCCCCCCCTCTCCTGCTGAACACATGTTCCTTTCTCTAGCTGCAGGTCGACAGTTTGGTTTGATTTAGAGCCCCGATACGCTGTTGTCACCCTCTGCTTGACTTAACCGGTTCAAAGCCTGAAAAGTAATGCACAAAGGCCTGACCCTGGATCAGGTCATATTTATAGTGCCACCGGTATGACCAAACCAGGCCTTCTGCAACGGTCGTTAATGGCTAATAGTGATTTGGCACTGGTGCTTAGTGCTGGCTGCGCCGACATCGGCATGGCTGTGATAAAGCCGGACCCTTTGTTTCATCCAGCGGTGGAGGACAGCTTAAAGAGATGAGCATACCCCCAGTGACTAATGGGAGTTTTAGCCATGCAGCTCAAGATTAACCTCCCAGAGGTACCGTAAGGTAACATCGTTAATCAGAGGAGTGTGTGCCAAGCCATGTGCCGCCAGCGGGCAGGATTCCTCTCGTCTTTTCTTCTCTGCGCCTCACCCCCCACCTTCTGTCCTCCCTTCCCCTTCTCTCACTTGCGCATTTCTCAAGGTGGCGTAAGGCCTGAAGCGCCCCTCAGGAGGTCTGTGGTCTGTGTGTGTGTGTGTGTGTGTGTGTGTGGGGGTGTGTGGGAACACGAACAAGGCGAGTGCTTATATCTTATGCACACATTTCAGCTTGCACTTGCTTTTTTTTTTTGGGTGGATCATGTCTGTGCAGACATCTGGCCTGTCCTGTCATGACTGTATAGAGGGAAAAAATTACGACAACTGCATGCTGTTGCTTGGATGTGTGTGTACAAGTTTTGGGTGTTATTAATGTTTGCATTCGCTGTTTGCAAATGTTAAAAAGTGAATTACACCTAAATAAAGAACATCTCTTAAAATGCGACGGCTACTTAACCGTTGGGTTCTGTTTTGTCTCCTGATAGGTATTTTCAGGAATGGTTTAAGTTGTGAAAAAGCTGGGAGACAGTGTGATGAGTGCTAAACTAGCTTGAGGCTCTCAGGGTGTTTGTGTTCTAATCCACCTCCTTATGTCTGTTTGCAGACTCACAACAGTCAGGAAGTCCAAGCAACAATGAGCCAGGCAAGAACCCTCCAGGTATGTGCATACGCACACACACATGCACACACACACTCTGCATAAACATGGCTCCACACAGTGCAAAAGAATAGGCCACATGGAATTAGAGTAGAAAGCTCTTGTAGCGCTGGGTACTAATAAAACATGCAATTTCAGTACAGAGGTCAGTACAGAGGTTGCACATGATGGTAACGTCCAAGATTGAGACATTAAGCGTAGGGAACACATCTGGAGTAGAAGTTTACCTTGTGTCACAGAGGAGTACAAGAGGACACTCATTATTAAAAATGTGGCGAACGGGCCAAACACTGACAAGCTAAAACGAACAAGCAGAGCAACCGCGTGACTTTCAGCCGGTGGGAATGAGAGCTCTTCTGAAGAGCCGATTGGAAAGGTTTTTTTCTTTCTCTTTTTTTTTTTTCTTGATGGGATCTTGATGGGATTTGCTGAGGCCTGGGGAGGATAAGTCGTGATTGTTCTTGTACGTTGCAGGGCAATTAGTTTAGTGTATGTGACGCGCCTGTGCACGCCTGTGTCAGGACAGTGCATGTGGGCTTATGTATGTGTGTGTTGGTGTAGACACGCTGTATTCACTTTTAACAGTCCTAGTTCAAGAAAGAGTTCAATAAAATTCTGATTTTTTTTCACTGAGAAATTCATAACAAAAACAAACAAACAAAAAAACGAATCTCATTAACTTTCTCTGGGAACTCATAAAGTGGTTAGTGCTTCAATGATAATGTGTCTGAGGAATGATTTAGTAAAATATCACAAGCAGAATTGATACTTTTCAGCAGCATGCCTACTGTCAAAAATAATCCTCTGTAGACACAGCCATTTCTTTGCCAAGATGACTGCAGGTAGAATAAAAAAAAAAAAAACCATCAAACCGAGTCCGTTGGTTACCCAGTCTCCCAGCCAGCGCGCCCTGTGGTCGCTTCACATGATTTGATGGCTCGTTGCTCCTTTGGACCAACCTGTGTTTTCTTTTCCTTTGGACATTTTTCCATTTTTTCGGGGGGACGGGGGATGGACCAGTGCTATGTAATGCTCCGAGAATGAAAATAGCAAGGGCATAATTATCCCTCTACCTCGAGAGCAGGTTCTGCGTTGTCTCCTGCCAAAGAAAATACCACACTCAGCTCATGAGTCAGGCTCGAGGGTAGCGTTTCCTCCAGCGCCTGCCCTGCCAGGCCTCCCTCGGTGGCTTGTGTTAGAGACATCTTGGCCGCAGCTCACGGCGCGCTCGTCTGTCTCTACCCAGGTACTGGACCCCATGTGTATTTTGTGCTTGGCCACAGAAGCTTGTGGGAGCACCACAAAGAGGAAAAAAAAAATGCAAAGCCAACTCAGCTCTTACACTCATGAAGTAACACTTTTTAAAGTGGGTTTTGTGGCACACCTTGTTTGCGTCACCAGCGCACCTTCAAGGTGCTTCTTATTGTTCTATGGCTCTGCCTTTACTTGTCAGTTAGCGGCTTATCGCCTTATCTTTTATTTGTTATATGGGAGGGGATTTATGGGAAACTTTCTTTGTTTACTGTAATGGTTCATTGTACCACACTTTTCCAAGTAAATTCCTGTTTGCTGCAGGTGGGATCCATGTAGGATCCATGTGGTTCATATCCATATCTGACAGGATATAGGGCTCCACATCACTGCAGTTTGCATTTGATGTTTATGTACAGACAAGTGTCGTCGAAACAGCACAGTGACATTTTGGACATTTTTACTGTCAGTACATTCCACAATGTTGTTTTTCTCTCTCCTGCAGTTTACTTGGAAGACAGCTTCATCAAATCAGGGGTCTTCAGTGTTTCGGAGCTCATACGAGTGTCTCGAAGTAAGTGCACCCGCACCCACCCTTATGGGGATCTTTCCGTTGGGTTCTGTTCATCCTTAGTAATAGTGAGAGAAATAGTGGAACATCCAGTCTGGCGGGTTGGCTGCTTTAGTGCTACCTATGCGTGTGTGTTTGAGTGTGGCTGTGTGCATACACAGGTGTGCAGAAATGTGTGTGTGTGTGTGTCCGTATTTGTGTGTAGACATGCCTGCAATCATCAAAAACGATGACAGATGTTCTTGCAGGAATGCTTCTCTGGTGACTGAGGACAATGGTTCCCTGAGGCTGGATTTGCACACACTGCCAACAGGGTTGTCAGACCTTTTCTCTCACACACATAAACACACAAACACACACATACACACACCCTGTACCATATGCAGTGTGCTGAATTGCAGCATAGTGCTCCTGTGAAACTGAAGCATGCACACACATGTATATGTTGGGTCCCTTGTGCCGCTGTGCCTCTCCAGTGGGGCTTTGAAGCCCTGATCTGACAAAACCAGCTGAGAATTCAAGCCTGCCTGACAGTCCGTGCTAGCAGAAGACATGTTCATTAGCACAAAATGAGGGAAATGTATAAGCCAGGACAAGTTTTTCTTTCCTTTCTGTGTGTGAGGTCTACAGCCTGAAGACGTTGGAGAATCTTATTTGATTTTCCAGAATTAAGAAAGCCCCATCTGCCAGAGCCACGTGCCTCTGCTTTGATTGAGTCTCAATCATGCGCTGGTGGAGGTGAGCTGAGCGGTTAAAGCGGATGCGGAGTGTTTACTCGTTGGCACCTCTGCTCTTGTGGCACAACCCACCAAGGCTCCAGTGCCAGGGGAGTCTGGTGAAGTTTGGCAGCGCGTTTCAAGCTGAGCTGTGCTGACTTGGTCTGTGCCATGGCTTCAGCTGTTTCTTAATGCCAGTGGTGAACCTCAGCCCACAACAAACGCGCCAGCACGCGCACACACACACACACACACTCCAGACCCACATCAACCTCAACAAGCAGATCCCCTCCCCCAAACACTTCCTGCACGCCTCACTGGCAGAACCACTCTTCCTTTCAAACAGACACAAATTTAACAAAGACCCCCCCCTAACGTTTCCATTATCTCCCTGAAATCATATCTGTCAGAGCTGACCACAAAAGGAAGCAAAACTAAGAAAGGACGAGATAAATGCAAGCTATCTGCTAAAAGAGGGATAAGTTGTATTATTCTAATTACTGTACAGTCTGCTTCCTTTTTCCGGAATTCTGCTCTGAAAAGGATGTGATGCTTGTTATCGAGAAGCTGGTCAAATAATCTATGAATTTTTAGAATATCACATTTAATGTCCAGTGCACTTGCACCACCATTTCCTGGAATGCACACTCCAAAAAGAAGGTTCTATGGCTTAGCTTCAAAAGACATCCATATGTCTATGTTCTTCTTGTGGCCTCGAGGCGTATGTATAAGATCATTTTGTCAGTGAGCTGGAACAATGTTTACAATGAGCCACAGCTCCCCGCAGACCTGCAGTCACTCACTGACAGTGTTTTGGGCGGCCCGGCTGGCTCCCCCTGGAAACCCTATCACACGTCCCTCTAGTGGTGTTTCGTAAAGCGTGTGGTTTTCACATAGTGCGCTGCATTTATTTCGAGCCCTGTTGTAAGTCTGCCGGCTCAGTCACCCGTCTTATCAAGTCTTTTCAGGGGCAGCGAGTGTGACTAATTGCCCGTTATTTATACACGTGTCTTTTACTAAGGCCATTCTGGAAATCTCCTCAAAGCACTCAAATAAAGACTGGGATCTAAAGAGTCGAGTTCAGCTCGCGCGGTCCAGCTTTATGTGCACATCTGATCTGTGACTTCCATGCAGAACCTGCAGAAGAGAACAATTCAGTTAAGCATAGTGGCTGGAAACAAAAGGCATTTCTGGGGTTCTTTTCAAACAGCATTGCGGTTTTGGTGTCATGCACATAGACGCTGTGAGGCCTCAGGCACCCATGCTAAAAGATTATATTTCGTTGGGTTCCTGTCTGGGGTAGTCCCACTGTGACTAGTGGTCTGAGTAATTTTGTGTGTGTGTGTGCGTGTGTGTTTGTACTGAGGTGGACCAGAATTTGAATATGGTTGTCAAAAATTTTGATTTGTTTAAATACACATGTATAGTGAAAAGCAAACAAAACCGTATATATATTTTTAAAAATAAGACAAAGTTATACATTAGGGGTGTTGAAATGCAGATGCAGTTCAGAAAATCAATTATACCATTTGTTGGTGATTTTCTGGCAGCGGCATAAAAATTCCCGTAAAAAAGTAGTGCTGGTAGTTAATGTGACTGCCTGATCTGAGTACAGAGCTGCTCTGGGTACGAGTTTCACTCTGTACGGCATGGCACTCAGTGGCCCTGTTCTCGCATCGTGATCAAAGTTGAACTTTGTTGACCTTTGACCGCTGTTTTCACCTTGCCCCTTCGAAACACACACACACACACAAAGTGGGAGTGGAGTAAAATCTGATTTACAGTCTCTGCGTGTTCAGAGATCTACACCATGACATTATCATCATACCGGGAGTTTAGAAAACCATGCGTATTTTTTTCAGCGCTGAGCCCCACGGCGAGCATAGCAAGTGCCACGTTCAGCCGCAGATTTAGATTTTCTGTATTCAGTCTGCACTCAACTGGCGCCACAGACGCCTGAACCAGGCATTTTTCTGCGTTTGTGGCTTCAGATGTAACGGCTCCCCGAGAGGAAAGAGAATCTCACGCTCCCTATTTATTTTGCTTACAGCACCTCAGTTTTGCAACGCAAAATGTCGGTAACTGCTGGTACATGAGACATGGACATTAGACGTACCAAACGCTACTGCTGTTATGTAATACAAAATGAAATCATAAAGGGACCAGAGGAGCCTGGACAAGTCTGCTAGGTTCCTCTGCTTGGTGGAGAGTTGATCTGCATCAGGACCAGGGCAGACGACTAACTCCGCCCACAGCATAGTGCATTTAAAGGAGAAGTACCAGTATATACGACTGTTACAAGGTGAGCGCAGACTGAACGGTGACAGTTTTCTGCTCATTGTAGCAGTAGGGGATGCATTGCGATGCATTGATATCGAGGCATTGATAATCGAAATCAAATTGATTCATGAGGACAGTGGAGGTTCACACCACTATTATGCATATGTCTGTGTTGTAAGAATCAGTTTCATTGTCAGTGATTTACAAATGAATGCTTTTACAGGAAGTGACTAATAAAAGGTTTCTTTCTCTCTCAAGCTCCCATCACACAGGGCACAGGGGTGAACTTCTCAATGCCAGACGTGCCCAGTCAGCCGTACTATCATGACATGAACTCCAGTGTGGGACTTCACCGCTCACTTTCTTCACCCCCTGGCAGGTCAGAACAACACTACACTCACGTGTCCGAATTAACACACGCATACACACAATGCACACTCACGCACCGGCACAGGCAATGCAAAATGCTCACACTGATTCCAAGCACAGAATACACACTTTCATACACTTGCATGTAGTTCACACACTCACAGTTGAACAGTTGTTCCTGAGCCAGTTTCTTATTCCTCTTCTGCCAGCATTTTCTTCTTCATATCTTAATTGGGACCATGCGATTGGTTGAGGAAATAGGTACTGGCTTTGGATTGATAGGAACATCACTTAGAACCACTGCATGGATTCTCATCTCTCTGCCATTGGTTTCAACAGTAAACGGGCCAAGACCATTTCCACAGAGGACAGCATGGAGACGAGTCCCAGTGGCCATGATTTCTACTCATCCCCCAGCTCCCCAGCCAGCGTCAGCAGGACCTGGCATGAGAGAGAGAACGGTGAGAGAGAAAGCGAGTTTGCTTTACATCTTTTTAGAAGAATGTCCCTTCTGTTCCAGCAAGGGAGGACTGGGGCCTGTTGGACTGTTGACTGTTTTTGGTTGCTGTGCTCCCAGAAGCCATGTCACACTCCCAGTTCTCCAGGAGACCGGTGGGGAAATCCCAGTGACTTTCCCACACCCACAGTTTTACATGTTCACAAACTCATCCATACATGGGGCTCCTCTCCTGGTGCTTGCGGGTGCAGCCGGTACTTTCTCGTTCTGCTTAATCTGTCAAAACAGTTTCTCAAGGATCTCGCAGCAATGCTGATAAACTTGTCTTTTTGCCTTTATTTCTTCCTCTTCCGTTCCAAGAATGAGAGTCAACCTGTCATCTGAAGACATAGAAAAAAAACATCCTCAGATGATGGTGTGACAGTTGCAGTCATTGTCACGCTTTAACAGACTTTTCTGTTTTTTTATTTACTTCTTTGACTGCTTTGATGATGGCTGATGAAGTTTTGTAACAAATGTTTTCCCAGCACACGGCCCGCAGATGTACTGTTACAGAGAGAGGACATGTTTGTTTTCATCTGCAGTGATTTAAACCTATGATAAGCCTGTGAGCTTGTGTGTGTGTGTGTGTCTCATGGCTGTGTAAAGAAAACAAGGTTAGCTTGCTTTATCTGGGGGTGGAATTGAAACAGGCTGTGTGTGTGTTGGTTTGCGGATGTGGGACTGTGAGAGAGGGGACCACTCACGGGTTAGATGAATGAGGGGGGGGGTCTTTTGCCCCATCTGCCTCCTGTTGAGGGGTCAGGGCATGGTTTTCTAAGCATGACCCTTGAAATTGGATTTGTCTTGTGGAAATGCAAAGCAATTACACTTGACCTGCCCCATTGAGAGCAGGAGCCATGGGTGAGGGTGGGGTCAAAACCTTTGACCTGTGGGTGCAGGTCAGACACCAGAACAGCATAAAGAAAGAGAAACAGACACGGGTGGTCGGGGTGGCGCGATGAGATGCAGGCCAGCCAATATTGATCAGCTGGAGGTCAGAGTGCAAGAGAAGGTCAGAGTGTTTGTGTGACTGATTGATGTGGAGTGAATCAGTGTGGAGATGGGCTGAACAGGTGTCTGTGTGTGTACGTGTGTGTGTGTGTGTGTGTGTGTGTGAGAGAGAGAGAGTCAGGCAGGTGTGGCGGCGGCTGTTTGAACCTGCCCTGGATGAGCAGGTCGCGGTATCGGCGTCTGACTTGACAGGTGGCCAGGCCAGTTGGTGGGACAGCAGACAACGTTCACTGCGTGTGTGAGGGGAGGGAGAGAGAATGTGTTACCCAGCTTCCCAGCAGAAAGTCCTCAATAACCTGTCCCTGGGTGCAGAGCTGAGCCTGCAGGTCTTTTAATTAAGCCAGCCCAACCGAACGTTTTTTTCCAGAACAATCTCGCCCCTGTAGCCTCTGCATGAAGGGGACAGGGATCCTCTGCCTTCTCACTCTGACACCGGTACAGAATGTTCTGGGCCCACTATTCTTCTTTTTTCAGTTCTATAGCTTTCTTTTGTCTCTGCTCGACGCTTTGTCTGGACTCCTCACACCGCTGGTGAAGTCATACTTCTACGCTGAAGCCAGAGGGGAGAGAAGGGAGGGGTGGCCAATGAGAGTGCCGTTGTTTTGTAACGAAAGTATCCAAAGGCGAGGGGAGCGATATTAAAGCCATATGAGGCCGTGGTGGGACGCCTTCCATGAGCCAAACCTTCGTTTGGGTCTCACGTGCAGAGCAGGCCAACCTACGATTTTTCTCAGCATGGAGGGACAGAAAAAAAGCGCTGCATTTGCTTTTCTAAAGTAAACCTCCTTATGTTGCCTCCTCTCTGATACGGTTGACTTTCCCCCGCCTTTTCTCGCTCCAGTCGAGAGAACTTTTTCACCC
Organism: Denticeps clupeoides; assembly: GCF_900700375.1. Classification (NCBI taxonomy): domain Eukaryota; kingdom Metazoa; phylum Chordata; class Actinopteri; order Clupeiformes; family Denticipitidae; genus Denticeps; species Denticeps clupeoides. The sequence continues at coordinate 24,955,983 of NC_041707.1, forward strand.
TGGCTGTGGTTTGATAACAAACATCTGTTTTGCTGAGAGGAATCAAAAACATATTTATATATTTATACATGTACCTCAATTTTCCATATCTGTGCCCTTCAGAAAATATGCATCCTCCTCTCAGCCGAGGCTTTCCTCCAAATACACAAACTCTGATGTCTGTTAGCTCAGGGCTAGGCCGGCCCCCAGTCGGTCTCTCTCTCAGGTCAGCTCGCATTTTCTCCCCTGTGCGCTGCCCCGTGGGACAACACTCTCCCTCCCTTCCTCCTGTTTTTGCAGGGGCCAGTGCTGTTACAACAGGTGTGGTGACAAAATATTATTTGTAGAGCAGCTTTGATTTTGACAGAACCTGAAAAGACAAACTTATATATATATATATATATATATTCAGTACATTGGGTCTCTGTACAGAATATAGAAATACAATTTAAGTGGATTTATGGTTGTGTTGCTGTCATCCAGATGATTGAGATCTTGAAATTGAAATTGACAAATTTGTTGGTATCCTATCAATTTTATTATTTCATCACAGTTTAGCTATCAGAATTCTAATTATTGACCAGAAACTATATTTATATTTATATATTTTTAATATCCACTGAAACATGTAACCAGTGGGTGAGACACAATGTCTGATTATAGAGCGCGAGAGTTTATTTTGTAGTACTTCAAGGATGTAATTACATTTATTTTATTTTACATTGACATTTATCAGAAACCTTTATCCATAGCTGCTCTCTCACAGCCCAGATTCCACTGCCTTTTGTCCCTTTCCAGAGGACCGATCTTTCCCTCCTCTCTTATGTCAGCAAGAAGAAGATAAGAAGATAACAAAATGAGAGAGAAATGGCTGAGTGAAAGTGTTTGTGGTGCAAATTACACAGAGACATGGTGTCTCAGAGATTTCACCTGCACATACACACACACACATGCAACAGTCATAGTTGACACACGTCTGCACTGAAATAACATAAAAAATGTTATTTCTTTCTTCCTGCCACATAGGTATTAGAAACCAGGACACTTGCAGTATAGTGATATTATGATGAATCTTATCGATTCTGTCTGGTGACAGCTATAACTCTTCTTCAGAGTTGAGTTTCTTGTCAAATTCCTTGTAACTGTATCTGATAGTGTTATCAGATGAAGACTTCAGTTAAGAATGGGTCAGTGACAGAAGTTTAACTGTCACTGACCCAGTCACTGACCCATTCTTTTGAACACAACACGTGGCTGTCTACGCTATCAACAGGCCATGCATTAATTCCAACATGGCTGCCTTTCTTCACCTCTCTCCTCACCATGTCTTGTCTTCTCTATACCAACAGACATGTCTTCTCCCACCATGAAGAAGCCAGAGAAGCCATTCATCAGCCCCACCTCCCCACAGGACTCCTCTCCCCGCTTGACTACTTTCTCTCAGCACCACCACCCAGCCCTGGGACACAGCGGTGCGTCCTCCACATTAGTGTGCAGTCACTCACTCCTAACATGTAGTCACATCCACAGCAGCACACAGGAGTGTCAGTACACTGTTGACTAATCCTTAGTTAACTCTCACTCTTTTGTGAAGTCTTTTTTGTTTCCGATTAATGATGCCAGCCATAACTGTCACTGTAAAAAAATATTTGTTTCTTTGTTTCTATCTGCATTTAGTCATATCAACGAGGACCCCACCCCCTCACTCCCCACTGCCGTTTTCAGCATCTGCGATTCTCCCTCCTGCTCCCTCAACCTACTTCTCCCACACCACCATCCGTTACCCACCCCACCTCAACCCATCGGACTCACTGAAAAACTATGTGCCATCGTATGACCCGTCCAGTCCACAGAGCAGCCAGGTGAACCACTTTTTAAAAATTACTTTGAGAATATGATTCTTTTTGGAATTTTAATATGTACTTGTGTAGGGTTTTCCCTACGAAAGGTATGTTTTGTGTGCCCTTGGCCCCTTTCTTATCATCTATCTGAGATTGTATATGACCCCTGTAAGGTTATATGCTAAGTGAGTCGCTTATCTGGCTTTGCCCATCTCTCCAGCTTCTGTTTTTTACTGCAGGGGAGCAGAACAGCACACTTAATCATACACACACACACACACACACACACACACAGACACTTGCTGAGTCAGGACACTTCTGCTGTGCGTCTGAATGTGTGTGGTAGCCAAGCATTAGAACTCAATAAAGCATTTTAGAACATTAGTTTATAGACATAGCTCATGTATTGTATATATGCTGTGAACTCATCATGGCTGCATGGTTTCAATCGCCTGAGAGCATTATGCTGAGGCCAGTGAAATCGACAATCATTCAGCCGCATTGCACCCTTAGCTGGTGTCGTTGTGCAACCAGTGTTTTCATCACCTTGCCGCATATGGGAATCACTTACGGATTCGGATGCCAAGGCCATTCCCTTTCCAGCCTTCCTTTCACCATTGTTCTGCTATCTAAACAGATGCAGGCATCGGAATGTTGAAGCATGTCGCCATTTAAACATTTGCTAAATGTGGTCAGTCCCATAAATCAAGCACATTACTTTTTTTTTTTACGTTTTTTTTTCTCTCTCCATTTTTTTGTGTTTTTCTTCAATGATTTCTGCTGATTAAATGAACACATTGTGAGTAGCAATTGACCCACTTTAGCTAACGAACACAAAATCATTAGTGGTTTGCTCTGTTGGCGCCTTGTCTAAATCAGGACCCCGGCGTGCATGTGATGCGACGACTGTGTTTACTTACATCGGCCCTCCTTCACCGGGCTGTGCGACTGGCAGGCAGAGAAAATCAACAACAAAAGAAGTCAATAAACACGCTAACCGAGCGAGGCGCTTCAGATTAGCAGCACATATGTATGCAAGCTGAGCCTTAGACCACTCACCCTCCCAGCAGCTCTTTTTTCTTTCCGTTTCTTTTTTTTGGGGGTTCACACACTAGTGAAAGTAATAAGGAACTCTGGATTCTGAGATCTGTTTCATTATCAATTCTTTTCTTGGTTTAAGCTAGAAACTGAGGACTCCTTTCTACAAGGGTTAAATTATTGAAAGAAAAAGGTGTATCCAGTTGCTATAAATAATAGGTAGTAGAATAAAATTAGAGTTAATCCAGGTAGAAATTGGGATCATTTGTCCCAATCGTATCTGCCTCTTTCCTTTGAATAATGGGCTGTTAAATTCAGAAGTATCCCAGCACGTCTGGTCAGCCGCCCTTGTGCAGGTATTCTTGGTGGTTTATGTTGCTCCTTTCAGTTGTGCTCTTAAGCTGATGATAGATGGGCCCGGAGCGATTTCACTTTCAAAGGGCCTGCTTACTGCCGAAAGCACCTGGGCTGGCCCACTCATCTCAATTAGCCGCACAGACCTGGCTCATAAACACAGAAACGTCGCTAAACAGCTCCCTAACTGTTGTTTATACTCCTCATTTCAGTGACGCTGTTAACGCTCAACACTTGCTTCGCTTCCCACTGAAAGAGAATGGTTTTAGGTGCAGCCACTTTATGGCACTTGTAACCGGAGAAAGTGGTGAAAACACTGAAAACGGCTGATTAATTTTTTTTGCGCTGTAAAGCTGTTAAAGAACGTCCGTTCTGGAGGGGAGGGAGTAAAACAGAAAAAACAAATCACCTCCTTGCCTGGTCCCGGCTCCAGTGGGGTCTGACACAAAGGTTGGGGTTTAGAGGGACCAGTGTGGTTTAAGGACTAATATGCTGTGCTGTGATATTCTCATGTCCCATGGCACAAGGTCCCATGGCACAAGGTACGGTTTCATAGTCTCGCTGCAGCCATCATTACGGCCGAAGTGCTCTGTAAAAAGTCGTAACTCAATATCCTCTCCGAAAAAGACCCCATTGCCCACTGTTAAACAAATGCAGTTATTGCGATGCATTAAAAGCTATTCAGCAGTGCTCAAGGTAAGTGAAACAGAAGACAATTTTTATGCAATTCAATACATTGGGAACACTACACTCCTTGTGTTTTTTTTTTTTTTCATCATGATGAGAAAAGGAAAGAGCGTTGCAATGTGTCTGTAGTATTTTTTTATATCCCCACTGCTCTCACTGTAAACAAAGGGCTCATAGACGGCTGCAGCACGGAGGTTGGGAACCGTTACTTGGGAGAACTGCAGGGAATGATAAAGGTCGTAAATATTTGCCGTTGCCGGGGTTGGCTCTTCATGGGGGTGAGCCTGCTTGGCAAATAACTTGCCACATATAATCCTATGGACGAGAGCCAGAATGTTTTTATGCTTGCTTTAACGCAGATTATATTACACTCTAATTAAGCATTCTATTCACATTGAGGAACCCTGTGGACGCCATTCTTTCATATAAAGGCCTGTTTGAGGTTTGAACTCAGGGCCTCGCAAAGTGAATTCAGCAGGGCGGTCTCCAGCAGTTAATTTTTTATTCTTGTCTCACTCACTCACTCTGTTTTTATCCTTGTATCAAAGTGGGGTGAGGGGAGAAAGCGCCAGCTCAGCGCTGCATGTCACGCTGAAGGAGGGAGTGTGGAGCAACTGATACTGTGCTGCAGTTCAGAGCGCTTACACTGCGTCGCCTTCATTTAAGCTCAGCCCATCTCTCATTGTCTGGTCGCAGTGGTTAATTTCAGGGCGAGATACCACCCACCGAGCAAATGCAATGGAAATGAATACAGCGCAGAAATGTGAACTTGTAGGAAATCAGAAGAAAACAAAATCAGTATGCGTTTCTCATGACCTGTAATGAGTGTTTAAACACTCCCTTTTTCTTTCTCTCTCTCTCTGTCTCTGCTATTTCTCATAGCCGAATAGCAGTGGTCAGGCTGTGGGGAAAGTGCCCGGCCACTTTACCCCGGTTTTGGCCCCCTCTCCACACCATGGTGCAGTGAGATCCGTCTCACTGTCTATGCCTGATACTAAGCCCATCACCACCTCGACGGAAGGTAAGTCACGCCCCATGTAGCTAAAGCTCAGTGACTAATCACATATAGAATTAACATGCTGACAGTAAACCATTAAACTATTTGAAATCATTTTTAGGCAGTTCCTTTTATATAGGTTGTGAAGATTCACAATTAAATAAAGAGCAGTATACTGAAAGTCATGGAGTGGGCCCACCTTGATTTTGATGGATTTGGAATAAAGTTTTCATTCAACCTGGCTGGAGAAATCCTTTTTTTCCTCAATAATTATAAAATGATCACCAAATTTAGTACCAATATATTTTTTAAATCATACAATAAATTATTCATTTATCCAAATTACTCTAGCCTAAAAGATGCTAGGAGAAACTATAGACTTATGTGAAGCCTGACATTTTTGTGTGTGTGTGTGTGTGTACACAACCCAGGCTTCTCAGCCCCAGGCACTCCTACAGCAAACCGTTTTGTTGGACTCAGAGATCCAGCCTTCCTTCACCAGCAACAGGTGAGAGTTCATCCTTATAACCCTTCCATCTCCCTTCCCCCAACCCTCTCTCTCCCCTTCCGTCCTCTTCCACATCCCTCTGCACAACCACCAGTTTAAAACTAGAGCCGCAGGTTTTTATTTTTCAAACCACAGTCCAGCAACAACAGCCAACCACACAGAGTCAAATCATGCATAAAACATGGTCTGCTCAACGCGGGCTGTAGGTCTCAGACCGGACGCACTCTGCATTTTTAAAACCACTGGAGCTAAAGCACAGCTCTATTGCTATTGTGGTAACATAGACAGAGGAAGTAATCAGCGTTTGGGTAAATGTAGACATGGTGGAATTTTTCCATCGTTTAAGAGGTCCGCCTTTTCCCCCTTTGTTACTTGCTTGAGTTTTTTCCTGCCCTTTGTTGCTTTGAGACCCCCTACTGAAGTTCCTAAGCCACGGGACCCTTGTCTCCATGGACACCCACAGAACCTGATGTAAGGCTCCCTTATTTTGCCAAAATGGCCATCAACACAGAAAGCCTAGTCTAAGTGAAAATGTCAGTCTCTTGTGCCGCTCTTCCAGCCATTTTGATAAATGACATTGAGGTACGGAAGTGAAACCTTCTGTAAATCTTGGCAGTTGTTGTACTTTACCCAGTCACTTCCAGGATTGGTCAGAAATCTGCATTTACTTTCTTATTGCTTTTTTTTTTTTTTTTTTTTTTGTGTGTGAATGCCACAGTTGAAATATTCTACATCTTGGCTGATTATGTTAATAGTGAAGTTGCAGCTCAGTCGGGGTAGGCCTTGACATACCCGTCAAGAATTTTTGGCAAAAGAGTACGAATGCAAACACATGGAGACCATTATTATGAATTACCATTGACGATCGTGGCCTTTAGGCTATTATATTTGAGTGTGTATGCATGTGAGACTGTGTGTGTGTGTGTTTGTGCACCCTTAAAACTCTGTGGCAGAAGTGTTAGGGAAGAAGCAGCACAGATTTGAGTGCTACGGCCGACCCACAGCAGAAAAGGCCTGGTCTGGGGCCAGTCTTTTCCACCCACCTCTAATTGAATTCATCTGCACGCGGCTACATTATAATTAGTGGTTTTCTCCTGCCCTGCTCCTGCGTAGGGGTAATGACAAGCCAGTCTTTATTGCTCCTCGGTTTGGCAGAGTCGGCCTCTGCCAAAATATGTGCAGCTCCCCAATTTACTGCTATGCCTTTTCCAAAGGAGGGATGAGCTGTGTTTAGTCCATTGACATTTTTCTCATGTTGCTCTCACAGATGGCTGGGGAGCTCCATTCCAGAAAATTCTATGTTTTAAGTTACACTTAACATACAGAAAAGTCCCTTTTTTAAGTTAATTTAAATCCTTGTGGCCTTTGGTAAATCATGGGGCAGTTAACTTATGCAGCCCATGAGTGAGATTTACGACGAGGTGTTTGTTTCACTATAGCTCTGGGGTGATAGAGATCCGCCTTGGCCAACAGATTTAATGCCCTTTGTTTTAAAACCACTGGACTGAATTGGAGAGGGAGAAATAAATGGACTGAATGATAAATCGCTCATCCATCTTATTTATATCGGCATGGGTTTCTTCACTGTGTGCATGGCTGTCGCCTGTGGTGTGATTTTCAGCAAGAGGCCTGACTCTTTGAATGCCTGGCTATAGAACCAGGTCCTCTGCGGAGTAAATAATGTCACAGATACACACCTTCTATTATAGCGCCGCCGTTGGCGTGTGATTTATCACGCCTGGTTATGAGCTGTATTGACACTTCCATTCTTCCCTGGGCCCTTTGTTGTGGTCATGGGAAGGGCGTATGGGGTGACACACGTGGCGTGTGGATTACAACAGGGTGTCAGGGGCGTCACATTTCAGCCCTGCGTCGTCCCAGCATGTAGTGGCAGAACGCAGCTCCTGTATTAACAGGACGTCCTCTGCCGCCACCTGGAATTGTAGGTGCGCGGTCTAGACTCATGTTTGCACCGCGGGACAGACCTGTTATATTCAATTCAAAGACATGGGTGGAAAAAGCTTGCAGAGACTGATTGAGTCTGGCATTCTAAACGAACAAGTGATGTTATGATAATTACTGAATTATGTAAGCCACAATTTTGGCTTGTTAAAAGGGTTTATATGAAGGACAGTAAGTTAACTGGGTGTGCCAATGTGCTCATGATGACTTTATTAGCTGTGTTTTGGGACCGTTCCCAATATTTTGAGTTCATGACATTCTGTAGAAATAGAATGGGATCCCATTGTTACATCTGATATCCGTAACAAAACTCCAGGCTTGTGGGTCCAAATAAATCCATGAGTGTTCTCAGGAAGAGTCTAATAATTGTCTGAAAGCTTGTAACAAAACTCCACTGCAGCTCTTCATGTCTTCAGGTGAAGCTGCCAGTAGGAAGATTTACAGCTTTCTGACAACAATCATTCCAGCCCCATAATGGATAACTTCCTTTGAAACATGGCTCTCCTTTCCAGTCCGTCTTATGTGACGTACTGTCAGAGCTGATGACAGAGCCATATATACAGTCTGGTGAAGTGACGTAGATGCGGTAGCCTCAGAGTGTGATGCTTTATGGCTGCTGTGCCTTGTGGGACATGCAGTCAGTTTTAGTTTTCACTTTCTGCCTGTGCATAGGCATGTGTGCACTGTTGTTATGTATTGGTTTCAAATACATTTTTCCATATAGGCTGAATTCTGCAATTCTGACTTGTCTGGGAACCTGAATGATGCCAGCAGATATCGTTTTTTTTGTGCACACATGGACTATATTTACACATAAATATAGAGACTGGTCACCTGGACAGATAAATTGACACAAAGACAAATATGCACAGACAAATAGGACAGATGAATAACAAACAATAAAGCACACACCAACACCTGCTCTGAGCTTCGGTTTCGGTTCAAAAAGGTTTACCAAAACACAAGTGGATAAAAAGAAGCAAACAAAAATCATTATGCCGCATCCCTGAGGGTCCCCAGACCCTTTCAGATGCACCATCTCATCCCATGAGAGACTCCTTTTTATGCAGATGGGGCTGATCAATGATCAAAATGTTATTTTGCTTTTTCTGAAATGAGAACGCTAATCCACCTTCCACGCATGGCATCTGCTCACCACAACACGTTGCTTAGGAGGCAGCAGCCCCCTTTCGCCTTGCCGCTGTGTCTGACAGATGGCAAGCTCCTCCAGGCCTGGAGCGTTCCCTCGTGTCCGTGCACAAACATGTGGCGCAAGTGCTGGAGGCGGCCCATACCCTGTGCTGCTTTGGTATTCTGGTCCCACACCACCAGTGCAAGCAGCCTTACAAGGTTCCAACGCATGAACGGAAAGCATGGAGACATATGGAATCACCAGGATTGGATAAGGAGCCTATAAAAAAGCAGGAGGTGTAATGGACTGGCAAAATAATTTTATCGCTTTATCTCAACATGATTAAGTCATGGCTGTTTGCTTGGAGAAATAACGTAATTCTGTGTTCGGGAGAAATAACGTAATTATGACATGAAAAATTCTTCATATCTGCCTTTCCAACCAGTCATGCCTCATAAGAGATGGTGGAGACTGCTCACACACACACACGTGCTGATGGTTGTTTAGTAATGGCCATTCTGAGCGCTGATTGAAATCAGTCTGACGTCACTGGAACTGTTCTCTGAAAAGGTCCACATGGCTCAGGGCCTGTCAGGAGGGGTGCAGAGAATTTGTTAATGTTATCCGTAGTTACAGATGTGTAATGTAAATATTTGCCACATACATGACTGCAGTCTTCGAAACCATTCACTTCTGATTTTCATCTGGGAAACCCAGGATGCGTCATTTTCTTTTTTGCTATGATTTATGTCCTCAGCACAAACACGTCTATGGCTTCAATGTAGTCAATTGCGCTGGAAAAGACCTTAGGTGAACTCCCCAAACCCCCCTCCACCAAACCCCCTGCAGGCTTTCCTGGATGCTGGATCCGTGAACCTTTCCTGCATCCACGCTGACTGATCCGCCTTCAGTGCTTTTCAGCACATATTGTGTGTGTATTTTTTATAGCTTGTGTGGTCCTCAAAAACAGGACAAAGTGCCGGCTGCAATTTGAATTTTTTTGATAGCTGACCTCGGCTCCCCCCCCTACCAGACCATTGTTTTTGGGACCAAAGCTCACTTCAGCATTACACCACTAACAAGCACTGCGACTGAACAGGACACAAAGGCATGTGAGCCATGGTGAAGTCAGAATGGCTCTCGATGTGTGGAAATCCGGACTGACTGAACAGACTGAGAGAGGGAAAGAGATCCTGAACTTTTGTGGGACTGGAAAATACCTCACATAGCCGTTGAGTTTCTCACCTTCGCAATGAAACAGCACTGCATTTTCTTCCACTACTAACCTTCTGCAGATAAAAAGGGTTTTTTATACGGTGGCATTGCTTATTAGTGTCTGAGCTATATTACCTTGATCCAGAGTCACTTGCTTCAGATTCATGTTTTTGGACACTCAAGGAGCATGAACGCTATTTCAGCCTTGTGCTGAGTTCTGAAATACGTTTAGAATCAATAAAGTGCTTTAGCATATTTATTGCAGTGGAAATTGATGCAGTTGCACCCGGGTACAGGTGCTCCCAGCAGTGGCTTGTGCTATTGACTAAAATAAGAGTGTTTTTGAATATTCAGTGTGTGATTCTACCTGATTAGAGCCTCTAAAAAGCCTCTCTTGTAGCTGACGCCAGTGTATAATGACTGTGCGGGGGTATGGCATTTAAAATGATGCATTGCCAAATGGAACCGTCTGCAGAGTTTAAGGATTAGATGAGTGCTGGCAAGTAGTAGAGCGCTTCTCTGCCTCACAATGACTTTGTGAGTGTCTATGGGATTTTGTACGTGTATGTGTGTCTGTATGTGTGCGCTTGTTTGCATGTGTGTGAGTGGATCTGTAATGTGTCGCTTTTATGTCCCTTTTCCTGTCTCACACCCTGTAAGGACACACACACACACACACAGAGAGAGAGAAAATTGTGTGTAAGCGCCCTTGGACAGCTGTCAGATGACTTGCAGAGTTTCTCACCCATCCAGACGTCAGACGCATTAATCAAGGGTTTCCCAGCTGGCCAATCCCAGCCACTCCACTGATTAAACAAGACAATAGATCCGGCTGGAGCGAGCAAAGTGGTCAGCAGTGTAATGAACGTACCTAGACCCATAGGCTGCTTAATGGTACAGGATGCATGTTGTGTCATGTTGACTGCATGAACTTACCACTTAACCAGAGGAACACACTACTGCACAGACATGGCACTTGTTTTTATAAACTAACCTCTCTTTTGATTTCAGGTCAGTTACTAATGTGATTGCATGCCACTTTTGACAAACGTAAAGGACAGAAATTAATTTATTTAGTTTTTGTTTCTTTTGAATGATAATGTGTGTCTGTTGTTGTGAAAGAAGCCTGTCCAGGTTGCATGCCTAATTCTGTGTAGTTTAATCAAAGTGGAGTTGTGCTGGCCCCATATCTGACTGCTAGGTTTCAATTGACAGCTCAGGATTTGTGACTGGACCATGAATCAAAACAGCAGGTCTTATGGGCCCAGTACCACTGAGGATTCTTTGGGGATTGCTTGGCAAAGGTAAAGTTTTCATTATTTTAAACAACCTCTCCCACAAGTCTGCTTTTATACCTTTATGTGTTTGTGTGTGTGTGTGTTTCTATCTCTGTCTAATTTGGTGCTCTCATCAACTTCTGGCTGCCCTTGGTATTTTACATAGAAACACACATACACACATACAAATACAATTTCTGTATCTCTTGCCTGTAGCCAAACATAGTAAATTTCCTCCTTACATTCTACAAACATTGTACATTTATAAAATGTTACATCTTTTTGGAATAAGGACACGTGGCCAAAGTATGTATGTTTTTGTTGGGTGTTCTTTTAATTGTTATTTCATTGTCCTTATTTTATTTCTTATTCCACAGACTGCAGGTGTAGCCTTCAGTGAAAGCATTTAGAAGTTTTTGCTTAGACCAATGTAGTAGACAAATGCATGTGATGAAGTACAATGTTCCTGAGTTAGTTCAGTACTCCTCAGTGCTCTTGAACTTTACACCAGAGCATTCGTTTTTCAGGATGATGAGATGAGCACAACCCACCAATGAAATGAAGCCTGTCTGTGATTGCTTACCTTTGGCATCATGAAAGGTTACAGTACGGGCAATGCATTTGATGCGGTTAGGTCACACTGAGGTTGTGTCCTGACATAACAGCATCTTCCACTGTAGAAATTATAAAAGAGCCACTTAAGGTATAAATGAACTGAATCAGACAAAGGAAAGTTCCCCTCAGGTGAGCTGTTTCAAATGCTGCTGGAATGGAAGTCATTAGTGAAGCCTTTAGCTATAAACATTAACGTCATATGGAATATCAATCATATCACATTGCTTTAAAGCTCACTAGCATTATTTATCAGCCATCAAATAGGGGCCATTTAAAACAGTAGTGCAAAGTTCACCGTGGCGGTATGTCTGTTTGTGTGTGTACTTGGTGGGTTACACCAGACGTTATCAATGGTGTGTGTGCTCCTGGAATTCTGGGAGAAATAATGTCAGGCCACTAAAGGTTACCCCTTCTCTCTTTCTCCCCCTATCTTTCTGTCTCAGTGTTAGAGTCTTTCTGTGTTTCCCCCTAGTCACTTGTCCTTCCTTCTCACCGCTGATTACAGTGAGCAAGCAGCATATTCATGTGTGTGTGTATGTGTGCGTGCACACATCTGCAGGATGCCCTCTGTTCAGCTCCACAGCTCTTAATGTGCTGCCTGCTTTCTGGCTGAGGGCCCTCTTCCTCACCCAAAGTGAATATTTATCTTTAGAGAATATTTCCTTAATTTTTTTAATGTATTATTATATTGCAAGACCTAAAACATTTATATTGTCAACCTCTTATCAACAGCAGACTCAGTAGCAAAAATGGACCGCAGTTATCATTAGGGGTATCAGGCCACTCACATGGACCTCTGCAGAATCGCAGGGCAACATCTGTTAGGAGCTCAGCTGGAGCAGAAGGCTGTTTTTTTCCTGAAGGTCACCGTTAATCTGGGGGTTTGTGGAGATGAGGTAGACAGGAACCCATGCAGGGATTCGCAGTTTTCATCTTGGCCTGAAAGGGCTCATTGTGCTGTGTGGCTCAAGCTTCGCTTCGCCTTTCGGTGCAGTTGGTCAGGGGCCAACAGCATCATATTATTGCAATATTCATTCGGCATCTTCCGTTTAACATAAACGCGAAGCGAGTCAGGGCGTCTTTTTAATAGATAACGTTGTTGATAGGTAATGAATATGCTAATGATGTGGCTGGCGCCCAAGTAAGTTGGATCTTGCACTTCTGGTTCAGGTCACTGTTTTTCTTTGTTTTTGCAAAAGCTAAACTCTACCCCTGACTCTATTCTGACTACATGAAGGAAAAAGAAATGCAAAAAAAGGAAAAAAGAAGCATGCGCCCCGCCGCTATACGGCACAACTCTACCCAGAGAAAATGCCTGCCTCAGCACTTCCTGCCGAGCACTTGCCTTTGACGGGGCATAGAGGCGAGGAGGTGCTGCGGCTGGCAAGGGCTGCTGGGAAAACGTGCACAGAGCGGGCAGCTTCCTCTGCTGTCGTCGAGGTTACGGGCCCCCTTTTCCAGGCCTCCTAATAGAGCAATGCAAGGTACACTGACGGAGGGAGGGAAGGAAAGAAAGCTGCAGACCGCCCGCCCGCCTGCCTGTCTGTCGGCTTGCCTGTCTGCCTCATGCTAAGGCTAATAGCAGCGAGTCTTTCAGCCCCCACAATGAGGCTCTTTTTCATCACTATGTCATTTGTAACCTCTTGCAGATATTGTTACCCAGAGTCAAAAATCAAAAGGCAGAATTAGGAGGGGGAAAACGCATAACTTGCATCTACAGATAGGTGAAAACTAGCAAGTTTCAAAGGAGACAATTGTGCTGGTGCGCTTTGAAGTTGAAGGTCAACTTTTTGCACTTTCCCTTGTCTTTTATGTATTTTTACAGTATGTGTTGAAAATAGGTGGAGGGGCTCTATGAAGTTCTAGAGAGGATTATATCTTTTTTTTTTTTTAATGCTTCCTTTGAAGGCTCGGTGGGTTTTCTGCGTATGAGGAGCTACTTTGAAGTTCTAAGCTTTTTTCCCACCCCTCCCTCATTACTCACTTAGGTGGATGGGGGTCAGGAGTTTAGTGGCGGCCAGCGGTTGCAAAAGGAGTGGGCAGAGAGGGAGGGTATGTAAATGTAATTTGTGAGAGTTATGCTTACGCAGACCTCCTTAAGTCAGGGGCGTCATGAGCGCTTGGCCACGGCCAGGGCCCAAATTGAATTGTGGCCAGCTTCTCTGCTCTGCCATCCTGCAGGAAATGGGTCAGCAATCCATTAAGATGCCATTAGATAATCTAATTTGCAAGATAATCCCAAAACGGAGCATGCTGGATGAGGCTGCAGCAATGCAGGTCTTTTTCAGGTGGTTGGTTGACTGGAGGGGGAGGGGTTGCAGCGATGAAGCGAATTTGCGTGGGGAAAAGTTGTTTGTTTGCCCGCGCTGCGTGTGTGGGGCTCTCACGTCTCAAGCTGTCTGGTATCCGGGGAAACCAGACATTAGCTAATGCCAGATTGAGCATGAACTTGAAAAGTGGGGGGGCACTCCCCCTTCCCCAACCGCACCTCACTGATCAATTGGCCATTTTGCATGCAGACTGCTCTGGGTTACCCCTTATTTTCCTCTTTAGAAAAGTCAACAGGCTGATTGGAGATTAAAGAAAGTTGTAAAAACAAAGTTGTAGGCTGTCAGTCCCGTCTACTTCTTTATCAGAGCGGCTGCCGTGTTCCTGTTCACAAGGATAGAGAAAGAGAGAGAGAGAGAGAGAGAGAGAGAGAAAGTGCAGAAATCCAGGCTCCTCTATACTCTCTTTGTTCAGCAAGGTAGGAAAACTTAATCTCTCATTTCCTGTCAGATGATTTCTGGCAGGCTGGAGATGGAGAAAGGAGAGAAAAAGAGAAGCGAGGGGAGGAGGGAAACATGGAGAAGGGAAGATCCACTTTTCTAATGTAATTCTTGGATTTTTTTCTTTCTTTCTCGGGCCCTACTGCAGCATTAGTGACAGAGCTGAATTGATTTTTTTGTGAAAAAAAGAAATTGTACGTGTGACACCCCACCTAGGAATTTATTTATAATATTCCAAACCTCAATTTTTGTGCAGTGGTTCTCTTCAAACTATGGAAGAAATGACAGAAGAAAAGACCAACATATGTGAATATATCCCAAAATAAAAGTATTTTTTACCTAAGAATGATAAACATTAGACCTTTTTTACATTGGCAACTAACCTACAGAAGCAAGTTATCAAAGGTGCACAAACACAGTTTACCCGCTATACATTTTTTGAAAGTAACACTTATATTTTCAGGCTGTTCTTATCTAACATATTATTCATGTAATTTGCTGTTTTTTTCATTGTGTTAAAAGTCTTTCCTCGGGTTCCGGAACATGGGCATGGTATCAAAAAGCGCACACTTTGTCTGCTTTATGCCAGCATTGTTTGGTTCAATTTAAACCCAAGCTGGTATACTGAGGGGTCTTCTTAATGGCAATGTAGTGGGATATATTTTTGAAGTCCCCCTCTCTACTCTTTTTCCCAGTGAGCGACACCAGAATCGTAATCTGCTGGCCTGTTGTTTTTGTCTTAAGATGACGCTAGTGAAGGTTGATTTGTATAAAATGCAGACTGAATCATTAGGGTCTTTCATGGCTTCTACCACCGCTGTCACTCTAGGCAGCCCTGGGAAGAATAAAGTCAGTGTTCCATATCCTCGACAGACCCGACCCCCCCCCACCCCCCATGCAAAGCCCCGTCTCTTCTACCGGCAGGCGGCTACAGCCTTCATCTGCCCCACCGAAAACAAACAAGCCCGCCCTTATTTCACTCCACCACCACCTCATTTACAGAAGCCTTGCACCTGCAATCAGACAGGGGGCCCTGGGAATAAAGTCAGCCCATTTCCCCACACTTCTACTGCCCCCCACAACCCCTTCATAAAACTAAAACAAAGAGCGAAAAGAGAAAGGGGGCATTAAAACACACAAAGGGGGGGCTGTAAGGATGCTGAGGGTGAGTTATAATCCATAAACAGAAAGCGCTGATTGTGTGAAGGCTGTCTTTAGGATGAAGGAAAGGTATATAGGTTTGGGTTTGTGGGGAGTGCCAGTGAGTGTTTGGTGTTAGAAGATGGGCCTTTTCTCCTGCTAATTATTTTACACTTGTCCATTCCGCTGAGCCCCCCCTGAGAACAGCTTGGCTTTTATGCACTCCTGCTTTCTCACACTTCCATTTTTTTATTTGCGTCACAGCTTCCAATTAACAATCCCTGTGTTGTTTTGCCCAAACAGTGAATAAGGGTGGCAGTGCTCTGTGTGCCACCCCTTCAGAACGAGGATGAGGTAGAAACTGAGCCCTTGTGCACATCCTGTTATGGGAGGGGACCTGCTGTGTCTTTACACTGTCTTCTTTGTGTACTCACATCCCTGACATCCTTCCCATAATGCACCAGGGCATGCAAGAGGCAAATGTATAGAGAGAACTGATACAAAGACAAAAGTTGAAGGATGAGAGAGGGGGGAAAAGTAAATGCCTTTCCAGATTTCACAAAAGGATTCGCTAAACTCATTTTTAGTTGGCCTTTGCCTAGTTTACATTGAGTAATTAAGTTTAAAAGTATTATGAAAAATGGGAAACTTCTATGACTTATATATAACCTTATAACATCAGCCTATAAACTATAAAGTCATAAAGTTATAATTATTTTGGAGAGTTTTGTGAAAATTTGAAACATTACAATAGAAAAGACATCATCTTACAGAATCCCTTTTATTTATTTATTTTTATTAAATCACCTTTGGGACCCTTAATGTAAAAAAGTTTTTTGAAAAGTTTGTTGAGAAGTACTTTGAACTCATCATCTGCCCATCTCTCCCTGTTTTTCCCTTTACAGTCCTGGTACCTGGGCGAGCTTAGTTCCATTCCAAGTGTCGAACGGGACTCCGATTCTGCCAACAAATGTCCAGAGCTACAGCATAAACATCATTGGTGAGCCTCTTCTCCAGGCCGAGACTGGCAACTGAAGGTCTGGGCCTGGGCTGTGACTGACAGGTCCATGGACAAACCAGCAAGCAGCACTTATACAATCTCTATTGGTCTTGTCCCTGCCCCCCTGTGGGACATTGGCCAAATAACACAGAATGGGGTGGACGGAGCATTCTGTATCTGGCGCGACCCCTCTCCATGCCAGTCAGTCGTTGTGTGAGGAAGCCCCTTGATTTTTGAAATACTGTGATGTATCCCATACAAATTTTAGATGCCTTAATGTTTGCATGACACGCTAGTCTCTTAGTATCTCTCGTTTTGAAATGTTGCAATTTCTAGTCTTGGTCTATAAGCAGGTTTAGTGGTTGAAACACACAATGGCTGGCTGGCTAGGTGATCAGAGTGCAGTCAATGCCTCCAGTGAACTCCCTGTCTTCTCCACATGAAGTCACCAGTTAATCCATGTGTTTCATAAGCATAGGACACCGTTTTTGTGAATTTTTGTTTTGTCTTGTCTCTTTTTTTTTGCCATGGTGGTTATTTTTTTGGAATCAGTGATCTTGTTGATCCTGTTCTTACAATTTACTTTAAGTTAAAGGTCAGCTTGTACACTACAGAGTTAAAAACTCTTAAAACAGCTAAAAAAAAACTACTTAATTAGGTTAAATGAATGACCCATTTCATTTAAAAAAAATATTTCCTTGAAAAAGGATTAAAAAATTAGAAAACAAAAAAATAACGGAATCTCATCAGAGGCAAGTGCAATTGAAGTGATTTCACTGAAGGGAAGCTATCATAGTCTGTTAGCCCCGGGACTCTAAAAGAAGGGGGATTCATTTTGTTTAAGGAAAACATTTGTAACGTGCATCCTCAATTCAGAATGTGGGGGCAAAAATGAATCGGAGTTAAATCCGGAACTGACAGGGAAAGTGTACCTGAGCAGATGAAACAGACAAAGCAGCACTTATATTGAGCCGTACCCTGACATGCGGGTAGCCTTGTTCTTATTTATTAGAATAAACAGGAGCACACAATGTGTATAAAATTGCATACAATGATTATCTATTATCTACGGAATTAAAAACGTATTATTTGGCCATCAGCTTATGAAGCTACTGTTTACAAAATGACATTATATATATAAAGAAAAAAAATATTGCAGAATGCAGGCTGATAATTGAAGAGATGCGTGTTGTGTTGAAACTCTAACCTGCGGGTGCCAGGAAGCTGCAGGACGTCTCCTGTAAACCCAGTTCATTCAATCCAGACGGGTTGCAGTCACACAAATCGACAGGTGTGCACGGCAGATCCTGAGCTTTTGCCTCTCCAATCCAGATAAATTTATATAACTAATCTTTCCAATAATCATAATTTGCACGAAAATATATAGTCCACTTTACGTGCCTTGCCTTTGAATATAGAAAATACATTGCTACACTTGTTTTTGCTGCATTTACTACCATTTTAGAGACAACAAAAAAAAAAAAACATTTTTATGATAAAGTTTTTGTACTCTGGATAAAATTGTGACATTATTGATTTTTTAACTTCATTTACTACTTTATCTCACATTTACAGTGCATATCAAGCCTGTGTATATTTGCCCTTCTAAAATTTATAATCAACCAGCATTTTTCCAGTATTTTGGGTGTTTTTTTTTTTTTATAAACCTTCATACTTTTTTTCATCTTCCAGTTATAAGTGGGGGGGAGGGAATTCAGATTTATGAAATTATGCAATACCAGGTTTTGCCTAAGTAGGTAGTGCTTTTAGCTCTGTCAGTTATTAGAAGCTAGTATGGAGGTAGACAATAATGTACTACATTTATTTTGTTGATGTTGATGTCATTGTTGTTGCTGTTGCAGTCTATTTTTTATTGACCAAAGTGGGAACTGCTTTCTATGCAGTATGTGACAAGGTCTTTTTTTTTTTTTTGTATACTGATAGTTGGAGAGGTGCGTGTAAGGATCATTTTGTTTTGTACTCGTGGCGAGGGGAGGAATTATTTTTCTACAAAGAGCGAACCCTTGGTCTAATATGGCTGCAAAGTCACTGATCTGCCTACTGTGACAAACTGGCTCCTTCTTCCAACTTCCCACCTGGGGTGCTAGCTCGAGGTCCTGGACCAAGCTCATTTTCACAGGAGAGAAGGCTTGACTTGAGAATGACAATCATTAAGAACAAAGCAGAGTAGATACATGTAGGAAGCTATGGCGAGACATGAACACAAGCAGGATACATCTAAATTAAGCCTTCAGTATCTCAGAGACAGGAAGATGTGACCGTTGTATGTATGTATACTTATGGATGAAAATCTTATGTGGAAAACTACAGTGACGGCAGAACCCAGGTCAGACCACCGCCAGCCTGGGTTTGGTATGTGGTTACAACTTGGCATCACTGTTGTCTCAGTTGCTATGAACAGTACACTTAACTTATAATATCACATTAGCATATTATAAGTAGCTATATGCAATTCCCAAGTAGATGCCTTAAAACACAACAAACAAGTGACTTGTTATGAATGCGCTACAATCATGGTCACACTCACATGTGAAACTCGTCACAATCAGTTTGGCTATCATTTTATTCTGTAAACATGAATATGCACTAGAGATACCAGTCAGTACCATGAATGTGAGGTGTGTGTCTGTGTGTGTGTGTGTGTGTGTGTGTGTGTGTGGCTGTGTGTTTCTCCTTGTTATAAGCTATGTGCTTCAGAGAAAGGGATGGCTACAGTTCGCTTTCATTCTGTAGAAGGTATATACATACGCACACAGTGCATACAAGTAGTCAAGCATCTTTCAGCTCTGCATTAAAGTCCTTAACAAACAGCTTTGAGCACTCAGGCATTATCCTTCAAAAGGGCAGGACTAGTTCAGTCCCAGCTGCCGCTCAGTCAGTAAGAGTGTCCGATCGCACTCCTGATCCCCATGACTGCCCAGCTATTTGAAGGGCCTAAAGGAAAAAAAATGTAACAAAAAGTGAAAGAGCCTCCAGTCAAGCTTCATCTCTCCTTCTTCACCAGGAAATTTATTCTCATTTTGTATTTAAAAAAAAAAAGCAAAACAACAAAAATCAAAGTCACCCCGTTCTATGTGCACTGTTCTGCCTTTTTTAATGTAAATTTCTTAATTTATTTTTTTAAAGGAGAAACATAAGTGCTTTGCAGCCTTTTGGCCACTGGCGATGCCACTGAAGTGCATTTTTTCCTCTGGATTAACGGAAGTGTCAGGGTCCTTCCTCTCTGTTTTAGGTTAATTTGGAAGCATTGAAGGGAAATGTAGATAAAAAAGGTCAGATTTTTTTGCCAACAGTGATAGCAATAGTCCTTGGGTTTGAAATGTGCTGTGGCAGATCACTGAGCTGTGTGTATGTGTGTGAGTGTGTAAGAGAGGAAGAGGTCATGAAATAGAGAGAGTAGCTCTGACACGGCATGTTAAGACAAGCTGAGGGTCTTTCTGTTGAATAGCCTGCCTTGTAGACAGAAGTTTGTACACTGTAAAACTTTTTCTTTTAAAACCCTCATTTGTAAATTTAAGGTTTTTAAAAACATATTACAGGATATAAATAATATCCTTTTTTTGGACATAATAACACAAACTTGTGGAAGGTGAATTCTAATAATGGCTCAGCAGGAAACCTTAAATTAAAAGTGACTATTAGTATTCATGTTCTTGTCTGATTCCTGTATGTTAAAAATTAATGTTTAAAAAAATGCTTGGGGGGGTAAATTCCTAAATGGAACTGTAAATGTTTAAAACAAAAATGATGAAGGTCTTTTGTTGTGTTTAGTGTTGATTAACTTTCGTAAATTTTGGAAACATTTCATAAATGTTCAGAGTGTTGTTTTACTTAGTGTGCCCATAGAGAGAGTGTTATGTGATTCTTAATGTGATATCTAAAAAGGGGGTAAAAAAATTGAATGAATACATATTGAATAGGGTAATACTGCGTTATTTCGGACGGCTGGGGACATCCTCGACACTTTACAGTACTGGCACCTGATCAGAGTTAGCCAACTGCAAATAGCAGGGTAATGACTTGTGTGACTTAACAGATCACTATACTGTATCATAGTGCAAAATAAAGCATATGTTATTTTCCCATTGCACCTCTTACTATGCGGTGTACAGCCTTTTTTTTTTCTGTTCAGGTGACATTTCTAGTTTTGTTCTGTTGCTACTTTTCTTTTTCTTTTTTTTTTTTGATGGGAGGGGTGGGGTGGTCGACACTTGTGATTACAGTTGGGCACTTCCATTTGCATTGTTTACATAGGTCTGCCATGGCCACAGACCGCTTTTGATAAAACATGAACACCATGCCGTTCTGCCTTTTAGCGGTTCAGTGGCCAGGTATGGATGAGTCCCATTATGAGGATTTTTAAACAAGACATCTGAACATTTGCACTTTTTTGGAATTTCAACTGCATCTTCCCTCCATTCCCTCCCTGTTTGATAAAACCTGGGTTTAGTACCTAGCTGGGCAATCTTTATTGGCCCTTATTTCTTTATACACCTTCTCATGTAAGGTGCGATTAACTGTCACACCATTAGCATGGCTACTTTCACCAGTGTTAAATATATTTTCTTTTTAGTTTATTTTATTTTGAAACCTTTTTGTTTTTATTGTGAGTTCACAAAACTACATTAACCCCTTTTTTCCCCTTATGCAAGGCAGACCGGTGGCACTCATGCAATATTTTCTGTGTAGTGTGTGACTTGATGCTGAATGTGCAACACTACAGGGCCTGACAGGAGAGACTAGCTGCATGCAACCTTGCTTGACAGACACGGACAGTGTGCGTCCCCAGCAGCATCTGTTCACGGGCATTGACAATGACATGAGTCAACATCAGGTTGTTGATAACAGGAACATAAACATAAAAACCAGCATATTGTTTTAAAAAATACCAAAAAAGACAAAAAAAAAAGTGTTAAAAGCAGTGCCTGTTTAAGCTCACAGTCTCAGTGGGGTTTCCATATGTAAAAATATATTTCTTTTCTTTTAATTTACACTTTTTGACAACTTCAATCAAAACAGAATGTGCGGGGTGCCTAATCCCAAGTTTCCCATTGATGTTTTCCGATGTTTATGTGTTGGAATGTGTATTCTTTTCCCCCCACTTGTGCTTCATTTGTTTTTGGACTCCTAGTCATTTGGGATGGAGTGCCCCTGTCTCTTGATATTTTTTTGAGGAGAAAAAAAATAGTTGGGCCGTGTGTTTCTTTAGATCGTCAATGCTACACTTTAGTATGGTAGATGACAAACTGTCAGTTGAAATGTTTAAATAATGCTTGCCAGCTACACAGCAGGGTTGATTTCTTTGGGGTCTTGTGGCACTTTTACACCCTACTGCAATCTCACCACAGTGGCGACAGGTGAATTTGGGGAGAACAAAAATGACAGCGACACCAACGCAACAAAAAAGGCTAACAGCAGTACTGCAGGTATATGCAGGCATCTGTGTGTGTACCTGAATGTACATTTAGCAAAGTTTTGCAGGCCTTTATTTGTGTAATTCTTCTTGCAGTCAAGAAAAATGCAGGTGCAGGAAGCTGGAGAGCAAAGGCCTCGTTTTTGACTTGTTTTTATATATAAATATTATATATAAATATATGTATGTAATTGATTTAGATCTTTTACTTTACTAGGCTAAACAGTAGGCACTGCCTTTCAGCTGGTTGCATTCGATGCAGGGGCTAAAATTGCCACAAGATGAAAATCAGTGTAAATAACGCTTGACTTTTTTGTGATTGTTACTGTTATATCCAGCCTATACCGCTAGCAGCTGTTTTTACTGCAGTCAATTACTGGAAGTGGATATATTTCCTATGCAAAACTGTTTAAACAATAAAATGAGCTATGCTACAAGGGGCTGCTGTTCTGTCTTCTGTGTAATCTCGTATCTAAAGTGATCTGATCATCTCACACTAAATCTGCACATTCAAACCTATTCACACAATCACGCAAGGGGACACTATCAGAGCAGCAATCTAATTGAGGATTCACGAGTGTTATCCAGAGCAAAACCAATATTAGTATATTACAGTTATCCAACATGAGGAAACGGTGAAAAATTGACGTAACAGCAAAGAAAAAATACTTGACCGACATAAAAAGCTCTCAAACATGATGTATCTACAATATACAATATACAACACACACACATACATACATACACAAATGCTTTCTTCTCACTAGAGTCTCATCAGAGATTTTGAAGTGTGGTTGCAGGCAAGAAGCTTCCATGTTCATGCCAATTCCACTACATGCTGAACACCCAGTGGCCTTAGAATCATGAAAAGTATTAAAATGAAAAAAATCACTCTGTGTCCACCAGATAAACAAACTCCGCTTATGAGCAGAGGACTGGCTCGACTGTGGTAGACGCCATCTTGACAATCCATCTGTCCTTTCAGAATAAGTCGATTACTCTGCGGCCTCGGTGTGTACTACACTGGAAACACATGAAACACCCAGGGTCCCACGCAGCACTAATCAATTAGGGTGAGACCAACACCTGGCCTTGGGCAGAAAAAAAGCTTCATTTGGCCACAAAACAAAAACAATATGGTGTTCTGCTGATATAAAATTACCCCAGTACATAATGGTTATCATTATGCTATTTATCTAAAACATCTGGCTTCAATAGCATGCCCGAAGACTCTGCTTTGGCTCTCCTTGGACTCTCCTTGTGTCCTAAATATTTTCTTTTTATTATCAAGGCATGCTGTCATTGATGTGATTAAGTTAAATAGACAGCATTTCTGCCATATTTTACTTTGTGACATAAAAGAAGACAGAGAAAATTCACTGTTGCCTTTCTCAGAAATTGCCATTGCTGCTGAATAATCTATAAATTGTAACAATTAGGACCATCAGAAAATGAACAGATTAATTAACAAATTTATGAATGTTGAATTTATCCATTTTTAATGCACAGCTGTGGTGCACATATGATGCAAAATTCATCCAAGCCTATTTAGCTTCCTAGGACTGTAGAACACAGCACATTTTGGTTGTTGATAAATCACATTTGACAAAGAATGAATATTTCACTCATCCAGCTGGTTTAACAGTGAAGTTCTGTTCCTGTCTGACCCTAAGTCCGTGGGATGCTTCTGCCGCCCGAGCCAGCAGAAGCAGGTGTTTATGCATGTGTTTGCTGGAGGAAGGGCTGTTAATGCCAACACAAAAAGAAAACACAACGTCCTTGTCTTGAGCCGTGGCAGCACAGAGGGAAGTGAGTTGGGGGAGGGTGTGGGAAATTTCTGAATGGTCCTCCTCTCCTACTTCATGATACACACCGGATTAGCCTTACCACTTTCCCACAAAGCCCCCT
This sequence comes from Denticeps clupeoides, assembly GCF_900700375.1. NCBI lineage: Eukaryota > Metazoa > Chordata > Actinopteri > Clupeiformes > Denticipitidae > Denticeps > Denticeps clupeoides. The sequence goes on from NC_041707.1 coordinate 24,979,838, forward strand.
AACCCACCCCGCCTACACATACTAAACATGGACAATTGCGCACACCACCCTCCTCTGCCCCCTTCTTATTTGCATATGGTGCAGACAAGAGAGGCGCAACAAACAAACCTGGCTGGCCTTTCAGAAGCTCCCAGGCCCCTGCAGACCTTTCCTGTTCCACGCGTGGCTCCTCTGTCCTTCTTCATCTCACACCCTGCCGTGTGCCCCCACCGTCTATCCTTTTCGGTGAGCTCCAGACAGTAGTGTCTCAGTGGGAGATTGACAGTCCATGCGGACATAGGGTGGGTATCAGACACTTGTCTGCGTGATCACATCGACGGGTTCCTGTAGGAACGCTGAGTGAGCTAAAAGCGAAAGGGAGCATGGGGAGGTGTTGGCTGAAGGGGTGGGTTTGGGTTGTTTGCAAAGAGTCTGAGGAACGTTAATTGTCATTAATGAGAAAACACACCAAGTCGCATGTAGACTCTACCCCTGAAACGGCACCAAATTTTCTCTTACCAAAAAAAAGTATGTAAATTACAGTAGGTCCCTGGCACCAAGTTCCTATCAAGGCTGTGATTTACCGCACTTGATTCATTTGTAGGCCCCCTTGGGGCTCATTCAGTTGAAATATGAGAACAGAGTCCCTGAACACACATCTCAATGCCAATAAAGAGTTTCCCTCCAGACTGGTCACATTCAAACAGAATAAACAGCAGAGTTAAAAATGCATGGCTATGCTTTCCCCTCCCTACTTCGTCCTCCTTTTCTTGGCATACGAAGTTGTCCAAGGATGAGAGGATTATCCGTTTTTATATAGATCAGATTATATAGAGAAAATGGGAAAAAAAGTTTTAAAAAAAGTTTTATCAGTTGGTAATCAGGAATGGTAGAGGTATTTCAGCTATGCGTGCGCTGTCTACCTCGTCAACTCGACCTGTCAGATAATGGCAGGAGGAATGGCTTACTGTAACCAAGCTGTCATGAAACCCTTTCAGATGGCCACAAACCCTCTTTTGTTGCACCTGACATGCTGTTTTCACCCTCCAAAATTACACCAGGCAACACACACACTTTACCAAACATGTTTCATGCAAATGTTGAGAAATGATCTGCAGGTGAAGAGAGGAGCCTTCTGAAAAATAAAGGACCCTGAAGAACTGTAGGTGTTGGTATGGACCACAGGTCTTGCTCTGGACAGGTCTCTGCCCGTCTACCCTAATCTTAACCGAAGACAGCATGGCAGAGAAAAACAAAACATGTTGAACCTAGATCAACCATTTTAGACAACTTCATTTTAAACATATGCTGCAATTTCAGTGACTGGTCTACAAAGAAAGAATACGTTTCGATCCTTGAATATAAACAGAAAGCTGATAATGAAGTGTAACACTGAGCTTTAACAACAATGTCCATTCTCTCTGCAGATCTGGTCTCAAGGGCACCTAAGCAAGAATTCCTTATGCACTGTGTGGCTTACCAATAACATATACATCAATTACTTTCCACATAGATCCTGGTGAGATGGAGGAAGCAGGCATGATGATGTAGGGTTGTGGAGGCGTAGATGATGTCTTCAGTTTAGGGCTAGGGCTTGTCTGCATTATATAAAATGTTATGCATTATATGCGTTTACGTCGTATGCAATATATTTGTTTGCATTATACAAAAATTGTTAGCCATGAACAAATGGATGAGCATCATGATTCCGAGTACAATAAACACAATTATAATAGAAATATAAACAGGACAAGACAAACCTTACTCTTAGATTCAAGTTTCAAGAGAGATTTATTGTCAGTACAGCAGTATATACAGTGTACAGTGTATTGATGTACTGTTTGACACAGTGCAATGTACTAGTGCAAATGTAATGAACACATGTACTTAACAAAAAGTGGAGCTATGGCCTCAACACTGAACCCAATGCCAAACTGAACCTTCACCCAGAGTAAAGGCAAAGGGGCCAATAAGTGCTAAACACCTCTGGGAACTCCTTCAAGATTGTTGGAAAGGTGAATACCTCTTGAAGCTCATCGAGAGAATGACATGAGTGTGCAATGCAGTAATCAGAGCAAACATTTTTCAGTTATTTCACCTTTTTTTGTTAAGTACATAACTCCACATGTGTTCATTCATAGTTTTGATGCCTTCAGTAAGAATCTACCAATGTAAATGGTCATGAAAATAAAGAAAACACATTGAATGAGAAGGTGTGTCCAGACTTTTGGCCTGTAGTATATATCACACACACACACAATTGCAAAAAAAATGCAAAAAATGTGAACTAAAACTTACTTATACAGACTATAAATAAACTTTAAAACTTTCCGTAGACTGAACAACAAAGGACAAACAGGACAACACAATGTAAGATGCTTGTAAGTAGCTTCTTATTTATATATTTTTGCATTATATAAAATGTTATACTTTACTGTGTTATATAAAATTGTATACCTTGCACAAGTGGATGAATGTCATGATTCTGAGTATAGTAAACAGAATTATGGTAGCAATATAAACAGAACACATTAAGAATTTGAGTGGATTTGCCTTCCCCAGGTGCTCTAACTATCCAACTGAATGCCCAGATCAGCAAAAAGAAACCAGTTTTAAGTGAATCAATTTCACAGTGTGCTATGCGAGCTGCTTTGCCTCATATGAAGACCTCGTTTATGGATCAAGCTAATCCGACTCAGGAGGAGGCATCTCCAGGGAATCAATTGAGACATCATGGAGTCCCTACACAATAGGAGCAGAACATGCCAGGTCTTGTCAGCATTCTCCGAAAAAATAGTCCATGTCTTAGCCAATAAATGAGACATTGCAGTGTCCAACCCCATTTTGCCCATACCTACCATTGTGTAGGGCCTAAGATTTGCTGATGTGTCAACCACAGACATCCATTCATTCATCCTTTCCAAAGCATTTTAGTGTGTTTACATACTGTGTGTGTGCAAAGAAAGAATGTAGATTCTACAGAATTAAGCACATAAAGTGTTTGTGTAAAAAAAAACCTTGAGATTGAACACTGGAATGCAATATTTTAGCTAGTGGTTAGGACAGTGAGTCGTCATGCATTTTCTAATGCCCTTTCCCCTCCTCCTCAGTCTTAAATACATTTATTCCCCATCCAGAGTACAACAATCTGATTATATGCTGTATTAAGTGCTACAATCTCTGGTTTAAGTCAAAGCAGATGTCACCACAAAGTCTGTTATTACAGTGCAGTGGTGGGTGTGGCTTCTCTTCTGAGGTTCTTGTGGTTCCTTACCAACATGCAGAGTGTCTCATCACCCAATGTGGAAATCCGTCTGTGCTCAGGAATCCGTCATTGCTCAGTACACTGAAGTGGAAGGTCTGATGAAATTAAAGGAGAAGATGACACACGAGTACAGAAGACTTACAAAACCCTCTATATCTATACTGGATATCATATGCAATTTTGTCATTTTCCATTCAGCTGTCTCGCCACTATTGTCCCAACTCTTTTATTTTCCCTCTGTTTTCCTTAGTGTGTTTTGCTTTCATTAGCTTGATTTCCACCGTAACCATCCTCCTTCATTCTAAATGTGCTCGGTTTAGTATAGTATAAGAGGACAAAGAATGAGTTCATTCAGATGCAAAGAAAACAGCCTGGGTGCTACAATAGTATTATTATAAAATATTAAAAAGTCAAACCGCAAGTTAAATCTAATCAGTGGAGTCTGGTCAGTGCTGTCACATAAACAATGGTGAATCTGAGCAGTGCTCTTTTCTCTTTGCACTTAAGCAATGTATCAAAAGATAAACAAGATATTCATGAGTTGAACCATGCACCTTTGAGTCTAAGTTTAACCTCAGTTACAACAAGCCTCATATAAACTACTTACAATGCTTCAAAAGCATATAAAATGTTTTTAATTTTTTGCATTATCTGGACGTCCTTCTAAGGATTACCCAGTGCTGACTCATAATAATTAAATAATCAGTTGTTCAAAGAGCAAAACACCAGTGTATAATCGTAAATATAATGCAGAGAAATATGGGTGTGTCTGTTAAAATAGACCTTGAACTAATTAAGTGGTCATTATTGACTACAGTGAGTAGCTTTTCTGTGCAGCAGAGATCTTATAAGATCTAAGAATTTAGTTTTACACAAGGAAGGTCTTGTGGAGCCATTTCTAAACATTATACAGGGAGTGCAGAATTATTAGGCAAGTTGTATTTTTGAGGAATAATTTTATTATTGAACAACCATGTTCTCAATGAACCCAAAAAAACTCATATCAAAGCTGTTTTTGTTTTTGACAGTAGTTTTTAGTTTGTTTTTATTTTTAGCTATTTTAGGGGGATATCTGTGTGTGCAGGTGACTATTACTGTGCATAATTATTAGGCAACTTAAATATATACCCATTTCAATTATTTATTTTTACCAGTGAAACCAATATAACATCTCCACATTCACAAATATACATTTCTGACATTCAAAAACAAAACAAAAACAAATCAGCGACCAATATAGCCACCTTTCTTTGCAAGGACACTCAAAAGCCTGCCATCCGTGGATTCTGTCAGTGTTTTGATCTGTTCACCATCAACATTGCGTGCAGCAGCAACCACAGCCTCCCAGACACTGTTCAGAGAGGTGTACTGTTTTCTCTCCTTGTAAAGCTCACATTTGATAATGGACCACAGGTTCTCAATGGGGTTCAGATCAGATGAACAAGGAGGCCATGTCATTAGTTTTTCTTCTTTTATATCCTTTCTTGCCAGCCATGCTGTGGAGTACTTGAACGCGTGTGATGGAGCATTGTCCTGCATGAAAATCATGTTTTTCTTGAAGGATGCAGACTTCTTCCTGTACCACTGCTTGAAGAAGGTGTCTTCCAGAAACTGGCAGTAGGACTGGGAGTTGAGCTTGACTCCATCCTCAACCCGAAAAGGCCCCACAAGCTCATCTTTGATGATACCAGCCCAAACCAGTACTCCACCTCCACCTTGCTGGCGTCTGAGTCGGACTGGAGCTCTCTGCCCTTTACCAATCCAGCCATGGGCTCATCCATCTGGCCCATCAAGACTCACTCTCATTTCATCAGTCCATAAAACCTTAGAAAAAAATCAATCTAGAGATATTTCTTGGCCCAGTCTTGACATTTCAGCTTGTGTGTCTTGTTCAGTGGTGGTCGTCTTTCAGCCTTTCTTACCTTGACCATGTTTCTGAGTATTGCACACCTTGTGCTTTTGGGCACTCCAGTGATGTTGCAGCTCTGAAATATGGCCAAACTGGTGGCAAGTAGCATCTTGGCAGCTGCACGCTTGACTTTTCTCAGTTCATGGGCAGTTATTTTTGCGCCTTGGTCTTTCCACACGCTTCTTGCGACCCTGTTGACTATTTTGAATGAAACGCTTGATTGTTCGATGATCACGCTTCAGAAGCGTTGCAATTTTAAGAGTGCTGCATCCCTCTGCAAGATATCTCACTATTTTTGACTTTTCTGAGCCTGTCAAGTCCTTCTTTTGACCCATTTTGCCAAAGGAAAGGAAGTTGCCTAATAATTATGCACACCTGATATAGGGTGTTGATGTCATTAGACCACACCCCTTCTCATTACAGAGATGCACATCACCTAATATGCTTAATTGGTAGTAGGCTTTCGAGCCTATACAGCTTGGAGTAAGACAACATGCATGAAGAGGATGATGTAGACAAAATACTCCTTTACTAATAATTCTGCACTCCCTGTATATTCCAAGATCATCAATTCAAGCAAGTCTAGCTAAGTACAAGGTTTTGCAAATTTGGGAATAAAACACAAACTATCACCTGCATATGGAATACCAGTGTCACTGTCTACAGTTTTACATCACCATGAACTACCATCAAAGACCTTCAAACTGGCCTCATTAATGGTCAAATGGACAAGCCAAAATTTTATGGTCAGGCAAGACAAATATTGAGTTGTTTGGCAATTTTTGGAAGGAACATGAGGCTTTCAAAACCAAGACCACTGCACCAAATATCAAACAGGTTGCTGTTAGCATCATGCTCTCAATAAAGATAGGATTAAGTAGATAAATTCTTTTTTTTAACCTTAAATGTATAAGTTATAAAATAATATCAGCCTGAAAAAGTACCATGGCACTGTCCATGTCCATTATTGTTGTAGGTAAATTTCTGACTAGAATTGTGCATTGATATTTGGATGTGAAATGCTACCTGTTTAAAACCTGCTCGATGTTCAAATTCTCCGTTTCTGAAAATACTCGCTGCCACTGGACTGCACATGCATGGTGCACAACCCTAAACTGACTCACATTTCCTGGTTGATTCAAATCAGTCAACAATAGAACCTGTCCATCTTCCTTCACCTTTTGTTTAACTCTCTATTTTCTAGACCTTCATCCCTGTGACCTGTGGCCTCTGTTGGCAGCGCAAGAGTGACGCAGAGGATATCTGGATAAGTGAGAGCTTGTTTGGTTCCCATGTGGAGGGTGTGCACTGCACCTCTACTCGCTAATGGAACTGGTTGGCCAGAAATGAATTCAAATGGGGATAGCGTAGCTTCATTGCATGACAAGGTGTGGAGTGTTTGGCTATAAGTGGGTGTTTTGTAAAGTGTATTGTTTATTCCTCTTCATGCTGACTGATAAAGGATGGGAGCATTCCCCATTTTGGCAACACGCAACCGTGTTCAATATACCTATTACTAGGTGTCTTTGCATATACACTCATCTGAAAGTGCAGTGTGTGTGTGTGTGTGTTTCATCTTAATGCGTTATATGGCGGTGCGAACGCACGCCTGCCGAGCCTGGACCGCACCTCCGTCGCACCTGCGCTGCATTAAGCGCAAGCGTTCGGCTAATGAGCTGCAGCTGTGTGCTGGCCAGTCCTGAGTGGCGCAGGTCACCTGCTGTTTGTTTTGTTGGCATCGGAGATGGCGGCTGCAGTGATGCTGTCGCTGCCTGGCATGGCAGTGTGCGAGCTGGCAGAGGCTCCTCAGCGGCTCGGCTTGTTAGTGGGTTTCGCGGGAAAGCATTTTTTTTCTGTGTTTGGTTTTTAAAAATGTTTTCTTCTATTGTATATTTCCCTAATGTTTATTATAAAGTTTTAATTGGTGTGCTGTTCTTTCAATGATGAGAAATGATGAAAACTTTTTATTTCCAGCTGCTGAGAGTGAATGTGACAGCCTGTAAAGAGGAAATTGACATTTGCATCCATCTAATTGCATGATGAATAACAGGATGTACAGACTCTGTCAAGCACATATTGCATCACCCTCTATTTCTCAACAGTAATGAGAAATTCCCTCAGTAATTACAGTTTATGTTGCGAGGCCAACTTCTGCATTAATGCAATTAAGCCATGCACATAAACATCCCGGAGAGGAGAGGACTGCCATACATATATAAACGCTTGGATGTATATCTTTTTTTTTGAATCATCAGCATGATTTTTTTCAAATTGACAGCCTCATCATGTTCTAACTGGAGAGGGGCAGACAGGCACTTAGGATGTTGTTGGACAGTGGGTCTCAGGGAGTTGGGGGTGTTGTATTTGTGGTGTGGGCCAGTCAGGGGCCTCAGACAGAGTGAGGTGGTGTGTTAATTGTGAGCTGAGTCCAACTGCAGCATGCCAGGGGAGTTGGCCTGGGAGAATGGGATTTATCACATACTGAACAATAGCCTCCCAAGCAGGCCTGTAACTCCTCTGATCACCATGGAGATAACTTTAACTCCACCACAGCTGCGGTGGGCCATATGAAAGGACAAAAAAGGAGGGATTGAGTGGAGGAAGCGAGAGGCTTTTCTATAGCACCACAGGAAGAAGTCACACAATTTTGAGACAGTTTTCTTTCTTGTGTGTGTGTGTGTGTGAAAGATAGAAAGAGAGCGAGAGGTGGAAAAAAGGAAGAAAGACTGCAATCTACGTTCTAGTCATGTCAGAATATATCCCTGAGAATATATCCCTGAGAAAACATGTGACCAGGGGTGTAAGAATTTTTTTAACATAATGAGAAACATGAAGATGATGTAACACCAACTGAGTTTATGTTATTCTCTTGTTCATCTGACACAATTTTGCAGAATTCAAATCGAACTAAAAATTACCCAGATTGGAAGCCCACTGACAGATAATTGGTGATTATGCCAAAACCCCCACTGGCCCACATATGTATGCCTGGTTCCTTCTGCCATCTGTAATCATTACCACATCAACCTCTGTAATCAACCAATCTAATAACAATCATAGAATTTTGGAGAATTTATCACTCAAAGATCTTATCAGATGTCTGACTAATAATGTAAAAAAAAAGGTTAAATCATTGGCCAGGTCTAATGACAGTGAATTTACATTTTCAATATGATGCGACAAATGCTTGGATGCAGTCCTTTACTAATTTGAGAGATGCTTTAGGACCATGCTCAGAGGCAGGAGGGAATCAATCACTCTGATTGACAATGGTCTCTTTCGAAAAAAAAACCTGATTAGCCATTAATGAGTCTTTGACCAGTAAGTCAAAATGTACTTACTGAACAACCTTAGTGATGTTTTCTGCTTCATAATTGGATCATTTCATGGTAAGTTTGTGGGACACATGATCACTTTTGAGGCTTTTGTTTGTCTATGGATGTCCTATATGCTTTCAGCTGAGCCTCTGTTGTTGGCCAGTTTGTAAAGGACCCTTTCATTCAGCTTTATGTAACATTTCAGTCATTGACTTGAAGTCCGTCTCCTTACTGGTATCTGGGACAGATCCAATAGAATGATCCCTCATGCTGCTTTTAGCAAGTTACAGGACCAGCACAGAAATGTAAAACTGCATATAAACAGTTGAGTGTATGAGTGTATAATATATAAAAATAAGACCTCAGTTGACTTAGTTGAAAAGTCACACATGTTTTGTGGTTGTTTAATCTGAAATGTAATTGAAAGCCAAGAAAGTATGCAGGGGAATCGATCAGACACAATCAGCATGGTAGCAGGCATTTCTTCGGCCTCTCACAAGCCAAGAGGTGGGTGCCCATTTCAATCCAATCAAGATGCTGCTGCACCATGTCATCCATCACCACCCTGTGTTACTGTCAGATGAGTAATCCAAACTGCGTCGGGGCTGAACTGGAGCTGGAACTGTGTCAGCACAACTGCTTGCAATGTGGTACAGGGGTGGGCACCATTAACTGTTTGTAATGTTCACACCAAAGTATTGGTAATGAATATGGGTTCATTGCCTCAGATGACTATTATGTAATGACATGGTAGCAAGGCAACTGAAGCAATGCATTATGGGATCTGTAGTTTGTGTTATCAGTGCTTCAAATCGCCAGGCCATTATAATAGATCTATATTAAATAGTATGTAATAGGTTCCACTGAAATGTTGCAGCCCTGATCTGTCGGCTGCATTCCAGTTTCATGGGAGTCCCAATCCATTAAGCCCAATTGGTGCCAGGTGCAACATTTACATTTACAGCATTTATCAGATGGCCTTATCCAGAGCTGCAATCAGTACAATCAGTACAATCAGTAGTTACAGGGACAGTCCCCCTGGATCAACTTAGGGTTAAGTGTCATGCTCAGAGACACAATGGTAGTAAGTGGGATTTGAACCTGGGTTTTCTGGTTGATAGGCGAGTGTGTTAGCCACTAGGCTACTACCACACAGCAATGGATCAGGACTTCTTAATCAGGAGCATGGGCACCTGCTGTGACAGCCCCATGGCCCCAGGGCTTCACAGTACCCCAAGGGCGCAGTACCAAACTCAATCACGGACGGAGGGGGGCATGTAGGTGGCAAGCACAGGGATCTGGTAATGCTGTGGTCCTCCCACCGGTGGACCCAGACCCTCTGGCTGGCTCTCAGACATCGTCTGGCATGGCAGCATTGGCCCCAACCCCTGCCACTGCATGTCTCTGCTGTAGTCTCCAGCTCCCCGTCCTGCTCCGCACAGGGAGGCAGTCCCGGACCCTCCGGCAACCACTTATCCACCTGCAGGGCTGTGCCTTCTGGTGATGTGCAGCTTCTGCATGCCCCTTCTGGCAGTGTAAGGGCTTCGCAGGACCCCTCACGGCTCAGCCCCTTCTACGTCCGTTGGCTGGATTCTCATGCCACCCAGGGGGCTCTGTAGTGCTTCGCCCTTCTGGAGGCGGACCCAGGCTCACCGGCTACCAGAGGATCCAGCACAGTTGCTTACCCAACCACCCCCCGCTCAGGAGGAGCCCCCAACAAGAAAAAACTTCAGGGACCTCCTTCTGCGTTGTTGCCATCTGGTGAACACAAAGAGGGGAAATGGGGGCAACATACGGACACAAAACATACACAAACACACACAAAGACAAACAAAATAGAGGGTCTTCTGGCTCGGTCAGGAGGTGTGTCTCTACAGGTGGTTGGGGCGAGTGTTGGGTGGAGGCAGCAGCGAGCAGCTCCTTCAGCACACCAGTAGATGGTGGGAGGCGGGTGTGTGGATCTGGTACCGGTGGCTGCCTGGGAGAATGGGCGTTCACTGCAGCTGGCGGGTGCGCTGGTGCTGCGCTGCCGACCTGCTGGACACCTGGGCAGGGATGTGGAGTCCATGACCGGAACTGGAGAGATGAGTTCCCAGTGAGGCAGGCTTGGCAGCGCAGTTGCTGGTTGGCGACTCCCCATCACCCTTTTCCACCAGCTTACCCCCACGTTACCATCTTCCTCCTCCTTGCTCCTTACCTCTTCACAGACCCGGAAGTGGTGGGGAATGACGCAGGACTCCCGCCAAATCAGGAAGTGCGCGGTGGGTGGTGCCCACAACATGCCATTCACCTACCAATCAGCCTTGTCTTCACTGATGTCTTCCGGGTCTGGGCTCTCCCAATCCACTTGGGCATTGGTGAGGACACTGTGGAGGTCCACACTGGTCAGCATGTGCACGTAATCCTTGCACCATTGTCCTACGCATCTCCCTCGCTGCTGACCGCTTCCTCCTGGCTGTCCCTCCAACCGGGTGGGACTTGCTGCCACAATATGTGTTTAGCAGTCTGTACTGCATGCTCAGCTGCACCATTCACTTGGGGATAATGTGGTAGTAATGTGAACAAATCCATAACTTTGACAAAAATCCTTGAATACTGCAGATGTGAACTGTGTGGCATTATCACTCACCAGCTCCAGTGGTATTCCCCATCTTGTGAACATGCTCTTGAGTCTGTTGATAACCTGAAGACTATCAGTTGAAGACAAATTGAAGACATTATTTCAATGTCTCTTGAATTGTAATCTGTCACAATGAGGTAATTCTGTTTGGCTAGTTCACACAGGTCTGCTGCGATGCGTTGCCAGGGACCTCCAGGTAACGTAGTGGTCATTAAAGGTTCTCGTCACTGTGTGGGCTTCTCTATGTAGAATTGGCATGTTGACACCAGCTGAGTTATGTCCTGACTGTTACGTGGCACCACACAGACATCTTGGCTCATGCACGGCACCTTGTCAAACCTTGGTGTCCTTTGTGCAATTGTGTCAGCACCTTGGGCCGTAGGGTGACAGGAATAACCAGCCTATCCTGGAACAATACTAGCCCATCAGCTTCTGAGAGGTGTACTCTAGCAGAGAGCACTCAAACACATTCTAAACCTTGTACATACCGTGCAAATCTTTCACATGTCCACACACATTCTAAGCACTCTTTCTCTATCTGCGAGTACCGTTTTTCAGATTCAGTCAGTGTGCGTGAGTAGAACGCTACAGGCTTGAGCTCACCTTGGTGCTCTTGTAGTAAAGCAGCTCCAATGCCGTAGATGCTGGCATCCGCACTAATGACGGTTTTCCTGCTGGCCTCATGCCAGTGCTGGTACAGACACAAGTGAAGCTTTGACCTTTTCAAAAGCATTTTCTTGTTCCTCACTCCAGATCTAAGTGCTCTCTCTCTTAAGCAGGTCATTGAGTGGGTGTAACATAGTGGAAAGATCAGGCAAGAACCTGCCCAGATAGTTGACAAAACCCAGGGTTTGACATAGCTCCTCAACGTTAGATGGACTTTGCATCTCAGTTAGAGCCCTCACTTTGTTTGGGTCAGGTTTCAGACCTTTTGAGCTAATTACATGACCAAAGTATTGAAGCTCTGCCTGGTGGAAATGGCACTTGGCTTTGTTTAGCTTCAAACCACTGTCTCTTACAAGTAAGTGATAACCCTTTGGCTGTTTGGTTCCAAAGGAATCTGCCAGAACCCACACGAAGCATCAAGGGTAGAGAACACTTTTGCTCCAACTAGTTTTGGGGCAATGTCTTCTAATGTGGGCAGTATGTACCTCTCACTGCCTTGTTGAGGCATGTCAGGTCAAAACATACTCTTACTTTTTCTCTGTTTTTCTTCTCCACAGAAACCATTGGAGCACACCAATCTATAGGCCCTGTGACCTCTTCTAATATTCCCAAATTCAGCATGCGTTTCAACTCCGCCCTAACTTTTGGCAAAAGAGGAAATTAAATACGACGTGGTGTTGTTACCACATAAGGCACTTTAACTCGATTTTTACATTTACATTTAAGGCATTTAGCAGACGCCCTTATCCAGAGCGACTTACAATGTGCTTTCACGTTACCATCAATGAAGAGGTCAATTCTGGGATTGAGTTGGAGGTGATGGGCTGCCATCCAAGACGAGATGTCAGTTAGACATGCAGAGATTTTGGAAGCAGCATGTAGATCAGAGGAGAAGAGGAGTTGTGTGTCGTCGGATTTTTATTGGATTGCATGTAAGTAGACCAATGTCTCCAAACACTCCGTGGAGCATATCAGCATTGACAGCATTAACTCTTTTAACAAGGCTTCTTCCAAGTAAGCGTAAGTTCCTTTTAAGACTGTGACCCAGTACTTGTACTGCTGTCCTTTATACTCACTTGTGGCTAGGAATTTGCCCAGACACTGCACTTGAGGTCCTTGGCTGGTGAGATCCGACTCAGGCCTGACCTTAATGAAACATGGGCGTTGTGTCAATTTAAGAAATGCAGCTTGTGACATAACTGTGACGTCCTGTATCTACAAACTGGATTCCAAAAATGTTGGGACACTATACAAATTGTGAATAAAAAATGAATTAAATGATGTGGAGGTGCCAACTTCTAATATTTTATTCAGAATAGAAAATAAATCACAGAACAAAAGTTTAAACTGAGTAAATGTAGCATTTTAAGGGAAAAATATGTTGATTTAGAATTTCATGGTGTCAACAAATCCTAAAAAAGTTGGGACAAGGCCATTTTCACCACTGTGTGGCATCTCCCCTTCTTCTTATAACAATGAAAAGACATCTGGGGACCGAGGAGACCAGTTTCTCAAGTTTAGAAATAGGAATGCTCTCCCATTCTTGTCTAATACAGGCCTCTAACTGTTCAATCGTCTTGGACCTTCTTTGTCACACCTTCCTCTTTATGATGCGGCAAATGTTCTCTAGAGGTGAAAGATCTGGACTGCAGCCTGCCCATTTTAGTACTCGGATCCTTCTCCTATGCAGCCATGATGTTGTGATTGATGCAGAATGTCGTCTGGAATTATCTTATTGAAAAATGCAGGAAAGAGATGATGTCTGGATGGGAGCATATGTTGTTCTAGAACCTGAATATATTTTTTTGCATAGATGGTGCCTTTCCAGACATGCAAGCTGCCCATGCCACACGCACTCATGCAACCCCATACCATCAGAGATGCAGGCTTCTGGTCCAGATGACATGGCGTCCTAGATTTCCAAAAAGAACTTTGAATTGTGACTCGTCTGACCACAGAACAGTCTTCTATTTTGTCCACACTCCATTTTAAAAGATCCCTGGCCCAGTGAAAATGCCTGAGCTTGTGGATCTTGCTTAGAAAAGGCTTCTTTGCACTGTATTGCCTCTTATTGCTACTTGTCCCAACTTTTTGGGGATTTGTTGACACTGTGAAATTTAAAATGATACATTTACTCGGATTAAATGTTTGATCTGTCATCTATGTTCTATTACAAATAAAATATTGATATTTGCCATCTCCACATCATTGCATTCAGTTTTTATTCACAATTTGTTTAGTGTCCCAACTTTTTTGGAATCCGGTTTGTATTTTGAATACTACTGTACTGCTGTTTACAGATAGCTCCACAATCCACTCATTTTCAAGGTCAGGCTGTATTATCACATTTGGAGTGTTACTATTCACTGATCCCAGGAAGAACAGGTCCTCACCATCAGTCATGTTGCTTGATGTAACAGACACTATTTTCATTTGACACACTGCTTCTAAATGTCCTAATTTCCTGCATTTTCTGCACCTTTTATTTTTGGCTGGACATTCACGCTTTTTCCCATGTAGGCCATTACATCTGGAACAGACACCTGTGGTTTTTGGTACACTCAGTTCTCCATATTTCGGAAGGTGCCGCTCATCCCTGCTCTTGCCCGGGTGGTGATAGCGTCTCCCTCGCTGAACCGCATTCACTGTATAATCCGCTCGTCTCCGTATCTAATATGCTGATCACGATTCTGTCTGTAATTTGTTCCTCTGAAGTCACAGTACTGTGCCAGCTCATACAGGCTTCGGACAAAAGCTTCGGCAGACTCACCCGGTTTTTGTACGTGCTTGTGGAAGGAGGCTCGGTCATTTTTTTTTGCCACAAAATGTTCGCTGAATTTAGCAATCACCAACTCCGGTTGTCCAGCTTTGTCTCTTTCATACACAAAAGACTCGTAGATTGCCTCCGCATCTCACCCCATGACTTAAAGGAGTGTGTTAACCTGCACTTCACCACCGTACCTGTCCAGCTTCATCGCCACGTGGTAGTGATTGTAACGCTGGCGCCACAACGGCCACTTGGTCGGACGAGTAAAGTCAAACGGTTCGGGTGGTCCCAACTTTGCCATAATCACTTTACTTCACGCATACGACCATCAGCAGATCGTACACGAGGATGAACGTGTACCAGCTGTCTTTATTGCAAAGCATGTGGACCTAGAACAACTTAACATGTGACTATGGAAGCCTAGGAAACCCAATCAAGACAAATAATGACCAGGATCATGCAAGCCACTTCTCAGATGGTTCATACAATAGCGCAGATGGTGCACTGTCATTGTCAACGTTCAAGTTTGGGGACGCACTTGCAGACATGCTTGGGGTGGGGGCACAAGTATGGGGAGAGGACACTGGAAGAGCTGGGGAGGATGACTGGAGGCGTTTGGCCGGTGCGAGGGAGGTAGGAGGTGAGTGGTAATGGGAGTGGAGAAGTGGATGCGCCACAGCGCGGCGGGGAGGGAGCTCTGGCTCCGTGGGGAGCAGCGGGGAAGGAGACGAGGTGATGAGGCTGGTTTGAGGATGGTCTGGGAGCGTGGGTTGGATGGGAGGGAAAGTGGCAGGAAAGTGGGGTAACATAGAATATCATCGTAGCAAAAGGGGCAGGCAAACTCAAGGTCGTGGTCAAAGAATCAGAAACAGTCAGGTGTTTGTAAAGAAGGCTGGTGTCTATGAGAAGTAAATTCAACAAAGAGCGGGCAGCGTCCCTCCAGGACACCTGACTTTTATGCTCGGTGCTTCCTGTTCTCACTTCCGCTTCCGGGTCACTGTCTCTCTGGCTGATCTTGCTCCCTCTGGTTGGCTGGACCAGAGGATGGTATGTGGTTATGTTGGCCGTGACAGGTCAGTTTGGGAACAACTATTGAGGAGCCTTTGAACATTATAATTTTTTTTTTTACAACAAATAAAATATAAATGTCATGTCATAATACTCATATGCACTTTAAGCGTTTATGTAGCCTATCTTCTATAGAATACATATTGTAGCCTTCACCAGCATGGTCTGTATCTGTTTAGGATACTGGTTGTATCAGTAACACACTATCCTGTAATATTTACCAGACTAACCTCAATAAATCGGCGATATTCACATTCACCCTAAACTAACTCTAAGTGCAGTAATGTTCAGAGGCCCGCAGCTCAAATTGGATCCAGGATCTTGGCACGGCCAAAGCGTCTGGCTGCACTACCTCATAATGATAGAACGGGAGAGCTACTTCCATCCTGTTGGTGCTGCCTGTTTAACCCCTTTCAGGATATGGCTCACAAGGTTGCAGGGACAAAACATTAAACTAGGTTTTCATAATGTAAATTTGAAGACTGTATTTAAACTTGAAAATGTTCTATAAATCGTCCATCAAAATGAATGTGCAGGTTGTTCATAATGTGACATTTTTGTAATATGAATAGATAATATTATATATCAAAGAGTGCTATTCACATCTATTAAGGAAAGGAAAAAAAAGAAGGGAACCAAGTGAATAAGGTTGCAAATCTGGAATCGGGTGGAAAGTTTGGAAGGGAGCAGCGGCTGTTTTATGGTTGTTTTGCTTTCAGTCAAGCTGGCCTGTTACATACTGGGAATGACTCACACACATTCTTATTAGATTGTGGCTTGGAAAAAAAAGAACATTATAAAGAATATCTTAAGCATCTTTTGCGGTTATTTTTTTCACAAGAAAAATATTTCAAACCATATGCTGTAAACATATTATTACCTTCCTGTTTTTACATTTACTGCCCTGTTTAATTGTACAGTATTTTCATTCATTATGCCAAGGATGTTTATTTATTTTTATTTTATCTGATGCTTTGCACAAACTAGCCTTGACTACTCAGGACCACTTTTCAAAAACAATTATTACATTTTCAGTGTTCTTCAGTAATAATAACCAAAGAAAAGCTCTAAAGCTACTGTTTCTTAAGCACACCCTGGAAAATTGCAACCATGTAGTGGTGAAATGCAACCTTGGCTATGTGTATTTGTGTGTGTGTGTTTGGATCACTTTGTGTGTTGACTAGGGGCCAGAGCACAGAGAATAGTGCTGGAAAGGCCCAGAACATGCATTAGGTGCCTCCATCCTCTCACCCACTCCCATATGGCGTGTGAATCTGGGCACGACTCACACTGAGCTTAGGAAAAAATAAAACAAAGTCCCATATGCGAACCTGCTTCTTTTCAATTGGTCTCGACTGAGCAGAAGCGCACTTCAGCAGATTTATTGAAACTTCTGTCATCTGTGATGTCCGAAGATGCTCCCTATCATTTGCATAATGGCAGCTCTCCTGTCAAGCTGTAAAATGTATAAAAAAAAAATTGCAAATGCCAATCACTCATTAACGCTATGCTTTGTGTCTACTGTATAGGTGTTTGGGGCCAGTGCAAAGTGTGACATCTGCCAATATGTGGATTTTAAATGATTGTACCCACAGGCCAGTTCTTAAAAATATATATTATTAAATGGTCTAATCACAATTATGTTTCAAGGATCTCCCTTTTTTCATGTGTATAGATTTCTTTATGTGCTTCAAATATGGCTCTGATGGAATTTTTTATGCAGTGTCACTGTCAGTGTGTGCTGTCAAATTCTTCTTGTGAAGAGGGGCTTCAGGTAGGTGTTTTCCTGGAACACACCATCAATGAAAAAAGAGCGACATGTAGAGTGTAGTAAAAATTCCACACCCACTAGGTGGGTGATTGTTTGGCCACAGTGGGCACCAGTCCTACACCTCAAACATTGTGGCTTTTAATTAATCTGGGAAATGCTCATGAGACAGGCCTCCAGGTACTAAGTTTGCTTCTGGGTATATTGCTTTTTTCCACAGCTAAACCTTGCATTCTGGTAGAATTTGGAACATCCAAGTATTATTTAATACATTATTGCATATTTCATGAGGGTCTCTATATTTGGTGCTGTGGCATTGTGTTTGTATGTGGCTGGACAAGCCTGGTGATGTTTGTCATCAAATTAGCATCTTATCTAATGTGATTCCATCAGAGATGTTCCAACAGAGCTCTGTCCAGCTGGTAACAAAGGATAGCTGGAGCAGGAGGCTTCAGGATACTGCCCACGTTAATGGTTTCTAGAATGAGCCCTGTCACAAATAAAGCTCAACAGACTGTGACCAATAAAAACACAGCACCCAGGACAACAATCTTTTAACAGGAACCCACTATTGATCAGGCTGCAGATTGCATGCATATGGGTCTGGGTCAATAATCGAGATTCAAAATATTGCTTAGTCTAGACATCACATTCAAATATATTAAGAACCACTTTAGTCAATTCTAAAGCTGAACATTATTTCAACATTATGCAATGAACTTAAACGGCACCATGCAAATAATAAAAGTAAAAGCATTGCTGTTTACCTGAAAAGTTATGATCTGCAACAACCTACAACAAGGATTTGGGAAGCACTTGCGGCTAAATGGAAGTGTGAGAGGACAGCCGAGCAGTAGAGGCAGCAGATGAATGATCAGGTACGCAATTCAGGGTGTGTTTTTTTTGTGGATGTGTTTACGTAGGTGTGTTTAAGAAGGTGTGTTGCCCTTCTGGGTTAGCAGGCCCCTATCCTCTGCTGGCCTGGCGGATGAGGAACAGCCATGACAGGACCGCCCCCACTAGGCCCTGCACCGGACAGGCCAGGAGCAGCGGGATGGGCATCATGGAACTCCTTTGGGACCAGACCTCTCCCAATCCACAAAGTACTTGAAACCACACCCTCATCGACAGATGTCCATGAGTCTGTAGACAGAAACAGACAATGTTTAGGTGGGCAGAGCAGTTGTCTGCAGTTGCACATATTTCTCTAGCTCTTGATTTACTGTTTTTTTTATTGTCTACTGGCCTCGGGGTGGTACTGATGGAAACCCCTGCTGTCCCCGGAAGTGACACCAGAACTCAAGAAAATTGGGGACCCTGGTCTGACAGGAGGTCCACAGGGGGACCGTACTGACAGACCACTTCCTGGATGATGTGATTGTGTGAGTGGTCTTTGTGAGGTGGTGGTTAATGGGTATGCCTGGCGACTACTTCCTGGTGCAGGGTCCATTGGATGGGTGCCAGGATGTAGGTGGTGGGAACAAGGGGTTCAGGAGTGTGGGCCCAGTCATCCCTGGCATGCAGTTGGGATAGGGCATATGCCTTAGTATTGCGGGACCCGGGCTTGTAAGAGAGGATGTAGTCAAACTGACCACCTTTAGACAATCCTAAATTTCATGGGTAGCCAGTGCAGTGATTGCCGTGACTAGCTAGAGTTTACTCATGCTCCTACTAGAGCATCCAGACATTAATGCGCTGCAGTAATCTAACCTTGATGGGATAAAGGCATGGACCAACTTTTCTCCATCGTGCATTGAAATTATGTTTCTTATCGTTGCAATAATTCTAAGGTGAAAGAATGCTATCCTAATGGTATTATCTACATGTGAATGAGAGACCTGCATCAATGAGGACACCTAGATCCTTTTCTTCTGTACTTGGTGAGATAGAAAGGGTATCCAGAGTTATGATGTAGTCAGTCAGCTTATGTCTGGTTGCTTGAAACAGAGGTGTTATACAAAAAACAATGTATAGGGCTCTACTTTGGGAAAGGGGAAGTGAAAATGGGAAAAGGGAAGGCACCATTCACACAGGGGACACTCCACATCTGAAACACATCTGAACCACAATCATAACCAAACAAGATACCTAAGTTTCACCAACTCAAACCATGATAATTTCCAACCTGCTGGCATGGACCGCTCAGGGTCTGTCCTGTGGTCACGCCAGCCCACCATAAACCAGACACCGTAAAACCTGCTGGTGCGGTTTGTACTGGGAATTCCTTGTGGCCATACGGCAGGAATTCACAGGGAAGCTTGCAGCTGCACCAGCACACAGACTCGGATAGACTACACATGGTGACAGGGAAACAACAAGACTGAACCTGGAATACTGGGACCCAGAGCACTCTTATAAAGGAAGGGAAACAGCTGTGGGGAATCAGGAGGGGTCGTGGCCTGCCCTTAGTGTAAAAACTGGACGCCGGGGAAAAACATTTAAAGACTTGTCCAAGACTTTTGTTTCAGACAGGTTTATGTGGATAACAATATTATATTTTTTATTCAATAGTGCAACTGATTTTTTTGGGGTGAACATTTTTCTTTCATTGACTTCAATTGTCTTAAAATTTTGTCTCCCTTGTAAAGCACTAAAAAATATTCTTAACTGACTCTTCTGATTTTGTTACGAGTGTTCTAACAGCTGCATTTCTGAGTGTGTGGAAAATGCACAGATAATGGATTTTTGGTACCTCTGTCCAGGGGTCATCATACTCAATTGAAAGAGCATATGCTCTTCAGGACTGATAAGGACAACAACTTAATGGCGTTATAACCACACTTTGCTGGGATTGTCTTGTTGTGCTTGAAATAATTTGTGAAAATCACTCTGCTGCTCCCCAATCCCCAGTTATCGGTCGAAGATTTGTATATAGTGTAAGTGAAGCTGATCACGAAAATGTTGGTTGGCCTTGATTAAAGGGAACCCCCCTGAGCTTCTCAGCCCACTCCTTGGTCTGGCCACGGGCCGCACTGTACCATCAGCATCTCTATCCAGCCAAGAAAAAGTGGGCTATGTGGGGTGAGGGCGACACCAAGCCAAAATAAATGCTTTGAGTTGGAGAAAGCTAATCCTCTAAGAGCTAACGCCACAGCGTCAAATCTCCCACAAGCAGATCACTGCTCAGAGCACAACTGCTCAAGTCCAGGCACCAAGGGCAGCGTCTGCAGGAGCCTGATTAACAATAGATTAGCACCAGAATGGGCTCTCAAGTGCAGTGTGGCCAGCCATGATTGGACCTCTGGCGGGATCAGAGAGGATGGATCTTGGGCATGCGTCAGACCTTGTTCCATCACCATATTTCTAATTCACATGTATGTTAATAGGTTTGTTTGTACATGTGTAATGTGTATGTTTTAATTAAATATAATTTAATCAGCTAATCACAAAACTGTCCTATCAAAAACCACACTGTTTCATACTGTGTTTCAACAAAAGTCAGATGAGAGAGAAGTGCCTTTCTGTGATGCGTGGGATTTAAAACATAAACCTCATGAGGGGTAAACTGTGTTTTATACAGCAGTTATATACACTTTATCAAAGTGGCTCAAAATTCAAAGTTTTGTACATGTATGTATTTCCTGTCAGGGAATAAAGCTGTGACAGAGAACAAATTACATCAATGCGTTCTCTATTGAGTTATATTATTGAGAGAGTATAGGTCATGTAATTAGTTACATTATTACAGCCATGCTACCTTCATTTTTAACATATTTTATGTTGTTATATTTAACACAAAAAAAACCCTCATCTGTAATTTTGTACAGCAGTCAAAGAAAATCTATACATCCATGATGAGTTAAATAATTGTTTTAATTGATGTATTATTCTAGGTTAAACAATGAAAGAGAAAGAGAAACAGATTTAACCTCCTTGGGCTTAGTGTACACATGCATGGAAAGCAGTTTTTAGCTCTTATGTCCACAATAGTGTTCACTACTGAACTGGGGCATTATGGACATGTATGTTGGTACTTAGAGTCTAATAACACTGTGGTTAAAATTCAATATAGGCGTGAACATAAGGGAATATTAGTAGTAGTAGAATAAAGTAGCAGCTCCATACACATTGACCAGGTAAGAAGTCCTGTCATATTTTATTGATTATTCTGATTTATATATTTATAAATGCATTGTACATGTGTCATGACGTGCACATTTAAAAAAAAAAAGTTTAAAAAGAACAACTCAAGTACTTTATTGTTTAATTGATTGATAGAACCCTTTGAAGTACTTCTAGTACTTGTGGACTGAAGCTCCTCGACACAGCTAATATGCAAGTATTCACGTGCACAAGTATTCAGGTGCAGCTAAAAAGCTGTTCATTATCCCAGAAAATCAGTCAGTGTCTGGTGTGGCCACAATTTGCCTCACACAGTTCACACATCTGTCACATTGAGTTCATCAGATTGTTGATTAGGGCCTGTGTAATGTTGGTCCACTCCTCTTCAGTAGTGAAGTGAAAGTGAAGTGATTCTCATTGTGATACACATCACAGCACACGGTGCACACAACGAAATGTGTCCTCTGCTTTTAACCATCACCCTTAGTGTGCATTGGGCAGCCATGAAAGGAGCAGTGTGTGGGGACAGTGCTTTTGCTTATGGGGCCACTTCCTTAACCGCTAAGCCACTACTGCCCCAGTAGCTGTGCAAACTTTTTGAATATAGGCAGGAACTGGAACACGCTGTCGTATGCAGGACTCCATGAACAGAATACCTCTCCAACATGCCATCAAATGCATTGTATTTTATTGACAAATTCTTTGAAATGCCTTTGGAAACAGCAGAAATTAACATTCATTACACAGGCAACAGCTCTGATAGACATCCCTGTAGTCAGCATGCCAATTGCTTTGTTTTTTCACTATGATGTTCAAAGCACATTAGTCGATGTGATTTGTGGCTAAATAAGAGAAATGACAGTCATCATATTCAGCCATGGCAGATCAAACAGGAGAGGAAATACAACATCGCGTGAAGCTGCATACAGGAAGCTACAATGGAGCACTGTATCAACCATAACATGTCATTTTATCAATATGAGCATATCTTACGGTGAGAAGATCACAAAACGTTTCTTGTGCGATTCATGAATCAGTTGCACCTGTGCCAATCCGTACGTAGCACACATCCGTCTGGATAAATCCTGAATCGTTAAGGTGCCACCTGTAGGTACTCTTGAGCAAGATACTATTCCCACGCACTGCTCCCTGGGCAATGTTGGTGGCTGCTCACAAAAGGGTGATGTGTAAATGCATGAACTACATAGTGACACGTTTCATTGTGTGCATTGTGTTGATCACAATGATGAGAATAATCACTTACTTTAAACTTGACAGCAGATATGCAAGTGCAGATGACTTTCTGGGCCCTAATTTCAAGGTGCTGAGAGGTAAACCTTAAAAATTATAATGAGAACAATGTTTTTTCTGGAAGGTTATCTTTGGTGGCAATCATTGATTTGTTGAGTTTGTCTACAATAATACTGGCTATTTTCTAGTTCATGGGACTAGCTTGACTCAACTTTATTCTGCAGTTTTTTTTCTTTGCTTTTGTTATGTCTCTATCAGTCTATGGAGTACACTGTATTGATCCCAGGATGAACTGCAGTGGCAAATGAGCATAAGGAAAGTTCAGAACACGGGTCTGTCATGCTTTGTGCCTCATAAACACACTAGTTTTGTAGTTCAAAAGCAATTTTCATTATTTGCAAAAGAGGGAAATATTACATTATTTCATAATGCTGGAAGTGACTCAATAAGAACAAAACTAACCAATATGTGATTTCACCCTCTCGAAAACAATTAAGAATTATACAACTTAATAATAATGTAAAAGAAGTACTGAATGTATTCCACAGCATCTTTTAAGAGCACGGTTTTGCCAAAAATATCCACCATTTACAGATCCAGATATTACATATAAAAAATGATCGCATAGTGATAAATGTCTGGCATAAATTCCCCTACTGTTTTGTTTACTGTTCCATGTGTTAAAAAGTAAAAGGTACTTTGAATACAGTCTAATCTCACCCAAGACATAAGACATTAGAAATAAAGCAGAAGTAAAGTATATGTTAATGTAGAACACACTTTGGCCTGTGAACCCAGTCGATTCTCTGTACTTTTGCCCGGAAACTCACACTTGTTCAGTGTGCCAGATAACTCCTAAAAAAATTCAAGGTTGTAAATCATTGCCAGCTGCAGTCTAGAGCCTTTTTTGTGGTGCAGAAGTTAACAGTGAGCATCAGTCCAATGTCTCCTTAAGCTATATATATTTTCTTGATGACCTTTGCCTGTTTTATGATTATTCTTGTTGTGGAGAACAGAACTGAATGTGGTGAGATCGGAATATCTGGACACTATTTGGCCGTTCTTTACTTCACTTGTTTCCACAAATTATTAGTGTATTTTTTTATTTGCATTCATGTACCTACATTTAGTTACTGTCTCAAATAAATAGGTCTATGGACACCTACATCTAGGGTATATATCAGACACCCTTACCAGAGTGACTTACAATCAGTAGTTACAGGGACAGTCCCCCTAGAGCAACTTAGAGTGAAGTGTCTTGCTCAGGGACACAATGGTAGTAAGTGGGGTTTGAATCTCTGACTTTCCTAACCTAGTTAGCTAATACTGACACAATCTGAGGATTAATTCAACAATGCCGATGCTGACACAACTTCAGTGTAAAGAAAGCAAGTGATACACCTCCAAGATTGTAAAAGGGCTCATGGGTGGCTCTGTAGTGTGACAATACATAACAGGGTAGACTCACACATGCAGATTCCGATTGCTCACTCTTACACATACACACACATACACATTTTGATGAGGCGTGTGTGCTTATTTGCCAACCACATAATGTGTCCATTGTCCTGCATACTTCATTCATATGCTGCGGCCTTTATCAATCTCGTTCACCTCAGTCCCAGAGGAATGTCACTCACCCTCACCCCAGCCGCCACCTCGCTTCTCACCGACAGCCCACTGTTGTTTGGGCAGAATGGTGGGATGATCACCTAGGGGTTAAGGAAGCAGCTCTGTAATCAGAAGGTTGCCGGCTCAAATCCCGATCTGCCAAGGTGCCACTGAGGTGCCTCTGAGCAAAGCACCGTCCCCACACACTACTCCCCGGGCGCTTGTCATGGCTGCCCAATGCTCACTCAGGGTGATGGGTTAAATGCAGAGGACAAATTTCACTGTGTGCACCATGTGCTGTGCTGCTGTGAAGTGACAATCACTTCACTTTATCTTTACTTCATCACTACCTGGGAAGCCAATACATATGCCCCTACATATGAAACATAATTAGGGAAATCCTACAATCCTACATACTACAGTCTTCATACTTCTGTCACTCTGACTGTCTAGGTTCATTGTTAATAAAAAAAAGGCTAAATAATTATTGGGTCTACTGTTTGCTCAAAGCCCTCATTGTGTCCAAAATGGGCTGCCATCGAGAAGGCTGGTGTCTCATGTTTTTAGAAAGGAGTAATTCAAGTAATTCGATCTGTTAAACTACCTTGGAGAATGATGGAAACTGATTTCACAAGTCTCCTTCAAAGTTGTTGTTGGGTATCTTGGGACATGAATAGTTGTGAATTTTTAATATTTATTCATCATCCCAGGGTTTTTCATGGTTTAACTTGCAGTACTTTGGAAACTGTTCAGCATGAGGCTTGACATCGGGTGTGGAGAGTTGAGCATGCTGTGTTGACTTACACCACTTTGCCAAGTCAATAGTGTCACTGTCCATATTATCCAGTAAGAGGATTGTTGACATGTCTGTACTATGCAGGAGCTACCGAGCTGAGAAGGAGAATTCATCCCCTCCCCATTTGTTTCTGGAGCTTCGAAAGCTGACCAGGTGCCAGAGTCTTAACCAGATTTACTAGAAGAATCAGGGCTGACAGTTTCTCACATGGCCTTCACTTTTACTTAAAGCACTGGGTGACTGGGAACCAGAATTTGCCAGCATGTGTGTGTACATATGCGTGCGTGTAGGAATAAAGGGAGAGGAGTAATTCACATCACCCTTACATTTAAGTCCACTCATTAACACACACACACACACACACACACACACACACACACAGACAGAATGCCCTCTTCCACCATGTTCCTCTGCCATCTGAGGTGAGGTAGCATGTGAGGACGGGCCTCCATCTGGTGATGGGATGTGGTGGCAGAAGGTGCAGCTAATGAGGCTTGATTTGCAAAAACACCTGCCACTGATTTAGGTTCTCTTCCCCCCCACTCCCCACCACGCCCCCGCCAACTCCACCCCCCTCCACATTCTGCCCCTTACCGCCTCCTCCCAACCTCTCTCTATCTCCTGCTCTCTCCCCTGAAGGTGTAATCATTGGTTAGCTTAACGGGCGAGCGCAGGATCCCTGACCTGGGGAATTCATTACAGGATGGGCGAGACTCTGCCAGCAATGGAGCTGGAAAAGGAAAGAGTGGGAATCCAAACCCTGGGGGCATTTAGCAGAACTATCCATAATATAATAGCTCCCTTTCTTGCTGATTTCTCATTCCCTGTTTTCCCTTTTTTCTCCAATCACAGCTTTACTACATTCGACTCACGCAGGGCCTCTGTGCCTGATCAGGGAGATCATATAGCCGAGGACGTTGTTAAGAGAGTGAGGAATCTGAAGAGAGATTTCATCAGACACATGAGCACGTGTACACCTGCGCTCAACCAGGGGGAACATTCCCTCCACAGAGGAGGGGCTGCGCTGTTAAGTCTCCAGAGCCAAGATCGAGTGTAGGGCCACTGGAGTCAGTGATCGTCCAGTCTGGTACGGGTGATTGGACTCGAATGTGCGCACTCACTGTATATCAGTTTCATATGAGCGGGGATTGAGTTCCAGCCCTTTTAACATCCTTAAAATACAAACTAGAAGAAATTAGCTGCCAGGAAAACTGCTCACTTTCCCTCATTCCCACAGTGCAAATAGCAATTCGCAGATGTTTACAAAATAATATATACCAAATAAATTACAGAATAAGCTGTGCAACTGTATTTTACAAGGTAAGGGTATTTTTTAGTTTTTGCTTTTTCAAATTGACCTTCGGTGTACAGTCAGTGTACATTTATTAAAACATTTTTTTTTTTCTTTTTCAGTTGCACTTAAGTTTTAATGTGAAATTCAAAAATCCTGTCAAATCCTCATAGGCTCAGGGGTCTCTGTTAAAGGGGTCTACAAGAGAAGTGTTTTCAGCCAAAGAGTTGGAGTGAATAAAACTTTTTAAATGGGAATACTGAGACCAACATATTCTCTTGACAAGACTACATTGATTTAAACCTACAATATTTTGTACATTAAGAGTACATAAGTATGCTTTTAGATGCAATGCATAAGTGGCCATAAATTGAGACTTCATCATAGGCTTCATTTTCTTTTTGTACGCTTTTAACAAAGCACTTTGAGGAGGTGAAGAGACCACATAACCGGATTACTACAGGCGGCTAAACACCTTATTTGCTTTGTCAGCTCTTTCCCTGAAACAAGGGGCTCTACGGATATTTGAGTGAAATGAGATTAGTCAAGGTTGTGGTGGATGGTACAGTGTGCTGTGACTTCAGAGTCATGTTCGGGGATGTTGCACTCCGGTGAAACACAGTGGGCTACAGGAGTTTGTCTCAATGCACATGGAAGGAGGTCCTGGTGTCCTGACCTTAGGCAGACAGGATTCAGTATTCTCAGTGTGAACTGGAACAAACCCTGTGTTTTTTTCACCTGCGTTTGTTTCAATGTTAATTGAAGGACTCTGGGAAGCCTTATCAAACTCTTGGCACTGCAGTGGACCATTAGATGTAGTTTTTATGGGGTTTGTGGGAGTAGGATTTACCATTCATTTTAATGGAAGTGAAAAGTTTTTTTTTGCTTACTGGAGACATCTCCCAGAATTGTCAGTAAGTCACTGACTGGAAGAAAAAACAAATGGTTTCAATGAACACCATGTCAAATGATGACAAGTTTCCTTTTCCCCTCTCTATAAAGTCGTCACTAAATAAATCATGTCACTTCACTGGAATCGAGTTTTAAGATTTGGCCACATGAAAGCAGAGGACACTGGTAGGTCCACTGAGTTTATGTGTTTGTCTGACCTGCGGGACAAGCTCTCCAACTGGGCAGCAGAGGCACTGAGAAAGTGACTGAGAGATTAGGATCGCCCTCTACTGGTCAAAAATAGCAAAACACACTGACAGCAAACCCTGTTCAGACCAGCTCCACTTTTCGCTTTCCTGGGAAACTTTGTTCGGCATATATTTCATTTGAATTTAGGTTTTGTAATCAAAACAACAACTTATGACAAAACCCTCATGGTTTCGCAAAGTTTTAAGCTTGTAACAAACAATAAACAATAAACCACTTTTGGATTTAATTATAGTCACACATGTCTGTCGAGCTTCAGATGGCTGTCAAGTTAATACCATCACCATTATCTAATCTAACTGTAGTGCTCTCCAGAATATCAGCCCATCTCCCAATGGATTCTAGAGCATCCCCACGCTTTAATTACAAACCACCTCTATGCAAGCTCCAACTGAATTCGTCCAAATGGGCCATTGCCAAAAAACACAGGGAACCCTCTTTTACACATAACGCAGGTCCAGGAAGCATGACACGGAACTCTACAGAGCCCAGATAGAGATGGTGTGAATTTGAGGAGACAGTCATTCCAGCATCCCGGCAGAGGGAGACTTCTCAAGGGCAGACAGACCAGCCTGCTCCCCTCAGCCCCTCTACCTCCCCTTCTCTCGCTTTTCCTTTTGGCAAACCTCCCTCTCAGACTGATCAATACTGCTAAAACAGAGAAAGCATCTGAAGAGAGCAGGAAAAGCGGGTGGAGGGGATGAGATGCAGTGCGACACAGGGAGATGTTGGCGGTGTTGGAGCCAGTTTAAAGATTACAGTTTTAACCTCATGGTGCAGCATGAGTCATGCTTCAACTTCATACTGTATAACATAAATGTTCAATGGTTTGAATTGCTGTGAATTAATTTTACACTGACATGCACTGACATGAGGGATTGCATATATGAAGGGTGTGCTGTGTGCTCTGAGAAATGCCAACAGTGTTTTATATGTGAACACACAGGTCAGCAGTAAGACTTTATACCATCACTTGCTGTCAGGTGCTCCAGGTGCATGATTTATCACATGAGCAGGGCGTGTAGCTCAGTGCGGTTCAGCATGTGGTTGCAGGTTAAAGCAGATGGGCTGAGCAGCGGAGCGCTGCCTCATCCAACCCCTCAGTCGGCCGCAGAGCCTCACCAAAGAGCCCTTGAACTGCAGCCCAGCCCCCCGTCTGTAATTAGCAACGGCATGGTGAGAGAGAGGAGAAAGCAGCTAACAACGCCTTTGTCAGTGCTGATCTGTTCACAATAAGCGGGAGAAGGTGGGGTATGGCTGCGGTGGAGGTGGTTGTGGTAAGCGAGTGTGGGGAGTGGGGTGCGGTGGGGGGGGTATGACTTCTCAGGGAAGGCCTGCCGCCCTGCGCTGAGCACCAACGTGCCTTCGGGCGAGCGCTCGAGGAACAATTGGGTGTGATTTCAATGGCATGCTCATTAAGGCGAGCACTCGTTCGCACAGAGGGGAGGGATGCGGGGGGCTGGTCAGGGGGGGACCCGAAAATCACAACCCTCCCGAGCCTGGGAACGACACTAGGCATATTTGTCAGAACAGGGCACCAGAGGATGGGTTTCTTTGATCCAGTACCCTTAGTGGCACAGTGCTGGAGGCCATTATGTGTGACAGAACTAATTCAACTGATTTCAGTCTTTAGGGTCCGTTGATATGAATCTGCTTATTATCTGTCTCAGTCCTTCTTAGCACCTGGGCGCACAGAACTTTTATAGCATGGGGCACTGGGAGAAACCGATGACTTCTAATTAATGGCAAGATGGTTAATAGTTGTTATTTGGGTCTGGCACCTGGTGGTCACTTTAAGAAGTCTTGTATTTTATATTATCAGTAGATGTATATTATCATCAATAATGGAGCCATATGAGGTCCAAGCATTATTGTTGTCATGACACCTCAAAACAATTATGATCACCTGTATTAAACCCACTCAATTTTGTGTTCCAATAAAAACATCTTTTGTGAGAACTATTTTGATGGGGGGTGGCAGTCACTGCTACACGACCCAGGTCAACCATAATAATGATCATTTGACCCCATTAATAGACAAATGGCTCAGCAGAGGTGTTAAAAGTGTCAATTGATCATGTTTCTCCTTGGATGTAGAAATGATTTTTGGTAAAGCTGCTCTAAAACTGAAGATATAGCATTGTCTCTTTCTTTCAGGGCTTTTCAGTGAAATCAGGAGCAACTTTATACCCCACTATAGTACCCACTAAGTCTCAATTAACTTCTCTTCTGAAATTAATCTTGAATACAATCACCTTGAAGTGGCAACTGCTACATATTGCATGACACAAACTGAGCTGGGTCCAGCCACCTTGCAGGTGAATACCTCCTAAAGCGTTGCCAGGCAACATCTGTGGGCACACACTCGGTTTTGGTGTTGGTTGGCGATGCTGCCAGCACCAGAGGTGGGAGCCCTGTTTCAGCTCAGTGGCCAATGACATTGAGAGAGTGCTGGCACTCTGTGATTAGGGTATCTGCACCTCACAGAGCTCAGAGGATGAGGTAATATGAGTGTAAAATTAACGTGTGGGCAAGAGGAGGGGTCTTGCCAGCACAGGGGCAAAGTCATTACTCTTTTAACACACTCTCTCTCCAGTGTACTGTATAGGAGGGTGCCAATTTGTGTTTGTGATGCACCAAATGATTGGCATAAATGTTTTGCTGGCTTTATATTTAAAATACACAAACTACCATTTACAGAGAGGATTA
This sequence comes from Denticeps clupeoides, assembly GCF_900700375.1. Classification (NCBI taxonomy): domain Eukaryota; kingdom Metazoa; phylum Chordata; class Actinopteri; order Clupeiformes; family Denticipitidae; genus Denticeps; species Denticeps clupeoides. Next base: position 25,010,075 of record NC_041707.1, read on the forward strand.
TTAAATGGAAATTCTATAGGCATATTTATTACAAATGGCATGACAGTAATTCCTGTCTGTTTGTTTGTCATAAATTGCATATGTTGAATGAATAGACTTTTTTTTTTTACTATTTACTAGTATAATGTGTATAATTGTTTTGCTAGACTTACATTTTTTTTGGAAAATCAGATATATTTCCTCATATAATCAAACAAAGACTTTATATTGTCTTTTACATTTTTGAAAGCTATAATTACAGACCATGTTAAACAGAAAGGCTACTGACTGAATTTGTATTTTTTTGTATTGATTTGTTTTATTTAAAACATATTGTTAATTTAAAACATCAAGTCATCAATAATGTATACCTAAAACAAGATAGTGTTTGTATCATGTTTCTTTTTTTGTACCATAGAGCAGACTGGAATGAAGATGGTTTGTGTAATTAGCATGGACATTTAGTCGTAGTGTTAACACATGTTGCTGTTTCACTGAGCTGGGCACTGCTACCAAACAGAGCATAGGGTGAGTGGTTGTGACACATGTTTTACCAGACACAACACATGGAAGGATATATGATCTCCTGCTTCCTCTTCCACACACACACACACACACACACACACACATCCCAGACATCCTTTCAACCCTGACATTACATGGGCCACAAAAAAAAACAACCAAAAAAAATTATATTTGGGCCAGTGGTGACCTAGCGGGTACGGAAACGGACCCATAATCAGAAGGTTGCCAGTTCGAATCCCGAACCACAAAGATGGCACTGAGGTGCCACTGAGCAAAGCGCCGTCCCCACACACTGCTCCACGGGTGGCTTTGCCCACTGCCTATCAAGGGTTAAAAGCAGAGGACGCATTTTGTTGTGTCACCATTGTGTTTCACAATGACAATCAGTTCACTTTCATAATCAGTCTTATGTGTGTGTGTGTGTGTGTGGTTGGAGGATACAGTCCATTGTCCCTCATCCATCTGATTTTGTTTTTAACACGGAATGCTCTGCTTTATGTATACTTAATTCTAGGATTGGGCGTATAGTATAGGGAAGTCACCGTGTCATCTGATATATTTCATAATCACGTTTGATGTGTTTAATATTATCCTATAATTGCTTTATTACCAACCCATGACTGCACTAATTATGAGATAGATGAACTGTCTTGGTTTGATCAGAAATGTATATGAAGATGAAAACATAAAGCTTATACGCTTACTAATTTCATCACAAAGCCAAATTTAAAGGTCAGTCGTATTGTTAATTTAAACTTAATCTCCAAACCAAATTGATTAGACATCCAACAACGTTGGATTTTTTTTAATTCAAGTTTTCAGAGAGGTATTAGAGAAGCCTTTTGAAGGGAGGTCAATTAGTGCAGAAGTGGGAGGCACCGTCCCGTCCTTCCTGTCTGGGCCGGGGTTGTGTAACAGACGTCTCTGGGAGCCTTGCAGATATGTTGCCTGCTCTTTCATGTGTGGGGGTAGAGGGGCCTTCCCGCTGCGCGACTCTTATTTTGGTTGAGCCCCCCGAACGATGGCACCACATGATTCCTGCATGGGGTCTCCCTCGCCATTCAGTGTTCAGCGAACGGATATCAGCCTCATCAGGATTAGGGAGGGAGAAAGGGCAACTGGGATCGTTTAGGGTGTGGGATTACCACCTGGGAGCCACACACCCTCTATCTCTCTGTCTCTTACACTCTCCCTCTGTCTCACACAAACACACATAAAATAAACAAATATGCAAATACAATAAATGCACATATGACACAAAACACACACACCAGAATACACAGCAATACAGTAAACACACATGCGTGGCACAAGCTGGGCATCTCAGGGACAGATTGGGGGGTATGGGGGGTTGCTGGTGGGGGTGGGGGATAGAATGACAATATGTTCACTGGGAATCCGAAACAAGGCCAGATGGCAAAAACTGACAGTCTCTGGGAATCACAAACACACACACACACACACACACACACGAGCGGTGAGAAGGTAGTCGGAAACTGCGTGCCTGGGTCGAGCTTCATGTTTGGCATTCCCTGGAGGTGCACCCTTCCATCTCTTTGAACAGTAGTGTCCTTTTACAAGCCATAGCTTTTTTCATTCCTTTTTCTTTTTCCTTTGACATGTCAGCTACTTCAAACACCAGCTCTCCCTCACCCCACGCTCTTCTCAACATATGCTGTACCTGACATATCTAAATTGACGAAACCACTCATACACACACACACACACATGTATATACATCATCTTGTAATTTGACATTTGACAATTGTATTTTATTTATCTCTCTGTTTGCTTCTTTTTTTTTTATTAAATTTGACATACTTAAATAGCCAATCCACAATGTCCGGTCCCCAAAAAGCCCACAAAATGTTATGCAGCTATTCACTTGGCTTTATGGCCAATTATATTGGAGAAAGCCCCATACCATCTGGATGGCAGGATCTGGTTTGGAGAAATAGCTGGAATTGTGGGTGAAAATGCGCTTTGAACGTTCTGATTAACAGAATGACAAGTGAGACTAATCCTTCTGTCAAATACTGCATCTGAATCCCCAATTAGCACAGAAATTCCTGATTTGAAGGGATAAAAACCTCAGAAAAGATGTGTGACTTTTTTTTACACCGTTTTACACTAAGCAGTTTGTGAAAACACTTGAGTGGTTGCTTCGTAATATTCCAGACCTGGTGAATGAAGGGGTTTTGTAGGTGTTTTGAGAACTTAGAATAACCATTAGAAGAACCATTAGGATCAGAGAGCACGTTTGCTCTTTGTTCCGTTTCAGTGTGCTATATGTGCTTCCAAATTTTAATGGTTGGCAGTTTTGATAATTCATACTGATTCCGATGAATATTCATTCTGGTGGCTGATGGCTTTCTGCACCACTGATTTATTGAAGTTGTTTGCTGTTTGTGAAATCTGTGATCAGTTTTTGTTTTTTTTAGGTGAAAGAAATTCTTCAGTGAATGTGCGGCAGCATATGTCTGCGGTTTATCAGTGGGAGCCCGGGGAGCCAAACTCAGTTTAATCACAAACACTACAAACTGTGAACTAGGGTCACTATGGGAATGCTGCCCTCTTCTGGCCTAATAAAATTGCAAACATGAATAAAAACCTGTACAAGTAGTGCTGCAGTACATCTATTTAATAGATTGCTCTTATCTGTGATTTATGTAATCCTTCACTTTGTATTCACAGTGACACTGTTAAGTTGTGTATCCTTCACTCATCATAGTTTAATAAATTAAGTTAATTTTTAATATCCATTCTTTTTCAGCAGTTTTTTGTGAACAAGGTAGCAGCTTTATTCGAGGTGTAGCAGCGCTTCACAGTTACCCTCAGTTATCCAGTTTTTATTTGACCAGTTTTACTTGCACAGCTTCTGAAAATGACACTATTCCATGAGTTGGCATCTGGAGGGCAGTTGCCATGCCGCCTTTCAACTGGCCAGCTCACACAGCAGTGGTGCACCCATGCAATAAACTTGCTTCGCCAAATATGTTGCGGCTGCTTAGGTGATGCCAAAAATATTTGCTGGAATACTGTGTAGAGCATCACACTTTTGACCAGAGGAGTACATTTTTTCACTTTAAGTCTCTTTCTCTCTCTCTCTGTGGCTCTCACATACACACACAAACACTCTTCCTTGTTAGTTCATCATCATTTGCCCTTTTTGCACTACACTTACATGGCTTCGGGACTCTTTGTCATATATAGGATTTCTGTTGCAGCCTCTCTGAGAAAAGAGCTCACTAACCTCCTTATTAGCTTACCTTCCTCCAGTGTGGTAAATTTCAGAATTCTAAAACTGGACTCTTTCTTTGTGAGACTATATTGCACTATTACTATTGTTGTTTTAAATCTCTTGTTCTTTCATAAAACAATTAGAATGTCACTCATGGTTCTCAGTGGGCTACTCATATATATATATATATATATATATATGAAAAAACTTTATTAATCCAGATGGAAATTCTTTTGTCCCAAAAAACATGCTCAATGCAAGGAAATAAAGAGGAAATTTAACTTTGAGCTACAACCTTCCTTCTGGTCGCCACTGACAACAATGCCTGGGAAGCTGCTCTAAATAAACACAGCCATTAAGTAAGAGTCTTTGAGGGTAACAACACTACTAAAACCTTAAAGAGCAGCTGGGAAGCGTGAACACAGTTGTGTGTGTATGTATTGTCACAATGAGAGACACTTTTGGTAATAAGAAGAAAAAGGAAAAAAAGAACATGCTAACCATCAAAAGCCAAACTTTAACCTACCAGTCTGAACTAGAGCACTAGGTCTTAAAATGAAGCTGATGTCTCCTGCAGATTAAATCCTCTTCCCTTTGTGGCTTGCTATATCAATTACCTAAAGCCAGATGTGGAGACATATTGGAATTGGTCAAATTTGGCAGGGCTTGCCATGGAAGTGTGGACTAATTGATTTGAACAGCTTTTTGGTGGCAGCCAGTCCATAGATTTTAATAGCATTTTGGATAAAAGAAATCAGAGACGCAGCTATGCTGCAGACTGATGAAGAAACATATGTTCTCCCTGAAAGACATACCTATGTAGTAGGGGAGGGTGTCTGATTTAGCCTATTATTCTGATGCTGTTTGTTCGGTCCACAGACAAAAGGAGCAAAGATGATTTGCTAACAAAAACTATATATAATAATGTTGTTGTCTGGATACCTTTTGAGAGTTTTGCAGATGCTGTAATAGAAAACAAAATCCAATTTCTAGTAATGTGATATTTATTTATTTTTTTACAAAAGTAAATTTGTAAAAAATAGTATATTAAAATAGTAGATTACAACCTGTATGGGTCCAATCCCCAAAATTGCCATATATCCAACTAATTTCCAGGCGATTGTGTAAAAAATCTGGAGAACAATCCTAGCCTTGTATCTCGCCATTGTAATTCAGGCAAAGATCCCATCTTAATTCTCATTAATTGTCCATCTGTCAAATTGGCAGCCTTGCCACTCTCTTTACTTGTGTTCTCATTAGCATGCACCCAAGTGCCATCTCTCCTCTTGCCCCAGCACAGGTTTTATTGTAATCCTAGAGCCGGAATTGGCGGTGGATTATGTCCCGGGTAAATGTGAGTGTTGCTGGGCAGATCGGACAGATCAGACAGATTTTGCCCTGACAGAACTGTGTTGACCAAATGTGCTTAGGTGGATTGATGTTTTATTCAGCTGCTGTACTTTAAGTTGATTTTTGAGATTTGCTGAGATTTTTCATTTTTCATGATTTTTTTTTTATTTAGTCCAGTTCTTCTGCTGTGTCGAAGGTACTTTTAAATCTGATTTATTTCTGGGAAGCTGTGGAATTGAGATCTGGGAGATCCTCCAGACATGTCATGAGCTCTGAACCTAGGGACACATTATTTAATTAAAGACATTTAATTGAGTGTGCAGGAGAGTGTTTTATAGAGAATGTGGTCTCAGAATCGATATCTCCCTCCTTCACATACTCGTGCACCAATGCAAACCAAAAGGTTTGGTTAATAAAAGTCTAAGACAAATAGTACATCATGAAGAAACACAACAAATTCAAATGTATATGTGTGTGTCCATACAACAGAAGATCCACAGACTGATATACATTGCAAAAATTACCCAATAGTTGTGATTGTGTAATCTACTGTTACATTAAATATGTAATATTTATCTAAGCCACAATACTGACATAATGCAAATTCTGTCACATCTGTGAATGTCTTTCAAAAAAACAAAATACTTTAGACTCAACTGGGCCCTGCATCATTAATGCCTAATTGTACTACATGGGTTTGGGACACCTCACCATGTCTAAGTGTTCTGCAGCTAGGAGAGCTGTGTGAATGGAACTGCTGGCACCAGTTCAGCCGGCATGATGTCTTTTGTGAGGATGCAGTCTATAATGGAGTGAAGGGATGCCATTCGGAGCCATTTTGTGATGACTGGTCCAATGGCCGGTTAGCACACATCTGGTAATGGAATTAATGAGACAGACACCTCTGGTGCTTAAATGCAACTCTTTCAGCTGAAAACACAAATGTGGCATTATAGTCTATGTTGTGAATATGAAAACCTATTTTGTGGTGGTGGCCATGTCATTAATGCCCCATAATCAATACAGGACCTGCCATTTGGTGTACAGTCTATAGTTTCCTGCCGGAGGACATTTTGCATTGTGCTGCTGCTAAATCACCAGCTGCAGTTGTTTTTCTCACTGTCCCGATGGGCTGCCAACCAAATCATAAAATGTGTGACTACTGCCAAGTGCTAGGCTACACACTCTTCACTCAGTCTTAAAGTACTCTTCAGAAAGCCCATAGCTACGAACAAAAGCAGCAGTGTTTACTTTGAAAGATATTTTGGCAGCCATTGTTTTTGTTCAGCTATGCACTAGACATCAGGAGGTATTAGTACACTGAGTGTAAGAGCAATCTACATATGAGACCCAGAGACAGTGTAGTGACAGTGTACAAAGACTCTATATTTTGGTCAGGGAGATGTTTCAGTTTAGCCCTTTAAGTCAAATGCCTTACTGCTTTTGATTAATCTGACTTAACCAGTTTATATTTATTTGTTGTTCCATTTTCTGGTGCAGAGTTTGGAGTTGATTGTGTGTGCCTGATATTAAGTGTATAAATGTACTCACATTCTCTCTAGTCCCCATTGGGTCGATGATGTTTCACCTTGTCTTGATGGATGTGTAATCCATTGAGCAATTGTGTCCTTTTACCTGCCCTGTCCTGGCATTGGGACATAACTTCACAAAATACACTATAGTAAAGGAAGCTGTGTGAAAACAGTTTTTATTAAACATGAACTAGAAGCAACTAGCCTCTTGGATCTGCCTGGATCTGTTGTGTTTTGTTTTTATGCTCATTTTAATAGACATCAGTGTCATTGTCAGTATCAATGTGATGCCCTGCTCAGCCACAGCTGCATCACGCCAGTCAGTCACATCTACCAGATCACTGTCATCGGCCTACTAATACACCAAGTTCATATAGCTCTCACTCACTTACTTATCAGGGTCCGGTCTTATACGATTCATGTCAGAGTGCTGTTCCGCTAGAAGCACTGTGATGAAAGAGGAATCCGTAGTTCTATTTTCTGTGTTTGTTTTCATTCTGTAAATAAAGGTCTAGTTGCTTGCACTTGGGTCCTTGCCTTACCTCTTCCCTCGTGGAGTTACAAAGTAATTAATGAGTTACATTTTTTCACCTAAAAAGGTATAAAAAATCAAATCAAAAGTGAAGTGATTGTCACATGTGATACACAGCAGCACAGCACACGGTGCACACAGTGAAATTAGTCCTCTGCATTTAACCCATCACCCTGAGTGAGCAGTGTTTGGGGACAGTGCTTTGCTCAGTGGCACCTTGGCGGATGGGGATTCAAACCGGCGACCTTCTGATTACGAGGCCGCTTCCTTAACCGCTAGGCTGTACTTTGTCCAGTATATAAATATAAATATAATTGATTTATTATATTTACATTTTTTTAAGACAAGGTAATGGGTCTCTCACAGTCAAAAAGTCCAGTGCAGTTTAGCTGTTTGCAAGTCATATGACTCTTTTTTTAAAAGTCTGCCTCTTTTAACAACTGTCCAGGTTTGCCTTTTCTGCTCACATACCCTCCCCTTACCTTATCGAACCCTGAGCTGCTCAGACTCAGCCTAACTCCCCAACAGCCATGCATGCTAAAGCAATCCCCATTCCTCTGCCTTACCCAAATTGGACCTTTCCACTGGAGGCCATGGGACCTAAAAACGACAGAGGGAAACAATGGCGTGGTGAAAAAGCTGAGGCTGATCACAGGGAATGGGTTCAGAACCTTGCACCACTGGCCAAATCTGTGGCTCAAAGAGCACTGGGGCCACGTGTGGCATTCCAGAATGATAAATGGAAACCAGAGGGGACTTGCTGTTTGACCCAAACACCCGTGGTGGCGTTTTCAGCACTTCAGCGTTGGTCACTGGTGACAGCAGAGAGCAGACGCAGTTTCAGGTGTTAGCACTCTCCCAGTGTAATGGAGTACAGCTGCTGGATAAACTTGTGGGGGTTTGGGGCTCTGCCCAACACAACATTATGTGATGAATAATGTTTGACAGTATGAGGCAGCACAAGATGAAAAGACTGATTGACATCAGCAACAGAAAATTTGACTTCCAGTTTAAAAGACTGCTTAAAAGTCAGCTTTTCTCTTAAGTTTTATTATATTAATATTTATTTTATTGACCAGGAAATTACAATAGTATTTAAGTTTAAATGTGGTATTAAGTTTAATGTGGTATTTTACTATTAACTGTGAGATCTATTAATACATACTGAATGTCCTGAAATATGAGATATTATCACGGTGAAGAGTGGATGGGGTCTGCACCAGTCTTTACCTAATGGTGTACACATAAATGTAGGGAACAAGTTTTTCTGGCTGAATGTGGAGTATGGCCAGAGAATCACAATGCCTCTATTGGCTCATCAGCTTCTCATAGAACATCATTAGAACATCACCATATCAGGTGACCTTTCATATTTGCTAGCTACTTACCACAACATACTGAGAACACTGTACATAATCTGCCAATGTGACGGTGCTTTGACTCAGTCTTCAATTTAGTCTTAATGAAAGTATTTGAGATCCTTAAGCAATTTTCCAGTTTTCCATGTCACTCCTTTAAACAAGAAAAACAATGTTGCTCATTTCACATGTGGGTGTTTTAAATGTTGTGGCTGATCATTTCATGTTTTTTGGGGGGATTTCAAAAGTCAAACGTTGACATCAAAAATCATTTTCCCTTCACAGTTCCGGAACATTCAACAGCATGTGTCTGCATAGAAAAATAAAATGTGGGTAGATATGTTTACTATCTGTCAGCATCAAGATAAATGATCTTTTACTGGCTGTATAACCAGCCTCCCTGAGAGAAGGAGACCAGGGAGGTTAAGAAAAGAAAGAATTGGGAAGGGGTTGGGTGTTTTTTTTTTGTATGTTAGTCACACTTCCAGTGTGAGCTGGTTCAGTCAGAGCTTGCCTCCCCTGTTGGTTTAAGGATCTGCACAGCTGGGCCCCAGCTGCAGGTTGAAACACGGACAAAAATTCGGAGGCACATCCTAGACCAACGCTACATTATACGCTGAGGACCCTTAATAAGCTCTTTTTTAAAATCCTGTTCTTTTTCTTACTTAAAGATAAGCATGTCTCTTGGGCACTTTCAGCCACTGCCCTCACCCCAATGCTTTCTTAAAATCAATAAAACATGCATGCCATCTTAATAAGAGTCCATACAATGCGCTCACTGTGCTACAATGGCTAAAGGGATGTAAATAGTGTTTTGATGTGAGGAGGAAGCTTAGTGATTCAGCAGTTATGATGGTTCTCATATGGTTATGATGGTTTCACTCTGCTCATTGACGGACAGTTTTTCTTGAATACCCTCTGTGTGTAGACCCTAATTCATATTGGATGGCATGATATTTAGGATTCTATCCAAATGTTTTTCTTCTTTTACTATGCAAGCCTAATGAATCCTGGCATCATCCTTTTGAAGTGTGCAAATCAAGAAAGAAGAAAACAGATGAAAAGCATGGTCATTCAGCTTATTTGGGTTGCCAGATGACATTTTTTGCCACATTAATGTTGCTGATCTCAAACCCGACCAACTAAAGCTCTTTATGATTACACTGCTTTCAAAGGCTTGTACTGTGGGTGCACTGTCCAGAAAGGATCTTTAACATACTTCAAATGTAATTTGTATGACTTGACTTCAACCAAACACTTAACATTGTGTTCCAACCACATTGTTTTGTCAATGACTAAAGTGATAGTAAAAGTGATTAGTTGTCACATGTGATATCCCAAAGCACAGCACCCAGTCTCTGCATTTAACCCATCCCTTGAGGGAGCAGTGGGCCATGACAGGCACCCAGGGGATGGTACTTTGCTCAGCTCATGTTTGACAACCCATTTTTTTTTTCATTATTTTAATTGTTTTATACAGGCCAATAATTTAAACCTTCTGAATCACAGAGAAATATGTTCTCTATGAACATGGGGTGTATCTTCAAGACAGAAGAGTCTAGATGAGTGTCTTCCTTGTACCTTCAGAGGTGGAGGGACCTGTATTAGTTGTAGAGGTTGGATGGCACTCAGAGGTAGACCAGCTAGAAGTTACAGTAATACAGTCATGAGATTACTAGGGACTGAACAAGGTTCTGGGTGGCCTGCGTTGAAAGATAAGGGCGGATCCGTCTGATATTGTAGAGAAACAATCTACATGAGCGGGAAATATGGGTGATGTGAGTCAAGAAGAGTTGGTTGTCTATAGATCCTGATGTGGTGAAGAATCTGCTGGAATGAATATTAGTTTGGTTTTGGTGGGATTGAGTTTTAGATGAAGGTCTGTCATCCAAAATGGAATGTCAGACATGCAGATATTTTGGAAGTGGCATGTACAGGGAGGGATGCCAGTGGAGAATTTGCATGAAGTAGCCGTGGATCCTATCCAAGTCATTTGGTAAGACCGCTCATAAAGGTAGGAAGCAAACCACTGCAATGCATAGCCAAAAATTCCAAGTCTCTTCAGGTAAACAGGACTGTATTCAAAAATAAGCTTTCCGAAGCTTGAAGGGGTGGTTACTAGTATAGGTTTTAGACACATAATAACAGTTTGGTAAAAGGAATGACTTGAAAATGGAAGATGAAGAGAAGGTAAAAAGTTTGTAAGAAAAGGCTGCTTCACCATCTGTTTAGCAAGCGACCTTCAGTATAAATCACTAAACCCTGCACCTTAATTCACTCCTCAGAGGAACCCAAAAGTACCACTGATTTACCACCTGAGTAAGCTAATGATAGCACAACACTTGATAATATTGCACAAAACTCAACCTACCTTGAATATACACCATACAATTGTTTGTTCTACACAATCCCGCAGCTGAGCTTATAAACAGACAGTAAACAATGTCTAAATTCCTACATTTCAAGAAGAGACCAATACAAAGATGGCCTAGAAGCACTCTGAATCCTGGTATGACTCCATCTTCATTATAAATCACTAAGCCCTGCCCCTCAATTCACACCTCAGGGGAATCCAAAACTACCACTGATTGACCACAAAACACAATCTATCTTTGATATACACCAAACAATTGTTAGTCCTACACAATCTCAGACCTATTTGATTCTTTTTCTTTATTTATTTATATGCAGTGGGGGATCATTTGCATGTAATGGAGTCGGGTGGAGTAAAAATGGTATGGTTACATCAAAACCAGGATGGGCTTTGAGAGATTTAAATGAGCTGGAATCAATGCCTTTGTTGGCTTTTGTGTTTTAGTTAAAGTTTGATAACTACTTTGTTTAAATCTGCATTGATAGATCAGATGCATTTAAATGACTACTTTTATTACTTCACAAAGCAATGTATCTGTAGATAAATAATGTTGGCTAAACATAGGCATGTACACATTTAGGAACAGGGTTGAAGATTTCAAATCTATATCCTCAAATCCACTTTTTTTTTTTTTTCATTTTGAACTGGATTAATTGTACGCAACAATCCCCTGACTGGTTTGTGATTGGAGTCCCCCCACCCCAAATAAATCCCCCTCCATCATCTATCCATCTTGGTTGGCAGAATTCAGACCTGGCCTGCTCCCAGCAGCCTCTGCTCTCTCCGCTGCTCTGATTTTTAGCGCAACATCTCCATCAGAGAGCACCGTGGCAACAGTGTGATTAAAATGGGTGCCGCTGGCACACCCAGATGGGCATTTTTTCTGTTTTCCAGGGGGCTATTGTTCCATATGCGCTCCACCTGCGCCTCTCCTGCCTCATGCGCCAAATTCACGGGCAAGAAGCCTCAGCCGTCCATTCTGATTTGGGGTTGCCTTGGTAACTGTGGAAGCTGGTGGAGGGGTGGGTGTAAAAACATCAACATGGGAGAATTTTTCCTTTACTTTTTTTGTAACATGGACTATTGGCAGAGACTCCTAAGTAAATGAATCACCATTAATAATATTTCACATATGGAGCGTGGCGGAAATTGCGGTGTTCTTGGCTCCAAGTGAGGTTCCCTCAGCTCCCTGGAAAGCTGATCTCATCAAAGCCAGAGTGGATCCGCCTGTGCCCAGGGACATGAAATGCCTCTGTTTGCAAAATGGAAAAAAATCCAATAATTAAAGTTAAAATCCAATAATTAAATCAAATAATTTATTTAAATTATCCATCTATCTGAACAGTTTACAATATATTCATATTTTCTATTAATATTTCATTTATTTAAGATAATTGCAAAATATTAGAACTCAAATTAATCGTTATAATAGAACAAATCTTTTTTTTCTCCTAGATATAGGCAGCTACAAACGTGACCAGAGGTTTTAATAAAGAGATGGCTGTTGTCCAGCCACAACAATTGCCTCTGATTGGCTCCCTGCCTTGCACCCTGGCACCTGGCAGAGGCTGATTCACCTGTTTCAGTCAGAATCAGGGACCTCTCATCTGCATCTGACTGGTGGAAATTATTTAAATGGATCCCCAAATAAAATTTTGTTTCTATTTCTGTCTATAAATTAAGTAGTACATTTTTTATATAAAATTGTCACAAATATGTGAGAGAGAACAGAGGGCACATATTCCCAACTCAGCACAACAGAGTTTAATAAATAAACATGGCATGTGGGCCCACACAAAGACTAAAACACAAAACATGACCCAAGGGTGGAATGATGGACGAACGAACAAGAGTTGGACACGGCATGAAACATTTATACTTACATTAAAATCAATCAACAATTAATCAAAGATCCAGTTAGGAAACCACAGAACCCTGAGTGCAGAGAGGCAGCCAGAAACATAACATATATAGCGCTGCACTTTACATATTTATAGATATTTGCCTGTAAAAGAAAGCATAAGAACAAATTGGGTTTCAGAAACCCTTTGAGGCCTTGAGGACAATGCATTTCTGCCTATTGCCTACCATTGAGTACAAAGACAAATGAAAGGAGTCTTCATGTTGGGTGCACATGTGGTGCAGCAATTATTCTATTTGTTGCTGAGGAAACCAGAAACTCTCAAAGTTGCGGGTATTCTTGGACAGATTTGCTTCTCTAGAAACCTTTTACAACAGGCATTGTTTAAAAACTGGTGCTACATTTGTGGCTTGTTCACAAGTGTAAAGCTAAAGGCTTCATCAAGATTTACATAAATATATAAAAAAAGAAAGAACCACTTGGTAGATATCTGTATCTTGCTACCCTGTTGTTAGTGTGTAATTATTTCTTTGTATTTGTCTCTTCTGGAAAGGTAGGATCTAGACTTTATTTACTATCTGTTTGTAAGCTCAGTTGTAGGACTGTCAATTGTGTGGTGTGTATTGAACGGTAGCAACAGCAGCAGCAAGTGTTGTCATCACTATCTTACTCAGGTGGTCAATCGGTGATAGTTTCTGGTTCCCCTGAGGTGTAAATTAGGGGGCAGGACTTGAGGATTTAACCTCACCAAGTGATGTCGTATAAAGCAACAGCTGCCAAGCCAAACCTTGCACCTTACCTTAATCCTCCTTTTCCATTTAACCTTTTATTTCACAGCAACAATGTGTCTGAAACCTCTTCTGAAATCTCTTACAGGCTTAGGAAAACATACATTACATTTACATTTACAGCATTTGGCAGACGCCCTTATCCAGAGCGACTTACAACGTGCTTTCAAGTTACTCATGCTGCAGAGGTTCTGTTACCAACAACCTCATCTCATGTGGGCAGCTGTGGTCTAGCGGCAAAGGAAGCGAACCCTTTGAGGAAGCAGAAGGTTGTGGGTTGTGGGTTGTGGGTTCGAATCCCGAGCCAGGTCACCGCTGAGGTAGTGAGGAGCAATGTTTCTGTTCCCACACTGCTCACCATGGCTTTAACGGCAACGGGGCAGTGGTGGCCTAGTGGTTAAGGAAGCTCCCCCGTAAACAGAAGGTTGCCGGTTCGAATCCCGATCTGCCAAGGTGCCGTCCCCTGCACCTGCAAAGCACCGTCCCCACACACTGCTCCCCGGGCGCCTGTCATGGCTGCCCACTACTCACTCAGGGTGATGGGTTAAATGCAGAGGACAAATTTCACTGTGTGCATCGTCTGCTGTGCTGCTGTGTATCACATGTGACAATCACTTCACTTCATCTACCCCACCCTGTCATCTACTTCTCAAACAATTTGCAGCAATTTGTTACAAAAAGCTGACTTTATCTCTGGCCTCACTACTCCCTAGACTTCCTGGCACTAACAGAGACCTGGATATCCAGAGACCTTGACACAACCTTCACACTTTCTCACCTTCATCTGTATCTTCCTGCATTCTTTCACATCTCCCAAGCTCTGACTCATTCTTCTCTTTACCACTAGAGAGAGACACTAACTCTTTCCTCACCTCACTTTCCCTTTCCATGGATCATCTTTGTCCTCTATCTTCTGAACCCAAAAAGACTTCTCCCCGAAGAGTACTTCGAGCAGCAGAGAGAAAATACAAGAAATCACAGCTTGGCTTAGACCTACTGCATTATCTTCTTTTCAAGATTTCCCCTAACCTCACTACTGCTAAAACGTCTTTCTATAAGGCAAAACTTGAAGCCTCTGCCCACAACCCTCAAAAACTCCACAACATATTCTTATCTCTACTCATCCCTCCAAATCCCCCTACCCCATCTTCCATAACTGCTGATTATTTTGCTAACTTCTTCACAGGGAAGATTGAAAAAATCAGCTATCATATCATCGGTCACAGAACAACCTCCTGGATCCTAACCCGTCTGGCTTCAGAACAGCCCATTCTAGTGAGACTCTTTTCTGGCAGCTACATGCAGCCAGATTGGCAAAACTGTCATCGGTTCTTATTCATATTGACCTCTCTGCAGCATTTGACACAGTTAACCACAAGACTCTCCTGTAAATCCTGAAGAGGCTTGGAATTCAGGGCTCAGCATGGCAGTGGTTTGCTTCCTACCTTGATGAGCGATCTTACCAAGTGACTTGGAAAGGATCCACCTCTACCTCACGTAGACTCTCCACTGGTGTCCCTCAAGGCTCAGGGCTAGGTCCTCTATTTACCTGCTATTTACCTGGACAACTCACAGCTCTCTCCTATACAACAGCCCGCAACCTTGGAGTAACAATAGACAACCAACTCTCCTTCTCGACTCACATCAGCAACCTTTCCCGCTCATGTAGATTCCTTCTCTACAATATCAGACGGATCCGTCCTTATTTGTCAACACAGGCCACCCAGCTACTGGTTCAGTCCTTAGTAATCTCACGACTGGAGTACTGTAGCTCCCTTCTAGCTGGTCTACCTCTATATTCCATTCGACCTCTACAACTCATACAAAATGCAGCAGCACGACTGATCTTTAACCTTCCGAAATTCTTCCAAACCACCCCTCTGCTACGTTCCCTTCACTGGTTCCCAGTAGCTGCGCGCATCAGATTCAAAATACTGATGCTGTCCTACAAAGCCAAACATCGCATGGAGTAGCACCATCCTACCTCTCAGCCATTAGAACACCTCGCACTGCACCTTGTATACTCTGAGCCTCCAGTACTGCTCACCTGGTCCCTCCATCGCTAAAGGTAAAAGGAAGACATTCATCTTCTCTGTCTTTGCCCCTTGGTGGTGGAATGAACTTCACCTTGAGGTCAGATCAGCTCACTCAATGAGCATTTTCAAAAGTCAGCTCAAGACCTTCCTCTTTAGAGAATATTTAGACTAACTTGTAACCTTCTTATTGTCTAACCTATGTATAGAAACTACAACAGAGTGAATAAAAAAATTGTATTCATCGTGGGGGTCCTAATGAACCTGAACTGATCATCGATGGTAACTTGAAAGCACGTTGTAAGCATGTTGAAAGCACATTGTAAGCATGCTGCCAAATTCCTTAAATGTAAATGTATTTCTGTGACCCAGAGCATGATGGTTCATGGATATTTTAGAAACCTTGTTTAAAATTGAGCCTGAGCTCATTCTGGGTGAATTAACCCTACACCCACCAATATGTCATATGTGCAAACATTTCTTTCTTGTTTTCTCTATTTATTTGTGTAAATCCTGAGGATGAACTTGACACTAGCATGCTTACTGCATAGCACCAAAGAGTCTTTGTGATCATCATTTACTATGTTCGAAAGAGCATTTAACTAATGTTTGATGA
This sequence comes from Denticeps clupeoides, assembly GCF_900700375.1. Taxonomy (NCBI): domain Eukaryota; kingdom Metazoa; phylum Chordata; class Actinopteri; order Clupeiformes; family Denticipitidae; genus Denticeps; species Denticeps clupeoides. Next base: position 25,026,264 of record NC_041707.1, read on the forward strand.
GGGCAGAGTTAGTCATGTACATGCATTCAGCATTGATTTTCATTTAGCCAAAAGAAATTTTACATGGATTTGGGGCAGTTATTAAGTAAATGTAGTTGTTTATACTACTTAAGTAGCTTAAGTAGCTTTGTGTTTTTGTCCGACACTGATTTGAAGGTCCAAGTAGACTTCAAAACCATTCATTCACAATATAATGTTTGTCAGATTCCAGTTTTTAAAGTCTACATGCTGTACATTTTTTCAGACTGATCATGTCAAGCAACTATCTGAAATGACCTATCTTGCAATACATACACAGACATCATGATTAACACTCCAATAAGATTGTCCTAAGTAAGTACCATTGATGTATCATTGTTGCCCTCGCAAATAGTAATTTGGACCCATTATTATAAGATGCCTTTTTTCAAGCTGTTCTTGGGTCTTGTGTATAAACTTTGCATATAAACTCATACTAAATGTGTATGTGCATTTAAAAGACAAAAAGTATTGGTGCAAACAAGATTTATGAAAACATGCACATGCACACATATTCCTGCATGCAATATAAGCTTTATAAACCGCATTCTACTTGGGATTGTTCGCACATTCATTTTACGCATATTCTGCCCTCTGCACGCCCCCTTTAACCATAAATGGTGAGTGCAAATCACCTAATGAATATGTAAGCCTCCAATTTAAACCTGAAAAAAAACTGCATCATGCAAACGAAGGGAAAAGAAGAGAATTTTTTTCTGATGCTGAAATAGATGTGCTTGATGTAACTTTTGTTGTGAAAGAAGTGAGCGCTGCAAACAGGAGAAACAAGAATTAAAATGTATCAATAGAGCATATCTGCTACCGGAGGCGGTGAGGGCACATTAGAGCTGACACCTTTGGAAATTCATAATTCAGCACACTTTTGGGGGGTGGTATAACAGCTGGCCACCTGATGCGTCGAAACATCGGCATCAGTGTTTCAGCAGGCCGATCACACGCTCCACAACGGCATGATTGTGAGTATCATTAAAGCAATTTTCCTCTGGCTCTGGGGGCTTTAAAAGGGGGTAAGTGTCACATGTAACTTGCACATTTATAGAATGCATGTTTTGCATTTACGTAAAATAAATTTGTTTTCATATGGAGCCCTTATAGCAATGTGAGTACACTCAATTTCTCCAAATACAAATGGGTCATTGCTGCAAACTGCCTTTTGGTGTTGGTCTGTTCTCCCAAACAACAGGTATTACTAAACTTAATGACGGTTGTGATATACCAGATGTAGAATGAAATTAAATACACTTAGATTATTCTTCACATCAGAGAGTGTGTATAGATTCATGTTTAAGAGTGGGTCACAGTTTGCAAATGCAATATGCCTGTACATTTACATTCATGACATTTGGCAGACACCCTTGTCCAGAGCGACTTACAACGTTTTTTTATGTTACCATCAATGAAGTAAAGAGTTCTGGTTTACTAAACTCAAACCATGAATACAATTATTTTATTTCACTATGTTGATGTTAGTCTTGCATAAGTCAGAAAGTTACAAGTTAGTCTAAGTATTCTCTAAAGAGGAAGGTCTTAAGCTGCCATTTGAAAAAATACGCAGTCACTGTACTGTTCTGAGCTTGATGGGAAGTTTATTCCACCACGAGGGGCCAACAACGAGAAGAGTCTAGATGAGTGTCTTCCTCGTACCTTCAGTGGTTCAGGGGCCAGAAGAGCAGTACAGCAGGGATGGAGAATGCAAGGTGCAGTGTGAGGCATAATAAGGGCTCTGAGGTAGGATGGTGCCACCCCATTTTTGGCATTGTAGGCAAGCATCAGGTTAAAATCCAGTCATGCTGCTGCATTTTGTATTAGATGTAGAGGCCGAATGGCATTCAGAGGTATGTCTGTATGGAGTCACAATTTAATTTTCAGTTCTGCATGTCTTCAGAAAGGCTCTAAGGAGGGTGAGGGTTGTCTGTTGAGGGTAACACTTTGCAAAAGATGGCTGTGGGTTTATATTTTTTTCCCGCAATCTTAAGTGATATGGTGCTGACCTTCATGATTTTTTGTATGGCCTACTGGCCCAGTTGAATTGACCTGTGGAGGAATTAATGCACGCCGGTGGCTGTGGTTCTTCCCAGCACCCCACAAGGCCCCTACAATCTTGACAGCTTGGCCACGCATGGGCGGTAACTCACAGCAGATTTCGACATAGGAGGAGAAGCGCTAATCTGCCCAAAGCCCTGAAGAGGGGGCCAGCCTCTGTACCGCCCCATCAGCCTCATCCCACTACCCGGAGATGGAGGGGCAAAACGGTCCTCTTGGGGCCTCATTTGGCCCTGGATCAGTCAGAGAGGGGCAGTGCTGGGTCACATGACCCCTGTACCTGTGCCCTTTTCGCCAGATGTCTTACTGCTGCATGGCGGAGAGACTCAGGGTGCTGTGCTGCTGGAGATATCAGCCTTGAAAGGCTCTGCTGGGGGCCTGGTGGGGAACCGGTGACCCTGTGAAAGGGAAGCGCTGGAGGGTAATCCCACTGTCTCCTTTGCCCTGACATGTCCACAAACCAAGGTGAGCTGACTGAGATGTGAGTTTAGGGCAGCATCCTCTGGAGAACGGATTAGGGTTCCATCAGTGCTGGCATATTGCTGCCATGTTTTCTTTCATTCTCCAGCTGTTTTGAAGGTGAGTATAAGAGACTGTGACTTCTCACCCAGCTGTGCCATATCTGGCATTGTAACGTGTTTGTAGGAATGCATTCTGTATAGCTCAGGAATCATTTTGACACTGATACAGTTCACTGGATCCAGTGATCTCTGGTTCTGCATGGAAGCTGCTGAGCCACGCCCTCCTGCTTGAAGGCTTTTGACCCAAGGCAGCCGTGTGTGTTGGAAAAGATTGTCCTCCTTTTGATTTAGCATGCATGTATAAACTGAGCTTGGGGTGAAAGGCTTCGGGTCGTGTTAGGTTGGAAGGATTTAGTTGCATTTTAGGTACAGGCGCCTTGAGCAAATATTGTTTCCCATAGGCAGCTCTGTAAATATAACAAGCTGAAAGGACAGATGTATCCTGCTGGGGCTGTGTGTTCAGGTCTCATTCAGAACAAACAGAGGTTCACTGTGTCTCACAGAGAACATTCAGCACAGCCATGTTTGTTCAGTGAATTTTATTTCCTCTCCTTTTATTCCTGATTGATGCCATGTTTATTTTGCCCTTTCAGTCTATTGCCTTAATCCACATTTTCCCTGGCCTTTTTGCTTTAAAGAGAAGGCCAAAGCAAAAGTTAGCAAAGGTGTCTCGAATGACAAGGAAACCAAATATTTTAACCCTAAGATCACAATAGTTTAGACCACAGGAATTTTGAATATAAAACAGCCTCATAATCCCATAATGGAAAAAGCAGATAGACTAACAATCAGTATGTTTACATTACATTATTAAATCACACCCAGATAATATTGAGTTCCTGTTCATGGCCTTCAGATACCTCTCTAGGCTTTCTTCCCTGGGATAACACTGAAACGACAAAGGAATGACTGCGTAATTTCATTTGCAAAGTGAAGAGCATACGAGAACTTTAAAGCTGTCCAGTTCAGCACTGGTTATTTTATCAGATTGTTGGCAACTAAATGTCTATTGTTTGTCCACTGTTTTGTGATGTAATAATTTGACATAAATCAGTCATCAAATCCCCTCATGTACATGTATACTGGGACAGTATACCAAGTTTTCAGAAGAGTTATATGGCAAATAAAAGTTACACAAAACTATCCATGGAAATGGCATGGAAAAGGCACGTGACATTTCACCATTTAAGAAAACATTCTAAATACCTTCAACACTTTCTTGCATACTTTTGTTCCTCTATTTCCTATATTGTAGATGGTTTACTAGTTACAGTGAGGGATGTAAATTCTTAAATGCCCTCATATTGTGAATGGTAGTCATGCCGGGCTTTGTCCTTCACACAGTAGCCTCTTGTGCCATCAACAACAGTCAAATCAGTGTTGAGCCATACACACATCAGGTCTGCAGGTCTGCATTTTCCAGAGCACAATTCATTTTAAATCAACATGCGGGCATTTACCCTTCACTGTACATCAAGATTTGGTTAATTCCTACCCCCCCCTTCCCCCATGAAAAAAGCAATAATGATTTAACTTTTAATATTATGTAAACCCGTAATGTACATGCACATACACACACACACACACACACACACACATTCTGAATTGTGTGACACTTAATTCTTGGGCGGCAGTGCTAGACAGAAAAGTGAGGCCAAATACAGATAAACGCAAGGCCTGATGGTTCGTATTCTGTTTATTACAGAGTTCTCTACATCAGGATCCACATATCAAAGGCTCACTTATGGACCGGAGGTGAACTGAAGAGGTCTAGTCTGTTTCCTGGTGAGGTTCATGTATACTGTATACATCGTGGGGATTATGGGATGAAAGAATGCCACTGACTGTGAAATTGCAAGATTTTTATCAGGGGGTACACAGGGGGAGCAGCTGCGCCTTAATCCTGGGGCCTGGAGAAGAACCCAGAGGAGGGGGGTTGAGGTAAGAAAAAAAAACATCACTCCAAATACCTGTTTCCTCCATCATGAATAGGCCATTTCTGATTCTGATTTGGACTAATGCTGTTCAGGAACAGGGTGCAACACAGAAGACATTTAGTTTTTACTTTGAAAGGAGAAAGATCACGGAATAAAATTTTCCTTCTGTGGCATTTGTTTTTCCATTTATTGATTGCGAGGCTGTGTGTTGGGGAAGATCTTTATCAATGTTATTTTCAACAACGTCTGATCCTCACTCTATCTCACAAAGCTGCATACTTAGGGAAAGTGCTAATCCTTTTTGTGTGGTTTTATCAACACTTCTGCAGCTTGATGAGGAGAGAAATAGCAGTGGTCTGTAGCCTAGAGAACTTTTCCACAATTTCTAAAAATAAATACATAAATGAATGGAGTAGAGGTGACTGGTTTGGCAGTGACTCCTTTGATGTGTTCAGATTGAGATCTATCATGGTCTCATCCCCTGCAAGATGGAGGCTGTTGATAAGGCCATAGGAGTCAACCCAAGCTGCCATCCTCTTCCTCTAAGTGGGGCATCTTTCATGCCTGGGTGTGGCACAATGCTGCTTATGTCTTTGGGGAGGGGGGTGGCTTAAGCTTGTGGCCTGTCTCCTCGGTTTGGATCAGGAAGCCCACTCTCCTGAGTGGTTACGTCTCACAGCAGGTGACAGACAAACATACGCTGCAAATGCCACTGGGTTCTGGAGCCGGATCATCTCCAAAGGCTAACTGGCACTTCGAAACGGGCACGGGGTTTAATACATATTATTCACAAAGAGCATGATTGATCATGCAAATGCACCGTGTGTGTGCCCAGCTGCTTGGTTGGCAGCACGCTGGGTTGGTGGCAGGGATTTTCCCTCCCTTTTCTCTCTGGGTAGGATGTTTTCTGCCTCGCATCTTAGCGGAGCATTAGGGCCAACTCCCCTGGTTCAATACTGAATGCATCAGAATAAACTCCCTCTCCAGACTGTCCGTTTTTGAGGCCCTCATTTGTGCGTTCACATATAATCAGTAGTCCGTATGGCACAGAGCCACCAGTGGGGAAAAATGCATGTGACAGCCTAGTTTGTCGATCAAGGGTGCAGGGAATTGTCAAATTGGATAAATGCTCAGAATTTTAGTCATCAAGTTTGGTATTAGAGCACCACCTTGAGAACACAGAGAGAAATGGAAAAAGTGAAACTGCTGATTATGTATGATATTGTATTTGTGTAAATATGGTTAAAATGTCATCAAAAATGTCTTTAAATGAAAACATTGACATTCAAGGATTCCACAATTTTATTCAGTTTTGCATCAGTATTTTGAAACCAGTATGAAAAATGTATACTAAAATGCTCTTAAATCATGCACTGAAAACAATAATAGTTATTTATATTAAGTTAATGTGAAATGTATGTAAAATGAGACGAAAAGTGCTACAGGACTATTCAAATCAATGCTTTATCTTCAGTTTAGATCCACTTTGGTCCTGGAAGACATTGAAATGTTCAGTAAATACAACTATGAAAAAAGAGAAAATAATAGTAAATATTCTCACCTTTCCTTAACGCTTGTCTGCCTTCCAGAAAAAATTTGACTGCAAAATATGTTTTCCATTTCAGTTATATTGGTATGTTGTGTGCTTTTTCTCACATTGAATTGTTTGTTTTTGGATACTGTCCAAGGTCATAATGAATTATCTGTATCTAGTGATAAAATACAGTGTTGAATAACACCAGCCTACACTCACATGCTGTCCTTTAATGGGCTTGCTGTAGAAATCTGTCTCCATGGGCTGACTCCCTATCCGGCATTCTTTCACAGCAACATCTGATCAGGGGTCAGAAGTCAAGGGAAAGTTCTGTCAGGCTAGCAGTAACGCTTGGGACATTCTGCTTTAAAGATTTCTGCAATCACAGCCTTGCTACTGCAGCTGAAGAAATATTTTACATTCTGATGCAGGTTCACCAGCTGGTTCAAGACATAATTTTCAAAAATTCAGGAAGATGTGAGAAAAGCCTTGGAAGATGGAACATAAAGAGGTTTTAGCAATATGGCACCTGAAAGGAAAAGCAGCTGCTTTATCACAAACATGGCCTTGCAGAGGAGCGTGTACCCTTGTGGGCAAACTGCTCACCTAGTTAACAGGTCCCCCTGGGCTCAGAAGTTGCATTGGCGCAGAAGAAGGCAGGAAAAAATAGTGAAACAAGACGAAAACAATCCCAATGAGACAGTTTAGCTGAGAGTGCAAAAGAAGTTCTTAAACACTTACCGGGTGTGTGATGTACGATGCTGATTTTATCTGGCAGAAAGAGGAGAGGCTAGTTAGAATGGAGCATGCTGCAGCTCCAAAACCTCTGATGTTCAAAGCATGCTTTTCTCAAAGTCACTTTCACACCACTTCCATAATAACTCAGACCAAGGGACCTGTCATCTCTGTCCCATAAATGCTGATGGGGATTCTATTTTGGAAACCATTCATCATCTTGAGGTCTGGACAGCACACGGTACTTGTTTTTACCGGGAATAAGTCATTTGATGCATGGCCAATAGAAACCCAAACATATAGCCTGGCAGAATATATGGGAAGAGGAAAAAAAATATTTTCACTGGAAAAATAACACAAACTTTTGAGTTAATTTAGCTAAGTCTCTCTGACTTTTTGTTGTCCTTAGTGCTATGTTCGAGCTTTAGTAAACATGGACCCATGTGAAGTGGGGGAAGTGAAGTGACTTTCAATTTCAGACTTTGCCAGAAGAGGGCATCAGTCAGGACCTCTTCTTCCACTCAGACCATGAAACCATGATGCCCACTTGTTCTCTCAGCACATGGCTTGCTCTGCAGGCAAACAGTAGAGTTGCTGTTTATTATGTTACCATAGACACTGTCGTCATCTTGTCGGTTGCTCATGATGCTTGCCCTCAGCTGACGCAGTTTCTCCTAAAAGACAGTAAAGGCTTGAGTCAGTAAAGGCTCTGGCTCAGTGAGCATTGATTTATAATAAAAATGTACAATACAACAGCAATACAATGGCTACTTGCTAGTATAATAGTTTGCACAAATGCAATGTTTTCATCATGACTGAAAAGAAAAACAAAATTGTAAAATACTGTCATCACAACAGACATTTGCAGCTTTGAAGAGCTCAAATTCAAATTCAAATTTTATTTGTCACATACATAGTCATACATGGTATGATATGCAGTGAAATGCTTTGGCAACTGCTACAGACCACAGTATTGCAAATATTGCAAGTATACAATGATTACCAATATGCAAATATTGCAAACATCACCAAATATTACACTTTTATGTCTTTACCTTAAAACATAAAACATTAAGCTTAACATTAAACAAAACAATTGCAAAAAGCACCTAAGCAGTGGGTGATTTTGCACAACAACTGAATATTTTATCCTCAAGTTGATGTGTTGAACGCTAAAAATTGATAAATGAAAGGATTTCAGATACTTTAAGAAGGGCTAAAATGCAATAACCAGAAAACTAGGTCATGACACCTCCAAAACAGGAGCTCTTGTAGTATGTTCCTGGTCTGCACAAGTCACCCCTTTACAGAAACAGTATACCCTGATTGCATCCCAGTACATCGAGGCTTAACATAATGCAATAAGTTTGAGTTGGTGTTTACTTGGTCTCCAGATTCTTCAGACATCTGTCCATGCCTTGATAGGTCTAGGCTGTTTTGGTGCAAAAAATATCTTAACATTCAGATACAGAGGTAATTTTGAATATGACTAAAATAATATGTATTTTATGATGTTATATTCCCTTGACAGGTCCCCCTGTAATGAGTTAACCAACAATATTCACTTAACCTTTCAGTGTATTTAATGTTGTGGCAGATGGGGGTGCATGAATAATGTTGAGCGATATTCAACAGTACTGTTCTTGTATAAGTAAATGTGTGGGATTGAATGTGGGCGAGAGGACAAGATGGTGGCAGGCGGGGGTGGAGCCTGTGGGTTGTGTTTGTTTGCTGCCTCCACATGCCAGAAGGGTCAGTAGTGAGGAGGTATTCTAACATCATAAGAACCTGTCAACAAAGACTCAGGCTTAATATTCAACGCAAACCTGCAAACTTGCTGATGTGTCTTTTCTTTTCCTGGATTTTTAATCAATGTTTTTTTAAACATCTATCATCGTGCATCCTATTTGTATAATCTAAAAAAAAAATGCATTCTCAGATATAACAGGTTTTAAACAGCTGAGTACTACAGTACCTCCTGGAGGGCATCTGAGCCCCTCTGGACTCTCTGCCAGTCGCTGAAGTGATCCAGGGCCTCATCCATGCTCAGTGACCCCTGTTTGACCCTCTCCTGCAGCTCGATAAGCTGCTCCAGCCCTGGTGGCTGGCTGGGCACAAATGTGTCATATGTGGGGGAGATGCTATTTTGCCCATGCGCTATTGTGGTAGAAACAGACTTCATAAGTAATTCTGGCTTTGCAAACATAAAATCCATTTCTATTTTTTTCAGAAAGAAATGGACAGCAGGACGTTTGGTACCTGTACAGTACACAGTATCGATGTGTTTAGTGTTGAGCGGGCATACCCACCTTGTTTTGTGGGGAGAGAGTACAGAGTTTCAGCATCAGGCTGAGTTTTTTTCTTCTGGAACACTGTGCAGAGATAATAATATTTTATTTATTATTATTTTTTTGTTTAAATGTATACAATGTATACAACACTGGTTACTTGTGCATGCAGTTCACTTTAAGACCAGGGGGTGGTGGTATTTACTTAGAAATCTGCTCTACTCAACATATTCATATGGAAATCACGGATAAAACTTTTAATCTCAGTCAAGTGGCTTAACAGCGAGACATGCAACCTCTGAAACTTAATTAGCAAGAGTGACTGGTAGAGCAACAAGTCCTGATAGAATCAATGAAGGAAGCAGACCGAATGAGAATGGACAACATACATTGATGCTATTGACCGCGGATGCTGGGCACTTTGGATGACGTCCTATTTGCTTTAATGTTAAGCACGGTGCTATTTCCAAGTCACTCCATCGCTCTACTATGATGAAGCAGATTACAGGCTCCCACTTGCCCCCTGGTATTGGCAATCAGTGCAGTGCAGTTTGGTCTTGAAATTCCACTCTAATTTCCAGCAGTTTAGATGACTGGCCTTCCACCCACATCGCCAGTAGGCTGAATCTTGCCATTCCCTGGATACATAGCACATCCACAGAAGTGGGAGGCAGAATCTGATCGGCCTGTGGTTGAAAGGCCCTGCTATGCAAATGCCTGGAAACCCCCTCCCTCCCTGTCCTCTTTCTCTGTTCCCTCCCTCTTTTTTTCTGGCTCCCCCTCACTGTTGTTTCATGTAAATTTTTTCTTTTTGTAGTTGGCGAGGGGCTGGCAGTTCTAGGGAAGGATGGAAAACATATGTAATGCATGATGTGGGCCGACTTGGCCTCCAGATCACTGTGATTGGTTGCAGATGCCGGCAATCAGCTGAGGATTCTGCTGAGGAGAAGAATGAAGGGCTTCTGCCATGGGTCCAGTGTCTCTCTCTTCTGTCAATGCTCCATATTTAATGGCAAATAAAATGCCACATGTATATGCATTTGTCCTGTAAGTGTTCTCTAAGGCTAAGGCCACAAGTACTAAGGCACAAGTGTTCTGCCTCTCAATGGCTTCTAGGGAAGCGTGAAGGAAAACTGAAATTGAGAACATAAAGAAACCAACTCATGCCTGATGGAACACGTTCACAGCCACCGCTGTGAGAAAGGGACATGTTGCTCTGAAATTAGCACCATTAAGGGCCTCCCTGAATCCGGCCGGCACCTGGATGCAGGTGAGCAAGATGATCTCCACTATAACATCCAGTTTTTTCCTGCTTCCCCAGCCACTCGTCAGTAGAGTTCCTATTGACCACGCCTCATGTCTACTTTTGCCACATCCCTTGACCACGCTTTTGAATTACCCTCACCTACTTTTGAAGGTGAGCACCACAGCTGCCAGCCCTTAGTTGTTCCAGCGTTACCCACCCCATGAACTATGTCTGCGAATGTACCCCCTGGGTGTCCCCATGAAACTTTCAACAATCAACGTCTGGCACATTAATTAGTTTACACACCGCACAGAACATTAACACATGGTGAATAATCATTATATACCAGATCTGACAGTGAGAGCAGAGAGCACACAAAGGAGAAAGGCAGGATACTGCACTGAAAATGACATGAAGTAGAAAAAGCGAATTTTTCTCATTAACCAACGTAAACAAGATGCTTGATGAGGGGAAGACTAAATGTTGAAGATTTCTATGCAACTCTGTTGCTTTTATTGCTTTTTATTGCTTTTGTTAATCTTGCATTGTTGCCAGCCAGGGTTGTGCAACGTTATTTGCAGTGTTGAATGGAGGTCTGACACATCTACTTCGAGGGTCAGGCTGAACAAGGACGAGGGCTGTGGTGAATTTCAAGTATATCAGTAGTGTGAAAAAGTGTTGCCGCCCTCCCTGATTTATATATTTCCCATGTTTCTCAGACTTAAATGTTTCAGATCATCAAACTAATTTAAATATTAATCAAATACAACACAAGTAAACACAAAATGCAGTTAAGTGAATGATTTTATTATTATGGGCGAAAAAAAAAATCCAAACCTACATGGCCCTAACTGGCAAAGTGATTGCCCCTAAACCTAATATCTGGTTGAACTGCCGTTAGCAACAGCTAAGTGTTTGAGATAACTTGCAATGAGTCTTTTACAGCGCTGTGGAGGAATTTTTGTTGTTTTCGCCATTCATCTATGCAGAATTGTTGTAGTTCAGCAACATTAGACGGTTTTCAAGCATGAACCACCTTTTTATGGTCATGCCACAGCATATCAATAGGTTTCAGGTCAGGACTTTGACAAGGCCACTCCAAAGTCTTCATTCTGTTTTGGTGCATTGTCCTGCTGCAAAATCTAAAATAGTTTCAGCTTGAGGTCACAAACTGATGGCCACACATTCTCCTTCAGGTTTTTTGGTAAGAGCAGAATTCATGGCTCCATTTAACACAGCAGGATTTGATGGGACACACACCAGATTTGATGGAACAAGCACCTTCCTAAAATTGTATTTTCCTAAAAGTCCTGGGAATCATGGCAAAAAAGTCCTGGGAAGGTTCACCGCTGTTCCATGTTTTCGGCATGTGTGTGAAAATACTAAATAATACAGCCGCTCTTCCACTCACTGCACTTTTCACAGTGAATATCTGTGAATGTCTGTCGAATGTCTGGGATTTCTGCTGTCTGACAAGGTCCACCAGGTGTGTTGCAGATGGCGAATGCTTTGGTTCACCACTGGTGGAGGACCTGGGCAAGAGTGGAGAGGACTGGAGGGGTCTGGTTTCCTGTGTCGTGGCTGTATTGGCAGGACAATTTGTCTGCCTTTGTGTTTCAGGTGCTCGGTTGATAGGAATGGGTGTAATTGAACCAGGTGAAGAATAAGGCTCTTGGCGATGGTTCAGTCGCGTGGATGTAGGTGAGATTCTTGTGATACGTGAGGACCAGGAACGATGCTGCCCCCTACAACCAATGATGTTATTCCTCCAGTGCCAGTTTGATGGCCAGCAGGTTTCCCACATCATAATTCCGTTCAGCAGGGTCATGCCACCAGGAGAAGAAAAGACAGCGGTGCAGCTTCTGATCCATCTGGGTGCATGGAGACAAGACGGTCCCCCGCTCCGAGGTCTGACACCATCTACTTCGAGGGTCAGGCTGAACAAGGACAAGGGCTGTGGTGAATTTCAGTTTGAGGGTGTTGAATGCCTGCTGTGCTTGCGGGGTTGTGCCACCTGGCTTTAGCCACAAATGAACCATCTGTAGATATTTGCAAAGCCCAAAAATTGCTGCAGCTGGTTGATGGATGTAGGAACGGGCCTTTCGGTGACTGCCATGGTCTTGGTCTGAGGGCTGAGGTTAAAGCCCAGGAAGGTCATGTGAGTGACATGAAAGGAGCTTTTCTCAAGCTTCACATAACATCTGTTCTGTAGAAATTTTTGGAGCACTGTGCGGACATGGGTGATGTGGGATGGGAGGTCAGGGAAGAAGATGTGTGCAAAGCAGTTGAGGTCATTTACAAGGGCCTGAGATGCAGGAAGGCTGTTAGAGTTCAAAGGGCATGACAAAGTATTCATAATGGCCGATGGGTGTAATGAATCCCAATTCTTTTTGGTGATGTCGTTGAGCTGTTGGTAGTGGATGCATCCTTCCATTGAAGAAATGAAGAAATATGGAGAGGTGGAGGGACGAATGGTGCCCAGGCCACCTCTTGGTTTGGATATGCCTGGAAGCATATCAATTGACAGGTCATACAAAAGTGAAAGTAAAGTGATTGTCATTGAAACACTGCAGCACAGCACAAAGTGCACACAACAAAATTTTAATCCATCACCCTTGGTGAGCAGTGGGCAGCAATGAAAGGCGCCCGGGAAGCAGTGTGTGGAGACGGTGCTTTGCTCAGTTGCACCTTGGCAGATCGGGATTTGAACTAGCAACCTTCTGATTATGGGGCCGCTTCATTAACCGCTAGGTCAACCACTGCTCCCCTGGTTTGTGAAGTGGCAGTGCTGAGGCCCGGATCTTATTAAAGATGGCTGCCAGGTTGTGGTAACACTCTGGAACCCCTGGCAAGGCTTGGCCCTGGAACTGGGCAGAAGAACAGGACATGGGCATGTTGTGGATCGAGGAACACTAAGTGGGTGTGGTTTGGCTCCATGTGGGCTTGGCACAGGTGTGGCTCCTTGGCTTGGCATGGGCATGACTTGACTCGACATGGGTTGAGGGGCATGACCTGTGTGTGTTGGGGGTGGTCAGCCTGCGTACCCTATCCTTGAATGGTGCTACTGGCCCAATAGATGTGGCACTCGTGGGTGGCCAACCAGGGAAACCTAAAAATTAGAGGATTCCTCATGGTCTGGTTTGGTGTGTAGAGGGATCGGTCCTGTCTGGAAATGCACATGACTGAACGTATTCTCTACAGTAGGAGATAGAAAGATTTAGGATGGAGAACAAGATATTTCTACCATGAAGTATGGGGGGCCAGAGGCTGAGGACTATTCAAACATAAACGGTCAGTAGCAGGAAGACTTGGATCATCAGAGGAGAAGGCTGAAGCAACATCATTCAAAGAGTGGAAGACAAGGCTATCAGATTTAAACAGGAGCAGGCAAAGACTATCAAGGAACCAAGGTCAGGGTCAAATGGTTGGCAAGGAATCAGATGAAGGTTGTTGGAATCAGATGAAGGTGAGACTTACAGCAATGTGATAAATATCAACAATGAAATCACAATGTTTGGAAATTTCGTGGGGTTTCTTGTGGTTGAATTTTTTCAGGAATGTGGAGTGCAGGACTGCCACCCCTGTGGTGATGGGGTTGGCACTGCAGCCATGACAGATTTGTTACTTTGAGTTGTTGGGGTAAAAAACACCCGTGTCCTTTTGCCTTCATGCTCAGTCCCACACAATCACCTTGTCAGGCAGGTCTAATTTAAGTCATAGTTAAGTTTTGCAAGAAAAGAAAAGTGAAATAACTAGACTGAGAGTCCATGCAAACTTTGTCTAAGTAACAGAATATTTTGTAAAAGATCCTCTTTCCTTTTGGAGATAAGCTGCAATGTTATGGTAATTGATGATTAGTCAGCGGTTAGTCAGGTAACTGAAACTATGAAATAAGATGTTTATTTTCAGCTGCATGGTTTGTATAACAGACAGTAATCTGACCTTTACATGCTCTACACCATCTCTTCCATTGTCACCAGTGCACCTTACTCATGCAAGTGAAAGTTCATGTCCGCATCACTGCCAACAATGCCCCAATATGCCTGTTGATCTCTTGCTCCCTTCTTCCCTCACTCGTGAAAGAGACCCCAAGATACCTAAACTCCTCCACTTGGGCCAGGACCTGAGGAGTGTGAGCCCCCTATATTTGGAACACTTCTTAAAAACAGGGACCACAACCCCAGTCTGCCACTCCACTGGAACTGCCCCCGATGTCCACGCAATGTTGCAGAGACATGTCAACGACAGCCCTACAACATCCATAGCCATTAGATACCCAGGACGGATCTCATCCACCCTGAGGCTCCACTGCTGTTTAGCTGTTTAATTCAGAAACTTCTGCCCATGAGATTGGACAGTCCATACCCATGTATCCCAGCTCTGGTTCCTCAAGGAATGCATGTTGGTTGAGGAGCTCCTCAAAGTAGCCGCAGTTGACGTCAGCAGCTCCCTATCCCCACTGTGAGCAAGTTGCTGCCTTCCTCTCCTGAGGCGTCGGATGGTTTGCCAGAACCTCTTTGGAGCCGATCGGTAGTCTTTCCTCATGGCCTCACCGAACTCCTCCCACACCCAAGATTTTGCCTCGGGGATTGCCACTGCTGCACCCTGCATGGCCATTCGGTACCTGTCTGCTGCTTCTAGAGACCCACAGACCAGCCATGACCTCTTTCCTTAGCCTGACGGCTCCCCCAACCTCTGGTGTCCACCAGCGGGTACGTGGGGTTTTTGCCACGACTGGCACAGCCCACCTTGCGACCACAGCTAGTAACAGCCGCCTCAACAATTTCAGAGTGGAACAAGGTCCATTCAGACTCAATGTCCACGGGACATGCTTAAAGCTCTGCTGAAGGTGGGAATTGAAGACCATCTTGACAGGTTCTTCTGCCAGGTGCTCCCAGCAGTCCCTCACTATACAATTGGTTCTGCCAGGTCTCCGTGGCATCTTACATTTACATTTACATCATTTATCAGACACCCTTATACAGAGTGACTTACAATCAGTATTTACAAAGGACAGTTTCCCTGGAGCAACTTAGTGTCTTGCTCTGGGACACAATGGTAGTTAGAGGGATTCGAACCTGGGTCTTCTTCTTCACAGGCGAGTGTGTTACCCACTAGGCTACTACCACCCTTCTTCCCATGCCATCAGATCCAACTCCCCACCAAGAGGCAATCAGTTGACAGCTCCGCTCCTCTCTTCACCTGAGTATCCAAAACATATGGTCGCAGGACAGATGATACGGCTCAATCCATTGAACTGCAACCTAGACTGCCCTGGTACCAAGTGTACCGATGGGCATCCTTATGTTTGAACATGGTGTTCATTCTGGCCAAACTGCAGCTTGCACAGAAGTCAATAACGAAACACCACTTGAGTTCAGATCTGGCAGGCCCGTTCCTCCCAATCACGCCCATACAGGTCATGCTGTCATTGCCCACGTAAGCGTTGAATTCCCCCAGCAGAACAATGGAGACCCCAGTCGGAGCACTATCTAGCACTCGTCCCAGGGACTCTAAAAAGGGTGGGTACTCTAAGCTGTTATTTATAAGTGCAAACAACAGTAAGGACCCATTCCCTGACCTGAAGGCGCAGGCAAGCTACGCTCTCGTCCCCTGGGCTAAACCCAAACAAAGAGACTGAGTCTTGGGGCTAACAAAAAGCCAACCCCAGCCCTCCGCCTCTCACCCGGAGCAACTCCAGCAAAGGAGAGTGTCCAACCTCTCTCAAGGACTTGGGTTCCAGAGCCATTGCTATGTGTCAAGGTGACCGACTATATCTAGCCGGTACCACTTAACCTCTTTCACAAGCTCCAGCTCCTTCCCCTCCAGAGAGGTGACGTTCCATGTCCCAATAGCCAGTTTTCCCTTCCCTTGGACCGCCAAAGCTCCCGCCTCGGTCTGCCACCCGATCCACATTGCACCGGACCCTTCATGTTCCTCCTGCGGGTGGTGGGTCCACAGTTGGATGAGCCCATGTATCCAGTTCGGACTGGGCCAGGCCGGGCCCCATGGGCGAAAGCCCAGCCACCAGGTGCTCACTCACAGTCCCCAACCCCAGGCCTGGCTCCAGGGTGGGACTTCGGTAACCCTCCGGATAGAGTACACTGGCTCTTTGTTATTCCTTACATGAAGGGCCTTGTGAACTGTTCTTTGTCTCACCCTTTACCTAAGACCAATTTGTCATGGGAGACCCTACCAGGGGCAATATAGCTCCTAGGATCATTAGGGCGCTCAAACTCCTCCACCATGATAAGGGGACGGTTTAAGGAGGAGGGAGATAAAGTATGTTGGATGCTGAAGCATGGCTATTAATGAAGAAAGAACTTAATCAGGATCTTAAAAATGATTGATACAGTCCATAACAACACACATAATTTAGCTTCTTTGCCAGTCTAAATTATTTATACTCCTGAAACTGAACATTTCACAAACTCTGCACCAATTATGTACACAGCATATTTCGTACCCAGTTCTCTTTATCTAACAAGAGCAAAAAACTCTATGAGATGTATTTATTTCAAAGGCTCATTTCTGGGTCTGCTTTTTGTTGTTGAGACTCTGTGTTTGTGCTCACTAAATTAAAACTGAATGTGTTATCATCATGGGTTTACCTTGAGCAATGTATGGGGTGCTGTTCTCCTTTGTGGGCATGTTCTCTGGACGTGGTGTTGGGGCAGGAGGCCGGTTGGTGATAGCAACAGGGTTGCTGGAGATCATGATAGTGTCATACTCATCGCCTGCACCCAGATGGGCATAAAGGTCTTCACCTTCATCCTGCATGTCCTGCTCATCATCTTGGGCCTCTGCAGGGCTGGGTGACTCTAAAGGATCAAATGCAATGACAACAATACTAGCAGAATAGGCAACAATAGTTGGCCAGTAGATAGCAATAAGCTAATGAAGCTCTGTCAGCTACTGTCGGTCTCCATCAGTTAATTTTTTGGTCATCTGGCTAATTTGCCAGACACATTTCTCTACTGGCAAAACATGATACCATTCAAACTATGTGTAGCCCTGCTGATATTTTATTCTGTTGATATTTATTTTATAGAACTGATAAATGCCTGGATAAGGTGTTTATTTATTGTTTATTTATTGTATTTGCATTTAATACCTTTTTTATATATGTAAAGTATTTCCTTTCGGTAATGTGTGTGAGCGGGGGGGGGTGGGTGGGGGGTGATTGGTTGGGGAGACCGGAAGAGAAGGGAGAGGAGAAGGATGGAGGATGGACGTGAGGTGCAGTAAAGTTACCTGTGAGCCTGAGATAATAGATACATAGCACATGTATTTATAACCATCAGAACAGATAGCGCTAGTGGGAAACGGACAGTGACCCATTACAATAGCGGGATTTAGAGCGGTGAACCCGACGCGGTACGCGGGTCACGGAAGGGAAGACGCGGACGGAGGCCAGAACCGAGTGAGCTCTGCTGGACACCAGGACCGATCCTGAGAAGGCTCCTTCATGCCGTTCAGCGGATGACGGATTAAGGAGGTACCGGGTATTTTTTGGTTTATTGCTCTACGCGAGTGAAGCAGCCATTTTATGTTTCAGCTACCACGCACCCGAGCAGCGACTCAGGCCTGCAGCGAGTAGTGTGGGGTACCCGGGTTATTTCAACTATTTTAGAGTTATTGAGTGTTCGAGGACTTTTACTTTTGAGATGTTATATATGTGTTGAGTGAAATGTTATTTCATCTAATTGTTCATGTTCTAATCATTAATGTAATATGTAAATATATTTAGTAAATTCTTTGTGTGTGTTAGAATACTTGTGGTGTGTTAATTTGTGTATTTAGTGGTTTACCTTATTGGTAAGTGGTGGGAGAAAATGCGCATATCCAAAATTTAACACTAGTTTTACAAGTTAAATACTGAGGTTCAGAGGGAACCCAGGGAGCGTATCCCTGGCTGGGCTAGGGGCGCTACATATGTAATTATTAATTACTTCATTTTCAGATGGTTGCATGAGGAGACTTAATGAATGTACCCAACTTCTTGGGTACCCCAAATCCTTTTGCTTTAACCTGATTGTTTTAATAATCAAAACCAAGTAACCTTATTCAAAACAATAACCTTCAATCAGTAGTGGCTAAAAAGCATAAAATAAATATATATATATTTTTTTATAAATGTATTACATTTTATTAATACATCAAATTAACACTAAGACCTAGTAGTTTCATGTAGTTTCAGCAGTCAGGTTGCATAGGACTTTTTGATTAGATGTATTCATACAGTTTGAGCTGGGTGTTTACCCCATGACAGGAAACCACCATGAACAATCGCACAGTGTATGTCCATCTTAAGTCTAGTGAACATGTTGGGTTCAAGCCCAACTTCTGTGTCCACCTCTCGGTTGCCATGATGCCGTTTTTTAGGTTGACATCAGAGGCTTAAATATTCATAGGGAGATTTGCATTTACCATGTATGGTTGAAGGAGGGCGTGTAGAGGGAGGGAAATGCAGAAATTCCATGTGCAAACAATCCCAGGAAGATAAAGCGTATAATGCGTGCAAGTGTGCATGCACACATTTTCAAAAATCTTTTTCTTTACATACCTTACAGGCCAAAAGTTTGGACACACCTTCTCATTCAATGTGTTTTCTTTATTTTTCATAACCATTTACATTGGTAGATTCTCACTGAAGGCATCAAAACACAAGTGGAGTTATCAAAAAAAAGGTTAAATAACTGAAAACATGTTTTATATTCTAGTTTCTTCAAAATATCCACCCTTTGCTCTGATTACTGCTTTGTACACTCTTGGCATTCTCTCGATGAGCTTCAAGAGGTCGTCACCTGAAATGGTTTTCCAACAGTCTTGAAGGAGTTCCCAGAGGTGTTTAGCACTTGTTTGCCCCTTTGCCTTCACTCTGCGGTCCAGCTCACCCCAAACCATCTTGATTGGGTTCAGGTCCGGTGACTGTGGACGCCAGGTCTCTACATTTTATTAAGTACATAACTCCACATGTGTTTATTCATAGTTTTGATGCCTTCAGTGAAAATCTACCAATGTAAATGGTCATGAAAATAAAGAAAACACATTGAATGAGAAGGTGTGTCCAAACCTTTTGGCCTATACTGTACGAACATTTTTAGTATGAGTTCTACACAAAATTTCATAAATGAGACCCCTGGCATGTGATTTTTATTCACATTTGATGTGCAATGTTCTTTCATTTCATGCTGTTGTGCATTATCTTAATGTGTTAATTCACATTTAAACAGACAAAATGTATTGGCATTACTCACCAGTTTTTCTCATCTTCTCATAGACTTCTTCATCCCTATTACCACCATTTCTGTACTTGTTCTGCAAAACAACAAAATTCATCATCGGAGATGCACTCCCTGTGTTGGCATGGGTTTCCTTGAGGTTCTCTAGTTAAAAATTCATGGAACACAAATGCATGGAACATGACTGCTGCAAACGTAGTTCAACCTTTATATTCAGCTTCTTGTGTTTTGATGGCCAGGTTTAGATGCAGCAGACCATAATACTATCTAGGGCTGAAATGAGAATTTCAGTAAATCAAATGATTCAAATACAAAAAAACACTTAATTTAAATTTTGCTTTGTTTAAGTAGTCACCAAAGTCCACCTTTTATCGTATCACTCTTGCTTTGTACACTACTGCACAGCACCAGTATCATTGTTTTACAGAAACTGTTTGACATTTACATTTACAGCATTTAGCAGACGCCCTTATCCAGAGTGCCTTACAGTCAGTAGTTACAGGAACAGTCCCCCCCTGGAGCAACTTAGGGTTAAGTGTCTTGCTCAGGGACACAATTGTAGTAAGTGGGATTTGAACCTGGATCTTCTGGTTCTTAGGCAAGTGTGTTACCCACTAGGCTACTACCACCCTGTGAAAAGTTTTAACTGAAACTGTCATGCTGGCTGGACATGGCGAGGAAGAAGAATGCATCCGCATTTTATTATAAAATTTATTTTATGGCAATGGCAGAAAATTAAGATATCAGTGTGCGTAAAAGGTTGCAGCATATGAAACAAAAACATCCTCACATGAACTGCACTTGCACTTCTACGAGTATTGTATTTTTATGATTGCTAATGGACCTGAAGCCTGTGTTACAGGGCTGGCCATTTATATGATCTTGATTGATGATAGTAAAAAGAAATTCAGCTCAATCTCAGTGATCAGCCTTGGGAATTTTTCATGCTCAATAAAAAGGCAGAAATTAGCATCTTTTGTTTGTGTCTTTACATTCCTTTAAAACTCAGACACACAACTGTATCCCAAGTCTCCTGGAAATTCCTGGAATCTTCACCAAATTGCATAGAAAATACCAAAAACTAGAGCAAGCAAACAAGAGCTTTTATTTACAGCAAAATTGTACAAGGCAAAATATTGATATTATTTTGGTATTAAAGCAATGTTTGAAATTCGAAGGATGATAAAATTTCTAAATTTTATGGAAATTGGATACATTTGGTTTAAGTTGGATTATTACTATTTTGTAATCAGATGGGCTATTGTTTCCCCTCTTCTCGGAGCTGGGGGACTCCTCCTGAGGGATGGGTGAGCAGGGAAGTGACAGGGATGGACCCTCTGGTAGTCGATAAGAGGGACAGGGAGGTTGAGAGCCACAGAAACTCTAGAGTGACATAAGGGTTCAGCTGGAATAAGTAGGAAGAGGGCCTGCTCGTCCCAACAAATGCAGAGCCTGGAGGGGTCTGGTGAAGCCCCCACACCGACAGTAGGGATGTGCAGGGGCAGGGGCTGGATGTCGCCTGAAGGCACAACCCTGCAGGTGGGTAATTGGTCCCTGCAAGGAGGAGTGCTTAAGTGTCAAGCAGAGACGTGCACCTCCGTGCATTATGGAGAATGGTCTCCGGGAAGCCGCAGAGCCAGACGACGTCTGGGGGCCCACCAGAAGGTCCGGCTCCTCTGGTACCATGGAGGACAACCAGTGACAGCAGTGCCGGAGCCCTGTTGTTGCTGCCACTGTCCCTCCCACTCCATTTTATTTAAATTGGACAAACACAAAACTCTATTTGGGGCAAATGGAAGTGGAAACGGGAAAAGGACAGTTTACACTCTCTAGGTCAACACACGCAAACTCACACTGCATGAACACACGCACAGTCCCACAGACTCAAAAACGTTGCCCACTCAGGGTCTGCCCTGACCATAAACACAATACACACTCAACAACAACACCACATACACACACCATGCTGACAGGCAGTTCTGCAATACTGAACCCGGAACACTGGTGTAGGTAGTCCTGTAAAGGAGAGATCCAGGTGCAGGGAATAAAGAAGAGGCAGTGCACCAGGACCAGTAATTGCACCCACATTCGATTTCAATTGCAATAAAAGTCCACACTTTTTTTCCTCAATATTGATAATGCACATTATGGATTCTGTGTTATGAACATATTTATTGATATAAAAGAAGCATTAACAGATAGAAGGTACAAACTAATTACTCATCACATTTAGATATTTGTAATGCAATTCTTGTAAAGTTATAAAGCTCTGTATACGATTGCTCTCTGCCTTTTTGTTTAGGGGCCTAATACAAAAATTATTTTATTCCTTAAACGTCATGGTGATAGAGGAAATTTACTGAAATTGTAAATGACTGTTTGGTCCAATTCTTGCCTGATATAGCTGCTGAAGAGTTTGAGGTTACCTTTGGTGTGTTTTATGTTTAATGATGCGCCAAATGTTTTCTATCGATGAAAGGCAGGCCAATTCAGCACCTGATCCCATGTTGTTGTCATGGTGATGTAATAGTATGTGGTTTTGCATTGACTGGTCTTAAATGAAATATAAATGCTCTAAAACCTTTATATAACTTTCAGCATTCATTTGTCCTTCCAAAACATGCAAGCTGCCCATAGCAAATGCACTTATTCACCACCATATCAACAGAGGCCCAGCTCATCTGGGTGGCCAGGTCACACTACTCCTGCCATCTCCCACACGCCTCGTTCTGCCTGCTGTCCTGGAATAGGGAACCCAGACAGAGAAGGCCACCGCCTTCATGGATTCCAATGCAGCAGGCAACTTCATTAACAGCACCTATGCCCGGAAACTGGCTCCCTCTCAACAGTCTCCGTCTCCCAGTCACCATCACCTCAGTAGACTGTTGGTCGGTAGGTTCATGTCCCATAACCCACCAGACCATCTCCCTGACACTCACTCTTGCTTTTTCAGGTATCAGTTACCCTGACGTCAACTCTCCTTGTAGAAGGCATCAAATTTCAGATGAGCTTTTTTATTAATTAAAGGTGTTTAATTTCTATGTTTGAATGTTTGTTATGTTATCAAAGTTCTGTTGTCAACAAATGGCTGGTGTAATTTAAAGGTTTTGACTTGCAAATGGGCAAGAGGAGACCATGTGCACGCATCCGCCGCCTGTCTTCAATGGAATACACTTTTTTTTCGCACAGTTCTCACACCTGTGTCACTCCACTTTGAAGACTCCCTATACAACTTCTGACACCAAAGCAGCAAACAGGCTTCGTGATGGGGAGAGAAGAGATGTAGACACAATATATACATGAACGCATTTTGGGTCGTGTGGATTGTTCCATACTAGTTGACTGATTTGGAGCAAAACAAACAAACTAAGGTGTGAAAGCGCCCTTATACTGTACAATTTCCCCCCGCTCATTTCCTGTAATTGTGTAAACACCCAGCTCAAACTGCATGAATAAATCACATGCGAAAAAAAAAACTCACAATTTATGTGTGCACACTGTATAGTTTGATGTTCAGTTGTGACCTGACTGCTCACACTACACAAGCAATGTGCTGCTTTGCCTATGTGGTGCACAGAAAAAATAAAAAAGGCGAAGGCATGTATGGCTACTCTTTAGTCACAAAAATAATTTGATTTACCACTATAAATAACATCTCTCCATGTTGTTCCAGTCATGATAAGTAGGTGAGACCACGGTAAAAAGGTTTGCTTGTGTGTGATCTGAATGAGCTGAGATTCCATCTGTGCTACTTGAACTTCAGCTCGGTTTTCGCACATTGAGAACAGTGAGGACAAACCCACTCAATGAGCAAAAATTTCAAACATGTATGATATTCTAATGACCAGTCAATTGTGGGTCTGGGAAGTCTTTCAAGACTGTTGGAAAACCATTTCAGGTGACGACCTCTTGAAGCTCATTGAGAGAATGCCAAGAGTGTACAAAGCAGTAATCAGAGCAAAGGGTGGATATTTTGAAGAAACTAGAATATAAAACATGTTTTCAGTTATTTCACCTTTTTTTGTTACGTACATAACTCCACATGTGTTCATTCATAGTTTGATGCCTTCAGTAAGAATCTATATAAATGGTCATGAAAATAAAGAAAACAAATTGAATGAGAAGGTGTGTCCTAACTTTTGGCCTGTACTGTGTGTGTGTGTGTTTGTGTGTATATATATATATATATATATATATATATATAATGTTATAAGGACCTGTTGGGCAGCAGACGGAGGCTGCGACGTGGACTCTGTTACTTACCTTCTGTATGTTTTCAGTTCCTGGCAATTGCCACACGCCTGCGGGTTTGTTTGTATGTGTTCCTTTGTTGTTTCCTCGGATTTGGCCCTTGTGCAACAGCTGGTGGAACAGGGCGATGGGGAGTCGCCAGCCAGCAACTGCGCTGCTGGTACTGCCTCGCGTGGAACCCACCTCTCCAGCTCTTATCTCTTTCTGAATCCCCAGCAAAACTACGTCGCAGCACCAGTGCCCCTGCCTGCTGCAGAGAACGGCCACTACCCTCCATGCCACACAACCACCACCACCTCCCGCGAAGTGCTCAACCACCTATGGGAAGTGCCCAGTCTGTCCTGATCCTTCTCAGGAGCAGCAGGTACATTCCAACCCTTCCTAACATCCTGTGGGAGCTCCTCCTGAAAGGAGCTGGGTAGGGAAGGATACT
Organism: Denticeps clupeoides; assembly: GCF_900700375.1. Lineage (NCBI taxonomy): Eukaryota > Metazoa > Chordata > Actinopteri > Clupeiformes > Denticipitidae > Denticeps > Denticeps clupeoides. Next base: position 25,050,536 of record NC_041707.1, read on the forward strand.
CCGGTAGCCGGTGAGCATGGCGGGCCAGGCGTGGGCTTTGGTTCGCCTTCAGAGGGGCAGAGCTCCACAGCGCCCCCTGGGTGGCATGAGGATCCAGCCAGGATGGGCAGGAAGAGGGCCATGGACAGGAAAGGCTGATTAAGCGTGCATGGCTGGAGCACTGTTATAAGGACCTGTTGGGCAGCAGATGAAGGCTGCAAAATTAAAGTGGACTCTGTTACTTGTTTTCAGTTCCTGGCAATCGGCACAGGCCTGTGGGTTTGTTTAAGTTTGTTCATATGTTGTGCCCTCGTGCTGTTTTTCCTTTTTTGTTATTAATAAATCTCTTTATCCAGATGTCCTGTCTCTACACTGCCTTCCCTGTCACCCCACGGACGTGCATCAGCATTGATAAAACTTGATATAACCAAACATTCACCAGTGCTATTTAGAGTGTTTTAGTACATTTCTAGAAAAAAAAAAAAACACAATTGCAGAGAGAAGAATCAGAGCAGGTGAGTTTCGCTGTTGACCTATGAGTGCGGGGCATTCGTAACTTAAATGGCCAACAATGTTTAAGTTCACTGAGTGCAGAGAACGCAAGAGTGGCGAGTATCCAGAGCAGATCAGGGGTCAATTTTATTTTGTCAGATGGTTTGAGACGAGTAAAGGGAGCTCAATGACTGACCTCCGGAAAGTATGTTGTGGGAATCACATGCTTCCACTTTCCCGTGTGGTGTAACGTGGCATGCCCCTTGAGCTGCGCCTGGTGGCAGGTTGAAAAAACTAGTCCTATAATTTTTTTCCAATAAAGAAGATTTTTCAGATGATGTCCATTATTTTTCAGATGATGCCCATTATTGGGTTTAAGCAGGAAGTATTAGGATGGCCCATGTACAGCAGTAAATGCGGTTCCAGTTTCTTATATAATCCATGTTTAGTCCGAAAGTTTGTGGCTGGCTGTTTATCCTTCATGAAACCTCCTTAGCTCACAATGACTCCAATTGGAGAGTGAAAGATTACTGGAATGTATATGCTGCCTTAGATAAGGAGACTATCAAACGGCCAAATACACATTTGTTGACTTTTCATGCAAAAGTTGACATGCAATGTGAATTTACATGATTTAAAAAATAATTTAACATTTGATAAAAAGAGATAAGTAAGAACCGTTCTTCAAAACAAAGATTGACTGATCTGAGAAGAGATTTGTCTGGTAATGGGCATTCCATCTCTCTGAAATGAGAATCTGTAAATTGCAATTGGGGTTATGGGGAAGGCAATATGGGTTTAGGAGAAAGAAATGAGATTGGAGCATTAGAGACTGGTAGAACATTCTGCCATCACAAAACTGCAGCACCTCATTCTCCTATCAGTCAACTGACATTCTGTCAATATATTTGAGGAAACAAATTGCTGTGGTCGAGTAATCTGCCTGTATGAACAAAGGATAATCAAAAGATAAACTACAAAAAAGGCTGGTGGCAGAGGCAAACAGTTCAATATATGTGTGTATGTATGATTGTATGTATGTGTGTGTGCGCGTGTGTGTGTGTATGTATATATATACGGTTGATCCAAATATTCAAATTATTTAAAAGACTATCTAATTTTTGTTTTATACATCACCTGCCAAATGATCCTTGTGGCCAAACACAAGGATAATTTCCACAGGATTTAGAATGAAATCATAGGGAAAAAAAGTAATTGCTGTAAAGTACCGCTCTGTTAATGACTCTGTTAATTTCCCTCTCAGGTTCAATGAAATAATCAATAATTAATACATGAGAACATTCATTATTGTACTTGCATGTTGGAATGAAAACAGAGGACTTTGGGGAATAGAAGAGAGTCAATTTGTTATTTAAAGATCCCTGCGACAAGCCTTCTAGGAATTTCTCACGGAAGCATAGTGAACGTCAATCTTCTTTGCAAAGACCACTGGCGATACCCAAGGGCTCTGATAAGGCTGGATGATTCCTACAGCTAGTATCTCTCTAATCTTTATGTCTGCCTCTTTCTTAGGAGCTAGTGGAAGGTGCCATGCTCTTTGTCGGATGGGTAGTGCATGTGATTTTGTGCTGTGCCAGACCAGTACAGCTGCATTGTTTGTCTGAACTCATGCAAGAGGATCTACAATCCAGCAGTCTCTTCCAGTCCCAGTCCATTAGAGCTACACCTTAACAAACATATTCTCGCTCCATGTCATGCAACCCATTAACCTGTTTCGTGGCTTCCCCCTTTTCAGTCCTTATTTTTGTAATTTTGTTGACCAGTCGGACCTCTTCCCACGGAAGTGTGGTGTCAGGGGGATGCCAGAATACAGTCTTCAGTGATATGTCTGCAACGAAATGGTATGGTAGGTAGGTATGTATGGTTTGGTCTAAAGACTGGCGATGGAGCAACCGCCTCCTTACCATCCAGCCAACATGGCACTTGGAGTTGTGGCCGCGGGCCCAGGCTGGAGGTGTCGAGTTAAATGGTGTCTGTGTCTCTACTGCCCTCATCCAGTGGGTGCAATGTGCCATAATGTGCCTTGCTTTTTTAGTATCAGCAGATCCATGAGGTCATCATCACTCCATGCATCCTCTGTGGCAGCTTATACCAGCATTATACCACACACCTCCTCCAGCACCACTTCAACCTCCTTAGCAATTTGGAGTGCCCAGATCACTGGTGGAGATGGGTCTTTTGCTGCATCTATATAGGCTGAAGTGCCCTTAAGTTAAAATTCCTGTGAGCTATTGTGCCCCGTGACTTTGGTGACATGACTGTCTCAAACGTAGAACCAGGTAACGTTCAGCATTTAATCAGCACCGGCCTACTTCTTTTATCTCACCTCCTGCTTTCATCTCAACCCCAAGTAAGCCGTATCTCATTTCATTCTCCTCCTCCTCTTATCTTCCGAGATCATTGATTATAGTGTGGAATGCGCTCAGGTGAATGCACATACTGGTTGTGTTTGGCAGTTTTGGCTGTCTCGTGTTCATATAGTCACACTCTGCTCTGAAATCCTTGAGTGACATATTGTCAGTACATAATAAAAGGAAACTATGTTTCTTTGGAACCAGGTGCTACATGTAATATTTGAACCAAGTTACAGACTGGCATATGTGTGCAACATTGACAAACTGGGCTACATGAAGTGCAAAAACATGGGACACAGGCAGTGCAACAGTAACATTTAAGTCAGGCAAAACATGAAGACAAGGAAGACAAAAAAAAAACAGTAAAGAATGTGCAAATACTACTATAACAGAAATGTCACAATGATGTGTTCTGAACATAAGAGTGTGTGTGTTTGGGTTTTGCAGTCCAGAGAAGAAGGTCCCTGAGTATGCTAGCCTGTGGTTTGAAGCTGTTTGTCTGGTAGTGAGGGCCTGAATGCTTCGATACCTTTTTCCAGATGTTAAGAGAGTGAGGAGTGCATGTAAGGGGTGTGTAGAGTCTTACACAATTCTGGTGGCTTTCCAGATGCTGTGTGTATAGTAAATATCCATTATGGAGAGAAGAGTGAAAATAAGAACTTATTTTCAGATAAGTCTTATCTGTGTTGTCAAATGAGCGCACATTAGAGAGAAGAATAGACAGTAACGCTGGTTGGCTGTGGTTAGCTTTTAGCCTGGCAGGGATTTTGACGAACTTCCGGGCAGCCGCAGGGTCTTGGTAGTGCTGCAATCTGCCTGCTTGGAGCGTGTTCAATGTTGAGAAGTTGTTGGCAATTGTAAAGTTGTTTGTCCATGTTTCTGATACTCAAAACCACTTTTTACCCAATACCAAACCATTTCCTGTGCATTTTTCCTCACATGGCTTGTGGTGGCATTGTTGGGCACTAGCTTCAGGCGACACTGAGGTCTGAAGGCCTGCTATCCACAGCAGTCCGAGGGCATGTAGTTGATTTCATCCTGGAAAACTAAGGTGTGATGAACCACTGTTTTGTTTTTCTCTCCCTTAATAATAAAATTATTCAAGTAAAAACAAAGCGCAAAGGCGCTTCCAAAAACCAAACCGGCGAGAGGGCCGAAAAAGGGGGAGAACAAAAACATACTCGCAGGAGTGTGCCGATTGCAAAAACTGAAAACAACTAAACTCATACGTTGCACAGTCCACATAAAATGTCGCAGCCCCAACTGGCTGCTCTGATCGCCATGCTGTCATGCAGATTGGCGCCAGGTGCATCTCCAGGTGCATTCAATCGTGACAGAGCCCCCCTCCATGGGCTACTTCCTCGGAGCCCCAGCAGTAATCTCAACGGAGGATGGGGGGTGAACAGCAACCACATGGCTCCTGTCCTGCTGTGTCCTCCCACCGGCCGACCCGGACCCTCTGGCTCCGCACGTCCCCTCTGATGCTTTCTGTGTCGCTCCCTGCCCCACACAGGGAAGTGGTCCCGGAGCCTCGGGCTAACATTTACCGCACCCCTGGATCGTGCCTTCTTGGCACATGCAGCCCCTCTCACTGCACATCCCTGCTGGCAGTGTGAATAGCTTCCCTTCCTGTACCACACAGGGAGGCGCTCCCGGACCCTCTGGCAACCAGTTACTGTGGTGCCTTCTGGGCACGTGCAGCCCCTCTTGCTGCACGTCCCTGGTGCCAGTGTGAGGGCTTCTGTTGGGACAAGCAGGCCCTCTTCCAGCCTGTCCCAGCTGGACCTTCAAGCCATTCAGGGTGCTCTGTTGCACTCTGCCCCTGCTTACCGGTGGACCCAGCACCATCGCTTAACCCCCCCCCATCAGAAGGAACCCCCAACCCATGCCGCCCCCCCCCCCACCCCCCAAAAAAATAAACTTTGGGGGAAGTACCCCCCTGGCTGGACAACGGAGTATTTCTGGGCTCATCCACCTTGCCCTGGGCTAGCACGGTTGGGTCAGGAACTTCATCCCTGGAGTTCTGCTCGGCTGCCTGATTGCCATAGACACAAAGAGGGAAAGTGGGGGCAGACACCACACACATGCACATACACATACACAGAGACAGACAAAAGAGAGGGTCTTCTGGCTCCCTCTCTGGGCTCTCCGGGACCTCCTCAGGAGGAACAGCAGAGTACTCGCCTATGAACCAGATGACCCAGGTCTTCTCCCACTTACTACCATTGTGTCCCTGAGCAAGACACTTAACCCTAAATTGCTCCAGGGGGGGACTGCCCCTGTAACTACTGATTGTAAGTCACTCTGGCCCTTGTGTCTGATAAATGCAGTAAATGTAACACGGGAGGCGTGACCCTCTCGCCACCTGCCACTGCTGCATCCCACATCGTGGGGTCTTCCTGCACTGGATCCTGGCTGGTTCTGTGTGTGGTGGTGGGGCAGGGTTCGATCCATTGCTCAGGCTCTGGCGAATCGAACTCTGCCCTCAGCAGCTCCAGGAAGTCCTGTTAAGCAATTCTGTCTGTCTCTCCCTGCTGCCAAAGGGCTGCGCCCCAGCCCCACGCTAACCCAGTCAGACGCGTGAGTATGGTGCTGATCTTCACTGCGTCTGAGAGCGAGGGAAGAGCAGCAAAGTACACACCACAGGATGAGAAGGGTCCAGGGACTTCCCACAGGGGGCTGGGCCCGTTGCTGGAGATGGTGGTGGGCGTGTACTGTGCCTTTCTACTGGGTAACATCTGGGCAGAGGGTAGGCATGTCTATGACCGGAGCTGGAGAGGCGGCTTCCACAGTCCCGGCAGCGGAATTACTGGCTGGTGACCTTCCCGTCGCCCTCTTCTACCAGCTTACCCCTGTGTCACTGTCCATCTCTCCCTCGTGTCTGTCCATCTCTCCCTCGTAATCACACCACAGGAAGTCACGTGGGTCCCCACAGACCTCGCAACGATCGCAGACAGGCGTGATGGGCAGAGACATCCAGGCACCGACCTCCCACCAACTCAGGTCTTCGTCGCTCTCATCATCGTCTGTGTCATCCCAATCCATGGGGAGCCTTGCCAGCAGAACGCAGAGTTCCTGGCCTGACATGGCGAAGAGCATGGGGAAGAAACCGATTAACCAGTATATGGGGGTCGTATTCCTGGCGCGTCTCGCCACGGAACTCCGTGACCCCACAGGCGATCCTTCAGTGATCCTCAGAGAGAGGCCAAACACTTTTTCACACCATACTTGCATACTTGGGCCATGCCCAAGTTCAGACTCTGTACATTTTATTTAATTGCCAAGAATTGTGTTTCTTGCTTCATGGTCTGCGCTATATGAGGTTATTTGTAACTTTTTTTATCATCAATTTGTTAACTGTGATTTGTAACTGTGATGAGGTGATCATTTTGCCATACCAAAGTAGTCCAGTGAAGTTCTTTTTCACTTTTTTTGTTTGAGCAAGTACATCAACATAGCAGTCATCATTAAAGAGTGTAGATTAAAAATGGGTTCTAAAAACAATATATTATAATAGGTTCAGTGGGTATAGATTGTGCCAGTTACTGTAGAGTATGCATGCATAATGTGTTTGGCAGTGTGAATTATGGGACCTATTTTTGCTGTAAATTACAGTATATAATGTCAGTGTCTGTGTGTAATGGATGCATGGGTATACACTTAAGCATGTCATTTGTGAATAAATGATAACCACTTAATATGGGGATAAAACTATTAGGAACCACCACTAAGCAGGAATCTTCTGCATTAGCCATCCTAAAATGACCTTACGGTGTGCAACTGACCTCTCAGCCAACATACTGCATCATCCCCCACAAAGCAAACTGAGCAGTATACATAATAACTACTTAGCTATTAAAGGTCAATAAATAAACAATAAACACAACTCAAAATGAGGATAAGCAGTCACGCAAAGTAAATAAAAAAGTGCTATTTTCAAATGTTAAATCTTAAACAATCAGTCTGACTGTAAGGGAACTGTAATTGAGTGCATGGCTCATAACAGGTGAGAGAGTTCCAACCAAACAGTCAGTGTTGGGAAGGTTACTTTTAAAATGTATTACGTTACAGATTACAGAATACATGCAAGACAAACATAAAATATGCCATTGAAAAGTATTTACTGTTATGGTCACCAACACATTCCATCACTTAAGTTAAAATAAAAAGAAGGTGCACAAAGTAGTGGTGGGCGGATCAATCCAAAATATCGATAGTATCGATACCAAGTTGGTATTGATATCGCATCGATGCAAGGACGATGGGATACTCCCTCTCTTTTACTTACAGTGCGAATGTTCCATCAGAAATTAAACTTGCTGGTACAAATACCTCCCACATCAAAGTGGTGCTAAGCAGACTCATGCATCTACTGTGTTGTCATATGTTTGCCTAAGCACCGCTCCTTTCAGTATGGCATAGAATATCCAGGTAGATGAATGGTGATGAACAATATTTCTGTCTTCTTTGCCCTTATTTGATATTCATTTTCAAAGTGCAACTGGTCATTTGTTACTTTAGCCAACTCAGAAGTATAAATTATGTAAATAAAGTATAAAACTATAAATTAATACTTTCATATAATATGTTTATTCCATTCAAACATGCTATTTAAATAAATGCATTTTACTGGAACTGAAACAAATGTACTGAATGTAGTTGGTTCAGATTTTATTGAAGATAATTAGCCTTTTGTGTTAATTGTGAAAGGGATACTCTATCACACAATTTAAACTACAAGTGGATGTACTACATAGCTAATTATTTGTATTATTCCACAAGAGCAGTGGAGATTACGGGGAGGCTGGCAGAAATGATTGTGAAGAACCTGCAACCTCTTTCCATGGTGGAAGATGACGGCTTTAGGAATTTTGTAAGGACACTTGACCCACGGTACAAAATTCCAAATAGAAGTCATCATCTGCATCAAGCTCAAGCTCTGCCACCAGCTCTGCCCCAGCTCCTGCAACTGCTTCATGCTCATCTGCAGCAAGGGCTGCTGCATCCCCACCTGTAGCAAAAGGTGGGTTATGGACAGAATTTGACTCGCAAGTCTTTGCATCTCAGCAGCATCGGACCTCTGGCACTGACTCCCTAATTGAAATGCGCAGGTACGCAGAAGAGAGGCCAATTCCACGGGATCAGGATCCACTACTTTGGTGGAAAAACAATGCACCAACATTTCCATCTCTGAGCAAACTTGCAAAAAAAAACACCTGGGAGTAGTTGCTACATCAGTGCCTGACGAAAGGATTTTTTCTACGGCAGGACAGTTAATAACTCAAAGGCAATGTGCAATAAAAGCAAAAAAAAGTTTAGTTCTGCCTAGGAGGGATGCTTCTGGAAATCTGTCTTTAAACTCTCGGATTTGGGAGCTGTTCAGTTATTTAAGTGTTTATTGTATTTTAACTATTTATTTAGTACATTTCTTATTTAGGAAATAGGTAATTGAAGGTAGAAATTGTTTTGTTTTGTAAGTTTTTCATTTTTGTACTGTATTCAGCAAATCCTGAATACACCTTCTACGTAAAACTTACTTATAAATATTTATATTTTATATTTGTTTTATAGCATTTTTTGTGGAGTGATATTTTTGTATCCTTCTTTATTTAAAAAAAAGGGAAGAAGTTCAAAGACCGGAGAATTGATTTATTTTTGTATTCTATTTGCAAAAAAAGTTTTAATTTGTGTGAGTGATACTTTTGTGCAATCTCTTTATTACTAAAAGAATTTAAAAATCCACACGTGAAAAAATATTTTGTTACTGTTCTACTGTTACCTTTTATCGTGATAATAAAGTATTTTCTGTTTACCTAGAAACTCAAATTCTGTCCATGGTTTTTAACTAAATAATCTAAAAGAAAACTCACAAAAACACTTAAATATCTAAAACATTAATTCAGATATAGCAAATTAATGATGTATCCACAGTCATTCTTAAAAAGTATCGGTATCAGTATCGGCGATACTGGCCCCGTATCGGATCGATTTGAAAACGCCACTAGCACAAAGACCGCCCCTTCCTCGCGGCGGAAAGCGGCCGGCGCGCGCGCCTATTACAGCCGTCTCTGTTCCGCGCGGCCGTCCTCAAACCCTCAAAAGCGGCGAGGTTAAACCGGATGATGGCGTGTCACCTTACACACACTCAGTCCATGTGCACTGTAAGAGTATAAAGATCATAGTGTAATAGTGAATTAAAATCATATTTATTTACAATTTCAGGATTTATGGGCGCTGAAACAGAGCGCAAACATGACGGACTGCGCATGCGCAGATCCACTAGGTAGCGCAACTCTATAGGCAGCATGTTTCGACAGAACACCTGTGTTATGCGTGGTCGACGCATGGAATTACCAAAATTAGAGAGGAAACAGGAAAAGACGCCGCTTTTTAAAAAAGTAACTGTATTCTGATTATCACTCATTTAAACGGTATTTGTAACGAAATAGTTACTCATTTTTTGTATTCTAAAGACGCCGGTACATGTATTCAGTTACTCCCCAACACTGCAAACGGTGGCAATACTAGTCTTATTAGTGGATAACCAAAATCTGACTAAGGCCCCAGGATGGGTTCTAGCAGCCACATTCTGTGTAAATGCATTTAAGCAGGAATATCACAGCACTTTCCACTAAAAACCACCCTCAGAAAAAGTGCTAACAAATACAAGGAGAATGTAGATATATATTGTCATTTTAACAATTTGACTCCCAAATGTCCACCTGAACATTCCTCCAAATGAACACTACTGAACATAATCAGTAATCAAATATTTGCGTTTTGCACTGGTGGATCTTATGGTTGAAAGTAGGGGTTTTAAATGAAAACAGAAGTAGGAGTGAGATACAAATGCATCGAAACTGAAACAGGCTGTTGAGTTTATCAAAAGTTTAAGACCTCAATAAATAAATATATACATTGTAAAAAAAAAAAATTTGCTTGATGTGTTTCCAGGAGGCTGGTTGGAATGTTGTCCCATGTGGCAAAGGCAACTTCATCTGTCTTTGTAAACATCTGTTGCCATCCATTCAATACTTGATGCCATAGTCCTTTGAACCTTTGAACCTTGTATAGAGCAGGAGCATCATGCAATTATGATCCATATGATCCATACAAAGTCCATACAATAAACACCAACTCAAAATGAGGATCACTAGTCAAGTGTTACGTCTCGTGATCATGTGATGTGTGGTCTGTATGTTCTGTCTTGTTTGTGTTTTTCCTTTTTGTAGGAGGAGCCTGTAATTTACGGAACTCCTCCCAGAGCTGACGCTGATTTGCGCTCCCATTAAAGATGGCATGCTGCGACGAGGAAAGGGGGGAGAGAAGGAGAAAAAGAAGGAGAGAGGGAAGGAAAGGGAGAATGGGGAAATACGCTGGACAGATGCCCTGTTCCCATTAGTCTGCCCAATGCTTTTTCGTGGCCTTATTATGTTTCAAGGCGTGACCTGTATTGTTTATTATTAGTAAAAATCACCTCGTCAAACGTTTGTGACGTTTCCCTCCCTCTTTCTAAATTGTTCACGTTCCTGACCTAGACCAGGACGCAACATCAAGAGAGGTAAATGATGATAAAGAACAGTAAGGAAGCAAAGGAGGAATCAGTCTGACATACTGATGGAAAACTGTAATTGCATGCCTCATCATTGGTGGGAAAGCATCAAATGGTGGCAAGAATTTAATCAAGCCGGGGTTTATAATAATCCCAGCCTGTTTCCAGATGCCTAACTAGCTACCACAACTTCCTGAATCACAATGGCACAAGAGATATGGTGTGAGATGGGACCAGGTCCTGCTAGGACCGACAGAACAGAGTAGAAGCAGAGTCAGGCAGTACAGTGAAGAAAGCAGCAATGAGCCTGGTAACCTAAACTGGAACAGGATAAGACCAGGCACTGTGGCGCCAGAACTAGCAGTACGTTGTGAGTATTGGTGCTGCATAGTGAGTGCTGGTGCTGTGTGTGGGGTTTGGTTCTAGAGGACACATGCTTACCACCATAATATACCATACAAACACCCCCCCCCCCCCCCCCCCCCCCCCCCCCCCCGCCAGTCTTTAAACTTTCTAATTTCATATTCATGTTGTTAATATTGTAAATTACTATGGTAGCTAAAGAAATAGCTGTTGAATGGAATATCAGATTAATATAGAATATGAGACAGTGGTGGCCTAGCCATTAAGGAATCAGAAGGTTGCCTGTTCGACTCGTGAGCCGCCAATACCCCACACTGAGAAACATATGCAATTGCGTCCTTTTGGTCAGTGGTTTGTTTGGCAAACATTGTGGTTAAGAACCTGTCCTCGGCTTTTACAGCTTCACATTTTTTTGTTTCATTTCCTAAATAACTGCTGTTTGTCAGTTGCCTACAGAAGTCTGCTTTTAGAATATTACATTTGCCACCCACTGAGATCCAGCTGCATCACAAATCTGATTTATTTTCATGATTATAATTATACGCCTGCGTGGAAACCCTCTTGTGCCTGTTGAGGAAGGAAGTCACTCACCACGGTTTCCTGCATCAGGATGTACAGCTCAGTATGTCCGTGGGTGTGTGCAATGTCCAGTGGAGTCTGTCCATGTACATTGGCCATCCGCAAGGCCTTCTGAACTCCAGGGCACTGTAGCAGCATGCCAGCAACATCACGTAGGCCGTGACAAGCTGAGAAGTGCAGCAGTGTTGGGATGTCCTCTGAATGAGCGGCTGTAGATTGAATCAGAAGCAAAGCTATGGTAAAGCATATCTGAGGCCCTGTGTCTCCCCAGATATCTTGAGTGATTAAATCTCACTTTCCTTTTCTGTATGAACACGAGCCGACATAAAGCTGCATAAATAAATCTAATTAAAACAATAGAGCCAGGGTCTCTTAAAACCAGCCATTCAGTTTTGATGAGATGCTGACTATACATTTGAGATGTTGAATTATGATTATTTGACAGGTTACATCCATTCCAGTTATTTCAGACAACTTCCGATTGATAGTTACAAAAACACTTCTGACTCCACCTGTTAATCATATTCCATTTATACATACAATCCCTGACAAAAGTCTTGTCGCTTATCTGTTTTGTAGAAACACTTGCTATTAACCTGACTTTTAATTAGTCAATTGGTGTTAGAAATAGCTCATATGAAAAGCTGAAACCCTACCAAATGATGTTGAATGCATTGAAATGAATTAGTTTCACTGAAAAAAGATTTATCATTTAATCAAGACAGAAAGGTCCAATTTAGTTGCCTATATATACAAATTGAACAAATTTACTGCAAATACAAAAATATGTCATAAAATATTAAGTAGTGGTGCTGTGAGATCCAAATTTAATATCTTGTATGACTTGAAGGAGCTTGAAGGACTGCATCCATGTGGTTTGGCAAGGATTCATACAATTTATTGTTGAAGTCATCAGAAATAGCAAAGAAAGCAGTCTTGCATGCCTCCCAGAGTTCATCAATATTCTTTGGTTTCATCTTCCATGCTTCCTCTTTCATCCTACCCCACACATGCTCAATGATGTTCATGTCTGGTGACTGGGCTGGCCAATCCTGGAGCATCTTGATCTTCTTCACCTTGAGGAACTTTGATGTGGAGATGGAAGTATGTGATGGAGCACCATCCTGCTGTAGAATTTGGCCTCTTTTAAGATTGGGAATATAAAAGGTAGATAAGATCTCTCGCACACCCCCATACTGGATGTAACCCCAGACCATGATTTTTCCACCACCTAACGTCACTGTTTTCTGGGTGAATCTCGGATCCATCCACCTTCTGCCCCTTTTCCAGTGTCCATTCTCTTAGCAGGCTGTGGGCCTTGGCAAAAGCCACACAGTTTTTCAATTGTCTTTTGTTTAGTGCTGCCTTCTGGGCACTGATTCAACCATGGAGGCCATTTTGAGACAGAATTAAACAAACTGTTCCGGTTGACACAGGGACTTCAGGTGACCAGGTCTCAAGGAGCTCTGCTGCAGTGAAAAATGGGCTGGCCTTGGATTTTCGAGCAAACAAACGGTCCTCTTGAGCAGTTGTCTTGTGGGGTCTTCCTGACCTGGGCTTGTCAAAAAGTCTCCAGTCTATTCAAATATTTTTTTATCCTCTGTACCTTGAAGGTGTCTGCCACATCAGCAGTGGATCTGGTCTTCAGCCTCTTGATAATCAACACTTTAGTCTCAGGGTGAATCTCAGGCATGTTTGCAGACGTCTAGTTGACGTTGATGTGGTCTAGTGTACTGGGGTTCTTTTTTACACACCTGAGACCTAATTGATCCATTATAAATCACAGGTGAAGCTCCTATGACAAGGCTACAACACTCATGTCTTTGCAAAAATTTACTCAATGGGCTTTACCAAGCTTTGCACTGAAACTATTTGCACTATTACAAAAGCTGTTGGAAAAAAACTTGATTAGAAATATATTTCAGCGCACTTGAGGTCAATTTGTACACAAGCAACAAGACTTTTGTCAAGGACTGTAGACTTAATAGTCAGTTAATACCTATCATAAGAGTGTTTGTATTTGGTTATATTATGCACAATGTATACATAAGTCATAAATATAATCTACAAGCATTTTAAAGTGTAATTTATTAAAGTGTAGCACAGTATGTTCATGAGAAGGAAGATTAAGTCATATATACTTAATGTGTTTCTCTAGTCCTAGGTTGATTATTTAAATGTTCATAAATGTTTAAATGTTTCATTACCAGGCATGTTAAAATTTCTGTGCTGTAAATGGGGGCACATTTTATCAAGCAGTCTATATGAATATGCAAGAGACAGTTGGGGGAGGTGATCCTGGTTTTCAGTGTAATTGAAAATATTATTCAAGTGAATCCAAAGTTCAAATTAAAACTGACAAAGCTTTTCCTTTAACATGTTGATAACTGCTTTCATGACATTCACACAGAAATTAATGAACTGAGATACATGTTTATATTCATCGGGTGAAAGAGAAGAGCACAAAGGAATAGACAAACAGACACACATATTAAAAGATATGGCTCATAAAGCAACCACTCAAAGTGGGGTACAGTATCCTCAATATTTTTTCATAAATTCCATCTATGTTACAAAAGATAATGGTGGCCTAGTGTGTAAGGAAGCAGACCCGTAATCAGAAGGTTCAAAGCAAACGCATAGTCCCCACACACTGCTCCCCTTGCGCCGGTCATGGCTGCCCACTGCTCCCCAAGGATGATGGGATTTGTTGTGCGCACTGCAGTGTATCACAATTTGTTCTTTTTTAAATTCTGTAATTTCTTCTTGAAGAATTTAATTTAATTTCTTCTTTCCTCCTGGAAAGAATCCTGACAAACCTCTGAAATATACAGCCTATGAATATGCATATTTTGCTGAAATAATCTGATCTGATATCTGTTGAATTTTTGGTTGGAAGGTCAGTGTTATCTGGTCATAAAATTATAGATGCCTCCATTATTTATTCAGCGGTGCTGAGTAGGTCTCTACCACCTTGACATCTTTGCTGTAAAGCCAACACACACACACTCACATACACGCACACATTCTTTGTTGCCAGGAAACGGACCCTCACATTTGGCTTTTGAATTGACCAAAAGTCAAATGCCATTATACATGGCTTGGCAGATGCTAGCCAGCCATGTATCTGCCAGTACCTTATATATGTAAAAACAGTCTCCTACAGGGAAATACATGCTATGTAATCATGAATACTACAATGTTCCAACTTAAAAACATGTTGAATTTATATATATATTTGGGCATGGAACTTTGCTTAGAACAAATTATGGATAAGGAACTTACCCCTAATCCCAGGTCTCTGGTCATTCTGCAACTCCAGAAAACCTCCTGTTGGCATCTGCTGCATCAGTGAAAATGCCAGTATCTCATCGAGTTTTTCCACAGTACCTACCTGGAATGCCTAGTGATAAAATATAGATGCTTTGTAGGCTGTTTATTAAAAAAAGTACACTAATTAATATGAATCTGTTATATTTAACTAACACATGATTCACTCCTAGAATATCCAATATATACTGTAACTAATGAAGATTTTTGGATAATGAGTGGTCTATGCATCAGTATGCATGCTAAATTAGACAAGGAAACAAAAATATGCTTTCAAGCTAATTAGATGTTCACTCTCTCTTTGCTAGTCAATTACTATCCCACATTTCAAATACCCCTCCACACACTCACTCAATTTCCAAACCAAAGTGGCATGCACATTGCGTGCCATGGAGTTTGTGCTTCTACTTTCAGACTGAATGTTCCATCCAGTGGAATCACCATTCTTGACATCGACATGATTAATGCAATCAGCTTACATCACACTCATGACCCTACCACATAATTCATTTTGTAACTATACCTCATTATATCAGTTAACTAGACTAGAAAGTTGGTCTATAGGTATTACATGCTATTTATATTTCACGCATACTCACATCAAGCAACGTCCACTGTCAAAACACATCTGGCCAGCCTACAGCATCAAACATCTTATTTCCAGCATACCGCAACAGCATGAGGAAGATTAATTGAAATTAAATAACTACAGTCAACCAATAATCACTATTATAGTCAATTTCATCTTCATCTTGATTTCAGAGACCGCATGGATGCTTTGTTGTGGGTGATGTGTCAATGAGTCACAATGTGCAGAGGTCAAGGTTCAAAAAATATTTTTGACGCACAGCTTGCACATTGCTGGGCAGAGAGCAAGATCGCCATTCAGGCTTGCATGCCATAGAAAACAATGGGTTTCACTTATCATGGGCACTACATGGACTCTGTGAATTCCAGCATGGCACTGTGGTAATATGAAGCACCTGTGTCCATTTGGGGCAGTGGTGGCCTAGTGGTTAAGGAAGCAGCCCCATAACCAGAAGGTTGCAGGCTCGAATCCTGATCCGCCAAGGTGCTACTGAGCATGCTGAGCTGCATAGTGCACATAAATCACTAACTTTCTGCAATAAATAGCTACAGACCTCCAACTTCATTTGACTGTATCAGCTGAAGAACAGTGTGTAGTGAGCTTCATGGAATGGAATCCCCTTTACGGCATTTGGCAGTAACTATACCTTGGCCAATTCCATGGCCAAGCAGTTGCATTCAACCCTTACAACAGTGCAATGAAAATGCAATGCAAAGTATTGATAGATAGCTCCAACATAAAACATGGATGAAAAAGTTTGGTGTGGAGGATCTTGACTGGAGATCCAGAGTGGAGACTGTGAGCCAAACTTTCCAATGTACACACTCCTAAACCTTGTGGAATGTTACAGCTCCAACACTAATGGAGTGGTAGTTCAAACAACAGTAATCACCAGATGTAAATGTGTGAGGCTTGGTGTGTGAAATACCTGGCACATGAATTGCACAGGGTCAGCAACATTGGACAGAAGACGTGAAATCTCCCCCATGGTGCTGAAGTACTCAAGCAAATCCTTCCCCTTGGCCATGCCATCACAGTAGAGTGTAACAACCACACTTCCTGCTGGAAAGTCTAAAGGATCATAACTAGTAAGCAGGATCAGTAAGTGAAATATACATATACATTGTACTATATCAGGAATTTTATCAACAATAACTAAACTACATAAACCATTCCTAACATTATCAGTGCAGCTTTGCATATGTGTTTATAGGAATTCCTTCCGTGTACAATAAATAAAACTGCATACTATATTCTTTAAAATAGTGGGTACATTGCATACATTCGGTCTTCTCATATTTTGATTTATTTTTGTTGTTGATAAGATAAAATATTAATGTGTTAATTTATGTCATGTTCTTTTTGTACAGTTCAGACCTTTGTACAGTGTAGTTTTAACCTAAGCCAGATAGCATTAAGTAAGATGTCTCACCTGGCACATTCACAATAAGGGTCTGTTCATTCCAGTTCACAGGCTTTACCCGCACCTTTTGCTTGTTCCCATTAAATTCCACTTCAGCATTGTTGCAGGACACACTCTCCTTCAGTAGCAGGTGCATCTCTCCTGGATTCTTCAGTGAGGAATTCAATACAACATACAGTTTTGGGAGGCATTCAACACATTTTACCAAACATGACAAAGTAATTTGCTTTAAGCTTATTTTGGCATGAATAAATTGTCCAAAAGTAGAATTAGACTTACTCATATTTATATTCATATTTATACTGTTAGAATGCACAGTTTCAGAATGTCATGTCTGAGTGAAGGAACAGTTGCAAAACATTGTTAATGTTTTAAAGTTAAGCAGTAACGAAGTAAAGAAAAGAAGTGAAAGTGAAATAGACATAATGTCTACAAAACATACATAAAAGATGGTTTGATACCAGAGGTGGGTAGTATGGAGTTACAATTATTCAGTTACATTTTTACGACTTGATAAAAAATTGGGCAACGCTCTACTTGTTAATTTTTTTTAACCATTTATTCCATACATTAGATATGTTTCACCATTCAGATAGAGCAATCACTGACATGACACTGTGTCACCAATCAGACTTAGCCATGCATTCACATGACCACACACAAACTTAGTGGCATAGTGGCACAACTTTGTCACACAGCACATACATGGAATCAAAAGTGTCAGACATGACTGTCTCAAGGTCTAAAACCAAAGGTTACAGAAAGAACACAGGATCACAGTTTTCATACAGACCATTTTAGTCCTTAATTACTACAAATATTAGTATTAGTATTTTTTTTTATTATCATTGTGAAATACAGATTTATATATCTTTTAACTTTTCTCTCTAAAAAAACAAACAAGTTATTACAATCCAACAGTTACTCATTACTTGAGTAGTCTTATAACTACATACATTTGTACTATTACTTGAGTATTTTTTAGTTGACTACTTTTTACTTATACTTGTTACTTTAGAGTACTTACTTAAGTAAAATGATTGGTTACTTTACCAACCTCTGTTTGATACTACTAGGACAGATATCACATATAAACACAGACAAGTGACAAAAGAATGGAAAAGTTAGAAGTTACTGGATTTTGAGCATAGTAGTGAATAATAATAATAATAATAAATAATAAAGTGAAGTGATTGTCACATGTGAAACACAGCAGCACAGCACACGGTGCACACAGTGAAGTGTCCTCTGCATTTAACCCATCACCCTGAGTGAGCAGTGGGCACTCAGGGAGTGTGTGGGGGGGACGGTGCTTTGCTCAGTGGCACCTCAGTGGCACCTTGGCGGATCGGGATTCGAACCGGCAACCTTCTGATTACGGGGCCGCTTCCTTAACCGCTAGGCCACCACAGCCCCAAACTAATGTGAATAGTAGTGACTGGTGAGGTTTAAGAGTGAAAAATACAAAAGCAGCATTTTAAACTAATGTGTCTGACAGGCTGTCACTCAACTTCTCATTCTCTGGAAGGTGGGAGAGAAACTATATGCCAAGGAGACATGTTTCCCTGATGATTTTTAATAATTTGGTCTGAGTTGAATCAGATTGAATTGTCCTAACCAAATCTTGGACTTCCTCCTTTCTGAGTCCACCAGCCTCTTCATATTTTGTATGAGGGGCTGTTTTCCAGATATACTGAAATGTTTTCACATAGATAAACATGTGAAAAGCTTCATTATTTTGCCTTCTATATTCTGCATGTCAACATAGAATTTAATGTAAAATATTGTTTATTTTAGACCCATAGTTGCATCTCTATCACAGGGTTGCTATGGTTACAGCATTAATATGAATTTATACTTACATTTATGGCACTTTTCATCCAGTGCATCTTACGATCATTAGTTACAGTGCCCCTGGAGCAACTCTGGGTTAAGGTTTTTGCTCAGTGACAGCCTTTGACTTAGTGGTCTTATTGCCACTACCACCCATAGGCTACTAAGCACCTTATGGCCAGGCACAGTTGTCAATCAAGGTATCCATTTTTGGATTTTGTAACTACTGCTTCTGAGCCTACCTCACAGGGGACCCTGGAAGGGATAATCCGCATGGATGGGTTGGTTAATGAACATATAGAGCTCCTCTTCTGCACCTTCAGCTCAGGTCCAGTCACCCTCCGAAAGTCTGGGGATGAAGACTGGCTACCTGCATAAAGATCAGTAGCTTGACCTTGATTGACAAAATCACAGGTCTGTCTTTGTCATTGTCAGTCAGCTGAGCATCTCACCCATTTGCATTTAACAACCATTTGACAGGGTTTAAAGACCACATAATTAGGTGTGAACCATACAGGCATTATTGATGTTTTGGATTAAATTGAGAAATACATATCAAAAACACAAATATATTTATTTTTGTGATACATATATAAAAACTAAACACTGAACACACAAAAGCAGTTGGTTCTCACAAGAAAGATCCCTGCTGTTAAGCCTCTGTGTCTGTATGAAACTCAATCTTTATATGTTCATCACGTATTCTCCATTGAACTATTTGTACATACACAGTGTACTACAGGAAATGGCCGCTTAATATCAGAGCTCTGGTATTAGCTTTAAAATCTGTCATGCTGGAAAAAGAGCACATGCCATACGTTGTTATTACCAATTTTCCACAAATGAAACCAATAAAAAAATGAGAACATAAAAACAATGTATGTTTGTATGCAATCCACGAAGTGGTGAGTGAAGAGACTGTGGAAATGTCAGTGTTGCAGGCTGATCTTTGAGAGGACGTTAAAAAGCAAATGGTTTCAGAAAAGAGACAAACCAGAAACTACAAGATGCAACAAATCAGAAAGAGGGAGTAACAAGAACGCATCGGTCACATGGACACAAGTATGGCAGATATTGAAAGATTTGACATTGGGGTAAAATTGGGCCGTAATTATTAAATAAAAGGCACTTCAGTAGAAAGGGTCTGACTTGGATGGGCAGTCAAGGCTGTGAGGAATTGAAACAAGACCACAATCTGAGGAAAGGTTATTTTGTGCAATCCCACCACAATCACCTGCAAGCATGTAAGTGTAGTTCAGCTTCCAGAAGTCCTTGCTATGCTTCCCAGCATTATAACATCGAATGTAAAGAAGCTAATGAATCCAGTCAAACAATGTGAATTTATCACTTGGCTGCTGAACATAAAAGAATGGGAAAAATAAGCGTAAGGAAAACTGTCTACTGAGTGTATAAACATGGTAATTATTGATTTTTATTATATTGAATATTTCAATTATATTTGAATCCAATAAGGGATGAAGAGGGTATATTTGTTTTGATAAAAGGTAAGCTAGACCAAAAGAGATGTCTCTGTTTAACATCTTTGCCCATCCAGGGAGTGAATGGGGCATTTTTGTGTAAGAGTGTTTAACCTAATCACCACAATCGTATGGGACACTTATTTGTGGAAGAGATTTGTAAGTTTCATTGGTAGATTCATTTGAACACTGTGAGACAATGAATAAGCAATTCTTCAGGCTACCAGTTGCATTTTATACAGGTAACAAGCTAACATTGACAACTTGTTACCTAAAGACACACATCCATAGAAGAAATCTATACCAAACTCTGCACTATGGCCAAGACCAAAGAGCTTTCCTAGGATGTCAGGGACAAGATTGTAATATATGAGTAGAGATGACAGTAGAAACTGAAATGGAATTTGTTTGAATCTGAATTGCACAATCTGAAATTGAATTTATGAACTGAATCTGAATTAAATTGCATATGAATATCAAGAAAATTTAAACTTCTTTTTAATTCAAATTCAATTTAATTCAAATTCAATTTAATTCAAATTTGCTTCTCCTGACTCACAGACCCTTTTACAGTGGGTACGGAAAGTATTCTCTACACATACCGCTTAGAATTAGGGCAAAAGCTCTCTCTTGGTCTCACCAGAGCAGAGAATCTTATTTCTCACCATCTTGGAGTCCTTCGGGTGTTTTATAGCAAAGCCATGCAGGCTTTCAATTGTGATAACTTAATTGGAACTAGGAGAAGTGAATTTCTGTAACAATTTAAGGGACAATTTGCTATTTACTACATTCAGATTTAGTTCATGCAATTCAAATTCAGGATGTGCAATTTAGATTCGAAAAAACTCAATTCAATTTCAGTTTGTTCAATTCAGATTTAAATATATTCAACTCCTGGCACAAATCTCTGCCAATAGAGGAATGAGACACACACTGGAGGTCTTCATTAAACATCACGTCACGTTGGTGTCAGAAGTGGGATCGCCAGCCACGCCCCCGAAGGAAACAGAAGAAGTACAGATCGGATTAGACCAGGATGCCGAGCTTTATGCCCTACCTGGTAGGCCCGATGGAGCAAGCAAGCGGTGGAGGAGTGGCCTAGCGTTGGCCGAGTGACTTCAACCAGAGAACGACTCCTCACGGCCGGCAACAGCAGCGCCCTCCACAGTGAAGCTTCCACGCTACGATGGCCGGAAACCGCTGGAACCCTACATCTCCCAAGTTCGGCTGGCGGCAAACGGGTGGAGCCCAGCGCAGACAGCGGTCCACATCGTTCTCGCCCTCAAGGGGGAGGCGCTCAAGGTTCTGCTCGACCTACCAGAGCAGGCGCAGCGGGACTACTCCCGCCTGCTCAACGCATTGGAGCGGCGGTTTTGACAGTGGGAAAATGAGGCCGCCATGAGGGAGAAGCTTGAGGCAATCGCCAGCGACCTCCTCCACTACGTATGGTGGGGACATCCTAGACTGACAGCGGATTCGCACAAGGAGTTGGCCCTACAGGCATTCCTGCGGTCTCTCTCCCTGGAGCAGCTATGCCTCCACGTACAATTGCACGCCTCACAGACGCTCAACTCGGCCATCAGCGAGGCAGAGCTGGCGGAAGTGATCTTGGCGTTTGCGGTAAGAACAACTGGAAAACCCGGTAGGCCCAGTCACGCCTGCTGGGAGGACAGAATGAGGGGGTGGTACGAGCTGCTGCACTGGTGGGACGCCAGAGACTGACGACTGACACATGCAGCAATTCTCGGCCGCAATCCCTGTGCTGCACATTACCCTGGGTCGACGCAACACCCCCAACCCTGTGTGGATGGCAGAGATCAAGGAACAGTGCATCATCGGTCTAGACAAGAACAGGATCCAGAGATGCAGCGGGCACGCGAGTGGATCAGAGCACAGCGGAGACCAGACTGGGTGTAGGTGTCTGCCCAGTGCGCCGAGACCAAGGTGCTGCACCTTGGTTTGAGTCCCTAGAGATCCAAAATGGATTATTATTCCGATGTTGGATAGCTCCAGGGAACCAATGAATTACCTGGCAATTGGTGGTGCCCCAGGGACTTATAACCACCGTGCTCAAAATGGTACATGGGCACACTGGGCGAGGAGATGGTGAGGAGGCTACGGGACAGTTTTTATTGGCCGGGCTGCCAGCGGGACACTGAACTGTTTCTACACACATGTCACACCTGTATGGCGAAGAAGGGACCAAGTGGACACTCGCACGCCCCTATGCAGTCCTACATCGTGGGCATGCCCATGGAACGAGTGGGTGTGGACATCTTAGGGCCGTTTCCACAGACTGATGCTGGGAACCGCTACATTCTGTTTGCCATGGATTATTTTACAAAGTGGCCAGAAGCGTATGCGATTCCAGATCAGAGTGCCAACACAACAGCGGAAGTGAACTCCACAGTGACCAGGGGAGAATCTTTGAGGCGCAGGTGTTTG
Source organism: Denticeps clupeoides (assembly GCF_900700375.1). Lineage (NCBI taxonomy): Eukaryota > Metazoa > Chordata > Actinopteri > Clupeiformes > Denticipitidae > Denticeps > Denticeps clupeoides. Next base: position 25,072,974 of record NC_041707.1, read on the forward strand.
TGAAGGTGTGCCGGAGGCTCAGCATCATAAAGATCCGCACCACCACGCTGCACCCACAAAGTGATGGACTGGTGGAGCAATTTAACCAGACGCTCGCCACACATCTAGCTATCCTGACCGCACAGCACCAGAGGGACCTTGGATACACATTTGCCCCTGGTGTTATGAGCATACAGGTCCGCCAAGCAGGAGACCACTCGCTGTACACCGGCCACACTGATGTTTGGGCGGGAACTTAATCTTAGTGGACCTAATTGTCGGGTCGCCACCGGTGCCTGTGGGGGCAGGTGCTGCTGGGTCGGAGTACCTGTCAAAGCTGCGACAGTGGATGAGTGTGGTGCACAAGTTGTTGCGGCAACACCAGGAGGCAGCTACGCTGAAGGAAAAATGAGCATACGACTCGCGGAGCCGCAGGTAATGCAGGTAACTAAAGGCAACGGAGACAGAGAGGAAGGCTGCTGTGTCAGGACTTGTATGGACAACTCAGTGCCAGGTACAAGAGAACTGCAACAGAAATTGCAGCAGGTTTACCTGTGCAAAGTGTTACAAACTCACTCACATGGTCACTGGGTCTGCAAATGCTGCAAATTTTTTTTATAAATAACACACACTTGTGTTTCCATATATGTTGTGAATGTCTTTTTCATATTTGCAGGTCAGTGTGTGGGATATTTTGTATAGATATGGCAGACTTTTGTGAAGCTTTCCATGTCATACACATAGGTTTGGCCTGCTTTGGATTCTAGCTATTTTGAGTAAAAAAAATGCAAATGTGCCAGGCCTCACAGGTAATGGGGGGATGGGGAGTGACACATTCCAATAGGCCAACCATTTACAAATGAATGGAAGCCAATTGCTGGTGATTGAGTTCTTAGTTTCAAATCAAGTGGCCATTTGGCCTACCTCTGGAGGGCTGAGGAGCTCAGAAAAACTTGGGAGTTCTAGTGATAAAGGGATGGTGTATCAAAATGAAGTGAATAAAAAGTGATTAATTTCCACACTACAGTGGTCTCTACTTTTATCCTATCCCCTCCAGTGAGCGAGCAGTGGGCAGCCATGAAAAGCACCCGCAAACAGAGTGGGGGATACCATGCTCACCTCAGTGGTACAGGATTTGAACCTAGTTGATTACGGGTCCTCTTCCTTACCCGCTAGTCTACTACTGCCCTAGCTGGCGCCATGTACCATCAAATCGTAGGTGAGAACCTCCTTGCCTTCAGTCACTGTTCTGCAGTCTCCTCCTGCCATTCAGTAAGCACACAAACTGTTCCTTACACCCCCACTCTCCAGCCGCTGCAGCAACCCTTCATCCTCTTAAGCATCGGCCCGTCTTCAAATTCTGTCTCTCCTCAGCTGCCGCCCACATCTGCTGTAGGGGCTCACCCACCAGGGCTGGCTCCACCAGCTCCACGAGCCTTAGACTGGACATGCTGCTTCTGGGACAGCACGACACCATCTGCTGCCCAGTGGAGGCATTCCTGGAGAAACTGAAGACGGTGTTTCAAGGTTACACAGGGGGCAGAGCAGCATAGCAGACTACATCATAGAGTTCCGCTTTATCACCAAATTTTCCAGCCAGTGCCCCAGCCCCTGGAAAATGCAGCCCTGAACTTTCCTCTCAATCTGCCACCCGGTGCACTATACCAGTAACCATTCGCTGGACAACATCGTCAGGGGTGGCTATGAATCAGATGGACCTCAAATTGGCCACTTACCTGCAGCTCCCTGTTACTGCAGTCCACTTAAAGCTGAGATGGGACTGGATGGGTGTCCCCCTAGGCTCCTGTCATGTGCACTTCCAGACTTAGCCACTCCTGATATGCATCAAACCCACAGCTGACAAGATGCTGGTAGTGCACTTTCTCAACCGGACCCCCTCATTCTCTGATTCCTCTGGTTGACCACCCATGAGCCCCATGTCCACTTGGCCAACAGCAGCATTCAGAGATGGGGCAAGCAAGCTGACATCCCTTGACCCAAACCAAAACCCCAGGGATCCACCTTCCAACTGGTCTGTGCCCCCAACCCATGCCATATTATCTGCCTCAGACCACGTCTAAGCCATGACCATCAACCCAGGCCATGCCATTGCCATGTTCAGTGAGCCAAGCCATTTTTAAGCCAGGACCATCAAGCCAAGCCATGCCCTAGCCTCAATCCAAGCCATGCCCATCCTGGGGTTCCCCCTGCTACCAGGACCGAGTCATGGTATTTCCCCCTCATGGACCATATGACCTGGTCATCAAGGTGCTGGCCCCCAAGAGGTTGTCTGTACTAAAGAGTGGAATCATAAACCCCTCTTAGGAGCAGCCCCATTCTTCTTTGTGGGCAAGAAGGATGGAGGCCTCCGATTGTGCATTGACTATCAACTGCTAAATACAATCACAAAGAAGAACAGGAAGAAGAGAAGAACAGCTGAAGCTTATTATACACACAAAAATTCCATTCTGACATTGCTCAAAAAATCTGCTTCAATAACACGTTATCATAGGCTTGCATCAAGACACAGAACTACTGGCAGAGTTCGTGACACGGGAGTGGAGCCCCACAAGTGACAGGCTGCAATGATGACCAGTACCTAAAAACCTAAGCACTCATACATCGTTATTTAACTGCCACACAGCTGCAGGCCTGTTTATGAGATGTGAGGGGTACTAGCGGTTAAGGAAGTGGCCCCATAATCAAATCTCAATCCGCCAAGGGGGTTTGAAAATTTAGACAATAACAGGGATAGCCTAAAATTACAATAATTGACAATGTCAGTAGCTGGTGTTTTCACCATTTGGCGCAATGACAGCTTGACAGCAACGTCTCATGCTCCTCACTAGCTCCTCACTAGCCTAATGATGTTCTTCTGAGGCAATGCATTCCACTCTTCCACAAGTGCTACACACAGTTCTGCTAGGTCACCTGAAAGTGAAAGTGATTGTCATTGTGATACACTGCAGTACAGCATGCGTTCTCACAACGAAATCACCCTTAGTGAGCAGTGGGCAGCCATGACAGGCGCCCGGAGAGCAGTGTGTGGGGTCTGTTGTGCTGCTAATTGACTTTTCAGTTCTTGCACTTATTCTGCTGCATTTGGCTCTTAAACAGCAGGGATCTCGGATCTCGTAGCTTCTGTGCTTCACTTTGAAATGCCGCTTGTTCTTCAGTAAAGCTGTGCATGTAAGACTGTCATGAATGTCGGACCTGTCGAGGGAAAGAGGACGCATACACACAATGCCACCAGACATGGGACCATGGACTCACTGGCCATCACCCTGTTTGGTTCCCGGTTGACCCAGTAGATGGACCAATCACCTTGGTCAGTCAGATGGCTGCACTGGACCAGGCCCTCAAATAGGCTGCCACGGTCCGAAAGAGCAGTCCTGAGTACCCTGACATCTCTTCTGCTTTGCCATTTTGTGTGGATGGATTCTTCCATTGCCACCCTGCCGGCTGCTGCTTGCTCTACTCTTCCTCTCACCACAGCAGCATGGCCACGTTCTTGCTCACCAATATCCTCACCAATATTCTCTTGTAACTATTCACTATGTGTTGCAGGAATTGCACTTATTTACATTTACATTTAAGGCATTTGGAAGACGCCCTTATCCAGAGCGACTTACAATGTGATTTCAAGTTACCATCGATAAAGTGATCAGTTCTAGTTCATAAGGACCCCCAACTATGAATACAATCTTTTTATTCACTCTTGTTGTAGATTCTCTACATAAGTTAGACAATAAGAACGTTAGAAGTTAATCTAAATATTCTCTAAAGAGGAAGGTCTTGAGCTGCCCTCTGTTCTGACCTCAAGGGGTAGTTCATTCCACCACCGAGGGGCCAAGACTGAGAAAAGTGTCAATGAATGTCTTCCTTTTACCGATGGAAGGACCAGGTGAGCAGTACTGGAGGCTCTGAGTATACGAGGTGCAGTGCAAGATGTAATAAGGGCTTTGAGGTAGGATGGTGCTACTCCATGCGATGTTTGGCTTTGTAGGCCAGCATCAGTATTTTGAATCTATATAGCAGAGGGGTGGTGTGGGAGAATTTGCTAAGGTTGAAGATTAGTCGTGCTGCTGCATTTTGTATGAGTTGTAGAGTTCGGATGGTACATAGAGGTAGACCAGCTAGAAGGGAGTTGCAGTAGTCCAGTCGTGAGATTACTAAGGACTAATCCAGTATCTGGATGGCCTGTGTTGAAAGATTAGGGCAAATTCATCAGATATTGTAGAGTAGGAATCTACATGAGCGGGAAAGACTGCTGATGTGAGTCGAGAAGAAGAGTATTGTTATTCCAAGGTTGTGTGCTGTTGTAGAAGGAGAGAGCTGTGAGTTGTCCAGGTAAATAGCAAGATCCTGATGTAGTGAAGAATCTGCTGGAATGAATATTAGTTCAGTTTTGGTAGGTATTTATAACTGTTTTGATTTCTCACATCCCATCCCACACAAAAGTAACCACAAATACATGGCAGGACATGGGACGTGAGAAACTAAGTTTTAAAATCACCCACATGTGGTGCCTGTTAGGTAAGGGTGATTAGGACCCAGCATCTGAGTGGTATGAAAACATGTACCATTATATTATCATTACAAATACTGATACTAAACTTGTTGGTCGAGAGATACACATATAGAATGATTTATATATTTTTGTCAGTAAATATCTTGTATGAAGGCTTGTTTTGGTAAAGTTAAAAAGGGAAGTGAGCAGATTTGCATGTATAGGCGATAAGGGTGTAGGCTGACGCATGAGGAAGCGCATTCATTTGCATGTAATCTGCCATTGTTCATCACGAACACATAGGCTATCAAACATTGCCAGTATGGTTTTAGGGATCATATTATATTTTTATGCTGGAGTTTTATTCTGATTTAAATGATGTTGGATTAATGTACAATTCTGGAAATCATACTGCTCTCTCTAGCTTACTACTTATTATGTTTCACTGTCTTAATGTGTGTTTGCAAACAACATTGTATCCAAAGGGTTCAAATATGACCTTGAACATTAGCAAAAGATGCCAAATGTCAGTTAATTATTATTTGCATATCATTCTGTTGATGATATCTTTTCTTTTAAGTACATCTGATCTCAATCATGCAGACAATCCCAGTGCTCCTAGTATACATACTTACACATACACTGTGCCTAAATGCTTTTTGAGCGGAAGGGGCAAATTGTGCTTTGAAGCATTAGACCCAATTTGCATAATCTTAACTTGGTAAAACCTTTGTAACTTTGCCCACTCATTGCCACCTACTGTGCAGACACACTGAGTCCAGAGCTCTGGTTTAATTAAGACCATTCTTATATATGACTAATAGAAAATAAAATGCTACAGAAAATGTGTCTGAAATGAGTTTGAGCATTAAGCTGCTACCTTTATTAATGTGGGATTTGGAAAAGTAGCTACTTATATATTTATATATTTTTTACCATTCAGTATGCAGGGAAATGCTGAGTGCATTTGAAAACAGTGCATTCTTGTCATTTTTCACTGGGAGAAAACTGCAGGCTAGATGTGCTCACAGCTACATGGTCACAGTAATTGCCTTGTCAACCTGCAATAATAAAATCTTAAATATGCAGAACATTTATGCCTCTAAAAAGCTACTCCTTCCCTCCAGCATCAGCATTGAAACATAATTTCAGCCAGGTAACTGAAAAATCCCTGTCCTGCAAATTCCTGCAAAACTGTTTAAATGTCCCCTATCATGAAAATTTCATTTTGTGAGAAATGGTAATAGTTGTAAAGACTGCTTTGCCCATTCTGTTTCACCATAGAGAGAGGGGCAGCTCAGACAGACTGATCTGGAATTTGTCCCCTTATGTTGTCATGGGGAAAGGTTACCTCCAATTTCTCACGTGCTTTCCAGCCAGAGAATTTCCCACACGCTTCCTAAAACATTATCTCCACTGACCATCATGGCTTCCAAACATGCTAAGCATTGCAGTTGCTTGGTGATTGGATAAAAAAATGGGTACAAATATTTTTTTAGTTCCATTGTGCAAAACTAAAGAAACAATGGGTTAAATTAATTTTTTTCTAGAAAAACGCAGACACGATTTACTGTATGTGCCAAACATTGTGGTTGGTGAATGGTGTTGATGACATCATTTTGCAAATGCCCCCTCACTTCTATAGGCAGCTACACACACCGAAACGGCGCATCCTGCTGAAATCTCATTGTGGGACTGCACTGAATTTCGAAAAAGACTTCAGAGACAGTATTAGGGGACCTCAAAGACCTATATAAAAGCAAAAATTACCTTAATATATCTGTCATTTTATAAGTAAACAAGGTGACTGTAAACTACTCAGCTGATGTGTCAAATTCATCTGTTCACATATCAATAGATACAGACCAACATTATGTGTCAGTATCTAACTAGTGTCAACATGGGATCAACAAGCATCAATGGCAGGTGAAGAGTAAACTTCCCATTGACTACTGGTATAATCGAATGGGTTTTAGTAGGGTGGTAGTAGCCTAGTGGGTAACACACTCGTCTATGACCCAGAAGACCCGGGTTCGAATCCCCCTTACTACCATTGTGTCCCTGAGCAAGACACTTAACCCTAAGTTGCTACAGGGAGACTGTCCCTGTAACTACTGGTTGTAAGTCGCTCTGGATAAGGGTGTCTGATAAATGCTGTAAATGTAAATGTTTTCTCGTTCATAAGCAAGTGTGTTATCTACATTTGTTTTTTGGCTTCCTTACTCACTCCAGTCTTTAGTGTACATAAACTCTAGTTTTTACTCCCTGATCATGGAATTTCAGATTTCTTTCCTCAACAAAACTATTCACTTCGGGCACCAGATGATGTCACCAACACAGATAGAACTTCTCTGGTTTTACCTAGGCAACATAAAGACACTTACTGCTGCAGGAAGATTACTAAAGAAAAAAAAAACAAAATAATGAATTCAGACAATGAGTTAAACTAGTTAACACAGATAAATGCATTTGCCTTTTTACAGCTATGCACAAAGCCTGATGGGTAGTTTTACTTTGGTCCACATTTTCCCTTACATAGTTCACAGTTCCCTTTACACCCAACATCATTATTTTTATAAAACCTTTGTTTTTTCTTTTATATTTTGGATTCAAAATCCTTTAACCGGCCAGTTATTAATGTTAGTATCTTTGTTATTGTTTTTATGTATTGTCTTAACCCACCATGAAAGGATCTTTACCAGACACTTCTTCCTACCTCTATGGACAATCTCGGCCACAGCTGACAGGTACTCCTGGGCATCCTGCTCACTTGAAATCAGCAAACATTCTTCTCCCTTAAGAGGCACTAATTCCAAGAGGGGGGCCAGGCTGTCTACTCCACACAGCAGAACCACCACGTGGGCCACTGGCTGTAGCACACGGGCAAGGAAGAATCGGCGAAGTGGACACAGGCCTTCCAGCATGCTGCGGGACAGGATGAGCAGCTTGCACTTGTAGCCGCCTAGCTGCAGGAAGTCCTCTCGCCGGCTGGTGACTGTGGCAATGTCATAGCAACAGATCCCCACCTCAGAGACAGGGCCGGACAAAACAGAGCGCATGTAGCTGGCCCACTGCTCTGCTTCGGCCTCGTAAATGATGAGCAGGTCCCTCACTGCAAAGAAGAGTGAGATGTGAGTGTGTAGGAGAGCAGGAAAAAGAGAAAAGGTTTTAATTTATTAGTCATTCCACAGGGGTTTCACAGAATCAATTCATTGGTGTTTCAGTGATCAATATGTAGACGATTTCTTCATCAAATTAAAAAAACTGCTATTTTTGTTAATCTCAAATAATAGCCTTAAATCATTACAGATACCAATACAATCAAAAACCTGTGCTGCAAAACATACTGGTGGGACTGGTTACAGAGGATTTTCTAAACTACTGGAGATTCCAGAGAGCACTGTTGCGGCCATAATGCAGAAGTGGAAACATCATCTCACCACTGACCATCTCACCACTGAACTGACCATGAGCTCCCCACAAGATTTTAGACAGAGAATTAACAGAAGGGTTGTCCAAGAGCCAAGAATTGTCCTAGCACTTGCTTCAGAAAGACCTGTTCTCTCTTATGGAAATTTCAATTTGTGTGATTATTTAACATTAATACTAGTATAACACTTTCTGGAATGTGTCCCCTTATGGAATGTGTCCCGTTATATGACTGGCTAAAAGTGGCTATAATTCTGTATCAAGGCTGAAAGAGACTTCAGATACAGTATTAGGGAACCACTAAGACCTATATGAAGGAAAATTGATGAAGAAGAAACATGCTGAAGCACATTTAAAGTTTTCTTTACTGGGAGAATGCAGATAGGTCTGATGAGCCCAAAAGTATACTGTTGGGATGCCATAAGTCACACCATGTGTGAAAGTAAAAAGACACTGCAAATCACCTCAAAAACCCATACCAACAGTAAGGTTTAGAGGTGGGAACACGATGAAAGCTGTTTTTCAGAATATGGCACTAACACATTTCTTATCATTGAAGGAAAGATGAATGGAAAAATGTACATTCTTGATAAACATCTGCTGTTACCTAACAGGATGATGATACATCAGGGGTAGACGTTTCAGCAAGGCAATGATCCCAAACATACAACAAAGGAGAAAGAAGGTAAAGCCACTAGAATGGCCCAGCCAATCTCCCGACCTGAATCCAATAATAAATCTACGGAAATAACTAAAGCTCAGAATTCAGAATCTGTGCATGGAACCTGTCAATAGCACCTTTAGAAATATAATTAAAAAAAATTATAATAAAAAAACTGGTGACATATTCAATATTTTAAGTGCTGTATGGTTTTATTTGGTATAAGCATTTAGTGTACCAACAAAAACATTGCAGGAACACATAACTTTGACATTTTAGAAAGCAAGCAACAGATTTAGAGCTGAATACACCCGTCTTATCCTCTGTCCATGTCTCAGTTCCTTCATTAAAGGAAAGCACAACCTTTCCTCCTTAACGTTCAACTGGCAATAAGTATAAATCCTTGTGGAGAAAAAAGGTCAGAATGGAAAAAAGGAAGGAGGTTGGAAGATGAAAAGATGTAAAATAGAGCAAACTGACCTGAGTTGCTCATGTTTGCTGGTTGCGTTGTTGAGACTCTTTGGACTGGAAAAGCCCGGCAGCTCTGGAAACACATGCTCCTTTTGTTGGTTGCCTCCCTGATAACTCATTCTGATAAGCAAGGGTTGGGAGTTTCCTGTTCATAGAGATTGGATAGAGAGATAACGGTCTGACTCAGGTGAGTTCCCACCAGCCCCCATCTCCCACCTTCATCTAGGCTCCTTAGTTTTTGAATTGTGCCTCTCACCACTCAAAATGATACAGCGAGCAGTGCAATAATAAAAAATAATAAATATTCTCTTTTTGTCCTGCAGTCAAAGCTTCATTTCACTGCTTTCATTTCGAGCTGTCTATGAAATGTGTGGCCGACAGCCCTGGTGTGTATTTCTTTCACTGCTGTCATACTGACTGACTTGGTGCTGTCAATGATGTGATGGTGATGGGATGGCTTGATTGTCTTTAACGCAGATGCAGGCTGGCGGGTTGTTTTCAAGGCATTTCCACCCTCCTGACATCACAGCACGCAACATGTCTGGTTCAGGAAATTTAGTGAGTGAATTTGGGGGAAATTTATTCGTATTATTTGCAGCAGCATTGTTTAATATGATAGGTCAGGTATTCGTTTTGTCATGGTAACTATTTAGCATGTTAAAAAGGAGAGATAGTAACAAAACATTGACACATAGTTCCACGTTGATACAAAGTGTTCAGTTCAATCAAGTTAATGGCAATATTGATTTAGTGGCAAAATGGATTTTTAAAATTGATTGCTGATGGCAAGCAACTAAATGACAGTGAGACCAAAAGTAGATGAGAGCCGTTCACCAGCGAGAGAGTGATTCATTGTTCATGAGGAACAATGCCTTCAACAGAACACATTATGATGCAATATTCATTTTCATTTGTTCAAGGCAAGTTCTGTTGATGTTCCGATAATGTTTAATATTGTTACACAGTTAGTGGTTTAATTTATTTATTTTCAGTGTTACCAAACAAACGACATCCTCCACCATATTTATTTATTTAGTTATTTCTTTGTCTTTGTGCAGGTGTATCCACTTAAGGTAGGTATGAAATTAATGAGTGCATACAGGTTCTACAGCATGACAAGGTGTCCACACTTCATCAGCATCCAATGCAAGGCTTTTTTTTTTGCTTCCCATCAGGAGCCTGATTCTGCCTTTTGATATGCTTATTAATGTAATTTGTATAGTCAGACACATGCTTCACGAGCATTTAATCTTTATGGAAACATTTTCAGTGACTTGGTAATTTTAAATGCTCCCACCAATGGGTTCAGTGCTCTTTCTAATTGAGTTTAACATCAGATTTTAGACATGAATTCAAGGCTTTATTTAATGTAATTATTGCCCTGGTCAACTGAGCTGTGGCCTTGCTCTTCTTCATGTAGAGTAAGTTTAGAGAATCACATTGTAGGGATCAGTTGTTTAAAACAAAATGTGAGCAGTTTATTTGCTGTAATTGTAAATCAACAAAAGAAAATGAAAATGCAGCCTGCTTGCAAAAAAAGAGATATTTTGATTTGGTTTTATTTCTTTCTTTGTGCATTGTGATAAAATCAGGACAAAAGGCAAATAACAGATTTTAGGATAAGTGAGGATCACTTGGAAATGAGCGTCAGAGAGGTTTGCTGAGCAGTCAAGTGAGATCGTTCAGGCAGGAGTCAATTAGTGACTGTTTTGACAAGCCTCACCACATCTGTTTTTGCCATTTTCATCATTTTGACAGTTGAAACTGGAGAATCCTGGAAACACAACCAATACAGTTCAATTATTGGATAAAAAAAAACAGCCTTGCTAATGGCTCCGAATATTAAATATTTCCTAGTCATCACTTTATTTTTGTTCATTTAAAACCTAAAACTAATGGCTTCTATAAGGAAATTTACATAAATTCTCAAACTGACTAATTTTACTGTGTATTTGATTTCCTGTATAAAGGTGCATGTGAAAAATTTGGTTAGCCAAAAGCCAATGTCCGAAATAATCTAAAGAAATAGGACAGGAATAGGCATCAGACCAAGTTACAGGTAACATGCTGTGACTACTGAAAATGGTGGCATTTTATTCATCATACTATTCAAATAAAGGCCACTGATACAGAGTCTATTTCTTTTTGTTGCATCTTGTCCTGCCAATAATTAAATAAATCTGCTGCCTGAAGAATGTTGCTTAGAAATAGCTTGGTTTGATGGCTAGGATTGTGCATGTGAAGATGAAGTCATGTAGACTTTATGGATGGATAAGTCCTATTTAGGCATCTACCTGCCTACATGCTATGACTAGAAAATGTATTGCAGTCAGACTTCATCCAGCTTTGCAAAATAAGCCATGTCATCTAGAGATAAGCAGCAGGGAAACAAACACCAAAATGAAATAGCAGAGAGAGAAAATAGAGTTCTGTCACGGGTGGGCTGGACATGGCGATGAAGGAGGACGCATTCGCACGATCACAGGACAGGGGTTTAATACAAAATACACGCGACAAGGGAACATAAACACGCACAATGACCCGACGGCGAACAGACACGAACAGGATAGCTTTATACAATTATATAAATAGACACCAGGTGAACACGATCAGGGAACATTACACAGGTCCGGACTCCGGATCCGGAGTAACCCCTGCCGGTCCGAATCATGACAAGTTCGAATAAGGAAGCATACCCATAGCCGGAAGCCAGAATCCCTAACCGCCAAGGTGTAACTGAGGTGAGCTAAGTGCCGTCCCCACACACTGCTCCCCGGGCGCCTGTCATTACTAAGGGTGATGAGTTAAAAGCAGAGGACACATTTTCTTGTGTGCACTGTGTGCTGTCACATATTTATTTTGGAAATGCATTACATATTAATCACACTTAAATAAGACTTCAGTTAAGCAGCCTACCATCCAAATACCCTCTCATTCAGAAGGTGAGTATGTCTCTTTAAAAGAGCTTTGTCCTGCTATAGCCAGCGAACTTGCTTGGGTCCCTGACTTTTAATGAAATTATGTGAAACAGCTCAATACCTCACTCCATCAAGGCCTGAGTGTCTGACACAGGAAGAAATCGAACGGCTGCTGTGTTCCTTCCGAGTGGATATTCAGCTAAGTGCTGAACAGAACGGCTTCATGGTTTGTGCTGTGGTTTCAGCCAATCTCCTGTGGTTGAAAAATAGGATACAAAAAGCATTGATAAGTGTTATTGATTCAAGAAATGAGTGTATTAGGTCCATCATGTAGATTTAAATGTAGAATGGTTAAGATTAAGTTTGTTGGAGGATATCAGAAATATCTGTAGAGCAAGCAAACCGAAAGATCAAGCCAGATTTCTTTTGACATAAATGACTAAACACTACTCTTTATAACACAATGGAAATGTACTGTACCCACAGTGCCCCTTCCCGAGTCAGTCCATGACAACTTGGGATGTCTTTGTTTATTAAGAATAAGGTAAAAAGAGATAAATGAAGGAAGAGAGGAGAAGGGCCTTGTTGTACAATTGTGCATGTGACAGGCCAACAGGAGCAGGTATAAATGATCCAGAAAAAGGAAAATAGGGTTATGTCAGTCATCACATACATTTTTGTTCATAAACATATTTAATATTAAATATTTATTAAATATTTATTTGCTTTAGGTTATATTTTTAAAGCTTGCAATGCATCTACACATTTTCCAAAGATATAACATTCATAAAACTACTGCATTGCAACAGTAATTGCTTGTGTGCTTGAGCATTAACATCTGTGTACCATTTCTGTAGATCTTAGTGTTATCTGCCAGATGTTGCTGGGAGTGTGAAAAAAATAATTGTGCATAAGGTTTTTTCAGCATGTTATCATTTTGGAGGTATTGATAATAGTAGCTAAGATGATCTCTAAATATTCATTTCATGAGAGTTCATTAAAACAGTTATATGTCATGCTAATTAAACCTCTTTATGTGAAGCTGTGGAGCAATTATTTTTTTCCCTCCCCTACTGAAATGCTAGCAAGCTTGAGAACTTTTTGATTAATGCGGTGATTACAGACACAGCACTGAATGGGTTTGCTCAGTGAAATGTGAAGTTTTAAAATATGCTGCACCTTTGGAGGTGTCAGTCACTTTTTGGAACAACAGAAGTATTCCATCAAAGTCTACCATGAGAAATTACTGCATCTATAGAACTTTAAGCAGGTTGTCTGAAGATTGTCAGAGAGCATACAGTAGTTGAAAACAAAGGGCCAAGTTCAAATTAGTTTGACACCACAATTAAAAAAGAATGCAGATGATGACAGTGTCCAAGACTGTGGGTGCACATTAATGAATCAACTCACAGTTAGTTTACTTCAACAATGACTAATACAATCCATGAACAGTGCAAATCATTGTAGGGTTGCAAATAAGATAGGCTCTGGGCAATGTATGATGAATTTACAGTGAAATGTCTGATGCACTGTAGCTGGGGCATTATACATTAGTGGAAATGTTAAAAACAGAACAGCAGAACTAACAGAACCAAATATTATATTCGTAGTTGGGGGTCCTAATCAGATTCGTAGTTGGGGATCCGTAATCAGAAGGTTATCGGTTTGAATCCCGAGCCGCCAAGGTGCCACTGAGCAAAGCACTGTCCCCACACACTGGTCCCCAGGCGCCTGTCACCCTGCTCACTAAAGGTGATGGGTTAAAGGCAGAGGTGTGTGCACCGTGTGCTGTGTTGCAGAGTATCACAATCACTTCACTTTCATTTTCATTAGTGAAGATGCTAAAACCCTAATAATGTGTCATGTATAATAAAATAATCAGAACAGCTCAAACAGAACAGCTCAAACCATTTAACTGATGATGAGAAAATTGCAAAAAACATATCCAACATTCTTTTAACACATTGTGAGGCTTAGTATACTGTATTCCTAAAAAATGAATGTAATAAATGTTTTCATTTTTTACTTTTAACTGCAGTCACGCTATTGTGATTCTTTCATGAAGGAAACCATAAATTGTATCTCTGTGGCATTATATGTTCATACAGAAATAGCCTTAAACAAAGCTGATGCAAACTAGTGCAAGTTGCAACATGACAAAATGAGGTACCAGACCAGGCTGAGAGAGGCCCGCACAGAGACCAGTTGGTCAGATGAAATTAAGCCAGATGGCCACCCAAAAGAATTTTAATTTGTCAAGCTGCCAGTCATCTGTAGCCTCTGAGGAAACTAATTCCTCTTTAACACTCAGATGCTTAATCTCCATTTGGGATGAGCAGAGCAACTTTGCTGTGACTGCCAGTAGACAAGAAACAAATGTCATTTGTCTTCTCTATTTATCATAACTGGAATTAAGGTTAAATGTGACCACATCAAAACAGGCAGGCATATATTACAGACATAAAGAAGACCGCACAACATGAATGAAGGATGTAGCTTGATGATGAGCCTGCAACACATTCCAAAAAAAAAATCAGGGCAATGTGGGGGCTAATATAAAGATTCATGTGAAGCAGGCAATTGAAACAGTGTTCTGAGTTTATTTAGCTCAGACAGTATGGACAGAATATATCATTCAAACAATGTTTTTATAACAGCATTTGAAACATTTTATTCTGCAATATTTCTGCAGTTGGTGAGTTGTGTTTTGCAGCCAGACAGATTTAGGGGTGGGGTTCTCCCTGCATGCAGGCATTCCCTAATAGGTCTGATGACCTGCTGTCATCTGGTTCCTACACCTGGCCAACGTGCTGAATGGGGCTTTGTGCATGGTCTTGGCATTGAAAATACCTAAAGGGAGGAAATGTGTCAGTATCATAACCCCAGTTGTCACAAGCCCTGTGAAACCAAATTACCTGCTAGTCCCTTTTAAATCAGCATATTGGACATTTCAATTTAACACTTTTTTTTTGTTATTTCATAACTTAGCACATGCTTGTACATATTTTGTGGGGTGAGTGTATTTTTGTGTCTGGTTTACTGTCTTTTTGTGTGATTTGTGAACTGTTATATGATGAGGTTGATATAATTGAACTGGTTTGACCCAGTAGGAGGGTCACCAACCAGTAGGTGGTGTTAACCTGTATTAGACCTGCAGGCTCAATCAGTGAAAAAGTGAAAGTGAAGTGATAATCATTGTGATACACCTTGGATTACAGGTCCGCTTCCTTACCCGTTAGGCCACCACTGCCCCAATCATCAAGGGCACCTGAAGCTAGGAGGATGCCGAGGGTGACGAAGATTACTGGGGACTACTGAGGGTTAATGAGACACAGTAAGGTCTCAGAGTTAGGTCAGGACGAGTTGAGTTTAGCCTGCCAAAACTAGTGTTTGTGTTTGTGTAAATAAAACCTTACTGAAAACAGAGCAGTAAATGGTTCTTTTTTTCTAAAGTATTGATGGCAGATCTATCACACAAGTGAGTCAGTCACATCTGAGGGCTAACAATCAAACACCCCCCACCACTGTGGGCATGAGGAAAACTCATTGCATAGTTATCTCAGGAAAGGTTGCTGGACCAGACAACATCCCTGAAAGAGTGCTCAGCTGGCAGATGTTCTCACCGACATCTTCAACATGTCACTGAGCACCGGCATTGTTCCATTGTGTCTCCAGGCCACCACCATTGTGCCCCTGCCTAAGAAATCTACAGTGTAGTTTCTCAATGACTACAGTCTGGTTGAAATATATAAAGACCTTGCTGCCCTCCACCCTGGACACACTGCAATTTGCCTATCGTCCAAACCGCTCCACAGACAATGACATCGCCACCACCCTGCATATGACCCTCACCCACCTGGACAATAAGGACACATAGGCACGAATACTGTTCATAGAATTCAGTTCAGCATTCAACAACATCATTACTCAGCAACTGGTCAAGAAGCTGAGCCTCCTGAACACTTCCCTCTGCAACTGGATCTTAGACTTCCTCACTGAGACTCAGTCTGTCCAGATCGGGAACAGCATCTCCAGCACTGGTGCATCTCAGGGCTGTGTGCTCTGTCCAATGCTGTTCACCTTGCTAACCCACAACTGTGCAGTGATGCACAGCTCCAACCACATCATAAAGTTCGCCAATGACACGACCATGGTAAGTCCTGTCAGCAAGAATGATGAGTCAGCATACAGAGACTGACGGACTGGTGGAAGGTCAACAATCTGTTTCAAAACGTGGAAAAAACAAAGGAGATGATTGTTGACTTCAGGAGAGAATGGAGGGACCACTCTCCACTAAACATTGACGAATCTTGTGTGGGGATTGTCAAGAACACAAAGATTGTCAAGAACACCAAAATTTCAAAATTCCCACTAAATCATCCAATACCCAGGAACAAAAATGAAATGTTAAAGCCAGTTCTGTATTGCAGCTGATTTACTGCACTCTGAATTTCAGTCACAATTACAGCCAAGATTGCTGGGAGGAGTGCCTGCATTCTCCCACTAGCCAGAGGCTCTCAAGGGAACTGACAGGAATAATGTAGGCAAAGCCCAAACCCAAATCTGAAGTAACTGTACACACTGTATTCCCTCCACCCCCTCCTAACTCCCTTATCCCAGCTCTGCCAAGTCGTATTTGGGCCATGCACAGGAGGAGCACACAGCCCAGATTCCTGCTGTGGGTTTGACCGGAACATCCATTACACAAACGCAATCTGCTGAATAATGCACATAGCATGCCTCGAGTGCTTTTAAAACTGTCCTCCACAATATAGAGCCATAAATATAGTTATTATTATTATTCACTTATTATTAAAAAGTAATATAATTTCAGAAACAGACTAACACATAGAATATCCATTTTCTTTAAAAGTATCATAATTGTATAGCAATGTGAAGATGTCCAGTCAGGGGCTGTCCTAGCCTGTTTGGTGCCCTGGGCAAATGCCCCTTCTGAACCCAATTTCAGTGAGAATTTCAGTGCTCTAGAGCTTTTAAACTGTAGTTGTTGTTGTTTTTTGTAAATGTATGTCATTCATCAATCCAGTGCAAAGTTCCCATGTGAAATTTTCAGTGAAATCTGTGTTGGGCCAGACAGGTAATATTTGATACCATTTCTGTTAATCGAGAATTTTGAGCGGGCTCAGAGATTGCCATAAACAGATTTAAAAACGTTCTTTATTCCTGAAACATATTTCCTGGCTGCAAGCCTCTGTGAACTATACCCCCTACAGGTGCAATACAAGCATTGCAGCCTCCTGTGCAACAGATAATTCGAATAAGGAGCTAATAATCGGTGGCCATGCAGTCATGATGTCAGGTCATTATGGTCAAACAAAAAAAATGCCAGTGATGCCAGTATCAAAAAGCGCCACTGTGTCCACTGATAAGGTTTCAAAGATCTGTGTATGAATCTTTGTGCCATCTTTTTGGCCAGGTTGGTCATTTACTAATATAACTGAATAATGTAAAATATGAATGAATTAATAATGGTTTTGAAATTCGTTTTTCTGGATTTATTGTTATTGTCTCTTACTGTTAAACATACCATTGAAATTATAGATGGATCTTTTAAGTGAAGTGATTGAAGTGATTGTCACATGTGATACACAGGAGCACAGCACACGGTGCACACAGTGAAATTTGTCCTCTGCATTTAACCCATCACCCTGAGTGAACAGTGGCCAGCCATGACAGGCGGGGAGCAGTGTGCTTTGCTCAGTGGCACCTCAGTGGCACCTTGGCGGATCGGGATTTGAACCGGCCTCTACCTTAACCGCTAGGCCACCACTGCCCCGCTAGGCCACCACTGCCTTTTCTTTGTTAGTAGGCAAACTTGCTAAATCAGACCCTCTGTATTTGTATTAGTCTGTCTAGTATATAATATACAACCTCTAATTGTACCAGTTTTATTAATTACTTTATTTTTAATCTGTGAGTCAGATTTAGACTTATGAACCAAAACCTATGGCTGTGCTAGAGTATAACTGAAGTTCTGCAGTGTCATTAGCTTTTAGACCATATATCTTAGCCTTCTCAGTCTATTCAAATTCACCTCACCCAAGGAAAGAGGGAGTAAGGCAGAGCTGACCTCCCCCGTTCCATTGCTTGATTTGTCAGGCTGGATATTTACTGCCTGCCACTGCTGACTCGACATCAGCTCTGTCACAGAGAGCTTATGGCTTTGAGATGTGATGGGATAGCCCTGAGGGGGAGGTCCTGTCATCAGTGACAGGATATCAATCAGTCCAGAACCACAAAATTGATGAGAAGGCATAGTTTTTCATTCCTTTTGCCTAGATCTGATCCAATGAAAAGGCCTGAAGTTCTTAGAAAATGCTGTACACTGATAAATCGTTCTACCAGATTAACAGATGAAACAATGACCAAGAGTAATATGAACATGAGTAATCCTCTCTTAAGAAAATTAATACTTACAAAATCCTTACACTTGCAATTAGTAATGCAAGTTGCATGTTTTGTCTTGCATGACATTGGATGGTGTTTTATGACTTGATCTTTCTTTATGATGACTGAGCCAATATTTAAGCAAGTGCTGTCTGGAATGAATGTCCTCATTAACCATCTTTAGTGCCCTTAATGAGGACATGGTCCTCCTTAGTGATACAGTCAATGCTATCAGTGTTTTTTCAGCTTGTCATTCTCAATGGCAGCTGTGCCTCACTGCTGCTGCCAAGGCAACTGCCGAACCACACATTGCAGTTTGAGCAGCGTCTGCATATCAGGGTGGGCAGTGTGGCTCTCATGTGGCGGCAAACCACTGTGTCAAAATCGTGTTACTGCTAGCAATGCCCCTTTTGCCATGAACACATGATGAAACCATTGCAAACATTGGTCTCAGTTCACTGTATGTTAAATTTTCACTGATATATACACAACCACCCTGGCGGTTGTGGAGACTAAGATGGAAGTCATTTTGAAGAATCCAATGAATCCTACTTAGTACTTTTTGTATGACTGCTTTCTTCACTATTGTCATCATCAATTATAAGATGTTAGTTAACATGAGTGAATGATAAGGAACTGTTCAGCATAAACCTTCAGGTATGTCAGGTATGAAGTCATCCCCGTTGTCTTACTTAAAGTGGTCCAGTGAAGCTAAAAGTGTGAAATGCTGCCACAGCAAAAGCTCCCTGCTTTTAAAAGCAACACCCAATGAGTGTTATCTTCATGTTATGGCTCCAATGGTAAACTAAATATGTGACAAATCTATCAGAAAATTTAAGTCCAAAATGTTCAACAAAGCTGTAATTAAGTTCTTTCTTTGGATAAATGAGCATTGAACACTTAATTCACAATTATTAGCTACTACTTCTAAATTGTGACGGGAATATAAATGTTACACTTGAGCACTGCATAGCACTGCAAGAGATCTGACATTTCTGGAGCAATGGGGCTTGGTGAAACTTAGGTGACATTCTTTAAAGTCAATTAGACTCAGGTCTACACAAACAAATGCACTAACATTTGCATAATACAAGCATAAACTGAGGAAGAGGTGAAATGTGTCCAGACCCTCCATTATAAGCACATGCAGTTCTGTCTTGGCATCTGCCCATTTTGGATCAATTCACAAAATAATTTCCACAGTATGGGGATTACAATAGACTTTAATTTAATTAGATTTCATTTAAACACATCAGGCACAACACACAAAAAATTCCACTTGGTTCAATGTAAAATCTAATCAAAACCTAAAAGACACACACACACACACACGGCTCCGGAACATCAGGAGGTCAGTCAAGTGAGGCAGAGTCGGAACCTGTGCAGATAGAGCCTCAGTGCTGGGACAGGAGACAGCTGACTGACCTGCATGCAAGTGGTGGCTGGAAGAAGGATCTTGATGCCAGGACTGCTGGTTTGGGCCAGACCCTGCGCCGGTGGCAGTATTCCCAAGTGGTGGATCCAGCAGCACAAGTACTGCCGGGCTTGCATCCATCAGTCTACCTTCTCTTCTTTGTCTTTCTCCATCTGGCTGTTATCAGATTCCGGCTCTCCCCCCTGTTCTTATCTTCAAAGTATAAGCAAATCAAAACTCACGCCTCAGATATTATTGACATGCATTTTAAACATTAGAGTTTGTGCTTCTCATTAAATAAATGCACATTTGTTTGGGGTCAGGGAGAAGGCCATCACATTGAGCCATTTTAGTATTAATTTGATCCCCTTTGGGATATGAATCACTATCCTGGTGGTCCATTGAATGAGTTTTAGCTATTAAATGACCATATTTAGAGGGCACAAGGCACAACTACATGACTTCATGTGAACTTTATTTTCACAAAATACTATGAGAGCTGAAACAGAAAAATAGCATATATAAATGATGATTTGATTTAAAGTGTCTTTAGGATCTTGTCATAGGAAGGGCTGCTGGGCGCATTCGCAGACACGTAGGGATGTCTGGAATAAACAGGAGGACTGGGGTAATCAGGATGTGGGTGCTTGGAATGGCATGAGCACACAGGGAGAGAGAGAGCGCTGGAACATGGGTGTGCAGAATGGGGAAGCACTCTGTAAAACCGCATGGCGGCAGTGGGAGACGCACATGGTGTAGGAATATGCTCAGTATTTACCGTGGCGTAGCTGTAGTGGAAGCATGCTGGTGAGAGCTGTGTCTTCGGGCGGCTGGCAGCCGCTGCTGGAGGAGAGGTACAAGAGGACTGGGCTGAATCGTCATCGTCGAGCATGAATTTGGTCTTCAACATCGAGATCGGAACAAGAGACAGGCAGGGGCAACCCAGAACGATAGTAGCTAATCAGTTGGCGTGATGTAGTAAAAAAGGTTAGCAGCAACAAAGGGAATAACCTGAGCGAGCAAAGTTCCAATATGGCGGCCGGATATTTACAGTGAACGCCGACCCCACCTGCATCTGCCTTTGAATCTGCATCCCTGCAGACGACCAGGCACCCCCTGCTGTCACACTGGTGGGCCTGTAGCTGTGACAGATCCTTATATTGCAGTCATTTTCCTTTTATATCAAACTCACTATCAGTGTCTACTATCAAAAAAGTGACCAAAGAAGACAATACAAATCTTTTGGTTAATTGAAAGCAAAGGGAACAAACACATAGGCAAGATAATTGGTGATTTTATATTGAAATGATAGTAACCATCTTCCTTTAATAATAGGGGGCAAAAAAAAATTGACTAATTAGCTAGGGAACTTCATAACAGTTTCAGCTGATGTCCACATTTCATTACAATATTAGAAACAGTAGAACTTCATTTCATTATGTATAGATAAAGTCAAGATAATTCATTTTATATGTCTTCTCATGATGAATCACTAAAATAGCTTGCCCTCTATGTCATCTCATCTCTCATATGTCATCTCAGCAGTGGTGGTGTATTTGTAAAGTAAACAAGTGGTGTATTTGAATTAA
Organism: Denticeps clupeoides; assembly: GCF_900700375.1. NCBI lineage: Eukaryota > Metazoa > Chordata > Actinopteri > Clupeiformes > Denticipitidae > Denticeps > Denticeps clupeoides. Next base: position 25,094,353 of record NC_041707.1, read on the forward strand.
AGTAGATAAATTTTACGCTTCATGTGCACACAGCCATGTTTAAAATTCACACCTTTTGGAAAATAAATCTTAAGTACAGTAGAGAAATATATTTACTTTGCCACTCTCCACCTCTGCCAGGATTACAAATAGAAAGTTCCAGAATGATCAGAACTCAGGCAGAAGGTCTTTGGGTGTGAGTGTGTGCAGGGCTCCCAGCTGAAGGGAAGTTGTAGGGCATCACAGTTCTAATGCTATATTGTTAGTTTTGTAAGAAAGCTCTTGTTTAATCAACCAAATTTAGGTGAATTATTTTTGTCTGACATTCATTAAAATGACTGAAGGCAAACAATTTGCATTTGTTGAAACCCGGTGAGTATTAATTAATGTGTTTGAGAACAAAGTTTAGTGAAAAACCTGAGAGAATGATAAGGAACAGATTTACGATAATAAGTATGGGTGTTTGTAAAAATTCTCAGAAAAATGCATAGCTGACTTAATTGGGATGGACTTGCAGTATTTGTAGGTGTCAACTTTACCTTCTAAACCTGCAGCTTTATCTGCTGCACTAAACATGTGATGAGGGTTACAAAAGTTGTGTCTCAATTTTAGTTTTAGTCTAGTCTTTGCATCAAGCTGTCATTTTACTTTTTATTAGTCTTAGTCACATCCGTGCTCATTTTAGTCAAGCCAAAATTCAGTCTACTAAAGGTCTGAGCAGAGTTATCCCTGACTGTTTTAGTCTAGTTTTAGTCAATGAAAAATGCTTTTTTAAGCTATTTTTTCAAGTAATGCAATTTTTTTAAATCAGTCAATTTAGTACAAGTACCTAGGAGATCTTTTAGCCAATTAAATTTCATAATTAAAACAAGGTTATCTTATTGTTATAATATAACCCTATTGTTAAATCAAGACCACTCTACATCCATTCCAGAAATACTGAATAATAATAATGTGATTAAAGACATTTTAGAATAGTTTTTAATTTTATGACCTACATTTAGTCTGGTTTGTAACTGTCAACAAAATTACATGACATTATAGTCATTGTCACATGACCAGCATTTATATTGCATCTTGTTAGTCACATTTTTGTAACGTAATTTTGTCCATTTCTATGATCACCAGCACTTAATAGTGTTTACTAACAGCAAAAATATTTCTCAACTTTCTCACCATTACAAACAACAAGCTTACTTATAATACACTGTTAATATGGCTTATATTATGTATGTATGAATTAAGGGATGATTGTCTTTACATGCTGTACTGAATATACAGGGAGCTCCATGCGCACACAGTCAGTAAATCTCACACTTTTTCGAAAATAAATCTTAATTATATTTACTTCGCTACTGTCCAACTCTGACAGGACTACAAATTGAAAGTTCCTACATACCCTAATGAACTCAATTTAATTTCACTTACTCATTCACTTTATCCAGGACACTGTGTGCAGTGTGAGGACTCACCCAAAGCGCACACACACACAAACACACATACTGTAAACTCACACCTATGAACACTTCAGAGTTGTCAATTCACCTAATTGCGTAATTTGTACAGTTGGAGTAAACCAGAGAATGAAGAGGAAACCCATACCAACGTGAGCATGCAACCAACACCCCCCGCCCCCCCCCAACATACACACACACACACACACACACACACACACTTACACTAACTGCTGCACCACTGGGTGGCCCAATTTAATTTTGATGAAATGTTAAATATTTTCTTTTTCATTAAGAAATGAACCTATTTAAATATGGAAGACTCTAGCTTTGAAACCGTATCACATTTCAAGAGCTGTAAATGGCTACTGTTTGTGGAAGTAGACAGAACCACAGGCAACTAACCATTTTTAGCTGTCAGTTGGAATTGATACAGTACATTCAGCATATTATGGCACCGCTGTGCATCTGTGTGCATTTCACATGAGTACCTGATTTAATCATACTCTGCTAGGAATGTAAATATTTTATATGGCCAATTTCCACAGCATTTATTAAAAACTGCATGGTACCACAATGTGTATGTAGGCAAGATATTGAATATACTATCCCGAGGCAAGAGTTTACTGTGCATGCTGATTAACTGTAGACAGTGAGTCTAATGGGAAAATTTTATTCAGAATATCAGGAATGGAATGAAACTAAGAAAACGCATGTATATGTTGGGATCTATCCTTTAAATGACGCTTATGGTTCTCTGGATGAAGAACCGTTTTTTTTGGAATGACAACAATGTTTTGTTACTTAAATGCTCCCATGAGGAAATTATCACAAAATCATTTAAAACACCTAGTTATCAAAACACATCTTCTGGTATCCAGCAGCTGTTGTGGACGTACTGACAACGCGTCAGAAAAAATAGCCAGAAGCTGACTCGACGTCCACCATCTGACTCTGTCAACAGTCTCAAATGACAATGAAACAATATTGTTCAAAAGCACTCATAGTGCCAAGCTAATTGACTGCTATTAATAAGTAATGAGTCTGTGTACAGTACAGTGACTTTTTCATCAATTTGCCACAATGGATTCAGAGCTGAGGGCTGGGTGGGGTATGGCCTGCACTGATCCTGGTTGGTTCTCAGCATGGCAGATCATCTCATGACCCCCACGTCTCCATCTCTTCAGCCATCCCTACAGCTTCAAAATTAAGCTGGGGTGACCACCGGCTCCTGCAATCATGCATGTTTGATGAATGCTGCCTCTATTGGTTGACATTTCTTGATATTTAACTTCGATAAAAAGGTCTCTCTTATGCCAACTGTTTTTTTTTTCAGCAGTCCTGTAAACAGTAAAGAAATAATTTTGTTTCACTATGTTCTTACACACTCAGTGATTTAGAAACAAAAGTCCCCGAAACAACTTTATTTCGGTATGTCTTAAAGCACACTGCCACCACAAGTACACCATATAGCTGCATTGAAAACAGTCTCGGCTCACAAAGCACTTTATGAAATCACAAAATTATGGCTTTAAACATAAATGTCCATAACACAGCCCCAGTGTAATCCTGTTAATATTTGTCTACCTGATAGTATTGTGTAACCTGATTCTGTATTCTGTTCAAAATGCCAGCATGAAGTGTGTATTATGGAACACTTGAGCCCTCTCAACAACCACACTATTGGAAATATATCTTCTGGAGCTGCTTAGTTTCTGTCGAATGTATGTGAGCAATAAACGTTTATAAAAATTATGTGTTTAGCTGAGTAAAAGAATATTTTGATTAAAGTGGCCATTACAGAGGATGCTTTGTTATACTGCCCTGACATTTATGCTTGAGCTGATTTTGCACATTGCTTCAATATTATAATAAAATCATAATATGAATTATTTTATATTCGTTCCAATCGAATATAATTTTCTGTATAACTCTTTTACATGGAAATTAAAAAATACATATAGTCAGAAAGGACTGTTTTAAAGGAACCATTTGAAACCAGAACGTTATTCTAACCTCTTTATTTCTCCGCGTATCTAATAAAAGTCCCTTTTCCCTTTACGATTATTGATCCGTATAACATCTGTGTGCCAATCTGGCTGCCGCCCTACAGTGCAGCACAGCAAGCCGGGGCTGCCAACTCTCACTTTCCACAACTGCGCGCTGAAGTCGAACATGAACACGGTCCACGGGCGTTGGATTGACACGCGCAGACCACGCAGACATTGGCTGCATTGCGAGAAAGGGGTCTCCTGTCCAATCAGAGGCTCACGCTGGACAGTGGGCGGAGCCTCCCCGCGCCGTGGGTTTGGTTGCGCTTGGGGCGCAGGGGACTAAGCGGAGCTGAAATCAGACGGGCTACAGTAACAGCGCTCAAATTTGTAACCCTGTTGCAAGTATTTTTGGCGAGGCGTAGCGGCAAGTGATCTCACCGCAGTGTCCCGATTGGGGAAGAGGAGAGTTGTTCAGCGGGGATCGCGCCCAGTCACACTTCAGTTCTGTTTAAGCGTCTATTTCATTGGAAATGTCGGAAAACAAGCCCAATGATGAGTCCAAGTTATCCACGACGGAGAGGGTGGTGAAATGTGAGTATACTGACAGCGGACCCGCTTCCCCGCCTGCTTTTAAGTGCAAACCAGATCAGCGTCAGTATCCAGCGCAGTGCGCAAAGATCGCGCTTTTCCGTTGGAAAGCTCTGCTGTTTTGCGCAGCTGCTTCTGGAGAAAAAAAGCGGGTGTCAGGCGGCTGGATGGGTGAAGTAGGAAGTAAAGGTAGTTCTCGCTCCAGTAATCGAGGCGTCTGATCCCCGCTAGCATGCAGGGCTTTTCGGTAGAAACTCCGTTCATTTTCCAGTTTATTCTCCGCGCATTTGTGTGTGTGGGTCCAGACAGCGAGTGTGTGTGTATGTTTTTTTTTTTTTTAAGCGGTGATACGACTTTTCTCCGGCACTTTGTGCGAGGCTCAGTCTAAACGTTGCACAATTGCAGCTGCGTGGCACATCTAGGGTTTATCCTGCAAGAGTCGAGGTCTGTTCCACGCTGGCTCATGTTGGATGCTGCTCTATTGTTTTCAAAGCGACACACTCGAACCTGCAGCCCAGTGCTTTTTTTTTTTTTAGATTTGTGCACCTAACTCTTATGTTGCTCCACTTTCCCTGAAATTACTGAGTGCAACTTTGCATTGGATATCAACATCAAGTAATCTCACCATGTAAATGTCAGAATTTTTTAATCAAAAAAGTGCATTTACTCTTTAGACCCTTTGAAAATGTCAAATAATACAACCTTGGGTCATATCACATAACGTGTCATAGGCTACATGAGCTTTGCAAATAGACCAGAGTGCAAACATGAAGTACCTAAATCCCTCTGTGGCTATTTGTCGGATTTTTTTGTGTCTGACATGACATGCACGTGCTTGCAGCCCCCTGCAGTATTCTGTCCTGCACCAACTGTGACACAAAGTGTCTGCTTTCAGTAAGATTCGACTGTCCCGCATGCCACCAGCGCATTCAGTTTTGATTGTGAAATGCAGCATGTGATGCCGGTCATGGGCCTAATCTTAAAACCAACCTTTGAATTGCAGAGCTGCCTTATATTTAGTGTGTCAATGTGCCTAATTTAGGATGACATTTAGGGGCACATTGGTGGCTGCATTGCATGGTAACACGTCTGGTATAAACCAATCGGTCATGTTAATCGTGTTTTCATGTTGCTTGCACCCAGACTTGAGGCATGCGGCTATTCTGTTTTAAACGTAGAAGGCACGGCCACTTCTGGATCCTGCCATGCGAGGCTTTAACGGGATAAAAGGCTAGGACTGCTGTCAGAAGCAGTTTTGTTTAATATTTCAGGAGATGGTGGCACAGTGGATCAGGGTGATGGGTGGAGTATGCTTAATGGGAATGTTGCTCGAATGGGTTTTCAGAAGGGGAGAGGACGTGTGTGCATTACGCTCCATTCTTGCTTCATTAGGCTAGTTTAATGGCCTGTTCCATGATAATGACACAAACATGTTTTTTTCCCCTTGGTTATTACAGTCACATTTCAGCCTTTTCAGAAAAGGAATAAATGTGGCCTAGCTTATGGGGCATATTGAGTGCGGTACAGGGGGGTGAAATGCTGAATCACCATTGTGAAGTCTGAGAGGAAAGAAGGACAGAAAGAACGGGCTATTTGTTCAGCTGCCTGAACTGCACCTTGTCTGTTTTCGCTGCGCTCTTCTCTGTGTCGCTTTGTAGGAGTTAAGCGCTCTGCGGCATGTCATGGCTGTACCTTTGCAGTGTGGCTTATGGAACATTCCTGGATCTGATGTATTCAGACAGTTGTTGATTTGTTGCATAATAATATATTGATTATTTATTTGTTAAGCCATTTGGTACAGTTTGCTGCCAGTCCTGCAGGGATAAAAGAAACAAACCATATATATAGTGGATTAAAGTCTGCACACCCATGTTAATATGCCATTTTGTTGCTCTGTAAACGATATGACCACAAGAAATCAATTAAAAATAAATAATTTTCCCAATTTAATGTAACTTATAAACTGTACAATTTAACTGAAAAACAAACAAATCTGTGCAGGAAAAATAAAGTTCAATTAGCTTGTTGCATAAGTGTGCATGCATTTTTAATGGAGATCTTATTGCTTGGTTGCCAGTCAATAAACGTGCATTGTGATTGGTCCTTTCAGCTAAGATTAATAATCAGAGCTCAGCCCTGAAGGACTGTGATAAGCAACAGTTTAGCTCTCTTGTATGGTGTTGCTCAATATCAGTCATTCATGCATTAATGTACATGCATTAACATACATGAAAGCCAGGGAGAAGGACAACCCACAGTTGACCACCAATTACCACCTTCAGAATTCCACAGGGATTATAAACCTGCTTCTCCGATCAGTCAGACAGAAAGCCCTCTGGAATGGAGGGGCGAAACGTTGCCAAGGATCCATAACAACTCCAGTTGCCAGTGAAATATCCTTTTTTGAGCTAGTATGGTGGTGTTTCGATTATTTTCCTTTTTGCGTTCAAATTCTAACAAAAAGCCATGGCTTTTTTCAGTCACTGAACCTGTTTTGGTCTTTAGTCACAAGGAAGGGGCACTGTGTTTCCTCGGCTGTGAAGTTCAGTGGGGCATCCCTGCATGGGGCCTTTGTTTGTCAGGGTGCTTTGATGTGAACTTGGATGGACAGCTCTTGACATTTGACTTTTGTGGAGAGTTTCCCCACGTGTAGGCTGTTGTATGGTGGGCTGACGGCAGAGACCCACAAATACCAGCTGAGTCATTTATAGAAGGACACATTAAATAACGTCCCAGATCCCCCTCGCCTCACCACCAAACACCTTGCCTGATCACCTGCTCCACAATGGGCTGGCCTCATATGTGTGTGAGTGCGATGATGTCTGCAATTGGGGACAACACACACATAAACAGGGAGAGAGATGAGATTTTATTGGCTGTATTATTAGATTCATCTGTTTTAGGGGTATCAGTTTGGTTTTACTAGATCCAATTTTGTTTCAATAATTTTTTTAATGAACTGCATTCTTTTTTCTGGTTGAAATGGAGGGTGGGGATTTTCATATGTCCAGTGAAATGAACATAGTATATATTTTCTTTATCTCGGTGTATTTTCTTTGCTCTGTGCTGTGAGGGGACTTCAGCTCTGTGGTACGTTTTCTCATTCACTGTGAAACTGTAGGTTGTGGGGAGTAGAGACAGCAGAGCGAAGTGTTTGTAACAGTCTCTTGTTCAGCATCACCATCAGAGAAGAGCCTGGAGGAGACTTGTTATCAGCCGGAGACGTGTCACGAAGGGAGGCATCAGCCTCACCGGCACTTTGTCACCTCAACCACAGGCCACACATGGGTAGGTGACAGAGTCATGACAGCGGCGTGCCACCCTGTTAACTTGTCGCTCTCACACCCCACCTTCATGGCCAGAGACAAAAGCAGAATGTTAGTCAGTGAGGAACTCTGCTGTTGCCGCTGTTCGTTCCAATGTCTATCCTGCCAATGTCTAACCTGTGCTGCCAAGCAGATAGAGAGAGGGAATAAAAGAGAAAGTAGGAGGCAGGGACAGCAAAAAAGAAATGCCGTCTGAAGGAGGCATCTAACCATTCTTCAGCATTCAATAATCAACATCCTCACGGTTCAGGAAGGAAATACTTTCAGGTACTTGGTACTCATCTTTTGCATTGAAGACAGACAATAATGGGATTTTTTCATTTATTTTATTCCCTTGCTGATGTTCTTTTCACTGAATCTCTCTGAGAAAAAAGTAATGTATGGAAAGGAAATCAGATGGGTAGTGTTTGGTTTCTCTTTGTCCTTTTCACTTGATCCAATCCTATATTTATGTGTAGTTACTCACATGTAACTACACACATTCTCTTTTCTTTTTGCACAGTCTGTCTGGTGCACATGCATTCCTACCTGCACACACTTCCTCCGTAAGGCCGGTGCCACTCTTTTAATAATTGTGTGGCGTTTAGGCCTGGCGGTGTGGTGGAAGCCTGGAGCCTGAGAGACTGGGGAGTGTGTTGTTCTGCTGCCCTCAACTATTAGCTCCTGTCTGGGTGTGGAATGAGCCAAGCCCTGGAATCTTACAGAGTGCCTTGGGGCCTAGATGTCTAATCAAAGGTTTGTCGAACTACAACAAAATGTTTTCTTTTTGGAGCCTCGTTGTTATTTTAGCAAACCACACTGCAGAGCTAAGAAGAGATGTCATTGACTCTTGAATAGTTAGTTGACTGCTGGTTGTGTTGTCCAGGAATGAACATTATTTTAATTGCTCATATCCTTTCAAGCTCTAGCACAGTATCCTTTAGAGATGATAGAGAAAGAAAGTGTGTGTGTGTGTGTGTGTGTGTGTGTTCGGAGGACAGAGCAAGCAATGGTGTGGTGGGGATTGGAGAGAGAGAGACACAAAAATTTGCTGAGCAAATAGAGATACAGGCTCATAATGGGCCTATCAGAATGCCCTCTAAGCAGGCTGAGGGAGAGTGGGGGGTCATTGGCTAAGTGAAGGCGATTTTCTTTATTTTAGCAGCACAAGCTGTTCTTATTTGATCAACACTCTAAGAACACAAAACTGGAACCCGTCCTTGGATCTCCATGTCCTTTAATTCTCTCTGAATCATGCTTGTTTTTTGTAGTAGTTTCATTTTGCCTTTTTAAAAGCCTACATGGCCATATTTGAAAATGGCCAGTCACCAGATGCACATTCTAAATGTTTATTTCATTTATCTGCTTCATTTTTATGAAATGTTGGATATGTTTGATATACTTTCAGAGTATTTCACAGATTTCAAGGTCTACATCTGTTTTAGTAATCCAGTATTCAACCTATTATTCCATCAAATAAGAAATACATTGGCGGGTCTTTTACAATAAGATGCTAATTGGCTCATATTTTTGTTTAGCTTTTGCTGCATAGAGTTATTGCTGTCAAATTGACACTAATTTCTGCATTTAAAGGCTTTATGTGTACGAGGCATAACTGTGCTTCCTAAAATAAAACCATATGTAAGGCGGTCCATAATAAATGCATGTAGGATACCCCAAGTAAAAGAGTCAGATATTTTGAAATGTTTATTATGTATAGAATATTACGCTGTTGCATTGACATACACAATGATATTAGATAGAGCTCTACATTTTGGATGCCTTGTCATTTTCTCTCGCCATTTTCTCTTCAGCACTTTCTCCAATCAAGTTGCTCAGATCTGCTGAGGAATCACAGTGGGGCAAATATACAGTGGGGCAGTCACCAATTGTGCAAGTTCTACCACTTAAAAAGATGAGAGAGGCCTGTAATTTTCATCACAAAATGATCCTCTGATCTGATTTTTAAAGAATTTATTTGCAAATTATGGTGGAAAATTAGTATTTGGTCTGACTCTCACAGACCTATAACTTCTTCTGTAAAAGGCTCCTCTGTCCTGCACTCATTACCTGTATTAATGGCAACTGTTTGAACTCATTATCAGTATAAAAGACACCTGTACACAACTCAAACAGTCACACTCCAAACACCACTACAGCCAAGACCAAAGAGCTGTGTAAGGACACCAGAAACAAAATTGTAGACCTGCACAAGGCTGGGAAGACTGAATCTGTAATAGGTAAGCAGCTTGGTGTGAAGAAATCAACTGTGATAGCAATTATTAGAAAATGGAAGACAAACAAGACCACTGTTAATCTCCCTCGATCTGGGGCTCCACGCAAGATCTCACCCCATAAGGTCAAAATGATTACAAGAATGGTGATCAAAAATCCCAGAACCAGGGGGACCTAGTGAATGACCTGCAGAGAGCTGGGACCAAAGTAACAAAGGCTACCATCAGTAACACACTACACCGACAGGGACTCAAATCCTGCAGTTCCAGACGTGTTCCCCTGCTTAAGCCAGTACATGTCCGGGCCCGTCTGAAGTTTGCTAGAGAGCATCTGGATGATCCAGAAGAGGATTTGGAGAATGTCATATGGTCCGATGAAACCAAAATAGAACTTTTTGGTAAAAACTCTACTTGTCGTTTTTGGAGGAGAAACAATGCTGAGTTGCATCCAAAGAACATCATACCTACTGTGAAGTATGCGGGTGGAAACATCATGCTTTGGGGATGTTTTTCTGCAAAGGGACCCGGACGACTGATCCGTGTAAAGGAAAGAATGAATGGGGCCATGTATCGTGAGATTTTGAGTGAAAACCTCCTTCCATCAGCAAGGGCATTGAAAATGAAACGTGGCTGGGTCTTTCAGCATGACTATGATCCCAAATACACCGCCCGGGCAACGAAGGAGTGGCTTCCTAAGAAGCATTTCAAGGTTCTGGAGTGGCCTAGCCAGTCTCCAGATCTCAACCCCATAGAAAATCTTTGGAGGGAGTTGAAAGTCCGTGTTACACAGCGACAAAATACCAGCAACAGTGTCTGAAAACGTTGTGAAGACTTACAGAAAATGTTTGACCTCCGTCATTGCCAACACAGGGCATAAAACAAAGTATTGAGATGAACTTTTGTTAGTGACCAAATACTAATTTTCCACCATAATTTGCACATTTATGTGTGTGTTTGTGTGTGTGTATATATATATAGAGAGAGAGAGAGAAAGAGAGAGATAGATAGATATAAAGCTTCTGCCACATAATCTCATCTGACAATCTTCTTTGACTGAATTAGTAGGTAGAGTAGCATCGCCACCATTTATTAGATTACATAGACTCCTGTGCAGATTATGGCGATGGGGAAGTGGCTAACCTGGCGGATTACAGCTCGGTATAAAGGGATGAAATGGATCTGCCTTTGGGTGTGTAATCTGATTTCAGATCATTTTTGCTGTGTGCAGTGAGCTACTTTACAAAATGAGTTGCATACTAAATTGCATCTAAATTGCAAAGCATTGCAGCTTGCACTGTAAATCTTCCAGCATGGGATAGAATATAGAATAGGTATAGAATGGTATTGTGTTTGTGGGCAAGTTTTTGTCTTAGTGAGAACCAAACATCACTTTTGTAAAGTTTAGCTATTTCAAAAAATAAAGATTTAAATCTGAATTTAATGTGAAATGAGAGGTGTGTGAGTGTGCATCAGAGAAATGTACATGTGTTTGTTGATCCAGTGTGTGCATGTTTGTTCAAGGCCTGGCGTTTTAGATCAGTGTCATTGATTGTGCAGAGAGGGGAATCCCTCCCTCTGATGTCAGACGACATTGATTTGTGCTTTCTGAGAGTCACATTGCAGTCACTGATGGTTATGGTTACTCCATCTGTATCTCTGCATGGCATCAAGAATATGTGTTCATTGTTATACATGCTCTGGGCCTGTATATTGACTGTGGTATTTGTGTTTCTGCCCTAATGAGTCCCTACCCTGCGCCCAGTGTCGCGGGATGGACTCTTCAGTCCCTGAGTAGGACTAAGCGGTTATGGAAAGTGGTTATGATAAGTACAAAACTTTTCTCCAACTGCTATAGCAGAGGGCATGATGCAAACATGTGGAGCAGCAATGTGTTTGCCCCTTCCAGTACTGCTGCATGCCGACTGATCTCTGTCACATATATCTACACGTGGTATTGGAGAAATTGATTGAAGTTTGAAGTACCACCACACCAGCATGATACCAGGATTGGTGCATCCGTAGTGTGACCATAACAATTTAACCGTATCACTGGTAACCTTAGTAACACCGGCAGGTGAAGGAAATGCAGTAGTAAAGTGGCTGCAGCCCTAAAAACTGCAAATGTCATAAAGGCAGCAGCAGGATTATCAACTTTCCTAAAGCAGTAATACCACAAAAAGCAGCTGCTAACCAGATTTAACCTGCGAAATCCTGCCTTGAGGATCACCCCACCCTTTGTTTGTGGTCATCTTGTGTGTTGACTAAAGAAACAAGGCCTTCTTTTAAATCATGTCTACCAACAGGATCATTTTGTTCAAGGCTATGGGATCTTGAGTCAGAATGAGTTGGAAGCCAGTGTAGAAAAGAACTACATGGGAGTGGATGTCTGTTGCTGGGGGGGTGATGGTATAACAGCAGCAGCAGCAGCAACACGACTCATTCAGTGAGGCATCTGTTACAAATGTTGCTGCCCTGTTCCTGCACTGACCCGACTCAACAACTTGAACTGCAAGCTGCCAACCTCCAACAGGCTTTTAATGTGACTGGACCAGAGGAGTGTCCTGCCAACACACACACACACACACACACACACACACACACACACACACACACACACACAGCCATGGATATAAATCAAGGCCAGCCAAGTGCCTAGAGTCAAATCCTGACAAGGACAATGCAGAACATGGAGAGAAGGTGTGTGTGTGTGTGTGTGTGTGTGTGTGTGTGGACATCTGCAGCTACCAAAATTTATACACTGTGTTTAAGTTCTGGAAAAATTGTTCAAACACAAGTGTCCAGACTCCAAGGACTAATTCTTGGATATTATTTTCGGTGTTTGTGTCTGTATTGCTCACCTGGAGAACATTGCAACATACACACACACACACACACACACACACACACACACACACACACACACACATACCTGTACCCGCAGCCTAAGCTGTCGCAACATGAGCTGAGATGTTTTTTCCCAGGTGCTCCTATCAAACAATAGAAGTGTGTGTTTCCTTCACAGTGTGCAGACACACACACAGAACTGCTTTTTTTCTCAACTTTATTCTCAGTTGTACCCTGAGTGAGACTCTTGAATTGTAATTAAAGGCTGTGAACGAAGCCTCTCGTTATCTGTGCACGCCTGTGTTTGCAAATTTCGCTTATGGTGTAATCAGGACTTGGCAGTAACTGCGGTGAGGTAATTCTGGGGTTTCTTCGTTTGGCGCGGGAGTTTCATCTCGGCTTTTTTGGCCTCTAGTGAATTCTTTTAGATGACTCTTTTTGTAGTCTTTGTTTCCTGAATTCTTGTCAGAAAAACTCCCAAGGATGAATTTCTACAACCCACAGGCGTGTCCCAGCACGTGCCGCTGCTGCGGGAGGGCGTTATTATGGGCTGTAGTGGCGTGAGGGCCGATTGAGCAGGAGCAGTCAGCTGCTGTGGGACACATTAACATACAGAGGGAAAGTCCTGTCAGTGGGAGTGGGAGGGGCATTGCTTCAGCACAATGACTGCATGGTGTTGGAATGCAGCTCTTGCAGATGCAGTGAGAAAGAGGGTTTGAATTTGTGTATTTTTTTTGGTATATATCTAAAAAAAAAAAAAAAAAGTTGTAAACTGTGTTTAATATTTTACACATATGTGTTTGTATTAGGGAAAAGGTATTGGGTTGTGTGTGCCTGTCATGTTTGTTCCAGAGAGTGTGTGTGTGTGTGTGTGAGAGAGTTGTAAGTCTGTAAGAGTTCTTGGTTTTAAAAATGTGGAAGTGTGAACATCACTTTGTTTGTGACATTCTCGTGAGCTCCGCACACACTTGGGACGTGGCTGAGGCAAGCAGCGAGGGCAGCAGGGCTTGGTCTGGTGCCAGCGTGGCGTATGGTCTGCAGCTTTCTGCCCTGGGGAGGGGGGCTTCTCTTGACAGGAGGTCTCCAGTGAGCAGACCTCATGTAGTGTCTGTGTCTGTGCGTGAGCGTGTGCGTACGCTTAACCTCAAAATGACATTTTTAGCTTTTCTTATTCGGAAAACATGCTGATTTATGATTACATTTGAGGGAAACTTTAACGTATAAAAATATTACAAATCCTTAACAGATTTCTGACCCATGGATTTGGTACATTGGTTGGTTGGTAGTATATAGCTAAATCCTAAATCCGCATCTGGAAATACTTCTTGTACACATGGTGTCAATGAAACCATAAACACAATCGCAGCTAAATGAATCTCCTAACATGCAGATAGATTATCAGCATTTTAATTCAAGCATTCTTCTATTACTGGAACAGAAATGTGGTCATTTGATTGATGTGTGTGTGTGTGTGTGTGTGTGTGTGTCTTCCCTGTGTGGTGATGTCATTCAGTGGGAGTCTATATTCACTCATACTAAACCCTTGTGTGTTACTGTGAGCATTGAGGCAACTTTTACACTCACAGGAGGACCCTTTAATTATCACACACACACACACACACACATGCACACACACACACACAACCATTTGATGAAAAATCTAGCCACCACCTACCGTGAAGAAGTCTCACTATCAGCAGCACGGCTTCTGGTGTTTGACTAATTGGCTCCAAATGATTAGGCAGTAGCAAAAAGGCTTGTTGTGTTGCTTTGCTTGTATTTGGGAAAACCCCTTAAATGACTTCAATCTGTCTTGTCTGACTCATTATCTGCTCGTTGTACAATATTTACCAGCCATCAAACTTGTTTAAAGTCTTAAATTGGAGCATGTATGTAACTGAGCTGATATTTTTCACTGTTCCAATGAAAGGTTCAATGACAGAGTTTGAATAAGGAAATTAGCTTAGTCCAAGGTGGCGGATGAAATTGAACAAATGAACAAAATTAATATAATAATCCTGGAGGTACCAGTAAAAAAACTATGTATCTGTAGTGTAAATGTTACAGCGTTTTAATATAGTTTAGATTTTTACACCCTTTGTTACATTAGTAAAATCAGATGAATTATCCACCTTTCTGGCATTTCTGACTAAGATCTGTTTAAACTTGAACATGGGGAGGGGACCTGACCATCCTCGTCATGTTATGAACAATTTTGATTTGCTGTTCTAAATTACACCTACATATACAAATTGTCTTTTTTTTTTTGTTAATCTAACTGGTGTTAATCTAACTGGTGGCATGGTTCTCACATATTCCTACATAGTTTGTTTCCATTTATTAATCTAATAAATGTCATCAGTACACAGGATGACAAATGGTTGTTCTTTTCTTTCCTTTTCTGTTCTGTTCTGCACACACCTGCTGAGACATATCCCAAAGGCTACTGTGAGCTACACACCCACACCCACACCCACACCCACACACACACACACACACACACACACAGGTGTGCAAAGACTTTAATAACTTCACCACTGCGGCATTGAGAAGCTGGTGCACAGCTAATGAAGGAAAAGACTAGAACTGCATTAATACACTGTAAATACAGATTGACAGGCTGATGTGTGTCCCTCCTTGCTTTGCAAAAGTTGACTTTCTTTCAAATTTCACTAATTTATTCAGTCATATATTACATTCATATTTTTACTTGTAATTGTCCCTGACAATGACACCTCAGGCTTTGAAGACAGATTGATTGTGGGTCAGTCTCACAAGTATGAGAGAGTATGAGAGACACAGACATCGCTCTCTTTTCAGAAATAGTTATGTAATGACCATTATTCAGTATATATCAATTGTATCCCTTCAAATGAATGTTGACCGTAAAACAAAACAAGAACCAACGGGCCTCATCAAGATGAGCACTCAAATAAAAAATGTGTTCAGACCTGTAGAAATACAGTGTGCAAAACACCTAAACACTTTTTTACTCAATGAGTGGATGGATATTTCACGTTGAATACTTATGTCATCTTCCTATGAAATAGGACAGGGCAATAATACAAAAAAGATAATTTTAGGGAAATAACTTTTTCCTTGAAAAAATTGTAATATGTGGTTGATACAACATTGATACATTCTAAAACACCCAGTTGTGACGGGTCCTTCTATTGCTATTGTTTTTCCATGTTAAATTCTATGTAGCTTTTTAGCTCGCTTTCAGTAATTTCTTCCTCCATCCCTCTTCTCCTATTACACTTAAAGATATTTATTTGATCAAAAATTGAGGTTTTTGTTTATTTGAAATACAGTTGTATAATGCATTATATTTGTTATGTTCAATATGTTCAAAAGGAAGATATAAATAAAAAAAAAAGCCCCAACATAAATTGAATGAATTAAAATGCTTAGATTTTGTTTTCACTGGTTCACCTCGAATTTTCCCAGACATTAAACTATTCTGATAGTTCTGGTAACCACATGATCAGCCTCTGATTCGTTGATTTGTTGTGATGGTTGTGATGTTCAGCAATTTTGACATCATGGCATTATCATTGTGTATTTAGTAAAGAGGTAAAAAGGTGACTATGGGCAACTGAAAGAGCCATGTTGCTGATTTGCTGGGATAGTGGTGTGTTTTTTTTTTATTTTCTGCTATTTACAGAGCTGTATATGAACACCAGTTTATTAACATTTCCAAGGGAAGTCAAATCACTCTATTTTTCTCTACTGCAAAAGCTTATGTAGAGATAACGGGAACTGTTGCTAAGGAGCACTGAGGTGATGATATTAATCTACCCTTTGGAATGCTTTTCAGTGAATACATTGGGCTTCAGCTGTGAAGAAAACTGAAGCAAGATCAGTGGATTTTTAAACTAAAGAAAAAAACCATTGAGCTTGCTTGTAATGAACAGAAAGTGCTCTATGTACAGAGGGCAGTGAGGGGTTATTTTGCTGGTCCATCCTCCTTTTCCCTGCCTATCCCAACGAGCTGTGGTGGTGCTGATCAGTCATGACTAAAACCCCCTCTGTCTTTTCTGCTCTTTTGTCATCTACTGAGGTGACTTCATCCTAGAGCACTTTACCTGCATCCGCTGTGCAGTTCATATAACTGTATACAATGTAGCCCTGACGGGCAAAAATACACAGCTCATTTGCATAACATTTGTGTCTGCATATTAGTCTGTCTTGTGCGCAGGCTATTTCTCATCTACCCTGGTTGCATGCACCAGCAGCCAGTAAGGATCTTTATGAGAATGTGTGTCTACTCTGTTTGACTGGGGAGGGGAGCGGCATGAAATAATGAGTCAAACAAACTCTTTTGTGACTGATTTTGTTTGTGTATTGCCTTAAGAGAGTCGTTAAGGAGACAGGAAGAGGGGAAAAAAGCGCTCCATCAAACTCTGAAAGCTGAACGACATAGAAACGGGGGTGGGGGGTTGGTTCTGTGACTGATTTCCTACATTAATCTAGTCATCTAATCTGCAGATGTTTAGGCTTGTGTTTGTGTCTTCTTATGTGTGCATGTGCCATCATGCCCATTACAGATTAGGTCTGTTCCAGTTATTAGGTTAATTAATGAATATAGTCATCATGCATCTGATTAGTCACTCTAGGCTGGTGAGGCCTGGATGCCAGGGTGTTCCACCATATGGAGGCGTGTACAAGAGCACATGTTTGCTTATGTTTGTGGTCCTTTTTAATTATGGCAAAATTGTGAAGTGATGGCCAAATTAGGCCATTTGGATTAACAATAAAACATAGTGATAAAATTCAGCTGTTCACAATAAATTAAATTGTTGTATTGACATGCCATGTCATTCTACCAATCTACAGTATGCAAACAGAAAGTTACTATGCTAGCACATAAGAGAACATGTGTGGATAATAAATTCAATTATTTAAATTGAGAATTGCAATGCTATACTTTTTTGTATTTGTACCTGGAGGGGTGTTTTTGTGGTGTATATTGTATACAAATGTACACTTTGTGCTGTTTGCTTTTTTGATTGTCGAAACCCGATCACCATCTCTGGCACAATTGTCCAATGATAATTATTTTTTCCTTTACTTCTGTCTACCCACATCTTGCCAGTATAGTCTGTCCTCAGGTTTTTGTATGCTTGTTGGTGTCTGTGTGTTTTCTAAATGATGCTACATTTCGCCGTCAGTACACTCTGAACGGAATTTACTGAGCAGCTTGTCTACTGTTTGGGGAGTAAATGAGGCACATTTTACTCACGTTGCATGCATGGCATTTTCACACAGCCTTCCTTTCTTCATGAATATGCATTTTATAAAAGGGATTAACAAATAACAAAATAAATCTGGTTTGCAAAGATCCATTATGTAAATTTCAGCACTTCTTATGAGGAACGGCACATTTTCGGAAGTTTGCTATGGTGTGATTGCTCTTGGGTGAATATATTTCTTCCCTCATGATGTTTCAGACAGCTTGTGAATGAGGTAAAGCAGACAGACTGGCAATATTACCCCTCTTTTATAGACAAGCATAAAGCAAAAAATGCCCTGAAACATTCTGTACTAGTTGTCATCAAATGATGGCTGTGCCTTAATATCTCCTGCTTGGAATTTCCTGAAATGAGTCTCAGGAAGGACTTGATCTGGACTAACACAAAACGATGGCTTTCAAATCATAGATTAGTGGCAGAGGATCACATTGTGACAGCAACACTTCCAAACCAAGTCAGAGAAAAATGCCTTGCAAAACACTTTTTATTTTATATGGAACATGAAACACTAAATATGAGGCATGCGAAGCGAGGCATAAAAATAAAAAAAAATGAGTCTGTATTGCTGCTGAATTCAGCTGGTACCTGCTGGTAGCTTTCAATAGAGTGATTGACTTCTTCTAAATTGGGTGAACAATTGCATTTGTGCATCTTAAATGTTTTCTTTGTCCTTATTGATGTCTGGTGATTTTGTTTTATAGCTTTCGTTCTTGACACCAACAGTTGATTTCCAAAAATTAGAGAATGCCCTGCATACAGTAACACATCAGGGATATTTCCACATAGTATTCACATTGCATCTGATGTCTTACAAAGTGAACCTCTCTGGCTCTTGCCACTTTACATCCCCAGCTGTGTTCTGTTGTCTTCAAGCCATGCTTGTAAGGAATTAACCAATGAGATTAACCCTTAATTACAATGAGACACATAAAGGAAGCTGGCTTCATTTATCTTGATCTAAATTTATTTATGTGGGCCCTAAGGTCAAGTGCACCTTTGAATGGATTCTTTGGGCGCTAATTACTAATGCTTAGTTTACATAGAGCATGTCATATGACATATTATTATCAATCTATTTTCCTTACAATAGCAGGATATGTTAAGATTGATTTTCAAAGGCTTTAATGATCTCACTGATACAAATAACAACTATCATACTGCTGCTATGGTGGTGAGAGTGGCAGAATATTGTGCTAGTACTGTAGATTTGTGCAGTCTGAACAGATATTCTCTCTTTATACTTAAAGAAATCTTGAAGAACTGCCCTTCCACAACCTTTTTAAAAACAGTTAGACACTTTGTCAAGAAGTAAAAATGAGCTTTTTAATTAGTACTGAAACACGGCAAAGGAAAACTGAATTCCTCCATCTGCTGCTTTGACCCTGTGCCCACACATTTTCTCAGAAATGTCACTGCGAGTTTATATCCTACTGTACATTATTATTTGTACAGTGTTCTTGGATTCAATGAGTGAATCAAGGAAAACCATCTAGATTGCTGATTGGGTGATTTATAGACTCATATAAAGACAACTTAAAAATATCCCATATATCTCACTCAAACAGACCCATGTTTCCAGTTGAGTCTTCAGTAGTTTCAAGGTTACTTCATATGTAGCGTTTATGTACATAAGCGTGAACATACTTATCAACCTTAGTGCTGCAGATGGTAATACTGACCAAAATACATTTCTTCATATACTACTCAAATATGTCTAATATATTGAAATATATTTCTAATTAAGATTTTTTTTTACAAGAAATGGCTAATTTTATTCCCAACAGCTTTTGTAATAATGTTTCACTGCAAACGAAACTGTCAAAAAGTATTTTAATATTCAAAGCTTGGTAAAGCCCATTGAGTCAATTTTTGCAAAGACATGTGTTGTCGCCTTGTCATATGAGCTTCACCTGTGACTAATAATGGATCAATTAAAAAAGAACCCCAGTTCAACGTCAAATAGACCTCTGCAAACATGCCTAAGGTTCACCCTGAAACTAAATTGTTGATTATCAAGAGGCTGAAGACCAGATCACCTGCTGATGTGGCAGACATATTCAATGTGTCTCAGCATCAAGTACAGAGGATAAAAAAAGATTTGAAGAGACTGGAGACAGTTTTGTCAAGCCCAGGTCAGGCAGACCCCGCAAGACAACTGCTTGAGAGTGTGGTGGGAAATTTCCCATCTGGGGAGCTGCAATAAAGGAAGTCAACTGAATTGATTTTCCAAGTTTATTTACCATGGCCATGGGGGGAACTCGCAAAATGAACTCCCATCCCCTGATAGCAGTTCACAGCTTTTATACCACGGGACATACCATGTCGAAACACAAGCTCACCCCAGATGGCGCCCACCAAGGTCACAAAACCTTCCTTTTATCAGCTTATGTTCCGCTTTTGCATCAACAGGGTCAGGCATAAGATACACAGTTGTCTTCTAATTATTTCATGACCACAGGTGTTGGTCAAATAACACAAGAGAAGTTCAGGTTATACAGTTTTCCTTCACAAGACGACCATTTTTTGGCTCGAAAATCCAAGGCCAGCCAATTTTCCTCTGCAGCAGAGCTCCACGAGACCTGGTCACCTGATGTCAACCAAAACAGTCTTGAAATGGCCTTCTTGGTCGAATCAGTGCCAAGAAGCCAGCACTAAACAAAAGACAATTGATAAACTGTGTGGCATTTGCCAAGGCCCACAGCCTGCTAAAAGGATGGACGCTGGAAAAGTGACAGAAGGTGGATTTTTCAGATGAATCTACTATTGAATTACACCACAGTCACCGCAAATATTGCAGGAGACCTACTGGAGCCCGCATGGATCCGAGATTCACCCAGAAAACAGTGAAGTTTGGTGGCGGAAAAAAATCATGGTCTGGGGTTACATCCAGTATGGGGGTGTGTAAGAGATCTGCAGGGTGGAAGGAAAAATCAATAGTCTGAAATACTAAGAAATCTTAGCTAGCTTTTATATTCCCATTCTTAAAAGAGGCCAAATTCTAAAGTAGGATGGTGCTTCATCACATACTTCCATCTCCA
The DNA here is from genome assembly GCF_900700375.1 of Denticeps clupeoides. NCBI lineage: Eukaryota > Metazoa > Chordata > Actinopteri > Clupeiformes > Denticipitidae > Denticeps > Denticeps clupeoides. The sequence continues at coordinate 25,115,044 of NC_041707.1, forward strand.
CATCAAAGTTCCTCAAGGCGAAGAAGATCAAGATGCTCCAGGATTGGCTAGCCCAGTCACCAGTTATGAACATTGAGCATGTGTGGGGTAGGATGAAAGAGGAAGCATGGAAGACAAAACCAAAGAATATTAATGAGCTCTGGGAGGTATGCTAGACTGCTTTCTTTGCTATTCCTGATCAATAAATTGTATGAATCCTTGCCAAACCGCATGGATGCAGTCCTTCAAGCTCATGGAAGTCATACAAGATATTAAGTTTGGATTTCATAGCACCATTACTTAATTTGCTGACATATTTGTGTATTTGCAGTAAATTTGTTCTATTTCTATATATAGGTGACAAAATTTGACCTTTCTGTCTTGATTAAATTATAAATCTTTTTTTTCAGTGAAACTAATTCATTTCAATGCATTAAAGATCATTTGGTAGAGTTTTAGCTTTTCATATGAGCTAAGACTTTTGTCAGGGACTGTACATGAAAACAATTGTGTTCATGAAAGTGTTTGTTTTTAATCATTGTGATACCCAGTACAGGACACAATGCTCAATGGCACTTTGGTGATTTGGGATTTGAACCTGCCACCCTTCGGTTATGAGTCTTCTTCCTTTACTTACTAGGCCACAACAGACCCCTTGTTGATGAATCAATTATTATAACACATTGAACAGTGGAACTGTTCGCTTAACTTTTGTTTGCTTTCCTGCTTCTATGGATGTCATTTTACTACACATGAATTAAGATAAAATTGGTTTTGTGACACAGACAAGACCCACAGCTTGTGTCTATTGTGTTTGGGCAATATTCAGTTGATTTCCTTTTGGATGATTGCATTAATTAAGAGTTTCTAGCTTTTGTTTCAGTTTCTATGCCTTTCTTCTTTCTTGAGCTTTTGAATTCAGTATGAATACCCTGCAAATTATAGGAGTGCAGTGCGCAGTTCATTATACAGTGTCGCTGCCTGAGATGGCTAAAATGGTTAATTGGGTAAGATCCCCCTAATGAATTATAATCGCAGAGTGTTGACTGGAATAGAGTCAATCTTGAAAGCAATGTGTAACACAAGCTTCGGCATTTTGTACGTGTGCAATATATCATAGAATGATTATGCAAAAAAGGCCAAAGACATTCATAGTGTGGCAAAGCATCCCATAATGCTTTGGCCTTCCCTCCTGGTATAGACAGTAATCAGACTCCACTGTAGGAATGCGTTGGGCCTTGGGGACAGCCAAATTCAGCTTGCAGTCAGGACCTGAGGATAGAGTATCTCTTGGGCCATCTGAGACAGGCCTACGTGTATGACTGAAGTTGGAGCAACCCCACCACCAACGTTGCCGGTGGGGGAACACCCTCACACTCCCACCAGACTTCAACCTCCTGCTTTGAAGGGGCACCCTGTATTTTTAGACAGCAATATCCCAGAGATTTGGGATGTCAGTCATGCTGCTGTGTCAGCTGTAGAGAGGGCTCTCCCAAAATTACAAATCTCCCTGGGTAAACCTGGAATGGTTGGAATGGTGTCTTAATCTGTCATGACCAGAAGATGGGTGGGATCCAGAAATATATGCAAAATATATGAATATTATTTACCTTAAAAAGGGAGAGGGAAAAAAACTTTTTGAATTCACAGTGCTTTTGCCTGAGATGTTTATGCTATTTATAGAGGCTTGAGGTGCAAATTGGTGTCTAGAGGACTGTATGTCACATTGGGACTTTCTGAAGGAAGAGTGCCAAGCCTGGGAAATGAGAATGTGAGACTGAAATTACTTGTATCTCTGCCTTTTACCATTTTTATGTTCATTGTCACTATAAAATTGGAAAACATTGTGCCACATATGCTGCAATCAATATACGAGTCGCAATGTAGATAATTGGATAATTCTGCATGTTTAGTTAGGTTGCGGAATTCATCTCATCTTTTTTTTCTGTGATTCTGTGAAGTCAGAAGTTTTTACTTCTGAATAAGATTGCTTTGTTGTAAATATTCTGCTTTTTTTGTGTTGCCTTCCCTTCTCTCCATTATCTCTCTTTGAACAGTGGGATAGCGGGATATACCCACTGAACCGTGCCTTGTGTTGGGGATGTTGAGGTTGTCTACCGCAGGGCAGGCCTGTGCCATCCCACTGCCACACCACCTGTCCCCTCCACGGATCCGCCCATTGTCCTGTCTTTTGAAACCGATAGAGAGCTGTCAGAAAGAAGAAACCTTGTAAAATAAACTCTGTTTGTATAGTTTTATATGCAGGGGATGTACATGCCCAGTAGAATACAAGCTCTGTTTTAATGGCTGAAGCATGACATTTCACACACTAGTGACTCACCTCATCCTCTCACACACTCCCCGTCAGTGTGCTACACGCAGCAATCCCCACGCCCCAGCAGCCTGCCTGCAGGAATGGGAGAACGCCGCTCAGGTCGTCCCTCTTCAGTGTGCTTGATTTAATAATAGTGAGGGATGTGACTGCCATTTCAGGCACAGTTTAAAGCAGGTCATTTCTGCTTAAAACCTGGAGTGTCTGGGTTCTAGGTGTAAGTTGCTAAAATAGCACCCGCTTATCCCCTCCAGATTTTACAGCCAGGCACCCTGAAGCTGCCATGCCCCCTCCGGATGGCATCTGTATAAGGGAGCAAGGGCACATGTTGATAAGGTGACTATCTGAGCTTTCTGACTGTGTCCCTTATAAAACGTTGGTCTTGTGATTGCTTTTTATCTCTCAAGTGAGTGCTAAAGTCTCTGTGCAAGTGTTAATATAGCAACTTGCACTTTGCCAGCAAGCTGCGATGTGCCTCTCTTGTGATCTTGTTATTGTCTCGAGCACTTAGTCAGGGTCGCGTTTATTAGGTGTCACTGTTATTGCAACCTTTTCAGCGCTTCACAGCTACATGGTGTTCAGCTTTAGTGCACGGCAGTGGTCAAGCCCAGTGAGGGAGAAGTAAGTGTTGAGGTGGAAAACAAGAGCCACTCTAGACAGCTTTAAGCAATGCTAGCAGGACAGATCTATTTATTTATTTATTTATTTATTTGCATGCTTGTGTGGACTGCCATGCTAATAATCCTTGTGCATGGAACTATTGATTCTGTTGGTCTCTGCACGCAGAGAATGTGCTCATCCGCTTAAAATGAATTTAACAACATTATTTGCTTGTACTAGAGGGCTAATTAAGAAAAAAAAAAATGGCACTCGGCATTTCCATGCTGAAATAATCAGATGTGAATAAGAAAGGACCATTTTCTATAAATAATTATCTAGTCAAAATTAGAAAATTCTAAGTTCACAGTTGGAAAAATGACGGGGATTACCCCCTGGATTTGGATATCTGGGGAAAAAAAGGATCACCCACTACATTGAAATACATTGAACATTCAGTTAGGTAAGATACTAAAATATAAAAAAACCACACGTTTAGTTTTGTAGAATCCGGTGTTATGATGTATGCTTTTATAAAGTCCATAAGTGTTATTCTTTAACACCATTTAAAACTCAGCACCATGTCTGGACACTGGTTTTGTCAGCATGCCTACTTCCTTCTGAATGTGCCCTCGACACAGGCCTTGGCCAACAAGGCCGTCTTTGTGAGTGTGTGTTGGAAAAGCGCACCTGGTTCTGTGCTGGCTTATGTTCCCTCGCCCCGTAGGACATCGTGACGGACATTGCCGTGACAGCATACAAAAGCTTCTGTGTGAAGTGGCCAGGGCAGGTCGACTTCTCACTCCAGAACCCAAACACTCTGACCAGGCGCCTGGCCCTCTGACCTTTCTTTTTGCCATCAGTGGATTTAGAGCTGAAACGTACCCTGTTTCTCTGCAACCGGGCCGGGGTGTGACTGAACAGCCTGCAGGTTGGCAGCTGCACTGTCATTTCCCCTGGAGAGATAAATTCAGAGCACGTTTTTTCATACGTCATACACATTCATCACTTACAGTGAATCTGTTCAGTCACTTTATCATTGGACCAAAGGCTTCCGCTCATTTTGGTGACCTTTCCCCTGGTTCTCAAACCATTTTCTCTGCTGTAATGGCTTGTACTTGACAGTTTGATGGCTGAAAAACCATGGTGTCCTTTTTCCCTGTTCTGATTACTGACTTCCTGCATTCAGAACTGCATTATTTTGACACATGTTTAACTCAATGACAGTGGTTTGAGTATTGTAACTGTTCCTCATGCAGTCATGTGAGTGAGTAATGTGCCTTATGTAAGTGACTGTCCTGGGCTGGTTCAATCGAAGTCAGGGGGACCTGCCATGCTGGGATGAAGCAGCCTCAACGGGGGTTGACTTTCCTCTGCTGTCAACCTCTCCTCCCTCTGCCGCCTTCTCCTCCTCCCCTTTGTTCTCTCTGCTACGCTCTAAAGCTGATTACAGCTCAGCCTCTAATGAAGCCTAATCCTCTGTCACGGCATTGTGGAAGAGCCGGGGCTGAGGCGCATCCGACTCAGAAATGTCTCACTCTCAGACATAATGTCTCATGCACAAAAATATTCTCCCAGAATCTGAAAACAATAACCAACCAACGTACAGAATCTCCTTGTAGGCACAGATGCACACTTATTGACCTAACGGGTGTTAACACCAAGGCGACCTGGATGTTGTGGTTACTTTACAGAACCCCTAACTGTTGTCAAGGTGATGGCTGAGTATGCTCCATGGCACGCAGCGTGACTGGTGCATTTGTTCAAACATCTCTGTGCTTTTTTGTCCAGAACATGTGGAGAAAAGGGTTTGAAACCATGACAGGATGCCTGGTGTAGTTCTGAAAAGCCACGTTTCTCCTGCTGCTTATTGCATATTGTGCACAATAAATTGTTTCAGTCATCGCAATGGTCACATCGCTGTGTCAAATAAAGCAAATCACATATATACGACAGTAATTGTAAAAACATTTATCGTTCTCATTGTCCCTTCCTAACTAAATGCTGTTAACTCACAATAATGAAAGTTAGTACATTCTATATATTGAATTGAAATAATTACTACAGAGAACTTGTTAGCTTTTGTTGGGTTTAATGTACCACCGACAGGTTACTTAAAGTATAAAACATGTTCAGTTAATTATTTCAGCTCTGTGAATATTCGTAGTTACACATTATTAAAAAATTTATGTTTTTCTTATTTCAACCAATTTGTTTTATTGATTCATAGTGAAATTAATATTTCAATGTAAGCTGATGTGATAATGCTTAACTTTTATCTAGAGTGACTTACATGAGTGTCCATCATAGAAATCCCTAATTTGGTTCAATAGGGGCCAATATGTAAATACCATGATGTGCCCTTTGCTTTTCACCATCACCCTTGGTGAGCAGTGGGCAGCCATATCTTTCCTTGTACCTTAAAAGATGGTAGTGCCAGTTGAGCAGTGCTGGTGGATTGTAGAGATCGAGGTGCAGAGCGAGGAGTGATGAGAGATCTAAGGTAAGAGGGTGCTGACCCTTCCTTTGGCTTTGTAGGCATGTATCAGTATTTTGAATGTGATGTGGGCAGCTGCAGGAAGCCAGTGAAGGAGTGGTGTAGAAGAATTTGGGAAGGTTGAAAACAAATCGTGCTGCTGCATTCTCAATCAGGTGGAGAGGTCGAGTAGCGCTTCGAGGCAGATCAGCCAGAAGTGAGTTACTGTTGTCTAGTTTGGAGATCACCAGAGATAGGACATGTATCTGTGTAGCCAATGTTAATAAAAATGGACTGGTAGAAAACGAATTATGAGTGAGAGACATTGCAAATGTGAGACAAGTAAGAGATGGAATTGTCCATGGTTTTAATTGTTAGTATGGAGTTAGTACAGAGTTAGTATTTTAGTATTTTATTTAACATTAGATATCTGTTAAATACAGATATAATGACCAAGTGTCTTGGTCATTAACACATTGTTTGCAAGTGGGGATTTGTTTTAAGATAGCTAATTTAGAAGGAGATACTATCGAGGGGTTTCCTCTCATTCCTCTGACTATCGTGCAGCATACATTGAAAGATTTTTAAGGTGATATGAGGCTATGATGAGTCAGGTTTTCTGGACCAGTATGCACTTACAGCAACCGCCACATGCTATTCTCCATATTTAGGGAAACCCTGGAAGAAGTCTGGGAGTCTGACTCCTCCGTCTGGTATTGAGATCTCACATAGTCTGATAGCCTGCAGGGCTGCAGCATAGAATGCATTTTAGGGCTAATGTACGCATTTTCTGAGGTGCAAAGCAAATAAAAAAAAAAAACAGCAGCAATCAGGTGATATTAGTAACCCATCTCCATTGTTGTATTGTATTGTATTTTTTATGAAGACAGTCTTGTTGTGATTGATGAAAGATTTGTTGCTGTGGCTTCAGAGCTCTGTTTCCCTGGCAACCGATCTGCTCAATCTCATTTTCTGGCTCATGATACAATTTAAAGGCTAGTATTTCAGAGCTTATGTGAGTATGCCCAGAATACTTATATACTTGTCATTTTTTCAGTTTTTTATCTTAAATTTGCCAAAACCTCAAGTAAACATATTTCTCATTGTCTTTATGGGGTGTTGTGTGTTGAAGTCTGAGAGGAAAAAATGCATTTAATCTATTTTGGAATACGGCTCTAACATAACAAAAAGTCATGCACTGAATCATATCAGGGATCAAATAACATTTTCTATATCACATCTCCATCTGCTGTGAGAGATGATCATGTAGTAATGAAAAGAATGTCATCATGGATATGTCCTGTCAGGAGTGGAAATAAAATCACTGAATTGAGAATTGTGAACATAGTCTGTGCAGTAAAGACACACTGTGCTGCAAGAGGTTTTCGGTGCGAGTCCCCTGTGAAAAGCCTGAATCTAGGCAGTAGAGCTCTTTCTCAGAATATGGGCCACTTCGTATGATTAGTTCCTCTCTGGGGAAGAAACCTCCGGCCTGGGACCCTCAGTCCTCTGGATTGTGGCCATGAAACTGTCCCTTCTTTCCTGCCTTTTGTAGTCTTCATTTCCTCTAACCTGAGTATGCCAGGGGTACCAACAGTGTTGTGTGTGGGCACTGCCTGGCACTGGCACTACATCTTCTGTCCCTGGCTTCCAAACCTGGCGCTGGAGCACATGGCATTGGAGTGATTGTTTATCTCTTCCTCTCCCCAGTCTCCCCCCTTTATTTTTCAGGCCTTTCTCTCTATGTTTCTCCCACCCACAAATGTAGCTTTAAAAACATTAGTTTCGTCAGCCTTGACATTCGTTTCATCAGCCTTGACGTTCGTAGTTTCTAACGAGAGTAATTCCCTCCCCCCATTGGGGGGGAAGGATGTCCAAATCCCAAAACTGGGCTGTGCTGATGAGGTCTTCGCTGCCAGGAAAGGATTTTTGTGATTCATGGGTTCAGAATCTAATTCCATGTTTCGCTTGTGTTTGTGCCCATCTGTTTTTATTCTCCATGCTAGCATTGGTGATGTGACTGGGTGTGGTTTCTAGCTTTGTTTCATAGGTGTTTTCATACTGTGACCAGCTCTCAGTTAAATGAATGAAAAGCAAGAAACCGTCTAATTGTATTGTCTTGGCAGTAACATACTGAGATGGCACAATGAATAGTTATAGTATTTGTATTTTTATTAGTTTACCTCTGCCCACATGGTGTCTTGTTGTGCAACACAGTGGCCAATGGGGTTACACAGTAGCATGGAGGTATAAGATGTGACCTCACACCTCCAGGATTGTGAGTTCAAACCCTGGTCTCCACTCAGTGCATTGTTTATGTGGAGTTTGAATTTTCTCCCCTCATTGGTGCAGGTATCCCACAGGTTCTCCAGCTTCCACCCATCAGGCATGCTTGCTTTTTGTTGGAATCTGCACATGGTCCGTATTCATGATTGGGTGCTGAAATTAAAAGTTGGCCTCTATGCAAGCATCAGTTTTAATTGTGACAGTGGCACAATTCTTTAGCCATGAGCAATGCACTGTTCACTCATGATTCACTGTAAATCCAACCTCTAAGAGGGTCTTACCACCAGTTTGGGGTGTTTTAGAGATGGTGTATTGGCTGTATTGTAATGCCATTCCCTAGACCCACTACTTTTCCTAGATGGTCAATAGTTCCAACATTTTACCTTGAAGGTAATGCTAATTCATCAATTCACACGGCATAGCTGACCACTGGGTGGGTAGATAAACAAGAGACTGAAGTTTGGCGTCTCCCTTGGCCTGTACAGTCAGTAGATCTTTTGGGCTGTTTTGGGCAGTCAGGAATTTTTTTCTCCATTAGTCAAAGTGAAGTGATTGTCACAGTGCACAGAACACGGTGACACAATGAAATGTGCCCTCTGCTTCTAACCCATCACCCTGGGAGCAGTGTGTGGGGATGGGACTTTGCTCAGTTCTTTGTTTCTTTGTTTGGCCAGAAGAGCTGAACTATAACATAATGTAACAAAGTTATGAGAAATATACTAATGGATAATAATTTGCAAATAACCTATTTAAGGGCCATTGTGTAGACAAACAGTCCTTTTCTCGTCCTGCGTTTGGAGTTTTATGTAAATTAACCTGGCATCTGTAATCCAAGCCTTAATGCTTCCACTTATCTCTCACAATAAATTAATGGAGCTGTTTCACTTGTGAGCAAGTGGGTGAAGCCCAAGATTCCTAATCGAGGGCTTGCCCAGGAATTTATTACAACTAGATCAACTGGGAAGATTGCACCTTCGAGGCAGAATGCTGACCTCTGAGTTAATGATTGGCAGGTTTATAACCATTTCAAATGAGAGGAGCGTGGTGGATGGGGCTGTGTGAAGGCCACCACGACAAGCCAGCAAAAACTGTGCATTGCCGCACGGAAATAGGAGAGCCTATTGACTCTCTGCAACGACTTTTAGAGAGTAAACAGGCCTGTATTTACAACAGATGGGTGTTGATGTTTGTAGGTGTATTAGGTATATGGACCTGTGGTGTTTGGTTTAAAATGGCAGGCTACACTCACTCCAGCCCTGCACAGCCAAGCGTGTCAGTTGTCTCTGGCTGTCTCTGGCAGTGTTTGTTCTAATCATGAGGTCTCCTTGTCTGTTTAACATGGCTTAATCCCAATGCATAAACAATCCTGGGGCGGATATCAGGATATGAGTCACGCTCAGTGCATGTCTCTCAAAGAACATATATTTTATCAAAACTGTCACATGTCCACTCATGTTCTGTAACCTAGCAATACTTTTGTATGTTGTATAAATACAGATTTATGAATCTATAAATGTGTATCCTTTGCAATGGCAATAAAACAGAAATAACCTGTTGATACAGATCCTGAAACATGCTTGAGGTTTGCTCGGGCAAGGGCAGTTTCTCTAGCATATCTATCTGGTTGTGTTGATCGCTGTTTTCCTCTATCTTTCCTGTATCTCTGTGGTTCCGAGTGACAACTTTAGGTGACAGTTAGTACAGAACTCCCAGAGGGCCTGATATGTAGGTACAATTGTCTTTGTAACATTGACTTGATTTCACACAAATTACCTTGTATATTTCAAAAAGCAGACTGAACACAAATATATTCAACCTGAAGAATACCATGCACAGACTCCCATTATTGGGAGCAGGTTCATCCTAGCAGTGTTCTTGCAGGGGTTACACCTCGGCTCGACTCTTCCATGCATATTAACTGTCATCGTGTGAAAATTGGTTTACAGATTAAACAGCTTGTGGAAACGTTGTGTAAAATTAACTGTGTAAACACTCATGGCCTACTAGATACTACACTCATTCACTGTACTCAGTATACAGTATGTTCAACACATACTCAGGGGCACTGTTTTCTCTGACATCTTGGCAATTTGCTTGGTTTAACTTGTTTAAGGTATGAAATAGATGTATCTTGCGTTCAATTATGATTGATTATATATTTTATATAGCTTATTCTGAATGTATATTATCTTATATAGCTTTTTTTGCATCGATTCAGAATGAAATGCTTTCACATATCCACTAAATTATGATGAATCGTGTTCCCATTTGCTTCCTAGTGTTAACATTAGGCTCAGCATGTTCTGCAGACTTGTGAGGTTCACATCTGTTGTGCTGGTGCTGAGGTGTGTAGGTTTCTGAGCTGAGCCTCTCAGCAGCAAGTGACTGTGTGTGTAAATAATTAGCTTGCTGAGGGAGCCTCCTCCAACAGGCCGTTTACAGCCACCCCAGGGGCTGCTGAGCAGCAGGCTGCCCTGTTGATGAATGGCTGCAGGCCGGCGCTCGTTATCTGCCACCATGGGCTCAGATCACCTCTGGAAAATGAGGAGAAACTGCATGCGCATCAGATCTGTCCAGTGTAGTGAAGGTGCTTGTCTGTTCGAGACCAGTGAGTTGTAATCAGTCGGTTCTGCTAGGATTCTGTGATGTTGCGATTGCAAACATTAGATTTATTCAACCTATACCTGTGAATTCTATGCAACCTAGCAACATTTTTTTTTTATCACTGCAACCTTCAGTAATAATTTCTTTCAACAATGTTGCTGTCACGTCCACCATTATGACAAATTTATACTGCACATGTTCACATGCACAAAGAATGGAGTAGTAGTTTATTTTCCACTGACATTAGCAAAATGTTTGCAAAATATCCATAATATGTTACGCATTGCTGAGGCAGACCCATTCATTGATCAGACCAGTCGTGGAAATACAGACATTTAAATTTACAGCTGGGCCTGTTATTTTGGGCCTTACCCTCACTCTGAACGCCTCAAACCTGCTAACATTACACAGGCCACAGCCGCCATGTCAACCAGGCCTATTAAACTAAATGCTAAACACATTGTTAAATTTTGCAGGAGATTCATCTCGCAGTGACAATTGGATTATGCCCACTTCTCAGAAACAAGTTTGATCCCAAATTATCTCAGATCATGCAGGCTCTGACCTGGTGTCATCTCTTCTTTCAGGGCTTCTGTAATAGTTGTGTATGTCTAAGGGTTGACATATACTTACTTTTGTGTAATTAATGCTATAGGCTTGAATGTGATCCACAGGCAGTCTGCTGTGGTGAACCATTGTGCTTCTGTTAAGCTGTGTAAATGCAGTGTTTGTCTGCCTTTGCTCTTAAGCAGAGCCTTAGTGATTAATAGAACCTTTTTTAGCAAGAGCATATTTTGTTGATATATATACTGTTGCATTTTTCCAGAGGGCCTGACTGTACTTCGCACTAGAAGTATAGCCCTGATGGACTGGCCATGTGTTTTAATATGTATATTGATGGGTGAGAAATTATTTGCCTCGAGGCTTCGTTAATTTGCCCGTCTATTATCGTATCGCTCCCGCGGAGCTACGCAGTGAAGAACTGGTATCATTGTTTTACACGGACTGTTTTAACTGTAGCGCATTTTTAAGGAAGCAGAAGCGCAATATTTAAGGAGGCGCTATTTATTTTGAGCTCTATGGCAATGGCGGAAAATGAAGATACCTGTGTGAGTAAAAGGCATAAAATGTCTAAAGTGTGGGACCATTTAACGCTGCATGGACAACGTAGTGCAGTGTATACACTGTAAAACGGACCCAGCTTACCATAAAAGTACTTTGTCAATACAACAGCACCTTAACCAAAAACATCCTCACGTAAACCGGACAAATAGGCTAACCTATGTTTGTGAATTTCATAATTATTTCATGTACATCATGAATGTTTCACAGAAAGATTGATTAAATGGGCTTAATTATGGAGTCAGTAACCCTAAGGTTTTAAGCTTTGATCTAATAAAAGTGTTCAGTTTGAATAAAAACTTTTTTTGTGAGGAATAACACACTGTTGATAGAGTTGTTTAAAAACTCAAAAGTATGATTTATACGATTACTCGATTAATCGATGAACAAATTGACAGAATACTCAATTTCAAAAATATTCGATAGTTGCAGCCCTAGTGAGAAACAAATGAGTGCAATGGGTGAAGCTCTTCTTAGGATGAGCACTTCTTAATAACTCTGCACATTAATTCAGATGCAGTTATGTTACTGTTTTATTCCTCACATCCCTTTGTTTCATCTGAACAGTTTGTAATCTGCACCAGTAAGTCCCTGCTATGTCTTGATCACTTTTGTCCTACAACGCAGTGATTTTATTTGTGACAAGCAATAGTTGTGTAGTTAATAGTTGTGTATTAAATCTTGTTTCGTCAGATCCAGCCAAGACTTTGCAGGTGCCTTACTGACTCTTACAATTTGTATGGGGAGTGTTTTTCTAAGCCAGTTTCTCCATCTCGTTCCTTCTTAGATGTGTATGGGACTGAACCACCAGTTTTATAGCAAGGAATTATAGAAAAGACTGCTGCATTACAGAGGCTTACAGAGTACTAATTACTATCTTTATACTTTCCCAGGTCAGCGGATCTTACTCTTTTAAATAGCTTGTGATGGTATGGAAACGGTCCAGATTAACTCATGAGGAAGTCCGGGCTGTTGCAGCATCTAAGCCAGCTTCTCTGTCATGCTTTTTGGAAGGTTGTTTCTCACATGTGAACACTGCTGGCATATCTGCGTGCAGAACTTCAGTTAACAGGCTCCCAACTCTTTCATTTTCCAAACAGTTGCATCTTCTCAAGTAGAGATAGAGGTCCCGGGGGTGATATTGCCAGCTTCTGTACAAAATATTCAAAGAACACCTTTTTTTTGCCCTGGCAGTAATTGAGTAGCTATAACTGGATGAAAGCTGTGTTTTAGGCCTTGAAGTGAGGTGTACAGAGAAGGGTTTGATGCTGCTCTTCACGTCAAAATGTGCCACCTTCTTCGGGAAGTCTCCTGAGACCAGAGAACAGTGAACATATGGAAGTCCTCCCTGAATCGTTGTGGAACTAGAGTGTGTCAACCACATCCATCAAACTGAGCTGTGTTTGCCATTGTGTTTGGCTGCCAGCTGTGGGGTTTCATTTAGTTGTCCAAGCAGCCTTTGGTTATGACATTGATTAGTTGGAAGGCGGTGTGGTTGTTGAACAGTCTGTCTGGAATGGTAATCCATGGTGCATCTGGCTCTTTCAAAGGTCCGTAGCTGACATTCTGAGCATTAAAAATGGGCCAAGACCGTGCATTCACGTCATCCCAACAGGCCAGTTTCAGAGGAGTGTGTGTACATTTTTTTTCCTGGCTGAGCCGAGAATGAGCCATGCCACTGATCATGAATGTGTTGTGTTCATAATTATGGTGTAGAGTTAATGGACTGTGAAAGGCTTTTAAGAGGTTAACCACACTAGCATGGAATGTGTGACTGTCATAGGCTGGGCCAGGGCTGCTTTTTGAAGTAAAGTTTATAAAGTGAAGTGATTGTCACATGTGATACACAGCAGCACAGCACACAATGCACACAGTGAAATTTGTCCTCTGCATTTAACCCATCACCCTGAGTGAGCAGTAAGTGATGCCACCTTGACTCTTTCAAGCCCAATACTATTTCTGGAACCAGAACCAGATCTATTTTTTAACACTTCAAAATTCTTTTCTCATTCTTAAAATTACTGTCAGTGTTTCGAGTTAATTGTGTTGTGAGACTGTTTGCCAGTACAATACTATACACCTGTTTACTAATGATATACTGTTAATAACAGTGAGTCACTGAGCTTTTTTTGTTTGATTTGAACAGTATAGCAAGTTAGAAGTGAGAACCTTGCCTAAATGCTACATTACATGGAAACATTTGGGTATTGCAGAAGTCAAAATGACAAGGGATGCATGATCACTTCTAAAATGTAAAGAGACAGATGTTATTTTGCTGATCGGTAGACTCAAATGTATATAAAAAAAACATGTTAACATGTTAAGGTTGTGTTATTGTGCAGGGAATTGAGTTCCTGAAGACGGAAAGGACACATAGGGTTCTATTTAGGGCTGCAACTAACGATTATTTTAATAATTGATTAATCCGTCGAATTTTTTTTTTTTTTATTAATCGTATAATCGGATAAAAAAAAAAAAAAGAAAAAAGAAAAGCATTCATTTCCAACCCTTTATTCAAAAACAGAACCAAAATCTTTAGAAAGTGCACAAACATGTTGCTCCTTGAGCTGTTATAATAATAATAAAATAAAATAAAAATTGACTAACACAAAAAAATACACAAGTATGCTTTACATCTGCCAAATCTAGACTTTTTTTTAAACAAAGTGCCACCTGAGCTGCCAGAACGATAAATAATTTATAAAAAATAAAGAACAATACAAATCAGAAAATTTAACAGGATTTGTTTGAATGTCAGAACTTGTTCTCTACACTACACTGCAGATGCACACACTCGTAGACGCACACACTCACAAACTCACACTGACACACACACACTGCAAAAAATTATTTTCTAACTTAGTAGTTTTGTACTGATTTCAGTCCAAATCTCTAAAAAATCCTAAATCAAGATACATTTACTAGACACATGAAATAGCATAAGAAATGATGTCTTCTTTTCTGATAAAACATCTCAAAATTAAGTGATTCTTTAAAACAAGCAAAATTATCTGCCAATCGGGTAAGAAAACTAATCTTAATGAGATATAATCTCAAACAGAAGTTTTAAGCATCACTTAATTTTCTCATGCCATTTTTCTTGTCCAGTAATCTTGATTTAAGATTTTTTAGATATTTGGATTGGAAACGAGACAAAATTACTAGGTAAGAAAAGCTTTTTTTTGCAGTGTAGCTATACATGACATCAGATTGAAAAATGAATGTTCCAAAAAAGGCTAGTGAATAAAAACATGTCTTTAGTCTTTTAATGCAAAGTAACTATAGCACCCCTACTTTACTACTGTTATTAACGCGCTAACGCTAACTTGTCATGCCTGTCAAGCTGTATGACAGGTAAACATTTACATTCACAATTACAGCATTTATCATACGCACTTATCCAGAGCGACTTACAATCAGTAGTTAGAGGGACAGTCCCCCTGGAGCAACTTACGGTTAACTGTCTTGCTCAGGGACACAATAGGCGAGTCGTCCACGCGGAGATGCAGAGAACAGTCCGAACGCTGTTTCATCCCCCCTCCACACCTGTAGGTGGCGCTGTAAGTCCCAGTCTAGTTCTCCTCTGCGGTGAGTTAAACACCAGCACCAGGGACATTACGTTCCTCGCTTCAAAACGGAACAAAAGTAGGATTCTGTAGCGACTTACCCTGCTGCTGAACTCCCTTCTTCCTCTTCAATCACTCCAACATGTTTACGTTTCAGGTGCAGGATCATTGCCGTGGTGCTCCCGTGCCGTGCCATGTCGCTTTTGCATATTTTCGCGCAGATTTCTCTGCCTCCGCCATGTATCTTTCCTCTACCTCCGCTTGTTTTTTTTTTTTTTTTTTTGCTCTGCGCGGTCAAAGAGGCGGCAAAATCTGCTAGCATCTGTGCGCGAGAGAGACCGAGTGTGTTCACTCCGCTCCGCGCTCAAATAAAAGTTTTTTTTAATAATCAAACGTCTCTGCGTCGCGCGACATAACAAATCGATTAGGAAATTCGTTGCCAACTCTTTTAGTAATCGATTTTTATCGATTCAATCGATTCGTTGTTGCAGCCCTAGTTTTATTTATATAACAACTAACAACAGGATGGTTTTGGGGGCTGGGCTGTGATGTGGTGCTCTGCTGGCACTATATGTTTATGAAGAACCAAATTTTTTTCCATCTTTAATTTGGAAATTGTCAATCGCTTCTTCAGCCAACAGGAGAGGAGATCTGAAGAATCTCTGGAAAATACTCTTGACCCTTTCACAGCATTTGAACTCGCAGTCATTTTGTGTTTGTGTAGAGCTCTATTTGTTTGTGTAGAGCTTTTTTCTTCCATTTTTAATTACAATGTGCAGATGAGACTTATGCACTGCTTCTGATCCAGTGGCCAATACACTCTTAATTCTCCTGCTTCTTAACAGGCATCTCATCTGTGGGTGTGGATGTGGGTGTTCTTAGATGCAAGTCTTACCCCTTGGAGATGGGGGTAAAATTATTTGCGGACCTTGTCAACAGAAATCGATAATACAAGTTGTTGTTGAAAGGAAGTTAAGATATTCTTCACAGAACCAGCAATCTAAAAAAATCAGACCCTCTCAGGTTGTGGAAGGAGAAAATAAAGGGCATTTTCCCACCTTGTCGAACCTGTCAAAATCTTTTCTGCAACATCTACAGCCGTCTAAAGAATAAGCTTAACATGCTCCCAGTAGAGAAGGGGTGGGGTATTAACATGCATATGACATTTCAAACCCTACTCTCTCCTGGGAGACTGAACCAACATGAATGCCTATGGAATAAGGCTCTGTTAAAGTTCAAGTTCTGTGAATGGTAGCTGGCTGTAGTGATCTGTTATTACTAGACCCTTGGTCATAGTCCTCTGCTCAGTCTCAGAAGACAGGAGTAATGAAGGGGAGAAATAGCCAAATTTCTCGTTTCTTCTCTCCCTCCCTTCTTCCTCAACTCTGTATCTCACCCTTTTATCAGTGCATTGCAGTTACTACTTTACATTGCACTACTTTACACTGCATTTATAAGCTTTCACTGACAGTAGAAGTAGGTTGTGTGGATTGTTTCTTAAGTGAGAAATTAACCCTTTTTCTAACTCTTGCTGGACTATTGGCTATTTTTTCATGGGATTCATGGAGACATTCAGACATTTTGATAATATTTAAAAAGACTAATAAAGTAGGATGAAGTAGGATTAAGTCTAATAATTGTAATAAACCTCTGAATGATTAAGCAGTCACTGATGTTTTGAATGCTTGTGGGACTCTTGGGCCTTTATACCATTAAACATTGCAATCGACATAAAAACCTCAGCATTAACATATCCCAGAAGCAGAGAACTTTATTCCTTTTACAACTCATTAATCACATCATCTTCGATAGACACAGCATGAATATTGATGACGTCAAATTAATTGGCCGTGTCGTAGGCAGCATTTGGAAGTCATTTAGAATGAATCAGTCTGTGTGACACTGAGACAATCCATCAGTTATTGTCTAATCTAATAAATGCTGTCTTTCTACCAGGGAAAATGCCACATCTCTATTCAGACTGCTTAAAGATATGGTGCTTGTGCATATGCCAGAACTATTACTCTTTGCAATAAGAACCATAGCGGAAGTAGGAAGTAGGCTGGTGAACCCGATGGCACACCAGCTATAGGAATATGATTGACAGTGTATTGTGCCGACACTGGTGAGTTAGTGCTGTGGTGTGAGGCAGAAAACCCTGAGCTGTCAGGCAGGGCTTAAAGCCAAGCTGATGGTGATGGCTTTTGACAAACTCAGACTTGACAGGTTGTGCATCTGGTATTATGATGTGGACAACTGTCATTTAGGGCCCAAATGGAAATTTGAGAATTGCAAGAACAGAAAATAAGCTGTATCCTTATGTGAATCTAGAAAAATTCCACCATTTGTCATTAACAACATTAACACTGTCTACACCTGATTTTTGTTCAATTTGATGTGTGATATTTATGGACAAAAATAAACATGTTTCTGTTTTTTTTTTTATATATTTTTAAAACTTTGCAATGGTTGTCTTTTTTTATTCAATTTGCAACCAGATAAACAGTGCTAAATTCATATAGTGTTCTTTTTGTCCACATGTTAAGATACTTTATTGTGCTTTATCTGTCAAAAATGAGCACACCAAAAAAAGTTTTTAATTCAGTAAATACATTTTACATTAGGCACAAACCCAACAAAGTGCTATGTAGTTTTTAGCATTATAGCGAAGTAATTGTTCTCTATTCCTTTGTATTTTTATAAAACTTTGGCCAAACAGGAATACCCCATCTTTAAACAGTTAAATAGCAGAGTTGAGAATGACAGTTGCTAGCTCAGAAAAAAAAAAACAAGATAGAGAACAACATGGTGTTTTTAGACTGTGTTCTCGCTGCGTATTTAAGCATGTTTTTTTCATTCTGCCTAAATCATTTTCTTTTTGGAAGCACTCAGGACTACCAACACAGACTAAAATTAGATAAAACACTTTTAAGTGCACTGAACTTGACCCGGGGTCAAATAAGCCTCCTAGTGCACCAAAGGTAAGTCACTAATAAACTGACAAGAATGAAGGTTCATGCTGACCACTTTGTTAGTAGTATTAGGTATATTAATGGCAAAGTTTAATATGAGGTCAAGTGAGCTGTTTTTTTTTAACAACTTCTGATCAATTAACTAGCCTTTCCTTCCGTTTTCTTTCCTCTCATAGCTGTCCCATTCCCACCTAGCCATCGGCTGACGGCAAAGGAGGTGTTTGACAGTGAGGGAAAGCCAAAGGTGGATGTGCTAAAGGCTCACCTGACTAAAGAGGGCCGGGTTGAAGAAACAGTGGCCCTACGGCTCATTAGTGAGGGTGCGGCCATCCTGCGCTCTGAGAAGAACCTGCTGGACATCGATGCACCTGTCACAGGTCAGCCTTAAACATTTTGCACACACTCTTTCACTGTTGTCCTTGCTCGTCTCCACTTCTGACCTGGGCCTGCATGAGTCACCAAGCCCCCAAGGATGTGCGTGGGTCCTGAAGGCAATAACAAGCTTAGGGTCAGAGGTCAGTCAGCTTTATATTCTGTAAATAACTAACCTCTTGAGTCACTGCACTTACCTGTTCCTTTATGCAGTGTGTTTGATGATACATCATTAAACTGAAAAAATAAACGAGTTTACTTTAATAAAAGAACACGCTGTCTCTATAGCTTTGGTTGAGTGTTCTTTTTGAAAAGAAGACACTCCTTATAATAAAGTGTCTGACTCTCAAAGAACATTCATAGAATATTAAAGAAAAGGTACACTTCTGAATGTATCAGATGTTTAACCTAATCATTTACATCTAACCCAGTCAGCATTACCATTACATTTAAATTAATTCTAGGATCTTTTTTAAAAATGACATACTGGCCACTTTTGTTCAGTATATATATTTTTTCCTTTCTACACAAATCTCACCCACCTCATCCTCTCTCGGTCTATTATGTACAGTGTTTCATGACTTAATTATACTTTGTGATGAGCCCCTTTGATGGGTTCATTAACGAGAGGCACAGGACACTTTTCCATAACAATGGCAACAATTATTTCAATAAAATGCATCACTGTGTGGTACAGAGACATAGAAGGGGAAAATGGCTTCCAGATGCATTAAGATGTTTTTTTTTGTTCTTTAGACTAAACACCATTTGCATAAGCTTGGCCTTCTTTGGGTGCTGAGAAGTAATCATGTCTCAAGTGCCTTTTTCACTGTACAAGTTTAACTTTTTTGTTACATCGGTGAATGCTGAAATATGTTGTAATAAAATTCCATAAAATGTCTTTACTTGGAATAATTTGTGGGTTCATTTGTATCTTTGCTCTTAGTTTGGGTGCTGCATTGCTGTGAGAATAGGCATCATTGTGGATGATGTTGCTTTGACAGTACAGAAGCCATCCTGGTTGAGGGTAGGGTAAGAACATTGTGGTTGGTGGAGAAGTGTCATTAAATAATTGCACTTATATTTTTTCAATTTCACAGCAACTTCCCAATACATCCCAAATGATTCTGATAATTTAACTGTAAGAGAGTATCATAGTGAAAATGTTAAACATATGTTGATGAAACATACCTGAATAAATATGGGATAAGATATGTGAGAGAAAGAAGGTTTGGAGTTGACAAACTAAAGGCTTTAATTAATAAAAAAAAAACTTGGGTCACAATAATATCAATTCCAACAGTACCAGGGCAGATAGCTTGGTCTGACAATAGAATAATTGTCCATAGTCATTTGTTGTTATATGCACTGCATGTTCCACAGAGGTGTTCTTTTCTTTGTTTTTTTCTAGTTGTGTTCTATTCTAGCCATATCAGTAATCCAATATTAAACCATCATGAGATCATAATCCTCCTTTTGCCACCAAAAGAATTACACTAGACCTTTGAAGGTATGCTGTTCTAAGGTATGCTATTCTAAGCAATACCTTTACATCCTGGTGTGGATCTACCTTGATTTTCTCCAGAATTTGGAGGCCTAATAAAGTAAACCAATTGTTATCAATGTTGTTATTTGTTACTTGGCTGATGCATAAATGTTTAATAGAAAACAAAATATTTTTCTTTTTCAATCTTTGTGATCATATTATTGTGTTTTTTTTTCTTCTTAGATGACAGACCTGCCATGCTATGAGAGCAAAATAAATTTAAAGTTTTCTGTGCATTGGGTCTCTATGGGTTAAAGTGCAGAATAAAACTATTTCTCTGCAAGAGAGAAATGGTTTGTGGGATTCCAACTCACCTTGGCCAAGTCACATAGAGGCATTACATCCTGTCATGCTTTCAAAACAGGCACTTATTGTCTGCTCCTTCATGTTATTAAACTTGCATGGTTGTTAATGGAGCCAAGAGGAGCTATATTCAGCGGGGGCTATTCGTCTGTGTGTATGTTTGTGTTAGCCTGTGTCACTTTAAATGATTAACTTGTTTTTGGTTGTGATGTATGAGGATATTACATCAAGACAGAATGAACACAGTTGACTTATTTCCTGACTGCAACACTGGCCTGAGGGGTTGTGCTGACAAAGACGCCTGTCTACTCCCACACTCTCCCTCGCCTTTACGCTGAGGTATAATCTACACACAGTGTACCCAGGTATACACAGGCCTGGTTCACTTTCACACACATGCAGAATCTGTGGGCCTCAAACGTTCTGCTGGAATGAGGCCATTCATCACTCCCACTCACATATTAACTCACCACTCTGCAGAGCCCTCAGACCCTGGGCTCTCATCAGCTCGTTCTGTGTGGTCTCTGTGTCTCTCCTCATGTACCTTTTTCACTCAAACCCATTTGCCTATGCATAATCAGTCTGCCGGAGAGCATGCAAATAATCCGCAGTGTGAACAAACACATACCAGCACATGCAGTACACACACCCCCCCCCTTGTGCAGTCATGGCTAGGGATGGGTTTTTCTTATCAGTCGATATACTGATACACTGCCTGTCCAAAAAAAGTCACACACTAATATT
Organism: Denticeps clupeoides; assembly: GCF_900700375.1. NCBI lineage: Eukaryota > Metazoa > Chordata > Actinopteri > Clupeiformes > Denticipitidae > Denticeps > Denticeps clupeoides. The sequence goes on from NC_041707.1 coordinate 25,135,943, forward strand.
TAGTTGGACCACCTTTAGTGTTGAATAAGTCACACATTCACAGTGGCATTGCAGATGTGCATCAAAACAATGTCCCTACAAATCCTTCTCCAGCACATCCTCACACCCTCTGACTTCATGCACCTCTCGTCTATCTTGATGTGCCTATAACAGAGTAAATCTGGACTCATCAGACCACATGACCTTCTTCCATTGCTCCAGAGGCCAATCATTATGCTCTTTAGCACATTGGAGCTTTTATTCCTGATTAGAAAACCATGGATCAGTGAGACTAAAGGCTGCACAGCTGTTTAGTCCCAATCTTTTGAGTTCCGTTTGCATCGTGCATGTGGAAATACCCATATGGTCACTGTTGAACGTAGCCTTAAGTTTAGATGTAGATATTTATAAGCGTTGATTTCACCTGACATTTCAGTTATAGCCTTCAAGTTATTCAAGAGTTTTTCTGACCACATTTCTCCTGTGAAGATGATTGTTCCTCACCATCCTTTCAGTTTTTAATAATGTGTTCACTTTTAACCTTCTGAAACAGATTAATCTTTTCCACAACCACAGACTGTGTCTTCCAGCATGGTTGTTTAACTGTGTAGCTTCTCATTTCTTAATGTTAAATAACTTAAGTACACACACACACACACACACACACACACACACACACACACACACACACACACACAAATAAGATGTCCTAGATCTGAACTAATCAATTATTATTCATTACATAGTTGAATGTGCTGACCACAAAACCACACATAAATGATTGATTGAAATCAAATTGATCAACCCACAGAGATCTGGATTTGGAGTCACACTCAAAATTAAAGTGGAAAAACAAACACACTACAGGCTGATCCAACTTTGTTGTAAAGTCCTTAAAACAAGTCAAAATGAGGCTCAGTAGTGTGACCTCTGTACAACGCCTGGGCATGCTCCTGATGAAGTTGCGGATGGTCTCTTGAGCGATCTCCTCCTAGACCTGGACTGAAGCATCCGCCAACTCTGTGGTGCAATGTGCCGTTGGTGGATGGAGGGAGACATAATGTCCCAGATGTGCTCAATTGGATACAGGTCTGGGAAACAGGCTGGCCAGTCCATAGCATCAATGCTTTTGTCTTGCAGGAACTGCTGACACACTCCAGCCACATGAGGTCTATCATTGTCTTGCATTAGGAGGAATTTGTGGAGCTGCTAAACAAAATCTGCATTTCTTCCATTAGTGATAGTGGTTCTGAATTAAGCTGTTTTCCTGCTAAAAATTCAATTCAGCTGGCTTTTACTGATTCCATTCTATGGGCTAGCACCAGCTAAATGTATTGTCATTGACGAGTCTGCAACAGGTTGAAGTGAAAATGATTAGTTGTCAAATGTGAAACACAATCCCCTTCCAGTGCACACAGTGAAATGTGTCCTCCCCATCCACTGCCTCCTTCTGAAAATTATATTTTACTTAATTTACTCAATTCTCAAGTAATGGTGATCTTCAAAATATGCACAAGACATTTTCTCAGTGTTTCCTGGGTAACTAGACAATAATTAGTCATGGATAAAGTACCACAAAAGTGACACAATCACATGTAAAGTAACTGCCGAAAGATCGGCCCGCAGATCAGATCAGGTAATTGATTCAGTAGACATTTAAGCCAAGGGTTTGTACAAAGGCTCCCAATTACCTTGCAGTTAGCTTACGTCATTGACTTATTTTACTCCTGCAATTCTTTTTAATGGCATGGAAAGTCACAAATTTCTTCAGGCAGCATCCTTCTTCCTGTGCCACAACTAAGTGATGATTGTAATATGTGTCTTGTATGCCAGCGGCAGGGGGAATTTTGCAGTCCATTTCAACCAATGCAATTAAGCACGCTCGATGCATGCAATGGACCCTGTTCATTTGCTTAGTTAGCACGTGGAGCTTAGCTTCTGGAGTGGCCCCCATGTCGACTGGGGAGTGGGGTTGTGTAATGCGCTCGCCCACATGCCAGCCGGCAGAGCTGCATTGATGGTATTTACTCATAACGATCAACCTCACACAGCAGCAGTGCGAGTGTGTGGACCGCTGCTGTCTCTTTTGAGATAATGCACTCCCACCTGCTCATCTTGTGTAGGTTGCTTTGATCTGTCACTAATCGAGTGTGCATATACGTGTTTGTCTGCAAATCTGTGTATATAGACATCTGCCCTAGCCTTTCTTCCATTGTGTGTGTGTGCGTGTGCATGTCTCTTTGGATGTGTTTTGATGTGGCTCTGTAGTCTGCAAGCACTTTCCTGTGAATAATGTGTGTTTGCGTCCTCTGTTTGCTGCCCTTACGTGGGTGGGTGTTTTTGTGGTCCCTAATATATTCTAGTGTCATCTGCTTCTCAACCTCTTTTCTGTCTGAGTACTTTACTCGGTTACTGCAGCCATTAAAACCAACAGCCTCAATGCATGAATCTCTTAATGCAGGGCAGTCCATTCTAGGACGTGCTAGGGTGTCTTTGTATCTGTGACCAAAATCTATCTGTAGTATAGTTACTATGGAAATGTGCTGCCCTTGTTCCTGTGTTTCCACATATCTCAGCCTGGCAACAGGGATAAAAAGAGATCTTTTGTGTCTGCTACTACTTACTCACATGCTCTAGCCTGCTGTGAACATTATTGTCCAATCAGGACAATTCTTTTTCATCCTTTCATCCTCGATCCTCTCTAACGATGCCTACTGGACCTCTGGATTGTTCTCTGAAGCTGCATTTTGGATGTTAGCTCTTTCCTGCTGTGTTGTGTTTGTTCGTTCTTTCCCGCCCCTTCCCCCATGTCTGTTGGTCGCTTGCTGCTGAAATCTACTGTGTCATCGCAGCTCCTTAGGGGGTCACTGCTGGAGGTGTCTGCGGCAGCTCTGGTATTATGTGAATACCACCCCACTTGCTCCGAAGCCATGGCTTCAAAAGCAGATGCACTCCTAATGCCAGCACGTACATATAACACCCACACTCTTTCTTTGTTTGAAAGTCTGTCTTATCAAGCAGCAGCAGCACACTGAAACATAACATTGCTTCATGGCCAGTGGGCTTTGCTGGATGATCAGTGAATGTCCCCGCCGAAAAGCAGCACTCATACCAGATCAGATCTGCACATACATGACGGGGAACTGGCGATGTGAAAACTGGCGATGTGTAGCAGGAAGCAGGTGCTCGTTTTGTACAGTAGAATACTTGCAGAGAAGTAAATCCATTCAGCCTGCATTGCTCTGCTATTGGTCAGCTGTTTCTATGCGATGAACAATGTTTCCATGGCAATGGTCAGCACTGGTAAGGACTTTTGTGGTTTCGGAAACCAAGCACAGTGATTGAGATGTTGAGTCCTGTGTCATTGACCCGACATTTCCCACAATGTTTCACAGTCTGTTGTTCAAAAATAACACAGCCAACACACACATAATGTTGAATAAAAGATTATTTTTCAGTGAGATCCATTGACACCTGATTTTTTATTCTAAATTGAAGTTCTCAACGTCAAACTAACACATCTAGATAATGTAATGAAATGTTACTTTTACAGTTGTAAATGTGGACTCAAACGTGTTCTTTGCATGCTCGACAATTCCCTTTCCATGGTTTAAACTTGAAGTGGTGGTGTAAGCCTTCGGATATCACCCCAGCAACAAGGAAAATTGTGCATTTCATTAGAACAATAAGGAAAAGAGTATATAGAGCTGTAAGGCTGTCCAGTTCACTGCTCAACATGGTAACAATATGCTGCCAGACGAGATGGTTTGTCTACTGTTTTGGTCTGTAGTGTAATAAGTCAACCAGAAAAAGCACAATAACAAGAATATCGCCATCTGTCCACATGGAGTCAGACATATACTGATCAATGGATCAATTTTGCTCCCATATATGTAAACTGGGTCATTGAAACGCTGAATTTGATGGCATGGGTTCGCGCACAATAGCAAAGCAAGAGTTTACGGCATGTTTGAAGGTTGCCGATTCACTACGCACAGGCTTTTAACTAGTGCTGTGCAATTAATCGCAATCGCAAAAAAAAAACTGCAATTTAAGCACATGCGATTTCTAAACCGCTTAAGACTGCGATTTTGTCCATTAATTTATTTAGATTTTTATTCAAAATATGTTCTTGTGCGCATGATTTTAATATGTTAACCAATCAGAGCTGACGCAGCGCACCGGGCAATTACAGCTAAGCTGAGCAGGAGAAACATGTTAACCAATCAGAGCTCACTCCATTCAGGAGAGAGGATGTGTCACAGAGCAAGGTAATTTGCAAGAAATGTAAAGCGGGCGTTGAACACGAGCTCAAGCAGGTGAAATACTTTGCCATGACCACAGATATGTGGTCCAGCAGAACGATGGAGCCGTACATGAGTTTAACGGTTTACTATATTAATGACAACTTTGAAATGAAAAGTCAGCATTCCTCCCAGAAGATCACACTGGAGAAAATATATCTGAAGGTTTAAAAGATACTTTAGCATCATGGGGACTTTGTGAAGAGCAACAAGTGTCTTACTCCACAGACAATGGAACTAATATAGTGAAGGCTGTCAACGTTCATGCTTAAAACTAGAAATGGTGGACATGCTGGTTTTTCTTGCGGAAAAGCTTTAAGAGAGCAATCTGTATTTTGGTTTTGATTTATGTTTGATTTATAAAATCGCAATATTCATTAAAAAAAATCGCAATATGATTATTTTGTCCATATTGCGCAGCCTTACTTTTAACTCAAGTGAATAGCTACCCATTGCAGTCTACCACTAGATGCTAATGGTATAGATTTAAAAAGTCATTTCTGATGGTGCTGCTTGGTGTCATCTGGGAAAATAAAACACGCACACACACACACTGGAACACACATCACTCAGGACTCATAAATAAATTTCAAGATCTAAGTTTGCAAATCATTGCCAAGGAACCAATTTGTATTCAAATCACATAATTATAGATACAGAGAGCAGGGCTCAGGACACCGCATGTCTGGGGGATTGTAAGAAAGTGGAGACAGACATATGGTGCACTGGTTTCTTTGCATTCATGTGTTTGTTATGCAACGTGAACTTCACCTGACAAGTTTTCTCACCTGCTTACTGGAGTTTATTTGGAGTTTATCAGGTCTTATCTGACCTTATCACGTAATAATAGCACTTGACTAATTGACTAATACACTGGTGTGTGCTGATAAATTTACTCCCTCTAATGCAGCTTTATCTTGTTGCTGTCAAGGAGAGGCAGTTCTCATTGTCCACTGTTCATTGTCTTGTTCCTTGCAGTTGTCATTTTTTATAATAATTCTGATTTTGTTGCAGCCTGTAGATGCAATGAAAAGAGCTGTAAATCTTGGCCAGTCTTTCTATCATTTTATTTCGGGCTCGGACCGGGTCGGCTCAGTTCGGGTTGAGCTTACGTGGTAAATGAGTGGTCGACAAACACAAATTTCTGGTATATAGTACCTATCCTATCAATATGATTCGCTACTTGTATTTTTTTTTTTCAGAATTTGGTGCTTCGGCATGTTGTAAATTTGTTTTATTAAATGTTTATTTTTGACTTTATTTGATTTGACTTGCAATTCTTGGCCACGTCATCAGGCGATTATTTTAATTATCGTGAGAGATGTGGAGATGTGATATGTGGAAATAGATGCTCAGTAGGTGAAACAAAAGCTAGAATGTTCACTTCCTTTCCTAACGCTTGTAGCGTGCGCGAGGAAAGCTGGACTGCATTCTGTCAGGCTCGGGTCATGTTGGGCCTAAAAAGTTAGCTCTAGCAGTGGAATTGTTAAACTGCTGTCTTTGATCTGAGTGAGAAACTGCTGCCCTGCTATCAGGATGGCCTGGTCAGTCACTGACTGATGGGTGGATGGCCAATAAATGATGGACTTTTACTTTAAGGAGTCATGACCGTTAATGAAATAATAAAGCTCACATGAAATAAACACCAACTGACAGCAACTTTTTTTATGTATAATAACACCAGGTTGTGAGTCACTTTCTCTGAATCCTTGTAAATAAAATGTGAATGTTCCAAGCCTGACCCTTTTTAGAACGTATGTATGAATATGAATATTTACATTGGAGAACATTGTATTGTGCTTGTGTTTAAATAATGCAAGATCTAAAAAATTCTCTTCAACTAAAGTGTTATGGTCTTTGGTAGTGGTCTTACATCATACACAAGCATAAAGGTTATGCTAAGCTAAAATTGCTTTTGCCTGGAGATTCAAACCTTTAAATGCGTCTGCAGAGGTGGCTATGGGTATAAGGTGGCTATGGGTATAAGTCGTCTCGAGCCCTGCAAGTTTAAATGTCACCCTGTTAAGCTTTTTTTACTCACCCCCTTATTCGACTCATTGCTATAATCTCTTGATAATATGGTAATAGATGAAAATTTAAGTGAGGGAAAATATTTAGGAAATATCTGCAATGAATATTAGCTCCCACTGTATACTATTTATGCTGTATTTCATGTCGAATTAAGGGGAGACCTTTTTTATTTTGTACAAGTAGACTGAATTTTGAATATTATTTTCATATTTGGTGTGTAGAAAGCTCTTTCAATCTTGGAATCTATTACCACAACAAGTGTTTACAGAATTATGGCCACTGGAGCAGTGTTGGCCTTACATAGGAAATGGTGGCTTTACAGGTTAGGAATCAGACTCATAACTGGAAGTTGATTCCAAACTGGCAAGGTACCATTGAGGACCTTTTGATCAAGGTTGTACTTGCTGTCACAATGATGGCGATGGTTTTGTCATGTTAGTGCATTAACCTTTCATTCAATTGAAAACAAAACAAAAAAAAAAAAAAGTCACTGAGTAGAGTCCAGCTGAGTTGAGCCTGCACCATGCTGTGCTGTGGTATGCAGACTGGGGTTTCCCACTGACGTCTGCGGGGGGCTCACTAATCTTACCTCCTCGCCACCTGTTCCAGCAGTGGGGCATTGTTGCCGTATTGGGGCCCTGAATGCCATTCTGTTAATGCAGTGGCCATTGGGGAGTGGGTGAGGCCCTGTGCCATTAGCGGTCCACATTAGCAGGGCTTTACGTAGGGCATAGAGCCATGTGTCTGCAGCACCCATGCCAAATGGATTCCCTCCCATGGAGCACCGAGTTGTGAGTCACAGACCTGGTTGATTGTTGCAGCACTTCTTGTTGGATATTCAGTGTACTTAGAAAGGCCGTGTTGTCTGTGTCAATTACACTTTTGAGACATAGTTCTCAATATGAAATCATCTGCGATGACTTATTTTGCAAGAAAAGGATTCAATTACATCAAGTGGTGGTGGACAGGTTTTTGTCTGCCTTGTCCAGATAATGCCACATTCATCAAGCAACAGGCTGCAGAACAATGTATTATACATGGAACAAGAGGCCAGGTGATACACTTTATTTATGCGTTCAGTGTTGGTTGAAAGCAAAGACCAGTTTCCTCGGCTGTGACAAATGCAAAACGTGCATATTTATTGTAAAGAAACAATTGTGGGTTGAATTGTATTTATGGTGTTGGATTTTTATGATCCTCGAATTGATCATTTTCCCTTGTCCATGAGTAGTTCATGTCCTGATGCAAATCCCAGTTTTCTTTGTTCTGACTGTTTCTGTGTTTGTTTTTTCTTTCAGTTTGTGGTGACATCCACGGGCAATTTTTTGACTTGATGAAGCTTTTTGAAGTTGGAGGGTCCCCAGCAAGCACACGCTATCTTTTTCTTGGTGATTATGTGGACAGAGGATATTTCAGTATTGAAGTAAGTGAAAATGTGCTAGATCTGCCTTTTAAATGCAATCCCCACCCTCTGTGCTTTCTTCCGATTAACAAACACAAACTAACTCTGTTTGTGCTGATGGTTAATACCTCAACTAATTTCATTCATTTGTAATGCGACCAAGCAAACTGTCTGGTAAAAAAATGGCTTTGAAAATCTGTTTGTCTTAAATATAAAAACTGCAGGAGTAATTAATCTAATGTGTTTTTGTAAAAATGAAATTGGAAAACAACAAGTATGGCCCATGGAAAAGCACATCATGTTAACATCTTATTTAAGAATCACATTTGCTCAATATTTGCTGAAATGGATGAATAAACACAGTGATGGCAGTGGGAGTAAATATTTCATATTCTTCACTGTTTCTCATTTGTGAAGTTAATTGCTTGCTATTATGAATATAAAATGAATCTATGGATGGTTGGAAGCCTATAATCAGCAGTTAAAAACTGTTGCATTCTGGTAGTCATCTTATGGTAATGGTAAAACCAGACATAAGTGTATGTATATGTATGTATGTTTATGTTTATGCAGAACTGTAGAGAAGTTGAATCAGGGGTGTTGAATGAAGGTAAACTAAAAAATGTGCAGTATAAGTGCCTCTAGTTCCAGGGTTTGTGAATCATGGTCAAAATGTAATATGACAAGTTGCAACAAGTTCACATTTCTCTTTATGTTTTAATGTGACTAATGCCATAGACAAAAGGGAGTCGATAAAAAGTAATAATTGCATATATTTGCAATAATTTACCCAAGCATATTCAAAACCATGAGATGCTGGTGTTCTGAGCAACTGAATTACTTATGAATGCATCAATCAGTGCCAAGAGCATGACCTGTTGTGTATAACTGTCAGCACACAACAGAATATTAAGAATACAGAAAACTAAGACTGTGATTTTCATGTTTATGTCCACATTTTAACTCTTCCTTGCTATTCTTTCCTCTAGTGTGTGCTGTACTTATGGGCTTTAAAAATCCTTTACCCCAAAACTCTGTTTTTGCTACGCGGAAACCACGAATGTAGACATTTAACAGAGTATTTCACATTCAAACAGGAATGTAAGTATATTGCAATCCAATGCAAACACACACACATATATTTATTCTGAAGGTCTGACTGAAGCCCCAAATTGCTCTGAGTGAATTCAGAAACCTTGATCTTTCTGATATTTACACGTCAAGCTTTTGGATCAAAAACTCACTTGAAACTGACCTATTGTAGTATTTTTTTTTAAATGTACAGACAAGATGTACTTTTCATGTCCTGTTTAAGACTTTCCATCTGAAGTCAGAACACTGCTGCAGTGTGTATATGTGCTGATATTAGTCTATTACTCTATCTTTCCTCCCCCAATGCTAACAGGTAAAATTAAGTATTCAGAACGGGTGTATGATGCATGCATGGATGCCTTTGACTGCCTCCCCCTGGCTGCCCTCATGAACCAGCAGTTCCTGTGTGTACACGGAGGACTCTCACCAGAAATCACAAACCTTGACGACATCAGGAAAGTACGTGTTCTATGCCCAAAATGTCTGACCTCATGTCCATCTCTGCATCCACTGTATGACAATAGCATTGTACGCAATTAACTGTAATCATCTGTCATAAAGTTATACTTGTATGTTCTCTAACAGGATCAAATCAGCATGCTGAATGTTACGTGTTTTCCTCAAGGTCTTACATTTACATTTACGGAATTTATCAGACGCCCTTATCCAAAGCGACTTACAGTCAGTAGTTACAGGGACAGTCCCCCTGAAGACACTCAGGGTTAAGTGTCTTGCTCAGGGACCCAATGGTAGTAAGTTTGAACCTGGGTCTTCTGGTTCATAGACAAGTGTGTTACCCTCTAGACTACGATCAACCTAAAATTCTTGTAATATATTAGTTTATTGCGATGTTTGTTAAGCTGAATTAGTGTCTTTGCTTTTCCCTGAGCTATTGCGATTGTTTAAAATGGCTGCCACTCTTAGAGAGAGGTAGACCCTTTCTACTGTCTGAATAGATGAGTCTACCTAATGCCTACTGCTCTGCTCTCCTCCTTGATATCAGTAAAACCAAATGGAATTATGTAGATACAGTTCTATCTATCCTGTAATTCAGTAGTTCTGACCAATACTAAATGTTACCATCACATGGGTTGTTGTTTGTCTTCTGAAGTAGATGTGGGCCTTAACCATTCTCATTCATTTGTTTAGGGCAAAAGGTTTGCAAACACTGGCTGTTTCATGTGGGTCTTCCTTTTGAAATGTGTGAGATTCACTCAGGGCTTTTAGATCTGAAACTATGTTGCTGCCTGCTGCTGAGACCTTAACTAATCCAGTCCTGCATCAGTGTTTCTTCTTTTGCAACGTGGCATGATTTCGTACTGTTCCTCGACATGTTTGATCACACTTGCGATATAATACTCACTTTAAATATGCTCTGGGGTAACCATGTTAAGCTGTAGATCACTCTCTGCCACCCAGTGGCTGAGAATTTGGGTCCTACGTGAATCCAACGCTGTCTGCTTTTTTCTTTGTCCATTTGCAGTTAGACAGGTTCAAAGAGCCGCCAGCGTATGGACCAATGTGTGACCTGCTGTGGTCGGACCCTCTGGAGGATTTTGGGAATGAGAAATCCCAAGAACATTTCACACACAACACAGTGCGAGGTTGCTCCTACTTCTACAGGTAAACACACTCCTGCTGGTTAGGTATGAGAAAAGAACTGTCTGCTATGACATTGCCATGGAGAACATAATCTAAGCTATGTAAATCATCATTATGACTAATTTTCTAAAGGTATTTTTACCTTATATGATGAGCCTTGATTTCTTTTCTCCTCTTTTTTCACCTGAGCAGTGGGGCTCCTAGATTGAGTGGATTTGTTTATTGTGTTGGGCTCATTATTGTGGAGGCAGAGGTAGACTTTAGCGAGGTTCTGCCCTCAGGATCTCTCATTAGCCCGTTGCTGGGGTTTATGCAGCGCTGTGCCTCCCTCTGACAGGAGCTGGAGAGGGAGCTTGAGGCTGTCCTGCATGTAATGAAATTTACCGCATCGCCAAGGGTCACACTCTCTTCCAAATGCACTAATGGTGCAGTCTGGTTTGTCCTTTTATCATGTGGATAGTAGTTTCTTTTTAGTTTTTAACCAAGAAAGCTGTATCTGCGAACCAGATTGGTTGTTGATTTGCATTGGTAGAGTTTGGTTGTTTTTCAACAGATGAATTTGATAGAGGCAACTGAAGATACACAATTACTTTGAATACTTTTCCAACCTTAATATACATTGTAATGACCACTTCTGATGACCACTTTTTAGATGAACCAACAGACTATCAATTATCGCAAATGTTATTCATAAACCTTTTAAAGTTATTTTAAGCAAAGACATATTTAGCCAGGTTATCAATAACAGTATCTCCTTGAACAAACTTTCAATTGAATACAGTCCTATATCAGTACATTTACATTTACAGCATTTGGCATATGCTCTTATCTGGAGTGATAAAAAATATAGTGTTTTAAAATATCCAGCTGTTCGGACATCTAGTGGAAGTTTATTCCACCACCTAGAAGCCAAGACCAAGAAGAATGAATACTTTCCTTCTACCTTGAGAGATGGTAGTACCAGTTGAGCAGTGCTGGAAGATTGGAGAGATCAAGGTGCAGAACAAGGAGTGAAAGGAGATTTGAGGTTGGAGGTTGTTGACCCTTCCTTGCAAGTATCAGTATTTTGTATTTGGAAATCTGAGAAGAGTAGTAATTGTCCATGACTACCCCAAGGCTGTGTGCAGTGGAAGAGGGAGAGATTGGAGAATTGTCTATGGAGATTTTAAGGTCCTGTTTTGGGGAGGATTCAGCAAATGAATAGCAGTTCAAGTTTCAGATGATGTGCTGCCATCAACATGAGATGTCAGACAGACAGGCAGAGACATTGGTCATGTTTGCATCTGTTTGTGGAAAAGAAAAGAAGAGTTGGGTGTTATCCTCCAAGCAGTGATAGGATAACCCATGTGAAGATATAGCCTCACCAAGAGATTTGGTGTAAACAGCAAACAGGAGTGAGCCTTGAAGGACACCAGTGAGGTGCAGATGTGGTCCATGTCACCTCATAAGATCTATCCTCCAGAGATCCACGATTATGCTTTTACTTTTCTGTCAGTGCAGTGCTGTGAGCAACTGTGTTGCTTTTGTGTTGTTGTATTCAGTGGGATGTAATTGGAAGCACACTGGTCCTGCTGACTTTTTATGAGCTCTGCCTATGCAGCTGATAGAGAAACACAGAGAGAAATAAAGCAGAACCATCCCTAGTTACATCTACTCCTACTGTTGTCCCCACAACAAACATACTGTTGGGACCTGGCGGGTGCTCTCGTAACTCTTTTACACACACTAGCGAAGCGTGTAATTGTAGATGTTTCAAAGTCTATGGCCCACATCTTCCCTGTCGCCACGTGAAGAAGAAATGTAGTGATCTTACCTCTAATTGTGCCTTTAAGTGCTTAAGTATTCTTTCCTCTTGTTTTTTTAACTGGTCACTATACTTCATAAAAGTTTGAATAGTATGATTCATTGCACTTAAGGGAGGGATCATTCAGGGTGAGAACATAAGCCCAAAATCATATTAGGGATTACCTTGATTGTACAGGGCTATCAACATTTACCAGTTACCAGCGAGAGGTGTCTGAAATTGTCTGCTCACTAAGGGCGATTGGGTAAAAGCAGAGGACACATTTTGTTGTGTACACCGTGTGCTGTGCTGCAGTGTATCACAATGACAATTGCTTCACTTTCACTTCATATGTTGTACCAGTTCCAGTGATAATAATGATTATATTGCCATTTGGAATGGCCAGGTTGGGCAGTTTGACCCATAAATATTTCCAGTGCAATATAATTTTTCAATATAATAATTCATAATTTATGTTACATCCAAATTGTTTTGAGTTTAGCACATTCTTCAGCATGCAGATCCAATTATGTTGAGCTAAGTGATTTCTTAAAAGAGCAGAATTTATTGTTTTTAGGGACTAAAACCCACAGGTCCCCACTTGGCCATCTGATGTTGCCAGGAAAATGCTGTGAGTCCTGTGCATGCAGACTAAAATTTTAGCAACTATTATAAAAATGTTTACCAAGCATCTGCTTGCCTTGTACATGGATCCTAGGACAAATTAAACACATCCATAAAGAGCAGGCTTAATGAAAGCCCCAAGCTGAGAGGCTTTCATTAAGGCTTCCAACCTTTCATGGTTTCAGATACAGACCAACCTTGAAAGGGGTCCCTCCAGATATAGAGTGGGCAAAATGTCATGTTCATATTGAACTAAATATTTATTTTATTCAATGAACTTTAAATGACTGTCAAGGGCCAACAGGACAGCTGATGACAGGACAGCTGAGTCATTGCATTTCAAAAATTGCAGCTATTGCATGAAGGGCAGTGGTGGCCTAGCGGGTAAGGAAGCGGATCCATTAGGATAGCTACTGAGCTCAATTTGCATTTGATCCTTAAATTAAACCTCTAGTTGAAGTTAGTGGTGGTTGCAATGGAAATGTGTCAGAACACACAGCACTTTGCTGTTTGTCACAGGTGCACATGCTGATCTTTGTCTACCACCAAAAGCACCTGCAACGGACCACCACCATCTCAGAGGTAACACTGAAGGGGTGTTTTAGTGGCAAAAGGTGGATCTGCACTATATTTGAGGAATATGAGGAATAATTGAAAAGGCAACCTGTTGTAGAGAAAGGATCATAAAAATATGATCACAATATAGTATCCATAATATAGATCCATTTGTCAGTGATATTCTTAATTATTTTATTATGAAGACCTTCTGTATTATTACTCTTGTTTGTTCTCTTGTACGTAATTATTATTCTGCTTTGTACATCACATATCTGGAAATATGGATCCTGTCCTGAGAGAAGCTAGCAATTTAAGTGTTTCTAGATAACTGGTGTATCCGTGCTTGCATTATCAGAAACATTTGTATATGGGGGAAATTTCTGGAAGGTTCCAGTGCACCTCGGACTGGAGAAGTCTGATGTGCATTATCACACATAAACACAGACTGACAGAAATACAAGATGATTTGTTAGATGTCTGATGGCTTTGGGCTTTTTACAACAATATTTATTTAAAGTCTAATTGACATTCAGAAATTGGTTTTAGGCTATTTATCTCTTTATTTTATCTTTATCACATAAGTGAACAGGTGTGAGAACTGAAAACATTACAAATATCACTGTGAAATTCTAACCAGTGAAACGTCACATTGATCCTGTCTCTATCTTTCTCCCTCTTCCACAGTTATCCCGCTGTCTGTGACTTCCTTCAACACAATAACTTGTTATCAGTTATCCGAGCCCATGAAGCACAGGATGCTGGGTGAGTTCAATAAAGGAAAATGACACCCATTAGCACCACCTACACCTGTCACTCAACGATTCAAAATTATCACTGACAAAATAAATATGCACAGTATACACACATGTAGGCAGTCATGTCATACTCATATAGACCAGTGGTTTTCAGCTACCTACTATATACAGTTACTTTTTTCTGTTTTCACATTTAAAGGTTTCAGATCATCAAAAAATATAAAATGACCCCGCTTGACAAACATAACTTAACAGTTTATCACACCTGAGTTCAATATCTGTAGCCCCACCAGGCCTGATTACTGTCATACATGTTTTAGGAAAAAATGAGAAAGGAAGTCATTGAGATCTATCAGTCTGGGAAAGGTTACAAAGCCATTTCTAAATCTTTGGGAGTACGGTGAACACAGAGCCATCATCCACAAATGGAAAAAACATGGAACACTAGTGAACCTTCCCAGGAGTGGCCAGCTGACCAAAATGATCCCAATAGTGCAGCGACGACTCATCCAAGAGGTCACAAAAAAACCCACAACAACATCCAAAGAACTTTAGGGCCTCACTTGCCTTAATTAAGTGTTCATGACTCCATGATTAGAAAAAGACTTGCCAAAAATTACCTGCATGCCAGAGTGCCAGGATTAGATCTTCTTAATTTTACCAGAAAACATTGTGATGATCCCCAAGACTTTTTGGAAGGTGTGTGTCCCATTACTCTGGCGTAAAAGTAACTTTAGAGTGGTTAGTCAAAGTCCTGACCTGGATCCTATTGAGATGCTGTGGCATGACCTTAAAAAGGCAGTTTGTTCTTGAAAACCCTCCAATGTGGATGAACTACAACAATTCTAGTCATCAGAATTTCCAGCATATATTGGTATTGAGAACAGAGCTTCAGCCTACTGGCCCTCTTAAATCAATAGTTAATTGGTAATTACCTTGATTAGAATTGTTTGGATTCTGTTTACTCAGAGCTGTAAATATTGTAATGGTGCTAGTGATAAATCCTTGAATTTGACATCTAGGCTGATGTAGAGCCACATGACAAGATTTTTATACTGCATCATATTGCATTATTAGTTATAGCCTACCCCCATATTCAATATGTTTCTTCAAATAATTTCTTAATATCATAGATATTGGGATAATATAATTATCATGAAAATATAGAGAAGTCATGGAGGTGTGGAAGTGGATTCCAGTGAACTCCATGCCCAAGAGAATTGAGGAAGTGCTGGAAAATAATGGTGGCAACACATTGTTCCCAGCAGTTATTATCTTCTGTCATATCTTCAGTGTTGTCCCAAGGCAGAGTAGCACTACTGAGAGTAGTAGCTACTGATTTTAAGTCGACCTGTATAAGGATGGCTACAAAATACTGTAAATGTAAAGGTGATCCACATAAAAATTTCTGTCTTATTTCTTTGTCCAGATACCGAATGTACAGGAAGAGTCAAACCACTGGATTCCCTTCACTAATCACAATCTTCTCGGCACCAAACTACCTAGATGTATATAATAACAAAGGTGAGCTCTGTTCCTTTCAGTATATGAAAAGTATATGTGGAGCTCTAGTTTGACTTTCTCTACAGTACTGTATGCCCTGGTGTAAGCTTGCATCCAATTTGAAGATACTACAGTACTTGAAGTCAGTGTATCCCATTTATGTCTCTATGTTTTGTACAGCTGATGATGGTCTAACAGTTTCAGTCTCAGTGTTACACATGACCATGTAAAATAGAAACACAAGCACTGTATTAAAACCACTCATCTGATTTTACCCGGCATGAAAGAGGCATGGCACAATATAAGTTACAAGAATGAACAGTTTCTCATTTATTAACACCAGTAGATTACTATTGCAGTTACATGTAAATGTTGTATGTAAAAATGGTACAAATGGTACCAATGTTACAGAAAAAATCCAAAATAAGAGAAAGAGGGAAAGAGGAAGAGAGAAAAAAGCCAGAAACTAAGCTGCAGAGAGGCAACTTGGCTATCGAGAGACAGGGAGAGAATAAACAAGACTCAGAAACTGGGGGAAGAACCCCCAGCTCCTGATGGAGTGGGGGAAGAGAGAAGCCCCCAGCTCACAAGAGAAACTCTTTTATATGTTTGACTCCCAAAAGGTTCCCGCAGACCAATTATGATTTGTCCTTCGATGTCCCTGCCTTATCTTTCTTGTTGTGACATCTAAAGCCATTTGCTGGCTTTTAACACCTCTCGTTTGGGGGGGTGTTGCAGCTTGACAAAGATACAGGTGGGGTCTTCACGAAAGACAAAAGCACAAAATGTCATGGACCTGGAATGTCCCGAATGTACAACCATGTACATTTTGGTTAGGAGATAAAGATTATATGCATGTTTATCTCAGTGGATTATACAGCACATATGCTGTCTTGTGTGTGTGCTTGCATGTGTGTGCACTCTGTGAGACTTCTGCTGAGCAGGGAAGAGCTGTGGTCTGGACCCAGTCCACTTGGCAGGCGTGGTTCCTGCTGGGACTTCAGATGGACAGACCAATGCATAGTTAGTCAGCAGAATCACTGAGAGAGGGACAAAGGAGGAAAAGGTGTGGGTGGAAGGAGAGAGAGAAAGCGAGGCATTTTGCTACTCTGCACTTTTTCGTTGGATGAGTCTCTCCCAGCGTAATGAAGAGGTGAAGACTGATCAGTCAGGACAACATTAGGGTGACACAAGGAGGCATACACAGACACACAGAGGTGCACTTACCTCCCTCAAAGCCTTTTAATTGTAGTGATGTGCCCTGATGTACTGTATGTGATTCTCAGTCCTCCTCACACATGGTTTCTAGCCCAGTAAAAAAGACAGAATTCTGTTCCAGTATCCTATTACTCTGATGCAATGGCCTATTTTTTATTCTTTAAAATTAACCAAAAGAGTTAAATTAAGTGAAATGATTTTTCCTTTTTTGCAAGTTTTTTGCAAGAGAAGGGGGAAATGGCTGAACAAATACATTAATTCAATTCCAGATTTTAAATAGAGGGCCAGCATTTGTTAGAACTTACTGCATTAATAACACACACTGACTCATTATTAAATGACCTAACTATGGTTGCATATCCCTGGAGTTGCTTGAATGGAAGATTAAAACCCACTTGCAGCTCACCAGTCAGGGTGCATAAATTCCAGCCTTCTCATCTTGTCAGCATTGATCTGGGTACACACAAATCTCCCCATCCATCACTG
Source organism: Denticeps clupeoides (assembly GCF_900700375.1). Classification (NCBI taxonomy): domain Eukaryota; kingdom Metazoa; phylum Chordata; class Actinopteri; order Clupeiformes; family Denticipitidae; genus Denticeps; species Denticeps clupeoides. The sequence goes on from NC_041707.1 coordinate 25,153,280, forward strand.
ACATGGGAGGGAAGCAGTACAGACACAATTAAAGATGTGCTTGTGGACATTCCTGCAGAGACCAGGCTGAAATGGAGAATTTGGACCTAACTTTTTTTTTACACTTACCTCACAATGCTATAGTCAAGCACTTGCCCTCCTCCTACGATCTATTTGCCATTGTCTCTCAGTCTTGTTTTTTTTAACTTCTCTTTCCACCTTGTTTTTAATAGCTCTTCTATCATTTACCCTACTTCCCTTTTCTCTGACTGTTTCATGTATAGTTGGGAGATTTATGCTGTCCAAAGCCAGGAGAATGAAACTCCATTTCAGGGCGCTGTGTCAGACAGCTAAAGTTTCCCTTGTCAAGTGTTGCTCCCCAGACTGCTATTTTGGGGCGGCAGCCTGCAACGAGTTGTGGTGAACTCTTCCCCCTAACTCTGCCCCTATCGTAATGGGAGCCTGACCACCCTCCTGAACATGCTCACATGATCAAGTTACGTCCCATCAGCTTGTCCCATCCATTGTGCAAATGGAAGCGGTCTCATGGAAATTGTTCATAAGTGCCAATTTAACTGACCGTGTGTTTGGCCTGACTCGAATTCTTACGGCACTCTGCCCTTAAAAGCCCTTACATTCATTCTTAAAGTAGCCTGTTGATGACATCAGTCAAAATGAATGGCCATGTGCCAATGTGTGCATTGCTTTCATCTTAATTAAGTTACTATGCTGCAAGAGACCTCTTTTGGGATTATCCCTCTCCTGCATAGAATCTCCTGCATAGAACAGAAAGCAAACATTTTTAATAGGGAATTGATCAGATGGCTGGTATGATTGTGAACCATCAACTTAGAATATGTCCATTTCACTAGATTCACACTAGTCAATGTGCACCCCTCATTCTATGTCGGCTCATTTTTGCATACTTGTCCTAACAAAGTCTAACCTCTTCTGAGTGAAGGTGCTTTGGCAGCCATGACAATGAGCTCAGAGTGCCTGTAGAGGTCAATGGGACGCCTGAATTTCCTGCAGGCTGAGATTATGTTTGGGAGTTAAGATGATGCTAGTTATTTTCAACTCAGGCCAGAGAGGCCTTGTGGGTTCCCCTCTATGTGGGGGTGTGTCTGTCCTCCTGCTGTGAGTGTCCAGTGTCTCTGATTATGCTACCTTTTTGTTCCCATCCTGCTTTAGAGGGACTGGTATTCAGCTTAAAGAGCAAGAATCAGTTCTGCAGTTTCCACCACTTTAATTAATTCAGTATGAATATATTACTGCTAATGTCTAATGACAATACTAAATGACTAATAGGAATAATTAAGACATGCTTGAAGTGCTTGAATAATAATAAATTATGTTAGTATATATTTTAATATATTTCATATATATGCAAATTTGGTTATTAAGTTGGGAAATTAATAATTCCATGCTCTTTTACATGGTGCTATGGGATTAATATGACATTTTATTGAACCATTAGTCTGGTTTAGTACCAAATATTAATTTCTACTAGTATGAGTGAAAAAATAGTTTTATAATTTTTTTAACTATTGTGTGTGTAGTTTTTTCCTCAACACCGTTTACTTCTTCTGGGAGAATGTAATGTAAGTGTGCAGGAAGTGTCTGGTTTGTTTGGGCAACCCCTTTCAGAATTTTATCTGAGCCCAGTGCTCCATGAATAATGGAGCAACAGAGAGCATCTACCTGCACTTTCTCTCCTGGTTTCATTATTCTGCCTCGAAAGTGAGAAACAAAAGAGAGAACGAACTGGAGTAAATGGAGATTATAGCATGGTATAGGCTCAGGCTTGCCCTGTAAGCTCCTCCCAGGGAGGATCCAGCTTGCTCAGTGTGTGGACTAAGCCCTATACCCAAAGTAGCAGAACTCCCTTGTTTGTTGTTATGGCTGTTCAGGTAAGATTGCCCAAAGGAGCATAAGAGACACCTAGTGGCCTTCACCAGCAATGACTGGAAGTGTTTGTTTTTGGTGCTATTGTTAAAAACTTCTTTCAAAGGGTTATGCTTGAATAATATTCAATAATATATTGTGTTGAGCCATCCGGGGTGAATCCTCGCCCGGTGCTCGGTGTCCCAGGATGGGATTCGGCAGCTGCTACCATACTTATGAATAAGTGGGGGCGGATTGTGAGTGAGTGAGTGAGTGAGTGAGTGAGTGAGTGAGTGAGTGAGTGAGTGAGTGGAGTGTGTTTCATAATGGAGATGCATTAATACTGTAATGATCAGTGATCTAACCCTGAATGTAGAATATATCCATCTATAGTTTAGTTTTAATTGATGAGTTTAAAACCTGCATGTCAACAATACATGTCCTCTGTGCCTTTGGGGTTAAATAGGCAAATTAGAGATAGGTTGAATGTATAAATCTTGATCTGGCCAGTTAGACTCATGACAGGTTGTTGGCACAACCACAGGGCAGGGAATTCCCTTTCTCCACTTGACCCTGATCCTGGTGTTGGCTTTCCACAGCAGGTTCGCTATGGGAACAGTTGGGCACTATTGTGTTTGCTCATTTTGGTTTACCTGACTGCAAACAGTATTGGCGCCAGGAATGCCACCTTATGCTATTCAATGTGGATGCAGTAGTTGGGTCTTGATGTCGAAATGCATTTTGGCACTCTACGGGCTCATCAGCTGATTTAAGGCCAGCTCTCTCGCCTTCGCTTACAATGGGTAAATATTGGCAAAAAGGATTGTGAGGAGGGAGAAGCAGTTTCTAAGGAGCTGGAGCTGGGAAATCTGTAGCTGTAGTAAGAAACACTAACAAGCACTCTGTCATCCACAATATGAGAGAGGTGAGTGCAGTAAGAAGATGTAGGCCACTTTTAGTCCTATTTCAGGATATTGTCAACTGTGTGGCTGTTTCTCAGAGTAAATGGAATTTGAGTTAAAGAATTCTCGCTCTTTCCTCTCAGGAGAGTACTGGCCTGGACCTGGAATCCAGTTATTGGATATTTTATGAGACATTTTTTATATGGACTGGATAGCTGGACAGGATTTAATATGTGAGCTCCTCTAGTAACAGTTAAACTGAGGGAAACCCGCAATTTTCTTTTCAATTTTTTCCACTTGATGCGCCAGCAGAGATTTCCACTGGCCTATTGCGCTTTCACGCACTGAGACTGCCTCTCCTTCTTCTGCTACCCTGCTCTGGCGATATAAACTAATTCAATGTAATTTTATTTAGTGGAGAAGAAAAAATGAAGAATAAAGAGTGCCAATTGTATGTTTAAAATAAAAGTGAAAATCTGTTATAAAGTGAAGGGTCTTAATGTCTTCTAATGAACACAGCCATGTCATTTGTAGAATTGGATCAGGGTTGGGCTAGATATGAGTGGTTTAGGGAAAACCAACACATTTCAAAAGAGTTCTGTGTTTATACCAATATTTGTGGTGTTATTTTTTGTCTATTTTGTGGAGAGATGGAGAGGGTATGGAGTGTTTTTTTTGTATAAAAAGTAAATAACATTGGTTCATTTTTCTTTTTTTTTTTTTTTTTTGCATATCCTCGGCGTACCTAATATTTTGCTGACAGAATGATTTGTCATTAATATTCATATCAAGTCCAGTGTGGGCCTGGGGAGTAAATATCTTGTAGAGTACTGAATCTTTCTTTATTATTTATAAGAGGGGAGTGGAATTCTTTCTGTCTTTGTTAATATAATTTTTATAGGTCAGAGGTTTATTCTCTTTGTGGGTGAAATGTTAGGAATAATAACAGTCAGTGTAGGAAAACATCATCAGTGGTCATCATTTTCACTACAGATATATTTCAGTCTCCAGCCTTCAGTAAAGAGTTATAGTGTAGGAATAGTCACCATTTTTACAGGAATATAATGTTGGAATCAATTTATGAAGAATAATATTAGTTTTCAAACTGTGTTACATATGTATTATCCCAGGTACCCATAAATATGTGTGTGCAAAGCTTTGTATGTGGAGGCTGCCATGTGATTGGAGTTGATGCTTGTAATGCTTTTTTGAGGGGCCGCTGTGAGATGGGTCTGCATAGCACCTCACCACAATTCCCAAAGTCCTGCTGGGCTGGAGCTCAGCCAGCCTCTCACTGCAGCTTTAATTGGTGTGGCCTCCATTTCCCTTGTAACTCTGAGCATTCTGACACTGTAGCAGGTGTCTGAGTTGGCATGGGAAATTGACAGGCCCTGATTGGAATAAAGAAGGATAATGCAAAATCCGTGTTTGTTTAAACCAAGCAGCCCACACATTAAATCCACTGATGGTTATATATATTATGTGGATGGAAAGTTGGGGAAATGGCGTGTATGGTGACTCGATGCACAATGAGAATCTATGGATACTCTTCTGTTAATCAAATTGTGGACTTGGTTTTCAAATTCCCCAGATATCAGTCTGATTGTGCATATGTTTCTGGTGTTTAATATCTGTAATGTATTTTTAATACAACAGTAATGTTATTCAGTACGAACACCTCTAACATTCTAATAATTATGGAGCTACTGTTGACACTGTCTGTGTGACTGTTTTCTGGTTTTCTCTACAGCTGCCGTACTCAAATATGAGAACAACGTGATGAATATCAGACAGTTCAACTGCTCGCCCCACCCCTACTGGCTACCCAACTTTATGGATGTCTTCACCTGGTCGCTGCCCTTTGTCGGGGAGAAAGGTGACACATACACAGACGTAACACTCTCTTTTTCTTTCTGTGACATTATTATGCTTATGTAAAGCTTTAAAAAGCCTTCCATTTCGTTCGCTCTACCTCTGAGATGAGTCCTTTGCAGTTCAACACCTACGGTGCTTGATTGCAGGGCTACCTAACCTTTGTGTGTGAGGGTGTGTGTGTGTGTGTGTGTGTGTGTGTGTGTGTGTGTGTATATATATATATATATATATATATATATATATATATATTCCCCCCTTTTAACTTAATTGCAGTCTGTTTTTGCTTCTACACTGTCATTTTACCTGCCTTTGTGGGTGGACGTGGAAAGTATGTTTAAAAAATGACTGTACTAATGGTGGCCAAATATCATCCCCATCACAGTTATTGTGTCGTTTGAATCTAAATCTAAAGACTCAATTACAGGTATTGGCCAGAAAACAAAAGCACAAAGTATTTTTTTATTATATTCCTATGACATGAATTAGCAGCATATGGCGTGGAGAATGAAGAACAGATTACTGACTTTTGCTGTCTGTCACCACTCCTCCAGTCACTGAAATGCTGGTCAACGTGTTGAGTATCTGTTCCAATGACGAGCTGACAACTGATGAGGAGATTGATGGTAAGGGGAGCACATATTTTCACATTTATTAAATAAAGAGAATATGTAGCACTAAACCTGCACAGTGGGTTGGACACAGCCTCATTCCACCACTACGGGGTGCTGTCAGACTGTAGTACTGCAGGCACAGATCTGTCAGCAGGGGCCATCAGTATTATTGTAGACGTTGGCTAACCTGGTGTTAGTCAGGCTTTGTGTCAGCAGGCACATGGTCTACACACTAACATTTCATTAGTGGCTTAAGTGCCCCTGCTTTTTTCTTTCTTTCTTTCTCGTTCTTTCTTTCTTTCTTTCTTTCTTTATTTCTTTTTGGACAAAACTAGTTCCATTGTGTATCCATTGTGCTTGGTTTTCATTCTCCTTTCTAAGTTTTCTTATTTTATGTCCTCTCTCATTCTGTATTCACTTCACTTTCAGTTGCATCATCACATAATCTTTCTATTATTTCTGTTTTTCAGAACTTTTGTGACATTGACTTTTGCTTTGTCTCATTCCATGAATATGTGTTTGCGTTTCTCTCTTCTACTTTCTCCTTCTTTCTCTTTCTGTCCCCGTCCCTCTTCTGCCATTCTTCAGCCACCCACTGACATCTCTCTGTGTTTTCTCTTCTCTTCTGGGGTATTCTTGAGAAGGACAGCTTATTTATGCCCCAAAGAAAGGTACAGCCACCAGCAGTGCGTGGTGTGTGTTTAACTGCCTCCCTCATGTCAGCCTGTACATGTGCGCTACAAGCTAACAGCAGGGCCTAGTCTTTGTTAACTTGAACATGTGCATTGTGGTTACTGACACTGTTCATGCTGTTTCACCAGCACCAGAATGAGGTTGTTGGAGGAGGTTTGATGAGGAGGTGGCTTGTCTCATCAGCAGATATTTGGCATTGTTATGTGACAATAATTGGTTTGTCTTAAAATTAAACTCTTGGTACTCATAAGGGCATGTTTCTATTGTTTGGTATTAATGTTCTCGAAGCAAATATTTTGATTCTCTTGCATTTTCTGGCAGTGCTTCTGACAGACCAATTTGGCCACAATTAACAATTGTTTGGGTAGTTTAATGATTTAGCAGGAGAACATGAATTTCTGTTGATATTTAGTGTCATATTTCTTCAAACCATACAAAATAATGGAAACAATTAAAGTTATTTAACAAAATCCTATCCCATTAATAATGAGCTTTTTCAGTTGTAGCCATGATAATGGTTAAAAGACGCTCAACATGTATGATTTGTGCACAAATCATTAGATGTGACATTATCTGATGCCCTAATTTCCATTCACCTCAGATCCAAGGGTTACAGCACAATATAAATCACAGCCTGAGGGTTCCACTAGTCTGTTAATTAAGGCCAACAGCATTAGCGCACTTGAGCGTGAGTGCAGGCAAAATGTTGAAAGTCCCTGAGCTCTGAATGCAGTCCTCACTGCGGTGCTCAGTCGATTGCAGGCCCACCAAGTGCTTAGCATGCAATTTAGTCCCCCTAACGTGATCATGATTCAGGAAAAGGAGTTTTTCATTGATTTGTGCTACAAGCCTTCATAAGTTTGCCAGTGAGTGCTGAGACTGCAAATAATTAACTCTGGTCTGACAAAGTGTTATAGTTGTAGTCTGATGTCTACTACTGTTTCCCTGAGGCTATGCGTTCTCTAACTGGAGGTTTACATCAAATCTAATTACTTATTTTTGCTGTAAGGTAAATAATTCATATAAGTAAAATATAATATGTGATTTGGATTTCTGAAGTTGCAACGTTGCTGACATTTATCAGACTTGCCATGGACAGTTCTAAAGTTATCTAATATCCATGCATGTTCAATATTCCCAATGTAAGGTGCCACTGCCTCTGCACGCAAGGAAGTCATCCGAAACAAGATCCGTGCAATTGGGAAGATGGCAAGAGTATTCTCTGTGCTACGGTAAGGGATTATATTCTGTTAAATTCTATTACATGCAGAAAAAATTATGCTTGAGATCCTGTAATGAAGTTGTTGGCTTCTTCAAGATGTCTTTTATTGTAACAGTGTAGAAGAAAATTTTTTCAACTCACTTTATAAACCAACATCTGTTGCTTTTTAGTGCATTTTACTCAGACCAGTATTAGAGCCCTATTTTTTATTGGCAAAAGAATAGTAAATGTACAAGTTAATTGCTGGATAACTGTAAACTATATAAACACTACTCAAATCTGGAATAGTAAAAATACCCTATTCTACATCTACTTAAACAACTAGCTAACTTAATCCATAGAGGGAGCCTAATCACAGCTCAGCCTAGTGAATATCTAGAGATAAGCCTGCATAGGCATGCAGAAAAGTGAAGGAGAATATTAGAAACAATAATAGACACAAGAATAATAGAAATTTATCTGGAAAGTATTCACAGCACAAAACTTTTTTTGTTATGTTACAGCCTTATTCCAAAATAGATTAAGAATTTTTTTCTTCAGAATTCAATGCACCTTTGCCAGTAATTACAGCCTAAAGTCTTTTTGAATATAATGCCACAAGCATGGCACACCTATCCTTGGCCAGTTTCACCCATTTTTCTTTACAGCACCTCTCAAGGATGGGAAGATATCTCCAGTTGGATTCAAGTAGTAGTAGGGACCCAATGGTAGTATGTGGGATTTGAACCTGGGTCTTCTGGTTCATAGACAAGTGTCTCACCCACTAGGGTACTACCACCCCCACCCTCTTTCCTTCTATCCTGACTAGTCTCCCAGTTCCTGTAGCTGAAAAATATCCCCACAGCATGTTGCTGCCACCACCGTAGGGGTGGTATTGGCCTGGTTATGAGTGTTGCCTAGTTTCCTCTAAATGTGACTCCTTTCCATTCACACCAGAGACTAGGCTTGTGCTAGACATGTGCTTTCTCAGTTTTTTACTGATAATAAATTTGCCAAAACCTCAAGTAAACTTTTTTTCATATTGTAATTATGGGGTGTTGTGTGTAGAAATCTGATGAAAATGCATTTAATCCATTTTGGAATAAGCCTGTAACTTAACTAAATGTGAAAAAAGTGATGCACTGTGAAAACCTTATGGCTGCACTGTAAGTCACAGTGTGAATTGGAACTTCACCCTCTGCCTAAAGGATTTAGAAGTTGTGGTGTGTATTGTTTAAGGATCTCATGATATGATACATATCACGATACATCGGTCATGATACAATTATGTCACCATACTGTACATATCGTGATATTCTACAGTTCACTGACCATGTAAAAACAGAGCTGATACTGGTGCAGACTCATATCATCACCTGCCTGTCTGCAGTCCTCAAACCATTCCAGATTGCCTACAAAGTAAAGAGATCAACTGAGGACGCTGTAGCCACAGTACTCCATGCTGCCCTGACCCACCTGGAGCAGAAGCGTCTGCTGGTGTCCAAACTGGCAGATCTGGGACTTCCATCACTCACCTGCATTTGGTTACTGGACTTTCTGTCAGGTCACTCCTATAGGGTCAGACTGCGTCATCACACTGCTCTCAGCCTCAGCACTGGTGTCCTCTAACGGCCCAGTAACAAGCTCATCAAATTCATGGATGAAACTACAGTGGTTGGACTCATGTTGGGCAAAGGTGAGCTGGCATACAGGGAGAGCGTTGAATGGCGGTAAGAGTCAACAACCTGATCCTAAACACCACAAAAAATAGGAGGACTGTGGCTACAGTGTCCTCAGTTGATCTTTTTACTTGTTGACAACAGGAAAAATAAAAGTGACATCTAGCCACTCATCATCAGCAGGGCTTTGGAGAGGGTCTCAGTGTTTAGCTTCCTGGACATGACCTGGAGCACCAACACTAAGGAGTTGCTGAAAAAGATGCAGCAGAGCCTATACTTTCTGAGAATTCTCCGAAACCAACTCCCCAAGAATCTGCTCCATGAGTTGTACCAATGTGCAATGGAAAGTGTACATGCATACGGACTGTGTGTGTGGTAGGGGGGTTGCACTTCCTCAGAAAGGAAGGTGCACCACAAGGTGATCTGGTCAGCGGAAAAAAACAATTGACTGCCCCCTCCCCACCCTGGAACAAATTTACACCTCATGATGCTACAAAAAAGCGATAGATATTTCACAAGACTCATTACACCCTGGTCATTGCCATTTCAGATTTTGCCATTAGGCAAAATATACAGAGCAATGGGTATGCAGCTCCAGCGTTTACATTTATCAGATGGCCTTATACAGAGCGACTTACAATCAGTATTTACAGGGACAGTGTGTGTGTGTGTGTGTGTGTGTGTGTGTGTGTGTGTGTGTGTGTGTGTGTGTGTGTGTGTGTGTATATAATGGCAAGCCAAACAGGAAATAAATATTATATATAATGACAGGGAACTGAATATATGGAATGAAATCCGAATATATGGAATGAAAGTCTGAATATATGGAATGAAACCCGAATATATGGAATGAAAGTCTGAATGTGTAGAATGAAACCCGAATATATGGAATAAAGTCTGAATATATGGACTGAAAGTCTGAATGAATGGAATGAAAATCTGAATATATGGAATGAAAGTGCCACTCTTTCTGCAGAGAAAGTTTTTTTTTTTTTTTTTTTTTTTTTTACAACTTGCGTTACCTCCTTGTACATCCTGGGCAACGCTACCTCTGTTTCTGAGTTGGAGTCACATAGCACAGCTCTGTGTTCCTGAATATTGCAAGCAATCCAGGCCACTAAACTTTCACAACATGATTTAAAAAATGTGGATGTTTGAACTGCGTTTTTTACGCCATTTACTTGCCATTTACTTGCCATTTACTTGCAATCTTATGCTGTTTTTCAAAGAAGGATTCAAGGATTCAAATAACAAGCAGTAATTTGGAGGACCCCACTGTACAGTGGAGGACCCCACTGTACAGTGCCATCTAGATGAGGAGAGGTTGTAGTTGCAGGCTAACTCTCACCTCTGCTGACCTCACTAAAGAAAACACTTGACAGCACCACCCGGTGGACTAAATTTGTACAGAAAAATATTGATATTTAGTGTCCTTGTATCATTACAATATTACCACGTAAAATATTTTACGTGTGTGTGTGTGTGTGTGTGTGTGAGAGTGTATATATATACACACACATATATACATACATCTATATTTCTGAATTGGCAGTGGTGGGTAGGTTACTTTTAAAATGTATTCCACTACAGATTACAGAATACATAACGTGTAACGTGTTTGTAACGTATTCCGTTAAATTACTCAATGTGAGTAACGTATTCTGAATAATTTGGATTACTTAATATATCATCATGCTTTTTACAACTACATCAACCATTTCTTTATTTCTAAAGCTGAAAAGTGGAAGAGTATTAGACAAACATAACATATGCCATTGAAAAGTATTTACTGTTATGGTCACCAACATATTCCATCACTTAGTTAAAATAAAGTAGCCTTGCACAAAGAAAATGCATTTTCAATGACCGTCTTCCTGATAAGGACAAAAAAGGTAATATATAAAACAATTCTCAAAAATTAAAAATATACTTTTTTGGCATTTACTGTCAATATTATTCTTATAAAGATACTTACTAAAGATCCTACAAATCAGATATTTTAAAGTTGATGTGACAATGACAAAAGGCACTTGCCACCAGATATATTGTCTTGTGCTATATAATTATATGTTTTAATGCAACCCAGCAACATTACTTCATGGCCATTTAACAAAGACATGCAACATTTTGCGGAAACGTTTGCCAATCAGACATATTAAAAAACATTTAGACAATCACTAGTGACTACTTTTGCTTATGTGCCTTCTGCAGTATGCAGACAATGAATGAAGCATGTTATGTTAATCCTGTTAATGAAAGCTTGTTGAATCCTGAGCCGGCAGGTTACATTCAGGCTGTTGGACTCATTTTACTCTTGACTCAGTGGTTTGTTTCTTTGGCAGAGAGGAGAGTGAAAGTGTGCTGACGCTGAAGGGCCTGACCCCCACTGGCATGCTCCCCAGCGGAGTGCTGTCTGGAGGCAAAGAGAAGCTGCAGAATGGTAAGGCCTTCAGAACTTTTGCAGACAAGTCCAGAACACTCAGTTCTTCTCATGATCCACCAAAAAGTTTCTTCATTTATTGTCAGTAAGAATTATTGTTTTAAGACTAAAAACAGCTCTAACATACATTCCTGGATTAGCTGGCCATTTGTAGCCTGGTCAAGTCTGATCTCTTTCCAGTCATAATTCAGTCTTGGCTGATAAGGAAGTTGTAGGGGAAATGGGCTGCATTTTTTCTTATGTGCATTTTATGCTGGCCTATTTCTTATTCTCTGTGTAGACCATTGAGAATTGATTTTTTTATTATTACATTTTCTTTGATTGATCTCTCTTTATTTCATTTCTATTTCCAGTCATTCCAGTCATCTATCTCTCTTTTAATCCTCTGCTTATCTCAGTCTTATCTTCTTCTTTCTCCTCTCTCCATAGAGACCGCAGGTATAAAATGTGCAAGTATACCCTGTTTTTGTGAGACAAGCATAGAATTCACCCACCCATGCTGAAATTCCAAATGTTCCCCAAATGAGTGACACTGTCTCCACTGTGCACATACATATGTTTTGCCTTTTGAATAAGTAGCATTAAGCTGTAAACTTCACAGCCTAATTTTCAGTCCAGTGTCACAATTTAAATGTTTGTCAGTATTGGTGCTTAGGATACTGTGTTTTTTTTCTTGTTTATGAAAGGGATGACTAGGGCTAATACTGCATTTAAGGAATACATTGGAATTCATTAAAATGTGAATGAAAGGCTATAGCCGATATCCTTATCATTCACAAAAAGGCAGAAATCAAAATCTCATTCTGCTCTTATTATGACTTCCCATGTCTTTACTAACTGGAATTGTACAAAGTAATTAGTTTGCTGTCTTCTTTATTTTCATCAAAGTGCACTTGTGTGCTCTCAGAAACTGTTCCTACCAAAACCTTGGGTATTTCCAAATCTTCATCACCAGTTCACGTATTGAGAGGTGACACTCATTCCAGACTGGTGTTCTGAAGATCTGGACACCCCCTAAAAGCCACATGACGTGCTTGAACGAGGACGCTGCAGTGCCTCTTTTCCAGTTGACTTAGTCATTTTGCATGGGACCTGAAAGTGAAGTTGTGTCTGGAGCAGAGTGACGTTTACTGTGATTTCCTGTCACAGCATTGGTAACCATGGCGGCTTCTGTCAACACAAACATGGCGAGAAGCAGCTTCTACTGCAATGTTGTGCTCTCCATCAGTCACTGTTTTTCCCACCCTTATTGGTGTTGTGTTCAAGTGTGTATGAGAGAGTGTGTGGTTGTGTTTTGGAGTATGAACGGAGTGTGTTTGTTGTGTATGTGTTAAGTCCGCTACAGAACTGTTGATTTTATTTGCAGCCATCCTGATTTTATCTCGTATTGTGCTTGTGTATTTGAGGCTATGAGTAAGTGCTGAGTTTTACTGGTCTCTCATACGGTAAGCTTAGAATATGAGACATCACACGTCAACACTTTCTATGGCTGCTCACATTGAGGAATCTTGTGTAAAGAGTAAAGGTTAGATTTGCTCTCTGATGAGCGGTTCTCATCAATTATTCATGTATTCAACCACCCACTCTCAAATTAAAAAAGCAGATCTTGTGCCATTCTAGGCCTTTTTTCTTTTTTCTCTCTATTACTGTTTACTTTTCTCTCTGCTTATATTCTGTATTGTTCTGGTAAGGCCTTTGTGTAAATGGGACTATTGAAGAGACAATATTTTTGTCTGCTATCTGTCTCCTGTGCCAGTGGCATGTGACAGTGACCCATTGCCCTTATTAACTCCTCTACTCTTCATGCAACTCCCCCAACTCATCACATTAACACCCATTTGTGTCTCTTTTGCTAGACCACTACACACTACATGCAGGTGTGAATGTTGCAGGATTATTTTTTTTTTGGACAGTTTTGTGTGCGTTGGCTCTCTCTCTCACTCTCTCTCACTCTCTCTCTTGCTGATCATTGACTTGTTCCTGGGAAATTGACAACTCCTCTGTTCACCTCTCTCATTCATTTTGCAACCCCCCTCTTCTCTTCAGCTACTATAGAAGCTATTGAGGCAGACAAAGGTAAACAGGCTTGTCACCTTTTCTGTTGCTTCCCTGCAATAGACAAAGGGCCTCACCAAAGTTCATCCATTTTGCCATAGCTTGTATAGAGTGTGTTGGGTGTTTAGGCAAAGCAACTGTGGTACAGCTTAAGCCAAAAGAAGTTTACATTTTAAATAAAAATCAAGCTACACTTTCTTTTAAAGGGGAACAAAGTTCGTTGCAGGAACCTGCATCTTTTAAGACATTTCATTTTATTGCAATTGTGCTCGTTATATTTTATATAATGCGACACAGCCTGTCTCATTGTGGTTGCAACATTTTCAAACAGGCTGGCAGCTTTTCATATTCAAAATTGCACACTGGACTTGCAACTCATTGTCATTCATCAAGAGAATGGTTTCCCCTTTAAAAATTTGTTGGTGCAGTTATGCTTTGTTGTTGCACAAATATAGCTGGCATTTGTCAGAATTGGAATAGCTAGCCTTGACTCAAAAAGCACCAAAGCCAAAATGGCAACAAAACAGCAAAGCTTAAGTTGCAAGAACAACCTCAACTGTGTGCTAAATAGTGGTGTGGCCGAGCCACTATTTACGTTGGACTTGTTCAGTGAATTCCTGATTCTTAGAGGAAGGCATCATTTGTGCCAAAAAATTTTCTTGTTTTTAATTTTTTTTTTCTCCATGTGTTTCCTCTGTGGCCCCTGCTGTGTGTTGTGTTTCGCTCCCTGTTGCTAATAACCTGTGTATGACCTGTGCTATGCAGCAACACCACTCAGGCCTCCAAATTTTACCCAAACAAATACTGGACGTTTTAGAAAGAAGGGAATTTTTTTGTGAAAAGATATCATTAGCAGTTCGCTACTATCCATTTTTTTAAGGGTTCTAGTTTGCTGCATGTTGAAAACAGGCAAAGCAAGTGGTTAGCACTGTGTACTTTGGCCAAGCCCTTCAGTGTGGTAGTACATTGTATTTCTTCTGTTTTACATTTCCTTTCCTGTGCGTTTGAAATTATTTTAACCCATCCAGAGAAGTAGTGAAAGGAAACTTGGTCTTGGAGGGTTAAAGAGTTTCCTGGTTTCCTGTGTTTTAAATGATGTTCATAGTGAAAACCACATTGCTCCATGGCTCTCCAAGACCTGGGCCCTTTCATTACTGCTTGAGTAGGTATATAGAAATCATCCAGTGTCAGTAGGGTTGTATAATTGTGATTACATGGTGGTTTGTGTGGCTATTGTGTAGGTGTTTGTTTTTATTACTATTTCTGTACAGTAATAAAGCAATGTTAGTATTTAAATACCATAATGAGGCATACTGAATTGAGTGAAATCACATGGTAGTTTGTTGTAGCGTTCAACTAATGTTTTAATAACCTTTTTTCATCCTCTCCTTCCAAACCTTTCCTCTCCTTCTGTCTTTCAAACCTAATTCAACCATCCAGCAATCAAGGGCTTCTCACCCCAGCACAAGATCACCAGCTTCGAAGAGGCAAAAGGCCTGGACCGCATCAACGAGAGGATGCCTCCTCGGCGTGATGCCCTGCCCTCTGACGCCAGCCTGAACTCACTCAACAAGGTGCTCTCATCTGAGAGCAACGGTACAGAGGGGAGCAAGGGCAGCAGTAGCAGCAACATCCAGTGACATCCCTCCCCAGCCACCAGGATTGGTGCTATGCAGGACGTGATGCTCCCCCTCCCTCATCCCAGTGGGCCAGGGGGGTGAGGGGGCACTCATGTTTTAGAGAGACATAGGAGTGTAGTGGTGGGAGGAACAAGATTGCGATGCACAGGGAGCAGCATTAATAATGCATAAAGGATAAAAAAAATAAAAATAAAAAAATAAATAGAGAGGTTTGGGGGGTGACGTGACTTTCTAGTCTTTAGATATGCCTTTAAAAATACAACAATTGCTTGTAGAAACCATGAAAAGATATCACTAGTTCACTCTTTCTGAATGGTTGGGGGATGTACTTGATGTTTAAGGCAGTGACGGGACATTAGAACAGTGGTAATGGTGGTGATTTATGAATGGCCTTTTGCTCATTTACTGGACATGAAAATTTTGTTTAACTTCTTACTAACTGTACGTTTACAAAATACAGCACTAAAATGGACAAAAGATAAGAAAATGTTTTTAACATTTAAGGGTGTACAAACTAAATAAGGACTATTTATTGATGACTTTTTTTGCTACTCTTATAAAATAGCTCTAAAGTAATTTGGCAGTCTTAAAAGAATGTTGCAACATTGTTAAAATGCCAAAAAATTGAACGTTTATGGTTTTGTACAGATTATGCTTATCTCAGGTTTGTTTGGTGTGTGTGCTTTGACCCTACTTTCTGTATAATGGCTAATTAACTTGGATATGAATACCTATTTTCTTGAAGTTTAGTAACTGGAATTTACATTTACCTATCATTTGCAAATATGTTTTGTTAGTTTTTTTTATTTTGAGGAGGGTGTAGATTTATTGTGGCTTGCTGGAATTCTGTGAGTGTTAATTTTCTTTTTTAAGTATTGCGAACAAAATTATATAAAGCACCTATATTCTGTAAAAATGGAAGAAAAATGATTAACTGAAAGTATAAGCCTATGCATGTTTTATAAAGTTTAACACCGGGAATAGATCAGAATTCTAATACTTAGGCTGCCATGGCCTGTTTTTGAAATGTATTGCGCTTAGTGGATATATACTGGAAACATATGCGACATCCTTTATGTTAACAACGCGATAAATGCATTATGCCTTCAACCTCTTGTTTTTGTAATTAAATGAGTGAACTATTTAATATGAATGAGAAACATGATCCTTTTTAAAAATAATGCTTGTAAGTGCACACATGGTCCGATTTAGCACGTTTAGCTATTCTTGTGGGATAGGCTTGTTGTTACATGTGGAATTCAAAATGCATGATAGCTGTTAGTGTCATACAAAATTTTACATCTTTTTTTTGTAAATGTGCCACAGAAATTGTAATTTGGTTTTATTATTATTATAATTCTTCTTCTTAGTATTATTATTATTATTATTAATTGGAACTCTGCTTTGTATATCAGTTACAGGTCAAATCTTTTTTTAAAAACTGCTTAAGTGCCCAAGTAATTCACTACACAACATGAAGCCTTGCTTTTGTAATTTAAACTTTTGAAACTGTTGGCAGATGATGCATGCACTTGCAACTATGGAAAAGTATTTTATATTACTGTTCAATAAAAATGTGCATGAAATTCAACTTTATTGTGTGCTTATATATTTCCTCAGTCTCATTTTGCAAGTCTGCTAATGAAAAATAACTGCAAACGCAAAAGCAACTTTTTAATTAAATATTTCCTCATGGACAATTACAAATTTTGGCTCTAACATGGACAATGGATTTGTTCTTTGACACTACAACTCAAAATCATTAGTGCTGAGCAAAGCTCATGTGACATGCGAGCCTCATTCCACAGATCCCACAAGTAAAGAAACACTAGCATTAAAAACAGTAAGACGTTTCCTTAGGAACTTGGTGTAGTTCATTGATAATAGTTTGTAATACAAGGTCCTCATTTGCAGGCATGAAGAAACACCGCCTCTGAATTGCTGGAAAGGATGTCTATTTGAACTAACACTACGGACATCCTGTACTGACCAATCAAGTCAGTGGCACAGATGTTTTTAAAAACCATAAAAAATGCAGGATCATATGACTGAGTATGAATGTCCTTGACTGTCTTGTACCAAAAATCTATAGCTTATAACAGTCCTGTCCAGCAATTTACTGGTATAGTTATTTTATTACTTTTTATTTACACATTTCTCAGTGCTAAGCGCTGCACCTCCATGTGTGCACCTCCACACTGTTGTTTGAAGCTTTACTAATATATTTTTAAGGACCTTGTACTTTTGAGCTAGTGGGGAAGCTGAAAATGCTCACTACTGCATTACTGCTCCATTTATCTTATTCTGATATGCATGGGATATATTTTAAACAGCTAGGAGTTGAAGATTATAGACACACTCAAGAAAAAGAAAAATATGTTGGTATCTGCTGTTCTTTATCATTAGTGCAATCAAGAACTTAGAATAATATCACTTAATTATATAACTTGTTGCTGATCTTGAAAATGATATTCCCTAATGGCAGCGACCTCTGTCACCAGTATAATGTGCCTTGTCACACTGGAAAAATTATTCAAGAAGTGATTGTCATTGTGAAAAACTGCAGCACATGATGACACAACGAAATGAGTCCTATGCTTTTATCCCATCACCCTTAGTTAGCAGTTGGCAGGCCTGAAAGGCACCCAGGGAGCAGTTTGTGGGGACGGTGCTTTGCTCAGTGGCACCTCAGCGGCACCTTGGCGGTTCGGGATTCGAACGGTCAACCCTCTGGTTATGGGTAATGGGCTTACGTCCTTGGCAAGTCTCTTATTTCCAAAGTATGTGGGGACTGGCTGTGGACATCAGTGAGGGTGATAAAAATGATTCAATAATGTCACAGCTTTAACTGGACCGTTAACATGCAAATGAATCACACAAAAATCCAATCTAGCCACTCAGTCCATTATGCGCTCTCAAATAATTTGGAGACAGCTGTGAAATACTACAGGCACCTCACCTCACTTGTCCTCTCCAGCTCGCCGTACTGTTGTCACGTGGGCTGATGAGCACACTGTTTTTTTGTGGGAGGAGAAATGGACGGGTCAGACCACGCATGATGCCTGATCAGAGCAGGCGCTGTGGATCTGGCGTCACGCGTGGTCATATGGCCTTGCGCTTGTTTTTGCTAGCATCAGTGCGTGAGAGAGACCAAGTTTTTTTTTTCATGAATCAAATGTCTCTGCGTCCATGACGCAGAGACAATCAATTATGAAATTCATTGCCAACTCTTTTAGTAATCAATTCGTTGTTGCAGCTCTACTCTCAACTGTATTGTACTTCTTACTTTAGTGCAGTGGTTGGCAACCTGTGGTTCTAGAGCCACATGCTGGTTTCAAACTTACACTGCGGCTCCCTGTGGCTATTTTTACTTGTTTTTTTTTATTGTAGTTCCAAAATAGAACATTATTGTCATCTTCAAACCTTAAAATGCAATGTGTTTAAATTTTTGTTGTTCAAAATATGTAGAGTTAGCAGATCTCCAATTTTCTTCAAACATTCACCCTTATCTGGATAATTAAACATTTGTCATGTCAACAGCTTCTACACACATATTCATGAGAGTAATAAAATTGCTTTAAAAAAAACATCCCACGCTACAAAACATCAAAATAATATTTTTAGTGGGGAGATTTTTATATAGGTTCAATTGGTTGCATAGAGAAGACTTCTCTTTAACTTTAACCGAAAACAAATGGTTAGCAAGTTGACAGACTCGAAGCACAATACATACAAACAAGCTAGAGCAGAATATAACTGCATCAAGCAACAACTGCGGGAGGTTGAGGTAGCACTCTGTACCCAGACCACCTGAAAATCACCTACAAAGGACAGGAGCGCGTCTTCTCCACTCCGGCCGAGGCCCAAGAATACGTGAAACGGCTCAAGACAGGACACAGTTCAACTATTTCTGTCTGGCAATGTGAGGCATGTGTGTTAATCCATCTTTTTTGTACAATTAAGTCTGTGATGTTAAGTTGTGAATTCTCCAGCTTATCACTTTCATGTGTTTTTTTAATAATAACTACTGTTTGACTGATAAATCTGATATTTTGGGTGGACCTGTGTGTCTACTGGTTTGTTATTTGGTAATATTAGGATTTAGCCTTCAGTTCTGAGACATGATTGTGGCCTTACATGTGGGTATAGTCAGCAAAGGGAACCGGGGGTCTACTTTTTCTATTTTTATTTTAGCCTTTCCTTTGGTTAAATGTCAGTCTTTCAGTTAAAAATCACATGCTTATCTTTGATCAACAATGATTGGTACCCAGAAGAACAATTCATGTTTTGTACATTTTGTGAATTGGAATTTCAGGGGTATACAACATCCAGTCAAATGTTGTAGAGTTTTTAAACATTATATTTTAAATTATATTTTTTCAGGAGACCCTCCTACATTCATGTGAATGCAATTTGTTTATTGTTATAGTGACTGTGACATCTTTATGGCTGTAACTGGGATAACCCTGGTTTCTTCACTAACTTATATATCTAAACTGCCTGCCCGGTATTCTCATCTGTTAATATTTGGGGGTTATTTTATTTGTATACTAGACCTAGCCTTAGATAAATCACACCCCAGACATAGCCAATATCATGACATATTAATATTTGATCAAAGCCCTGTACAACTTGATTTAACATTTCCAGATAATACCAGGTCACAATGAAGATGGCAACTGGATCCTCTGTTACTACCTCACGTACCGTTCATTATGTATAT